>NC_141083.1:5402165-6112165 GCF_041138505.1 Cibotium barometz | reverse complement strand
CATCCTCCACTGAGACCAGGATTGGAACGACACCCCAGCAATTTTGCCCTCCACTCTTGCCCAGAAGGATTCATCAATGTGACTGGTTGTGTCTCGGAAGGCAAATATTCAGCTGCAAAGCAACTGGAAAAACTCTGGCAGATTACACAGAAAGGGTTACTCTCTCTCTCTCTCGCTCTCAAAAGGGTTACACCACTACAAACTGCCTCAAGGAAACAAGATAGATTGCATTGAGATTCAACAGTTGAACAAACTGAAGGGTACCAGGATTATCACCACCACAAACTGCCTCGAGGTGTGTCACATGGCACCTCACATGCGCCCATGCATTGAGGTGCCATGTGACACACTGGCTCATCATCAATGCTATACTTGTACAGATTTAGTTCCTTTTTAGGATTATTTGTCGTAAGTCGTGAAGTACCCTTAGGATTATTTGTCGTACATCGTGATCCAATTTGTGAACCCTAATCCACACATTTCAGGCACAAGCTATGTAGGTCTTTCCAATCCTTATGTAGAGTCTGTCACTTAACCCACTTGGAGAACACTCAATTCATGTAGGTCCCCTAGCACAGGCATAGATAGCAAGCATGTAGAAGCATGTAGGCCAGCCCGAGTGCCAGCCTAGGTGCCTTGCACTTGGCAGCCCAGAGGCAACCAAAAGGAGGCCAACCAAGGGCCACCTAGTGCTACTAAGGGGCCAGCATGGCCAGCAGCCAGTCAGCCAGCCCATACAAGCCTCCCGGCCAACAGCAAGAGCAACCCATCCCCACAGTGAAGCGATGGCATGAAAGGTAGTATTTATTACTATTTTCAGCAGTCGTGAACATATAAGAGCAGGCCAACAACTGTAAGAGAAACTGACCAGCATCTAGGGAAACATATATAAGCGCACTTCAGTCCCAAGCTTAAAGCATCTCATGCTCTCATAGTTTCAGCAGTAAACGGGAGCACAAGTATGTGTGCTTAAATCCTAGGGCTTGTGCATACATAATCTCTGTTGTGAGTATGTAGTATATGTCTCCTTGGCAAGAATAGCACTTCATCGGAAATCCACCATTCAGACATTGCAGGGTCTCATATGCTGGAAATTCAAGGCAAATATTTGGATAGTATGAAGGTACACTATGCGGATTTTGTGGAATTTGGGACTTCATCTCGATTTAAAACCGGGCCACTATACAATTCAAGATGGCTAGTTGTTCTACAAAATCCGGCTATGTACTAAGGGACAAAAGACATGCAGTTGTTTATGATGCCCATGATTCTCTTGTTGGGGATCATTGTGGTGTCTACCTTGGAGAAGTTGGAGCAATTATTCAATTGGCCAAAGATCCAAAGGGACACCTACCATTATGTCAGGCATGCCAGATTGGCAAAAAGTGAAGGTTCCAGACTCGAAGCAAGCCGGGTTGCTTTAGCCTTTGCCTGTGCCCAAGGGACCTTTTCATGATATCAACATGGACTTTGGGCCTAAGAAGGGACGTCTACCATTATGTCAAGCGTGCCAAATTTTCCAAAAAGTGGAGGTTCCACACTCAAAGCAAGCCAAGTTGCTTCAGCCTTTGCCTGTTCCCAAGGGACCTTTTTAGGATATCAGCATGGACTTCATAACCAAGAATACAGAGTGTTTGACTATTGTTGACTATTGTTGACCGGTTCATTAAGTTTTGCATGCTTATTCTGTACAAGCAGACGGCCACAATGGAAGCTATTGTTTGCATGTTTATCCGACTTTGGTAACCCATTTTTAGTTTACCACAGACAATTACTTCCAATTTTTGGAGAGTGTTGGGACTAAGTTCCAATTGTCTAGTGCATTTCATCCACAAATAGATGGTCAAATAGAATCAACTGGCCTTTGATGTTCTCAAACCCTATTGACATGACAAGCAATCGAAATGGAAACAGTATCTGCCTTTGGTACAAGCTATCCTTAACAACACTCATTCATCTAGTATTGGTAGGACTCTATATGAGACAACATTTGGTCACCATTTCTCGTCTATTTTTACAAGGATAGTGTCACCATCATCGGAGATCAACAAGACCACAGAAACATCCTCAAAGATCATTGGAGCGCCTAACCAAAGCACAAGAAGCCTACACCAGACAAGCCAACAAGTCTAGACGAGATGTCAACAACTACAAGGAAGGAGATTGAGTATTTCTCCAAATCATGAAGCAAGGGTTAAAGCAAGTGGACAAGCGTTGTTCCAAGATCTCTTTCCGGAGCTTTGGCTTGTTTCCTATTGTAACGAAGCTTAGTGATGTCTCCATGAAGTTCAAGTTACTAGACACTTGGCTATGCATGATGTCTTCCATGTCTCATGGTTGAAGCCTTGTGTTTGCAAGAGATTCTGAATGAGCAATAGCCTGAAGTGGTCGACGAGGCAAAGGTTATCGAGCATGAGCAGAATCTTCCTCCACAAGTGGAAGCATGGTTCCGGTCAAAGACTCAAACAATTCTACACCAAGTTCTAAGATCGAGGCACTCGGAAAGCCGTTTGGCTCCATGACGATTCTCCTCCACAAGTGGAAGCATGGTTCCGATCAAAGACTCAAACAATTCTACACCAAGTTCCGAGATCGAGGCACTCAAGAAGCTATTTTACTCCTCGAGGAATTCTTCCAGAGTACCCATAGATATTGGCGGTCTACTTGGAGACCATGCAACTACCACCAAGCTAAGGAGGAAATGTCACATGTACCCATGCACTGAGGTGCCATGTGACACACTGACCTATCATCAATGCTTTACTTGTACAACAGTACTACCTTTTTAGAATTATTTGTGGTACGTCGTGACCCCATTGTGAGCCCTAGTCCAAGGACATGTCAGGCACAAGCTACTTAGGTGTCACTTAACCCACTTGAAAAACAAGCAGTTCATGTAGTCTTAGGTGTTATAGTCTGTCAATTAACCCACTTTGGAAAACAACGAGTTCATGTAGTCTTAGGTGTTATAGTCTGTCACTTAACCCACTTGGAAAACAGTCAATTCATGTAGGTTACCCTGGCAAGGGCATAGATAACAAGCATGTAGTAGCATTGATTAACAAGGGTAGTCAAGGCTCTTGATTAGCAAGGGTACAAGGGTAGTCAAGGCTTTAAGCCAGCCTAAAGGCTAAGGGCCAACCTAGGTGCCTTGCACTTAGCAGCCCAAAGGCCACCAAAAGGAGGCCAATCAAGGGCCACCTAGTGCTACCAAGGGGCAAGCATGGCCAGTAGCTAGTCAAATAAGTTTTCTCCATAAGCAATAAAGCAAATACTCTGGCTTTTGCAAGAGGGGGCCCTTAAGTGGGTAGATTGGGGCCCAATCTGGTCTTGACTCTATAAGATTCATCAACGAAAATTTACCCTTAGAGTTAGAAGGATCAAATTGGAACATTTAAATTATAACCCAAAGTATGGTACATAGGGGATCAAAAAATAGATTCTCCTAGATGAACATTAAGATTTTATCAACGTTGTAAAGAAATAAAGAAAAGAGATTGCTAAGTGCATGTAGATCAAGGATATATAGAATTCCAACCTAAACCTTAAGAAACCTTTAGGCAAAGGTTTAAATTGAGATTGAGAGTCTCAAACGGAACAAGTGTTTGTGTCCAAAGACCTAAGAGATGATGAATTAAATTAGCTCTTGATGACGATAAAAGATAAAGAAGACTTATCATTCCGAAGTCACCATACGGGACTTAAAAGATACTGGATCAAGTTATCGAGAGGATTATAACAAACTAGAGAAATGTCGTCTGGAGATTCAATGCAATGTAGAGAATGTCTCATCGAGCTTGCGAAGATTTACTCCGTCTTAGTGCATGGTTAATGTATACCTGTTTGATCGTGTTTTCTATATTGATTGTTTTAAAAGAATCAACCTTGTAACGCGCACACATTGCAACCAACATCCATGCCCATGGCAGCCCTTATTCGACGAAAGTTATCATCATGGTACTTTCCCACGCCCATACATGGTAATGAACATTCAAGATTTCAGCCCACCATGCATTTTAGGGCTGCATACGTGCTCCATTTTCAATAGCCTTAAAGCCTTCCTATCAATGCTTGTTTTCCATAACAGTTCCATTGCTGATGACATGAATGTATCGAGTGACTTTTTGTCCCAAATCAGCAATGGCAAGAATAATTGTATGTAAGCCATTATGATGGATTGTACTATTCACAGCCTAACATGCAAAGGCCATGTAGACAAGTGCCAGTAATCAACCTTTTGTTTGACTTTTGTGAGCACCCATGCAACTGCTTCTTTGAAAGATATGTTCCAACCCAAATGATATCTCAAATGCCTGGTGATTTGACCTAGAGGTAGTATATCTCTTAGACAGAGTGTACTATGCCAATCTGCCTATTTTAGTGGTAGCAACTTCGACTATCTAAAGTTGATTTTCAGCCCCGCTGCTATCCCAAACAATTGCAAAACATCCATAATCACTCTCAAAACCCTGGAAGTATCTATCGAGAAGAAAAAAGAGTCATCAGCATAGGCCTCCACAACCATTGATGACCCGTATGGCTGTAATTGTCCATGTAATTCTCCTTCTCGAGTAAGGATATCCATATACATCTGCAGAGGATGAGTGGCAATTGCATTCAACATTACGCTTGTGGGCAGCCCTACCTAACCGATTTTCCAAAAGTCCATGGTGACAATAATCCTTTCCCAATGATACATCAGTCAGAATGCACAGTGGAAATGAAGACAACTGTTGTAGAGAGCAATACACAGATGCAAGAGAGAGAGAAGCTAGTGTAACTCTGCTATATACACCAAAGAAATCCTAGAATACAATATATAGTGTGGGGGGCAAGGGGCCATTTTATATGGCCCCAGGCTGCCGGTCGGCCTGCATAAACACAGCCAACAGCAGCCCACGACTTGCTACTACCAGTCAGCCACAGGAAAAAGGCAGTCGGCCAACATGTCTCCAGTCGGCCAGGGCAGAGTAGCTAGTCGGGTGAGAGTTCCATCAGTCAGCCAACACACAGAGGTAGCCGACAACCCTCCCACACCCAAAAAGAACTGGGAAAAAAATACATGGAAGCGAGGAAAAATGGGGACACACCAAAACTGGGCATGCACACCCACAACAAAGGCCCTGACATAGTGTGCACACAGGAGATGACTGCTAACACCCCCTCTCAGCTCCTGGATGTGGAACCAACCCCAATGAGCTGGAGTGCCGCCGGAGCATAGCCTAAGGTAGAGACTTCGTGAAGAGGTCCGCTGCATTGTTCTCCGTTGAACAATAAAGAAGCAAGATGTCACCAGCCAAGATCTTCTCACGAACAAAGTGATATTGTATCTCTATGTGCTTGGTCCGGGCATGCCAGAGGTTCCGAGTAATAGCGATACAACTCTGGTTATCGCACTGGATGACTGTGGGCTCCTTTTGTGGAAACCCAATCTCGCCAAGCAACCTCCGCAGCCACACAACCTCGCAAGCAGCACCACAAGCAGCCCGGTGCTCTGCCTCTGTAGACGAGAAGGCAATAGTCGACTGCCTCTTGCTGCTTCATGAAACCGCTCCTGAGCCGAGAGAGAAACTGTAACCTAATGTGGATCTCCTCGTGTCTGGATCTCCTCCCCAATCTGAGTCACTCCAACCTTGGAGTCGAACTCATTCCTGCGTGTCACCTCCAGCAATGTAGAAAAGTCCAAGATCCTTCGTACCCTGCAGATACCGCAAGATCCGCAATCATGCGTCCCAATGAGACTTCAACGGCGTCTGCATGAATGAGCTCAACACCCCCACAGGAAAGCTCAAGTCCAATCTGGTGTTCAGCAACCAAATCAATGAACCAACCAGTTTCCGATACAGAGAGGCATCAACTGGCTCACAAGGATCATTCACTATAAGCTTCGTGTTCAGGTCCATCGACGAAGTGATAGGCGGTTAGCTTGCAGTTCTCCATCCCAAAGGCCTCAAGCAACTCATGAACATACCGCTACTGAGAGACAAAGAACCCCCTCTGTGTCTGCCAGATCTCCAATCCCAAGAAGAAGTGGAGTAAGCCTTAATCGGTCATCTCAAACTCCTTTGACAGGGTAGCCTTCGTCACTGCAATGTGCTCCATATGACCGCCAGTGAGAATGAGGTCATCCACATAAAGGATGATCAACGTGACCATGCCACGTTCCCGAAAGAGATACAGATTGGGATCTACAACCGATTTTGAAATCCAGTCCGTAGAAAGAAGGAATCAATCTTCTGATTCCAAGCCCTGGGAGCTTGCTTAAGACCATACAAGGCCTTTTGCAACCTGTAAACCATCCCCTTTGATCCTAGAACCTCAAAGCCTGGAGGCTGCTCAACATACACCTCCTCCTGCAGATCACCATTAAGGAACGCAAATTTAACATCCATTCGATATACAGGCCACCGCTGAGAAGAAGCAAGGACAAGAACGGTCCGAATCGTGGTCATCCTCACTGTCGGTGCAAAGGTATCCTCATAGTCGATGCCAGGCCGCTGAGCATAACCCTTCGCCACAAGTCTGGCTTTGTGTTTGTCCACCGACCCATCTGACGTATACCTGGTCTTAAAGACCCACTTGACACCAATGACAGATCGTTTTGACGGCCTCGGTACCAACTCCCAAGTGTTATTCTTCTCAATGGCATCCAATTCCACCTGCATGGCTTTCCTCCAAGTATCCTGTGCAAGGGCTTCCTTGACAGAAGTGGGCTCTTTGTCCCACATGATTCGAGACATCAAAGCATAGTTTACCTGTAAAAGCTCCACTGAATGACTTTTATCACGAACTCCGTGTGATCTTCGAGATCTGTCCTCTATGGTCCATTCGGAGGGAAGCTCCACGACACCTGACTTCCGAATGGTGTCTACCAACCACCTGGGTACTCGAACAAAACGCGGAGCCTCCTGCTGCTGCTGCGGGGGCTCATCTCCAACTGCGGGCTCAACCTCCTCAACTGACTGAGGCTGTCCAACTGGAACAATAGACTGGGAATCATCATCAGAATCTTCCAGGTCTCCAAGAAGTAGCGGCTCATCAACAGTGGAAACCGGAACATGCTCATCAAAGACCACATCCCTGCTGACAACAACCTCGTTCCTTTTTGGATCATACAACCTGTATCCCTCGGAAAGAGAGTTATAACCCACAAAGATAAGCTTTTGGGACTTTGAGTCGAGCTTCCCCCTCTGCTTCTTCGGAATGTGAACATATACATCACTCCCACACACATGGAAATGGGAGACATCAAGTTTCCTGCCAAAATATGCCTCATGTTCAGTACTGAAGTCGCCGAAGAATGGTTGAGGATATGGACAGCCATAGCCACAGCCTCTCCCCAAAGTGGACGAGGAAGATCACGATGCTCCAACATCGTCCTCGCCATCTCCACCACGGTCATGTTCTTACGTTCAACTACTCCATTCTCTGACAGCGAACCTGTATTGGCCAGCTCCCGCGCTTGATGCTATGTTCCGCACAAAATCTCACGAAAGCATTGGAAGAAAATTCTCCTCCTTTGTCAGCCCGAAGAGTCTTCACCTGCAAGAAGCTAGACTCTTTCTCCACCATCACATGCCACTCCTTGAACCAAGCAAAAGCTTGGTCCTTCTGTGAAAGGAAATAAACCCATGTGAATCTAGAACAATCATCAACAAGCAACATAAAGTACAAAGAACCACCCAAGGATGTAGTCTGCATAGGGCCACACAAGTCACTGTGTACCAACTCCAAGGTTTCGAAGCCCGCCTGGAAGCCTTCTTCGGAAAAGATTCCATGTGCTTCTTACCACGAATGCAAGAACTATAGCGTCCTTGCCTACTGCCAACATCTGGCAAGCCAACCACCATCTGGTCTCGGAAAGCTCGCCGTAGCGCATCCACATTCAAGTGGACAAACCGAAAGTGCCACAAATCACCAATCTGAGAACCTGTCAAAGAGGAGAGTGTGGAGAGTTTGTATATACCATTCTTCACACCGCCTTCCCAAACTCGCGGTCCCGTAGAGCAACAGAATGCTCCTCAAACTCCACCTAGAAGCCAGTCTTACACACCTCATGCACTGATAACAAATGAAAACCAAATGCTGGGACGTAAAGAACACGAGAGGAATGCTTCCTCCCTCTTCCATTGGGAATGATCTCCATCCGGCCCTCACTGTGTATCGGTATGGTGGAATTGTCGCCAATGAAAATGCAGCCTGACTGCCGTTTCAAATCCAGAAAGAAGTCACGGGAAGGAGTCATGTGCCTGGAAGCACCACTATCAAGAATCCATTCCTGAGTATCCTTTGCGGTGAAGCCAACTGGAGGGATTGGGTGTTAGGGTTAGGGTTTACAGAAGACAATCAGGCGTGGAAATCAAGAGAGGAGTGAACACGACTTTAGTATGCTTCAATGACCAAAAAAATCAAGTACAATAGCCACATGATAGTGACCCTAAAAGATAAGTGTTCACATGTCCGGCCATAAATGTGCCGGGTGGACCAAAACACTTATAAACTGCATATAAGTGAAACTGAACTAAACTGGGAAAAAAACCTCCACTAACTGAAGTAAAAAGTGCCCCAGTAATCTACTGATGATCACTAGCACTCCTCTGGGTGCATACACAGCATAAAACCCAACAAACCCCCCTGGAGTGATATGTGATCACTGTACATCATCCACCAAAAGGAAACAAATTCAAAGCACTGCGGAATGCTTCAAATTTCGGACGTGGTAATGCCTTGGTGAAGATGTCTGCCACATTCTGATCTGTAGGACAGTAGATCAGACTGATATCTCCTGCCTGGAGTCTCTCCCGAACAAAATGATAGTGAATCTCAATGTGTTTCGTGCGAGCATGAAACACAGGATTCCTGGCCACAGCAATGGCACTCTGACTATCAGTATAGATAGGTGTAGGCTCCTCCACTGAAATATCCATATCAACCAAACACACTCAACAGTAGTAGTGTAGGCTGCTCTGTACTCTGCCTCACAAGACGAAGTGGCCACTGTGGTCTGTTTCTTGCTTAACCAAGAAATGCATGAAGAGCCAAGAAAGAAACAATTTCCACTAGTGGAATGTCTGGTATCAAAATCACCAGCCCAATCTGAATCACTGTAAGCGTGTAACTGCATGTCACCCCCCTCAGGATAAAGCAATCCAAGAGACAAGGTACCCTGCAAATAACGGAATACACACTTCACAGCTTGCCAATGTGACAACCGTGGGCTGTGCATGAATCTGCTCAACTGAGAGACTGCATACTGAATATCTGGCCTTGTATTACACAAGTAAATGAGGCACCCAACAGCCTGAGCATATGTAGTGGCATCAAAGGAAACACTGTCATCTTGTAGTGACAGTTTCATCCCAGGCTCCATAGGAGTACTAATAGGCTTGCAATCCTGAAATTTAAACTTCTCTAGAAGTTTAGCAACATATTGCAACAACCCAATGCCTCTGTTATCCTGCACAAACTGTATGCCCAAATAGTAATGTACAAGGCCCAAGTCAGACATGTCAAATGTCTATTGCAGTATCTCCTTAAAAGCTGCAATTTTGTCATCATTTGATCCCATGAGCAAGAGATCATCCACATAAAGACTGATGACCAGCAGATCTGTCTCTTCTTTCTTTACATACAGAGTGGCCTCTGATGGACTGTTCACAAATCCCTGAGTGAGTAGAAAAGCATCTATTTTTGCATACCAAGCTCGTGGAGCTTGTTTCAAACCATACAAGGCCTTTTTCAGCCTGCAAACACTCCCCTCATGACCATGTTCTGCAAATCCCATGGGCTGAAATACATAAACTTCCTCCTCGAGGTCCCCATGTAGAAATGCAGTCTTTATGTCCAACTGGTGAACAACCCAACCACGATGTGCAGCCAATGCAATGACACACCTAAGTGTCGACATACGGGATGTAGGAGCAAATGTCTCCTCATAATCAATGCCCTTTTTCTGTGCATAGCCCTTTGCAACTAGACGGGCTTTGTACCTGTCAATGGATCCATCTGCATGTCTTTTCAACTTATAGACCCATTTAGTACCAATTGCTTTCTTGCCTTTGGGCAGATCAACCAAATCCCATGTTTGATTCTTTTTAATAGAATCAAACTCATCCTGCATGGCTTTGTTCCAATGCACATTATCTCGTGCATCCACAAATGAATCAGGCTCATCATCATCCTGTAAACTGGCTGCCATAACCAGATTCAAATCCATGATGTGTGCATGCTCATTGGTCCTTGTTTCCCTACGAGTACGACCAGCAAGAGGACCCTCTAAATGGCTGTCCTGTAATGTCCTCAAATACCATCTAGGTATATGTCTGACCTGTGGTGCCTGCTGGCCCATATTTGGTTCAGCTTCTGGCTCATTTGGCTGCTGAATTTCTGCACCATTTACATCATTTGCTGGCTGTCCTGTACCCTCATGAGTTGGATCACCAACTGTGGAATGAAACTCCATGGGTAGTAGACCTTCAAACACATCATTTTCAGCCTGATTTGCCTCATAACCAGCCATGGATATTTCTGATTTTTCATCAAAAATCACATCCCGACTGATGAATATCTTCCTGGATAGTGGGTCATATAACCTGTAGCCCTTGCTCTCACGGCTATACCCAACAAAAATGCATTTTGTGGCTTTATCATCCAGCTTCCTCCTCAACTCTTTGGGTATGTGTGCATATGCAAGACACCCAAAGATACGAAAATGCGATACAGAAGGCTTGCGGCCATGCCAAGCCTCAAAAGGAGTAATAGAAACCAATGCCTTTGTGGGACATCGATTCAAAATATGACAAGCACACATTACTGCTTCCACCCAAAAGATATGTGGTAGTCTTTTTGCCTTTAGCATACATCTGGCCATCTCCATGAGTGACCGATTCTTCCTTTCTGCAACCCCATTTTGCTGTGGAGTGTAAGGAGTAGTATACTGATGTTTTATACCTCTACTCCCAAGAAAGGAATTCAGCATATGTGACATATATTCCCCCCCTCGGTCAGAACGGAGAGTCTTCACCTTGCATCTTGACTCTGTCTCAGCAAGTGCTACAAAGGCCAAAAATGCATCATATACCTGTGATTTCTGTGTCAAAGGATAGACCCAGCATATACGAGAGAAGTCATCAATAAATGTTGCAAAATAAAAGCAACCACCTAATGACTTCGTCTGCATGGGACCACAAAGATCACTGTGTATAAGTTGCAACTTTGCAGTTGCTCTTAGAGCCTAATCACGTGGGAAGGAAAACCTGTGCATTTTTCCCAAAATACATCCTTCACAAATGTGATCTGGAGGCTTCTCCATGAGAGGTAGATCTGTAAACATATTATGTCGCTGCATAAGCATAAGACTACCAAAATTTACATGCCCCATGCGAGCATGCCATAACTCCGCATCAACCATAGCTGGAGTGAGAGTGAATGCATGATAAGCAGACTGATCCACTGGCTGAAATGCATCCAACTGATAAAGTCCATGACATAATGTACCAGTAAGCATCAAGGTCAAGGCATTAGCTTTGTCTCTGACCATGCATTTATCATCATCAAAGTGGACTTGCATACCACAATGTGCTAAAGAAGAGATGGACAACAAATTCTTCTTTATCCCTGGTACATATAAGGCATCTGTAAGGCGGAGAATGGAGCCATCAATGGCTGTGAGCTGAATCTCCCCAATGCCACGAACTGGATATGAAGCATTGTTGGCACTGAACAGTTTTGCCAACAGGGGCAGGGCCAACATGACTAAACAAATCCCTGCGAGATGTGATATGCTTTGAGGCACCACTATCAAAATACCAAGTACATGCATACTCTGTCAAACTGAGTGCCTGTGAAGACCATGAGGCATCATAGCTGCATGTATAAAAACAGTAATCCCTGTCCTCAACAAAAGAAGCAGTCTCTGGAGGAGCTTTAGAAGCATCATTAACAGACATCCCAGCTTCCTTTGCCTTCTCTTTGGCAATCCTCTTTCTACATTCCGTGATGTAGTGACCTGGCTTCTTACAGTAATGACATTTGCCCTTCTTCTTGGGCTGTCCATCACCTTTCTTGGTATCCTGTGAAGAACCACCATCACCTGAGTTTTGATTTGCACTCTTTGGCTGAGTTTTTCCTTTCCCCTTTTGACCTGTAGTAAATGCTTGTTCAGCATTTGTGTTCATATTCATATTCTTCCTCATTTGCTCCTCTTGTAGTAAGAGAGCAACAAGTTCCTGATACTTGAGGGGTTCAACAGCATTCCTCATGCTGAGGTTCAAAGAGGTATGAAAAGCCAAGTAAGATCTTGGCAAAGAGTGCAAGATGGTGGACACAAGCTGTGTCTCAGGAATAATCTCATCCACATTGATGAGTTGCTCTCTCAAATCCTGCAACTTGTTTAAGTGGCTAGACATATCATCTCCTTCATTCATTTTCTGATTTTCCAGCTCTCTTTTCAAAAATGAGATCCTAGCCTCATTACGAGCAGCATACATCTGCTCCAAAGTCACCCATGCATTCTGTGAAGAGCCAGCTGAACGAATATGAGGTATAATGGACCTCTGTACTGACAATGCAATGAGTGACAAAGCTTGTGCATCCCTGGCATCCCATGTCTTTTGAGCATTTGTTCTCTGAACAGGCAATGGCTGTCCTCGAGCCTGTACCTGTTGTCCTCGTCCACGAGCACCCCCTTGGGGAGGAGTCTCTGGAGCCAATGGACCTGGACGTGGTTCATCACCACTAACAAAATCCCAAAGACCTTTTGCCACAAGCACATTTTTCAGCATAAAACTCCACAAGGAGTAGTTCGTGCCATCCAATTTGTCTTCCTTAGACAAATATGTGAATACATCACTTTGCTGTTGATTTGCCATTATGCTTTACGCACAATGTTGTACCTGTTTACCAAAAAACCCAATAGCAGAAACCCTGATAATAACTGTACTCCACTGAATACAGTTCACCCAAATCTGCCTGCACTCTCAATCCTCTGAATGTGCAGCTCAATGCACCAATGACTGAGTAGAGCAGCAAATGGCGTACACAATGCCAAAATGCCCCAAAAATGCCCAAATTTGCTGCACCCAAACTATGCAAAAAACCTGTATATTCCCTTGCTAGAAAATCTGCCTGTTGTGCCTGTATATTTTCACAGAGAAAATAAAATTGCCCAATATTCAAAATGTGTAATGCTTACCACTTCTGTGCTGAGCAGTAGGCTAAACTGCAGTCGAATGTTGATGTAGCAGAATCTGGTCGGCTGTACTGTGCAGGTACCTTGACTGTACTATTGCAGTCGTGTGCTATACTGTGCACTGTACGGAGTAGGGCGACCAGTTACACGTCAGCTGCAGGTTCAGATGTGCGTATCAGGTACAGGCGCTGACTGTACGGAAGCAAGTCGACTGAGTACTCAAGGCGACCAGCGTTGACAAGAGCTGGTACTAATGCTGACAGCAGCGAACAGGCACAACAGGCTGCAAGTGTCGACTTGCTGGCGGATACCAGCAGGCGGCGATTTGCTGGCGGCGCTTACTGTACGGGGCTGGTACAGTAACTGTAGGCGACGTGCAGTACCCGACTGAAGGCGACCAGGTACAGAAGTTGTAGGCGACGTGCAGTACTGAATGTACGGGCAGCTAGCGCACACGTACAGCTGAGGCGGCGCAGGCTAGTGTACGGGCAGCAGATGCTGAAGCCGGCGCTTGACTGGATGTACGTATGCTGTACGGGCAGCAGCAACAAGTGTACGGGCAGGGCAATGTAGAGCTTCAATGCTCTGATACCAATTGAAGGGATTGGGTGTTCGGGTTAGGGTTTACAGAAGACAATCAGGCGTGGAAATCAAGAGAGGAGTGAACACGACTTCAGTATGCTTCAATGATCAAAAAAATCAAGTACAATAGCCACATGATAGTGACCCTAAAAGATAAGTGTTCACATGTCCGGCCATAAATGTGCCGGGTGGACCAAAACACTTATAAACTGCATGTAAGTGAAACTGAACTAAACTGGGGAAAAAACCTCCACTAACTGAAGTAAAAAGTGCCCCAGTAATCTACTGATGATCACTAGCACTCCTCTGGGTGCATACACAGCATAAAACCCAACACCAACTACCTCCTCGCTCGAAGAAGATGAAGCATCAGTGTCCAACATCTCCAAGTGCACAAAGGCTAGAGTCTTTGCAGCTGAAGCTGAAGAATCAGCACTCTTCCCAGTCCACTTAGGACACTTCCTCCAATAGTGCCCTTTCTCACCACAATCATTACAAGTCTTCTCGGCCTTCAATTTCTCTCGGTTTGAGTCGGGCTTCTTCTCAGAAGACTTCTCTGATGAAGCCTTCCCTTTGCTCTTGTTGCTGTTATTACGACCTTTCGACCGTTGGTCAGTTAAGGCCTCGGAACCTCCGCCCTATGGAGGGTTCGTGAATCACTCTTCCTGGTCCAAGACCATGGACACAAGCTCCTCCCATGTGATGGTGCTGAGCCTGCCACTTGGTGATCAACGAAGAGTAAAAGACTGAGTACTGAGAGGGCAAATGTGACAGCAACGTTATAGCCATATCTTCTGATGATATCTCTTTCCTTGCCTGGAGAACTTCCTGCTGAAGAGCTTGCAGCTTGTTGATGTGCTCCCGCATCGTCGACGACTTTGCAGGATTCATCACCCGCATCTGAACTTCCAAGGAGATTCTCTTCATGGGTGATACCCAGTTGTAGAGAGAAGCAAACGTTGCCAAATACCTGTAGCGAGTGTCATATGCTTTTTATATGATTGATCACCAGTGGTGTCCAATTGAGGAAGATGAAAGAACGGACTCTGGCATTGACACGATCCCAAAACTGTGCCTGTGCCTCCCGTTCCTTCCAAATAGAGGGTAACTCCCCCTCCTCTAACTCCAACCGTGGAACCCCAACAACAATGAAATCAGCCAAGTCATAAGACTCCAAAACAGATTCCATCATTACCTTCCATATGCAGTAGTTGTTCCCGTCCAACTGGCGGTCCACCGGGAACATGGGGAGTGTCAGGATCTTCACAAGCAAATCTGCCATCTCAAGGGTTCACAAGGTCTTGTGAAGGAGGGAGGGTGCGTGGGAAAAAAGAAGAAGAAGAGGCTGCAAATAGAATGCGAGGTGGCTGTCCAACGATGACGGCCGCCTTCTACCCGATCACAAGAGATGACTGCTAACAACATCTAGCTGTGCTTCTTGCATACAACTAGTAGATGACTTGTGTCATTTTTAGACCAAACCCCAGATGTTTCAACTTTCATGGTGGTAGCAATAAAGTCCCCATGCTTTGGCAATGTCTACCTATAGTAGCAACACCTCCTAACCACTATATTTGGCATACTCCATTCCCACATAAGCATTACATATGTTGTCTCTTATTTGTTGTCTAGGAATGAACCCATATTGGGCAACATTCAATCCTTTGTTAAGCACATTGGCTATTGTATTGGAGATCATCTTTGTGACCAATTTGTATAGCACTGGCATTAAAGTGATAAGGTCTCAATTTATACATACATTCTTTTCCAGAGCCAAATTTACTAGGCCGTCTTGCCAGGAAGAAGGCGTGATATCACTCATTGCCAATAGAATGTCTTCCAATTCTTCTCGAAAATGTTACCTTGAGACAACACACACACACACACGAAACAAGGGTCATTTTGGTGTCTTTTTCGATCTCAACAAAGAGGGTCGCCCGGCAAAGGGGAAATGATTAGCCATAATGCTAATTTGAACGAAAAGGGCCAACTTGAACACCAAGAAAAAACTTTCCGACGCTGAGGCTAAACGGGAAAGGGAGGGGGAAGGCCCAAAACAAAGGCTTGGCCGCAAGAGGCCAAGGTAGGGCAACAAGAAGGAAGAAGTGGCATGCAAGGGGGGAGAAGGCGCAGTAGAGGAGGTGGGGAGAGGGGTGTTGAAATAATATACCAAAATACCATGTGACATTAGGGATATGGGCATATGGTTCATTAGGTCTATAGCCAACTTGGTGTGAACACTCTACGTGTGAACTACCTCTTAGTTAGAGTCAAAAGATAGGGCTTGGTGCCTATAAAAGGGTATTGTTACTTGGTGCCCACTTTACTCTCTCTTGTGTCTCAAGCTTCCTCTTCCCTCTCTTCTTCACACTCCACAATCATGGAGATATTTCATCCTATGATTGATCACTTGTGATTTGCCAACATGGTATCAGAGCCACCACCACCACCATGAAGCCATCCTCCTGCCTAGCTAGCCTGCTCATGCGTTAATCTACTCATCGCCACCTCCAATTGGCCACCATCGTTATTGCAACCTGAGATGAATCCATAGTCTTGTGTTTTCTTTTTCTATGCTGTTTGCGTTTCAAGAACTTAAAAAGCAGTGGAAAAACTCGAACTAGCTAAAAGCAATGTCCTCCAACTGTAAGCATATGCTTGTAGAGGTGTCTTCTATATTGTCCATAGAGCCCAATATCTAGTCCATAGAGTTAGGCACACCAGTCCCAAATATCCACAGTTGCTTTCCATATCGCTTGCCTCGAAAAGGGTCCTGTGATATCATCGGCCAATCTCGCAGAAACTCCCTTGTCTCCAAACAATGCCATAACAAATGTGATACAGTTTCAAAACGAGCTCCACATATACAAAGCAGGTGGCTACAGTTATCCCTCTTTTAGTTAGCATCTCCGCAACAAGGAGGACACCTACTAAACAGCGCCAAAGAAACAATCTTTGCTTTCAAGGCAACTTACTTTTCCATACCCCAGAGGTGTTTTTTCCACCATCTTTCACTCTTTTGCATACAACCAATAGATTGCATGCTACATTTTTGTCCCGAATTCCAATGCAACCATTACATCAACTATGTGATCCCATTGCACTGTATCAAATGCCCTTGCCACATCCACCTTCATGATTAGCACATCTTGTTTTGTATATTTGGCATATTCCATAGCGATATAGACATTAGCAATATTATCCATTATTTGCCTTATTGGCATAAACCATATTAAACCATATTATTGAGGATGCAATCCATCATACAAAACAAATTTCAAGCAGTTGGCTATCATTTTGGTGGTTAACTTATATATCACATGCATTAAAGTGATTGGGCGCCATTCATTTAGCGTTTCACACAATTCCTTTTTAGGAGCCAATGTAACCAACCCTGCTTTCCATGATGTTGGCATTTCAGTGCTCACCCATGCAACATTAATCTTATACAGAATTGGGTTCTGTTCTTTGGATATAATTTTATGTATAAATATATTGTGTGATTATTCAAGGAGATATACAATGAAGTGCATTAAAGTGAGTCTAGCAGACTGTTGCTGTAGCTGGCTATTGTTGAAGTCGAAATCCCTAGAGAGGCATGGGAGACTTATTTTGACTTACAAGGTTAATAGAAAATTTCTTCACCTTCTTGAGAGAAGTGGAAAATTTTATGGTGAAGAGGTTATTGCTGAAGGGGTTCACACACACACACATAGATATTCAAAGTCTTGAAGGCCTTGGCCTTTGAAAGGGATCCTTCTGTCTGACTATGCTTCAGAACAGCACGCACCATCGTCCTACACCTGTAACTCCAGAGATTTCAAGTAACACTCTGCTTAAAGCCTTTGATTTTAATAGGGTGTAGTTTATCATGTAGGACTCGTGTCTTCGCCACTACTTCCTCTCTGCCAATAATTACATCTTTTGGTAGCATGTTATCTTTTTTTTTTGGTAGCTGCATGCCATCTAGATCTTATGAAATACAAAAATTCAAGAAATAGCATTTAAAATATTATGTGGTCAACCAATTTGTTGAGGATAATTCAAAATGGTATAATATGCATCAAGGGCCAACATTTGTCTTGTAAAACACCAGTCAGCATTTTTTTTTAAAGACAGAAGAACCTACCAGCCAGAAGCCTTTGTAAACATTCGACTTTGTCATGACCTTCTTGAATGCTGGTTGATCGGTTTTGATAGCTTCAGCAGCATTCAATGCCTTCTCTTTTTCAGCTTGTGAGACGGGGCGCCTCTGTGAGATGACGATATAGGACTTTGTAACCTTCTCTTCCGACACCTTCTGCACTTGCAAATCAGTAAGCTGGACAGAATCACCATGCTTTGCCTTCATCATGGGCAATGTAAACCTTTTAGCAATGTGACATACCTTTAGTACTCGTGAGTCTTCAGCAATCTGCTGAAATGGTAAGCTATGTGCCATGCTCTCATGATGCTGACTTGTAGCATCTGCCGAGGCTTTGTCCTGTGGAAAACGCTCGCGTGCAAGCCCTTTCTTCTCTTTATCTAAAACAATGAACCCATAAGCGCCCTTATCAAAGCTGTTGGATTTTACTGTTGCATTTTTCTTGTTGCATAACTTTGAGGCCAGTTTCCTCAGAGTACAGTTCTCCACTAGTGCTGCCATGTTCTCTTTCTTGCATATATTGGAAACAAGCTTCCCTGTCTTTGATTTCTTATTCGAGTCTTTGGAGCGGTCAGCTATAGTCTGTTCTCTGTCCTTCCTTTTGCCATGATAGGTTTTGATTTCACTATGGTCACAAAACATTTTCTCTAGACCAAATTTCCCAAAGGTCTGGACGACAAAGTGACCTTTGGAAATCATTTTGAAGACAATCACATCACCTGCTGCAAGTGAGTGATCAATGGCAAACTTTCGCCACCCTGTTTTGAATCCCAAACTTGCAATCTTCGGACCACGAATGCTTACTGGCCATAGTTTCCCGCTTGGTCCCTCGAGAAACACTTCTTTGTTTGGCGATTTCATGCCAGCAGCTTTTGGAGTATACTCTTGCAGGTACCGTTTGACAAACAGGCTTGGTATTTGCTGTAACAAGGAGCACCAAAAGTTGTTCAATACAGAAGATATAAGCACATGGTTCCCCTCCCCCCATCCTGCCCCCCAAGAAAAACAAAACCGTTCGAATAATATAAGAGAAGCATTTACTACAGGCAAAAGAGGGTAGTAGTTGGAACCGCAATAAGTTATTAGGAAGCATGGTGCAAGTTGTAGATTTAGACTATGACAGTCTCTCCCAAGCAGTCAAGCTGATATAGACACACAACCCCTTATCTGGAATGACTCCATATATGATCAGATGGGGCAAACTTGTATACACCCACAAACCATAAAGAGAGGATGGAGAATGTGTTAGCAGTCATCTCCTATCTGTACCATATTACACTGTAGGGAGTGAGGGCCAGTGATGTGGGTGTGCCCGCCCGTGTGAGGTTTTCTCCATTTTTCCCCATCGTCCATTTTCCCAGTTTTCTCTATTTGTGGGGGTGCTGATTTTTCCCTGTTGGCCTGTAGGTTTGGCTGCTCAGGTGGGGCCCATTATTTTCTGTTGGCCGACATGTTATTCACTGGCCGACTGGCTGCCCCAGCCCATATCTATTGTGGGCCTTGCCCCCCCACTCATTTGTACCGCATATACTAGTAGAGTTCGACACCGTCTCTCCTCTCTTGCTATTCTGCAGTTTTCTGTTCTCTTATTTCTGTATCTTTTCCGCTGCACATTCCAACATGGTATCAGAGCCCCAGATGGCTTGAATCTTTGGAGAGAGTGAGAGCTATAGGGGTGGTTGTTTTCTGGTGCTGATTGGAGAATATTTGGGCTGTACGGGACATGGAGAAGCGGGTAGAAGGCGGGCGTCATTGTTGGACAGCCACCTTGCGAGGAAACGCAGCCTCTTCAAAAAAAAATCCCACCTACCTCCCTTCACAAGACCACGTGAACCCTCGAGATGGGTGATTTCCTCGAGATGGCGGAGAAACATGTGAAGATCCCCACCCTCCCGATGTTCCCGGTGAACCGACAGTTGGATGGGAACAACTATGGCATCTAGAAGGTAATGATGGAGTTTGTCTTGGAGTCTTATGATTTGGCTTGATTTCATCATGGTTGGAGTTCCAAGGCCAGAGTTGTTGGAGGAGGAACTTTGACTATCAAACTAAGAAAGAGCGGGAGGCCCAGGCACAGTTGTGGGATCGTGTCAATGCCCGTGTGCGTTCAATCATATCAAACACATGACATGGTAGCACTTGGCCTCTTTGTACAATCGGATATCACCCATGAAGAGAATTTCCTTGGAAGTGTAGATGCGAGTAATGAATCCTGCAAAGACTTCGACGATTCGAGAACACATCAACAAACTCCAAGCTCTTCCGCAACACGTTCTACATGCTGAGAAGGAGAGATCATCAGAGGACATGGTCATCACCCTGTTGTCTCATCTATCCCCTCAGTACTCAGCTTTCTATTCTTCTTTGATCACCAGTGGGAGGCTGAATATAAACATATTACAAGGGGGGTCGGCCCTTTCCGGCCCTATTGTAGTGTCATTTAAATTTCAACATTGCTACCTCATTTTGTTTTGTGCCATTTAATCTTGTTTATTAGTATTTATAGTTTAAGTGTGTAACAAGATTGTGCTCAACCCTATTTGGGGCAATTACACACCAAGGTCTTCGAACTTTCTGAGATGGCGGGTGCTTCATTTCTGGCCAAAAGGGCCATATGAGAGCTAACTGTCCGCGCCCAAGGCACCTCACGTGACAAAAGTAAAAGCTAACCCTAGAATCTCTTCTGTTGATACTACAGTTCTAGATCATAGTACCTGCATGGTGTGTAACTTCAACATGTCGGTCTTCGGTCCCACTGAACTTATACAGATGTGAAGATCGGTACTGGAAAGATTGTGCACAACAACATCGTTAATGCCAAACTTGTAGTTGAGAGTGGAGACACAACCAAGTAATCATGTTTACCGTGTGAACTTGGCTGTGGAGCACGGACAGATTTGGGACTAGCGGGTTTCTCAGCTGCCAATCTCCATCCAAGATTATACATGGGCCCTAGGATTTTTTTATCATGGATCTAGATAGAATTGATGTTATTCTAGGAAAGGAATGGTTTTATAGCCATGTTGTTCATGTCGATTGGAAGGGTCATACTTTGTCCTTTGTTATGGAGGGTTTTCCTATTTGTCTTAATGGTGATTTTTTGTAGTCCCACCCCTCTTCTTTTATAAATTCAGCAAAACTTCATAATATAATTGAAAATTCAGATAATGAGGTGTATCAATGTGTTGTTCTTGATCCCCTTCTATCTAATGTTAATTGTAGTTTAAATACAATTAAGCTGGATGCTTGGGAGACAAACTCTAGAGGACATTAAGGTGGATTTTGCCGATATCTTCCCTATTGAATTTGCCTTATTGTTTGCTGCCCAGTAGGTCAATGGATCATAAGATTGATTTGCTTCCAAGGTCTTAGCCTACGAGTATAGCACCTTAGAGGATGAGATTGCCTAACACTTGTCGGAATATCTCCGGATGAGATGGATACTTAGGAGTAAATCTCCCTAGGGAGCTCCAATGCTTAGCACAAGGAGGACGGTAGTGTCAAAGTCATGCAGCCAACAGCACACACTAAGCAACGTCGATGGTTGGGCTCCCATCTCCCAGCCGTTGCTCCCCCCAGAAAACCCGGCCAAAGGAGATATTCTATGACAAGGTGCCACCACACCCTATATATGGCTCTTCGACCTTCCATGCTCTTGCATATGGGATAATCCATCACAACTTCCAATCATGCGATAGCCCGAGAGTAGCTACACGAATTGCTACCTCCAACACCCTCCCTCAATTTGAGCACCTCGATCAACAGAGGCTAGGACCGCCGAGGACCACAGAGGCCCAGCTTTGATACCATGTCACAGTCACGCAACAGCAACATGCACACCACCCTAGGGCACTGAGCAACGTTGGTGGTTGGGCTCCCATCTCCCAAGCCGTTGCTCCCCCCTAAAACCTGACCAGAGGAGATATCTATGACAAGGTACCACCACATCCTATATATGGCTCTTCAACTTCACATGCTCTCGCACATGGGATAATCCACTACAACTTCCAGTAATGCGACAACCCGAGAGTAGCTGCATGAATTGCTACCTCCAACAGGGCCTTGGCGGATGTGTGAATTATAAAAAGTTGAATAAAGTTATGATAAAGAATAGATATCCTCTTCCCATAGCATATGATTTGATAGATAGGATGTAGGGTGCTACTTATTTTACAAAGATACTCACTATCACCAAATACATATTTCTGAGGAGGATGTTTATAAGATAGGTAGACGTCTATACATGTTATGGCCATTACAACTTTCTTGTATTAACTTCTTGGCTCACGAATGCTCGTGCTACTTTTCAATAGATGATGAATGATCTCTTTCGAGGATTCTTTGGGAAAATTCATTGTGGTATTCTTAGATGATATGCATGTTGAGAATCTTAGGTAGTCTTGGAGATTCTGACATGGAAGCGATCATATGCTAAACTCTCTAAGTGTGAGTTCTTTTGTAACAAGCTCACATACTTAGGTCATCAAATAGTCCTATTACCTCTAGAATGAGAGGCTTGACAAGGCTTTCCAAACTCTCAAGTTTAAGTTGAAGGAAGCACCTATTTAGCCTTACCCGATCCTGGCCAACCATTTATGGTTGAGACTAACGCTAGCGTAGGGGCTACATTATTCCAGGGAGACGCAGCCTATGTGATGCATTTTCCTTGGGGCTCCCAAGCAACCCTCCAAAGCCCCAAGGGGGACTGGATAGAACTCCCGAGGGGGGGGGGGTTGCACATCACAGCCTATGGCATTTGAAAGCAAGAAGCTTGATGATAGCCAAGTCAGGTAGTATACTTAGGAGAAAGAATTGTATGCGGTTTATACACACATTAATTTGGAAACATTATTTATATGGATCCAAAATTGTTGTCTTGAATGACCATGAGTCGATCAAGTACATTTGTGATAGACCTGAGTTGAGACGGAGGAAGGCACTTATTGTAGCATGCAATAGGTTGATCGTCGTAACGTGCAACAAAGCTTTCTTTATACCCATGAGTCTATGCAATTCCACTTTGAGAGAGAAGAGAAGAGAGAGAAAGCAGATAGTAGTCGACACAGTATTGGGTCCCAATTTACCCACTGAAGGGCACCCACCCCCCCCCCTGGCAAGCAGGAGTATTTGCTTATATTTCTTTGGAGAACTTACAATGAATATGAATGATGACTGAGGACAACCAATCGCAAGGACGATATACACCAAACACTGGCTAATCTAGATGCTATCTAAGCTCCGTTAAATTGCTCTTCAATGACCACTATGCAATCCCAAAACTGAGGGATGCACATATGCTGGCTGAATGCTGAAAGACTTGGGAATGCTTGCTAAAAGTATGCACAAGGGAGCCAAAGGCTTCAGGCACACTTTGCTTGCTAGGAACTATTGTAGAACTGATTTGGTAATGAATGATGAATGCTGAATTATAAGCGCTACTTATATATGATG
This sequence comes from Cibotium barometz, assembly GCF_041138505.1. Taxonomy (NCBI): domain Eukaryota; kingdom Viridiplantae; phylum Streptophyta; class Polypodiopsida; order Cyatheales; family Cibotiaceae; genus Cibotium; species Cibotium barometz. Next base: position 6,088,799 of record NC_141083.1, on the reverse strand, counting down.
GATAGCTGCTGGTCGGTCCAGGGAAGGGTTGTCGGCTTGTTTTAATTGGACTAAAAATTCTAATTTTGCAACATTAAATGTTGCGCTAGTAATCAGGTTGCTGAATTCGGTCCTAGCCGACTACCACCTTCTGGCCAACTTACTGTGGAATATGCTGATGCTGGCCAACTGCCTATGGTGATGATAGCCAAGTCAGGTGGCATACTTAGGAGAAAGAATTGTATGCGGTTTATACACACATTAATTTGAAAACATTATTTATATGGATCCAAATTTGTTGTCTTTGACTGACCATGAGTCGATCAAGTACATTAGTGATAGACCTAAGTTGAGACGGGGGAAGGCACTTATTGTAGCATGCAATAGGTTGATCGTCGTATCGTGCAACAAAGCCTTCCTTATACCCATGAGTCTGTGCAATTCCACTTTGAGAGAGAAGAGAAGAGAGAGAAAGGCTAAAGCAGATAGTAGTCGACACAATATTGGGTCCAAATTTACCCACTGAAAGCCCCCCCCCCCCCGCCCCCCCCCAGGAGTATTTGCTTATATTTCTTTGGAGGACTTACAATGAATATGAATGATGACTGAGGACTACCAATCGCAAGGACGATATAGACCAAACACAAGCTGATCTAGATGCTATCCAAGCTCCGTTGAATCGCTCTTCAATGACCACTATGCAATCCCAAAACTGAGGGATGCACGTATGCTGGCTGAATGCTGAAAGACTTGGGAATGCTTGCTGAAAGTATGCACAAGGGAGCCAAAGGCTTCAGGCACACTTTACTTGCTAGGAACTGTTGTAGAACTGATTTGGTAATGAATGATGAATGCTGAATTATAAGCGCTGCTTATATATGATGGATAGCTGCTGTTCGGTCTAGGGAAGGGCTGTCAGCCTGTTTTAATTGGACTAAAAATTCTGATTTTGCAGCATTAAATGTTGCGCTAGTAATCAGGTTGCTGAATTCAGTCCTAGCCAACTACCACCTTCTGGCCGACTTGCTGTGGAATATGCTGATGCTGGCCAACTGCCTATAGAATAGACTGATACTGGCCGACTGTATGTAGGAGCACAAGTAGGCAGCCGGCTGGCTGCCCAAGCCCCTTTATGGCTTAGGTGCTGCCCTTGGTGGGGAAGGTTGGGAAGTTGTTCCCTAAGTACTGTGGACCTTATTGGATTCTAAAAAGGATTGGTGAGGTGGCTTATAAATTAGAATTGCCTCCTAATGTAAAAGTTCGTCTTGTTTTCCATGTGAGTAGACTCAAGGAGAAATTGGGAACTGAGGATAACATTGTTACACCTCAAGAACTAGTAGAGGTTGAGGACTTTTCCTTTGTTCCACATGAGCCAGAGCTTATACTGGATCTCGGGGAGAGAAAGCTTAGGAATAAGTTGATCCTTGAGTACAAGATGTGAAAAGAGAGGGAGGGCGGTGGAGGACCAGACAGTTGGTAGTTTAGAGTGAAGATTCCTTGATTTTGTTTCCTACAGTGGAAAGGTCTTGGGAAGGGAAGTATGTTATGTACCTAATACTAATCCTCGAGATTAGGTCCTAATGTGGTCAGGGTTGGGGAGCTCTGGGATTAGGGGAAGGCCACAACCAGGTTACAAGTGGCTAGGGTTCGTTATTATTGATAATCCATGGTTACTGGCTATTTATAGTTGGATTGTTATTTATAGCGACAGTAGTCACTACATAAGTGACTGATGGGTTATTGAGATTCATTCACTTGAGGATCCCGAAGACCGCAATGGTGGGTGCCCAATCTCGACAGTCTCTGGCCTTGAGGGCACCGCTTAGGAGGAGCTTCTCTTTCATATCCATAGTTGCACTCGAAGAGCCAGCACTCAGCAAGGATTCCAAACTGCCTGCCTAAGAACCCCTCCATCTCCACCATGAGCCAGTGTTACGGATGCCACGTGACGCGCCCCGAGCCCGTTTCCATCCTCAAGCCATCTCCACCTTCTTGCCTTCCAAAACCATCCTAACTTGCCATTGCCAAAACCATCCTAACTTGCCATTGATGGCCTCACCATATCAGAGAATCCAGCAACTTTCCAATTCCTAGCCCTATGGCTCCATGAACGGCTGGTTCCCACGTCAAGTTTCCCTCTTGCCGACCCATCCTCATGTCTCAGCCCATCGGCCCGGTTCACCTTGGCACATGCCTTCCATCAACCCATCCGGCCCAGCCTCCATCTCGGCCCGTTGGCACAGCTCAAGCCATATCCAAGTCTTCCACACAAGTCCAACTTCACCGGCCCGGCCCCATCATGGCCCGTCGGCTCGACATCACCGTTTCGCTGTTTTCCCCGTTGTTGCCATTTCTGCCATTCTCACCATTTCCCAACCGTCACTTCACCGTTTGCCCAACGAGCCCCCTTTCAGCCAATGATGCTCACCTTCGTCGAGTCGAGCCGCGCGGACAGCCAACACTCAGCAAGGATTCCAAACTGCCTGCTCAAGGACCCCTCCGTCTCCACCCGGATTGAGGAGATCCTGGCGAAGGCGATCAGCATGCACCTTCAGTCTTTCCTCCCAGATTTGATCCATGCTACCAAGACTAGCTTCATCTCAGACTACAACATCCTGGATAACATCTCCACCTTGTGGGAGGGGCACCTACAGCCAGACTTAGGAGGGAGGACATGGCCATTTTGTTTCTCGACTTCAAGAAAGCATATCACATTATGACAGTTGATTGGGCCTTTTTAGAGGGAACTATGCTGAGACTTTGATTCTGGCCTACCTTGATTCGGGGAGTTGCAGCCCTCTACACAAGGGCTCACAGCTAAGTGCTCCAAGGCGGAGAGCGTTTTGCCATTTCCCGCTTGGTGCGCTAGAGATGCCCGCTTGCACCATTCCTCTTTCTTTTCGTGGCTAAGGCCATGAGCTCCTTTCCTTGCTTCAAGCGTGCCTCATACTTATGCAGAGTTTGCAGATGACATTGCCGCATACCTCACGGGGTTGGCAGGGAACATCCCCCCCTTTTGCAACAGCAGTTGAGGAGTTTTGCATGGCTTTAGAAGCCAGGATCAACTGGCACAAGTTGTGTGGCTTTTGGGTTAGTAGTTTAGATGGATCCCTCACGACACGGTTGTGCGGTATCTTGGATGGACATCAATATTTCAGCAGTGCAACAAATAGCCCCACTCCTAAGCATTCGGAGGAAGCTTTTATATCCATCTATCACTTGCACAACAAGTGGTGGTAGCCATCCAAGTTCTTCTAGCCACCATGTGGTACATCACCTCACGTTGGGCCTTCCATCGTTCTTGCATTGGGCTGGTGCAACGTTTGATCTAGAACTTTCTTTGGTCTCCAGGAGATGGTTGCCCAGCTCGAGCGAAGGTGACTTGGTGCATATTGATCCAACCTCAGACTCAGGGAGGCGTGGACTTACACATCCCGTGACCCAGAGTAGGGCCTTTTGGGCAAGCTGATTGTGCGTGGGTTTTTGCAACCCGAGGTGTAACTATTTGGCCCTCCTCACATGACGGAACCCTTGCCCAGACACTAAATAGGTGGAAGAAGGCATGGGGACAAGGACCATAAGGTTTACTCAAGAAAAAGCACCAGTCTTGGTCAAAAAGCAAAGAAAAGCAAAAAGTCAAATTGGGTTGACCGCAAGCATCATTGGCAAGAGGAGACTGAGGCGGACAAAAAAGCTTAAGGCCAAAAAGCAAGGCCTTGAGGCTAGAAAAGCAAAGGACAAGAACTTTGGGAAAAGCTGGCCATATTCAAGTAATAATTTATAATTAAAAGCTAAAAGAGGAAAAGCAAAAGTCTAGCCTTACTAGCTTTTGGCAAAAAGCAGGAGTCCCTTGGGTATAAATAAGCATGAGCCTCTCCAAGATCATCATTGTGGAGGCCTAAAATTTTCTCATCTTCAACTAGGCGTGGAGATCATCATTGTTTTCATCACCAAAGTTTGGAGATTATTGTTACCACCCCCCTACACCGCCTACGACTTCTGTTCAGTACCAGAACCTCAGCCAACACCGCCTCTGTTTGGTTGTGCGTAAGCGTTGCCACCTGACATGTCTACTCCTGCCTTCTAAACCAACCTGCGCCATTGCCGCCACCTGTTGTCCAGCTACCGACTGAACCTCCATCTGCTACCTCTGCCCTTGCCATTGTGTGCTGCCAGCCAACGCAACCAGCCGTCGTTTGACAACGCCACTTTGTTGTACTCTAGCCAGACATATGCCTATGTGGTTGTGAGCCATCTGAGCGCCGCCCAAATCCACCAGCTGCCTCCCCTTAACAAAACTGCCATCATCGCTAGCTATCGGACAACGCCACCGAGTTTTGTACCATCTTGTTGGGGCCATATCTATTCCAGGATTGGGCATCCACCTTGCAACTGCACATCATACACTTGTCATCTACATAATCTATTGTGTGTCTTGTTTACAAGCTTGGATCTAGACTTGGATCTGGACTTGGATTTGGATTTGGATTCGGATATTGGATTTTGATTTTGTATTCATTGGTTGTATTGATCCTGGCTTGATAAGCCCGTGGATTGATCCTGAAGCGGGGCCTGTTCCCCGCTCAGTGTGTGTACTGCGCAAGTTCTCTCAACCCCTTCTCTCTCTCCCCCTCTCTATCTTATCTGTCTATATTTCTATCTCTTGGACACATGGTTGGATGCGCCCCGTTGGGCTTACAGTGGTATTAGAGCTGGATTTCTCTCGAGGAAATCTTTCTTGGGGTGACAGAGCCATGTTGAGAGTAGAGGGAGACCAAGGGCCTAATAAAGGGAATAACTATGAGGCCGATCTAGGACTTCAGGACGGTAACCAAGGCCGTCGATCCATTTCTCATGAGACCGCGACCATGACATCACCAGACTTTCAGTAGTTTAGACGATTTCTCAGAGACGAAGAATTTCTTGCTTGGAGAGCCAAGAAGGAACAAGACCATAGAGGGTTGAAATGTTTGAAGTTTTCATCAAGGATTGAGCCACCGAAGCCAAGGAGTTGAAGTTGCTAAAGCCTATCTTCGAGCCAAAGGAGTCACTATTGTAAAAGGATCTAGAACCTCTCGTGGAGGAGACCCGCGGGGGGGGTTATGTATCCCTATGCCCGCTCTCTCGGATGCAGCATCTTCAGGTCAAGTAAGAGAAAGGAAGGCAAAGGAGCCTTCATCAATCGACAAACTGGACTTCAAGCCGGGAGAAAAGAGCATCAAGTTCGATGCTTTTTATGGAAAGCGGGACACTCTATCAAAGAAGGGGATGACCTAACCGTCAAAGTTGCTGAATATCGGCGCCTTAACGCCGAGTTCGCCACCACTGGTTTTGCCACGTCCCAGGAAGATCAGGTTATCACTTTACTAAACAAGTTCGCCACCACTGGTTTTGCCACGTCCCAGTAAGATCAAGTTATCACTTTACTAAACAAGTTGCCACCTAGCTTCTTTACTTTTGTCGCACAAACCATTAGTTTAGAACCTATGCCTAACCTATATGAGTGTGAGTGCCAAACTCTTGCGCTTCACTCGGTTGCATGACCAATTTCATCCCAAGAAGTCATCCTCTGTCTAAAATCACATGAATCCTCATCTTCGACAACCAAATCTGTTTTTTTCTCCTCATCTTCTCTCATGATTCCTTTTTGGTCTAAGAGGAGGTGTGTGAAAATATACCCAAAAAGAGCCACGTTTTTATAACATTTATCTTTGCCCGACTGCTCATGCTGGCCGACTAGCTCCTTGCCCTCATATAAATATGAGGCGCCTCTTAATCCTCTCCATCAACCAACATTGACTGGGCACCAACTCTCATCAGCATTTCACCCCCTTTCTGCTGGATTGATCACGCACAGCACCACAGCGTGCTTGAGTACCATCTATTGGCGTTGGAACAAGCCGCCTACAAACTGGCGAAACCTGTCACTACTGCTGCTGAACTGAACGTGTTCTCCTGCAGTTCTTCTTCAGCATTTTTCACATATTGTTGCTGCTGGTCCATGGTGCATACATCTGCGCTTTCACCACAGCATACTCTTGCATTTTTCCATCAACAGCTATTAGCTCATAAGCGCTTACATCTCAGCTCTACTTCAAAGATACATCGGTGCTTGCTTCTAGGCGCTCACATCAGGCTTACTTCGGGATTGACGTCTGCGTTTTTTGGGATAGCAGCCTTCTCTGCTCATTCGGAGTCTCACATAGAGCTCTTGTACTGGACTTCATCCTTTATATACATATCACCATTGCATGCTGTGTGTTTTACTCTAATCTTTCATATATTTGATCCTTTGGTCTCTTTTGCCCTCAAAGATGTATCATGGTAATTTTGGTAGTGGTGCTTCGAGCCACATCACTTCATGCAAAGATGTATTTCAACACTTGGTTTATGCTTCAAATGGCCGCACTGTATCATGTGCAGATCATACCACCACATATCCGGCATGCAGCCAATGGTGCCAATATGTATGAAAAATGTGTTGTATGTTCCAGGGATAAAGAAAAATCTACTCTCCATCTCAATCATAAATGACCAAGGTTTAAAGGTTGAATTTGAAGGGAAGTGTTTAGTAAAAGATCCATCAAAGGATTATGAAATAGTCACTTCTGGAACACGATACAAAGACTTGTATAAGCTGGACAGCTATGACAAGCGTACTTATGATGCAAATACAGTGGCTGCCCACACTCTTGCTATGCATGATGCAGAGCTATGGCATGCTCATTTTGGGCATGTAAATTTTCAAAGTTTGATACTTTTGCAGAAGCATCATATGGTTGATAATATGCCGCCTCTTGAGTCTCCAACAAGACATGTATGTGAGGGGTGTATTTTGGGAAAGATGCATCGAAAACCATTCCCCAAGGATGGAGCTGTTAGAGCTGAAAGTAAATTACAGCTCATACACAATGATGTATGTGGTCCAATGCGGACACCATCCATAGGCGGGCATCTTTATTTCGTCACATTCATTGATGACTACTCCACGTTTGCTTGGGTTTACCCCTTGAAAGCTAAAGCAGAGGTGTTTACATGCTTTCGACACTTCGTAGCAATGGCTGAAAATATGTGTGCAAGTAAAGTCCAAACACACCACTCAGATAGAGGTGGAGAATACATGTCAATTACATTCAAGGATTATATGCTTCAAAAGGGCATCAAAAACCAATGTATTGTGCCTTATACACCGCAGCAGAATGGTGTAGCTGAGAGGAAAAATAGATCTCTCATGGAGATGGCAAGATAGTTGCCTCAATTTTTGGATGGAAGCTATAATGTGTGCAACTCATGTGTTGTCCAACAAAAGCTTTGAAAACCATAACACCATTTGAGGCTTGGTATAGCCGAAAGCCAAAAGTGGATTATATGCGTACATTTGGGTGTTTGGCATATGCACATGTGCCAGAACAACTCCGAACAAAGCTAGATGATAAAGCAATGAAATGCATTTTTGCGGGCTACAATAATGAGAGCAAAGGATACCGTCTTTATAATCCAACAACATGCAAGATTTTTGTCAATAGAGATGTGGTATTTGCTGAAAATTCAGTACAGCCCATGTACAGCTTGTATAAAACTCATGATACAGGCATCCCATGGCTAACGCAGACTCCCCATAATGCATATTCAATGCATGGCTAGAACTAGCCCTTGTTCTACCTGTGAGTGGAGCTGCAAGTTTGCTTTCTTACAAAATTTTCAGCAACCAACTTAGCACCGACTTGGCTGTGTCTATGGCTGTTTGCTCTTCCCTAACAAGATCTTCTACTTCTTCCATAGAAGGGAGCTGAATTGTTGGCTGTTCTACATGAGGATTTTCTTGTGTAGGGGCTGGCTGATCTGAATCCCCCCTAATTGCAATGGGTAATAGCCCATCAAACATGTCCTGTTGGTCTCTTTGCTTCAGAAGAGCCTTCTTCTTATGAAGAAGCACATGAGAATGAGCACTGGGTGCAAGCTATGCAAGATGAAATCTCTTCTGTCATGAAGAACAATGCTTGGGATCTTGTGGACTTGCCGAAAGGCAAGCATGTCATTGGAACAAAGTGAGTGTACAAAGTCAAAAGGAAGTCTGATGGTACTATTGACATGTACAAAGCAAGACTTGTGGCTAAAGGCTACTCCCAGAAAAAGGGAATAGATTAAGAGGAGACTTTTGCTCCTACTTCGAGAATGACTACGATAAGATCACTGATTGCATTGGCTGCACATAAAGGATGGAAAGTGCATCAATTGGACATCAAAACTGCATTCTTAAATGGGGATTTACAGGAGGAAGTATATGTAAATCAGCCCATTGGTTTTGTAGTTCCTGGTGAGGGACATAAAGTATGCAAGTTACACAAAGCATTGTATGGGTTAAAGCAAGCTCCAAGAGCTTGGTATGATAAAATACATGCTCATCTAACCAGCCAAGGTTATGTGAATAGTCCAACTGAAAGCACATTGTATGTGAAGAAAACCGGTGCCAATATTCTCATAGTCATCTTGTATGTAGATGACATGCTCATCGTAGGGACTAGCAAAGCACCAATTTCAGATTTCAAAGCTGATTTGAAAGCTGAATTTGATATGTCAGATTTGGGACCTTTACACTACTATCTCGGCATATAGTTTATGCATACAAATGATGGCATTGTTATGCAGCAAACTAAGTATATAAAAAGTTTGCTAAAAAGGTTTCACATGGATGAATGTAAGCCCATTTCTACTCTAGTAGAACCAAGTGTACGGCTTACTATGCATGATATTGGAGAGCCTTTTGAGGCCGGTATTTACAACCAGGCAGTGGGATACCTCATTTACTTGTGTAACACGAGACCTGACATATCTTTTGGGGTGTCTTTGTTGAGTAAATTCATGCACAGCCCAAGCACAAAGCATTGGCAAGCAATCAAACGCATTTTTCGTTATCTTCAGGGTACCTTGGGTCTTGGTTTGTTCTATCCCAGGAGGGGCAGCTTGCAGCTTTATGCATACAGTGATTCAGATTGGGGCGGTGATTATGATACTAGGCAATCCACCAGTGGGAATTGTTTTTTTCTTGGTAGTTCATGCAAATCTTGGTTGAGCAAAAAGCAACCCACTGTTGCCACATCTACTTGCGAGGCTGAGTACAGGGCAGTCTTCACAACTACAGTAGATTGTGTAGATTGTGTATGGTTGAGGAGATTATTGGCTGATCTTCATGACTGTCAGCAGACACCCACCACCATTCTCACTGATAGCCAGAGTGCTATGGCCGTGGCACGAAATCCCGTATTTCATGCACGTACCAAGCACATTGAGATTCATTATCACTATGTCAAAGAGAGGTTACATGCAGGGGAGATCAGTTTATCTTATTGCACTACACATGATAATGTTGCAGATCTATTCACAAAGGCTTTACCTCGAGAGAAGTTTGAAGCTTTCCGCAAAGCTTTGGTCTTACTCTCATACACAGAGTGATCTGCTACCTTGTACAGGTTCAAGCTTTCACTATAGGGGGGATTTGTAGGCATATGCTGACTTATGGTAGTGTTATGTGTGAACAGGGCTTAACCAAGGGCACTTTTTCCCATGTGGTTTTTCCCCTTGGATATCAAGTGTGAAAGGACACTCTATCCATATAACTTTTGTACTTCTATATTATATGGATGTGACACATGCAAGGGTTGACTGGCATTTTGTGGCTACCACACATTTGGTGTTTTGTCTCTCTCTCTCTCATTTCTGTGTGAGCTTCTTCTTAGCGCACCTACCCCTAATCTGCTGCAGGACTGTGTGTGTGTGTGAGTGTGTGAGTCCACACCAACAAATTTGTAGACAGATACATATGCTCACTTATGGTAGTGCTATGTGTGAGCAGGGCTTAACCAAGGACACTTTTCCCATGTGGTTTTTCCCTTGGATATCAAGTGTGAAAGGACACTCTATCCATATAACTTTTGTACTTCTATATTATATGGATGTGACACACATGCAAGGTTCGACTTGCATTTTGTGGCTACCACACATTTGGTGTTTTGTCTCTCTTTCTCATTTCGGTGTGAGCTTCCTTCTTCTTGCACCTAACCCTAATTTGCTGCAGGACTCTGTGTGTGAGTGTGTGAGTCCACACCAACACTTCAAGCCCTATTTAATAAGGCCTTGTGTCTCAATGCAAACAACACAACTTTCCGCGTGTCTCAATGCAAACAACACAACTTTCCGCTCTTTGCCTCATGTTTACTCAAGTATTTAAGCATTAAGATATTTTAATCATATTTAATTAAGCTAAAATCTTAACAAACGATGCCAGATATCTTGGACTTCATAGTTGGGTGGTCATTGCGACCAGATAGCCCAGATGATTATTGATGAACAATCGGGCAATCATTGCGGCCAGATAGCCCAAATGACTTTATTGGACTTCACAGTCGGGCGGTCATTGCGACCAAATAGCCCAAATGACTGTATTGGATTTCATAGTCGGGCGGTCAATGTGACCACATGGCCCAAATGACTATCAATGAACTCTCGGGCGGTTCTAGTGACCAGATAACCTTGAGGATAGTCTGAGCGGTTTCCCTCGGGAGCCGAATAGCTCAGCACGGTTTCCAATGAAACCAAACAAGACAATCCATAAATAGGAGGATAATTACTTGTGCATTGCATACTTATGTATGTTTTAATTTATTTGACTTTGTGTGCTGTTTTTGATGAATGGACAATGCTTGGATTTATGGCATGCGATAGTCCACTGGGCTCCAGACTACCTAGCTAGTACCTGGAATACCCAGAAGACGCGAAGCGAATGATGCATATCTGTTTGTTGACTAGTTTTTGTCTAGTTTTTTCAGGAGGTAAGTATGCATTTATTTTAACTAACACATGTGACAAGCCATGAAGAAGTACCATCAAGAACAAAGCTATTGGTTTAAAGAAAAGGTATAGAGATGTTGCGAGATGAGCAAATGACACAACAGATATGGGGACACACCAGATGCACAAGCTCACTAGACAGGGCTAGTAATTGAGACGTATGGATGTAGTTGATGAACTGGGAACATATGGATATACATATGTACTTGGAAAACTTGCATTCCTCAATTTACGACAACTGCAGTGTAAGAGGGAGAGAATGTAACTATTTGGACCTCCTAGCTCTATTTCACACGACGGAACCCTTGCTCAGACACACTAGACAAGTGGAAGAAGGCATAGGGACAGGGACCATAAGGTTTGCTCAAGAAAAAGCACCAGTCTTGGTCAAAAAGAAGAGAAAAGAAACAAGTCAAACTGGGTTGACCGTGAGCCAAGAGCATCATTAGCAAGAGGAGACTAAACCAGACAAAAAAGCTAAAAGCCGCTTTTTTCAAAAAGCAGCTCAAAGACCAAAAAGCAAAGGACAAGAACTTTGGGAAAAGCTGCTATATTCAAGTAATATTAAAAGCTAAAAGAGGAAAAGCAAAGTAAAGAAAAGCAAAAGCCAAAGCCTTCCTAGCTTTTGGCAAAAAGCAGGACTCCCTTGGGGATAAATAAGCATAAGCATCTCCAAGATCATCATCGTGGAGACTTGAAGTTTTCTCATCTACAACTAGGCGTGGAGATCACCATTGTTTTCATCACCAAAGTTTGGAGATTATTGTTACCGATCTCCGTGCCCCCCTGCACCACCTACGACTTCTGTTCAGCACCAGCACTTCAGCCAGCACCGCCTCTACCATTTATCTGGCTATGCTTGAGCGCTGCCACCTGAGACAGCTACTGCTGCGGTCGCTACTGCCTTCTAAACCAACCTACACTGCCTTTTGCTTGTGTGCCGCCTTCGCCAAGCTCCAACAGACCCAACCAACGGTGCCAGCTATTTTGGCCAGCGCCACCTATTACCGCCACCTGGCTGTGCTACAGTTGCCGCCACCTCTTGTGCACCGTGCGCTAGCTGCCAACTGAACCTCCATCTACTGCCACTACCCCTACCCCCCTGCAGGCCACTGTGTGCTGCCAGCCAACACAACCAACCACCGTTTGTGAACGCCAGCACCTCTTCATCCGCGCCGCTTCCCACGTTGTTGTACTCTAGCTGGACGCTTGCCTATGTGGTTGTCAGCCATCTGAGCACCACCCAGATCCACTAGCCGCCGCCTAACAAAGCTATCATCACCGCCAGCTATCAGGACAACGCCACCCAGTTTTGTACCATCTTGTTGGGGCCGTATCTATTCCAGGATTGGGCATCCACCTTGCGACTAGACATCATACATGTCATCTGCATATATCTACTATGTGTCTTCTTTACAAGCTTGGATCTAGACTTGGATTTGGACTTGGATCTAGACTTGGATTCGGATATTGGATTTGGTACTAGCCCGGTGAGAGATTATTGTGGGTCATCCCCGTGGTGTTCTCGGCATCAGAGATCCCGTGCATGTTGATCCTAGCTTGATAAGCCCGTAGATTGTCCCTAAATAAATTCCTAAAAGGGGGGCGGGGCCTGTTCCCCACTCAGTATGTGTGTGTACTGTGGTTGGATCTGTCGCGGCACGCCCCACTGGGCTTACACGAGGAGGAGCCAAGGATTTCCTAATCAGCCACATCTCCTCGCGCTTTCCTACCCGTGGAGGCCCCTAGACATCAGGGATTTGATGGATCTTCTTGGAGGGCCCCCTTCATGATCTCAGCACTGGCTTTGAGGACTGGTTTGCAGCGAGCCTCTTCCCACACCTGGCAGCTTCGTGGCAATGGAGAGACCTGTTGATTCAGGAGCCCGAGTAGGCCGTCCCGTTCTTTGATCACTCTGCTCAGCTTGGTCGTCGGATCCTCCTTGAGACCACAGATGGCACCCCCAGCATTGGCAGGCACAGGGAGTTCCGACAACTTTCATCTAGCAAGGACTCGGGTGTGCAGCTTCTGTCCCCAAAAGATCTCCTTTTTTTTCTCTAGCTCTTAAGCCCATTAGAGCTTGGTTGTGGGCACGGGCTGTGGGCACGTGGCTAGTGATCACAAGCAGACCAGCAAGTTGCTACATCTGTGGCAACCCTAAGGAGAGTCGGAGACATTGCAGCGTATCCTCTACCTATTCACTTCCGATCCAAGCATTGCTCGCACCGTCACATGGGGGACTCTAGCTTGGGTTGCAGAGGTGGGTGAGGCCTTACTTTATCAGGATGATGGAGGCGGCCTTGCTTTGAGTCTCACTCATTGGCCCTGGACTCTAGAGTCACACACTAGCTCACGATGGGAGATCATCAGCAGCATAGCAGCTTGGCACATCCGGCAAGCCTAATATAGTGATGCCATCGGCGGCTTGATTTACAACCCCCCCCCCCCCCCCCCCCCCCCCCCCCCCATTTGAAAAACCTCTGAGGATCAGTTGTTGACCTACATCAAGAAGAAAATTTTAGCCTTCACCAAGCAAGGGTCTCTATCCTCTTATTAAACTGAGGCACCAAAAAGTTGACCATTCTTGGTGGTCCACACCTCCCATAAGCATGTATATCAAATGTCAAAGAATATCCAGCTATGTTCATCTGATTTTCTTCCCTCTCATCAAATCTATTAAACAAGGGTGCCCTTTAACTCCTCTCCTTCATGCCATTGCTGTAGATTGCCTAAACTGGCTTATTCAAAAAAAAATGGAGTAGGAAGTATAAAGGCCAACTAATTGTCCAATAGTTCCAACTTCATCCCTGTGGTCCACTATGTAACCGAGACAGCTGAGCCTCTAATGGGCCGAAATCCGAAAGGGGGTGAGCTAAAGGGCAAGAAGGGTTGTGCCCTCTCCATAGTCCAAGCAATTGCTCCCCATGTGATGAATCGGAGGGTGCTCAGCTCGGTTGCGAATAGCTTGAGAATGCACCGAGCCTGCTCAATCCCAAAGGCAATGTCACTGAGTCTCCTCAACGGTATTCCATCGGCTATACAAGGCTGGTCGGCTCGCATTGGCGATCCAAGTACCAACTACAAGGCGGCTCTAGTGTGTGCTCAAGCCGCCAAGGTGCCATCTAGTTGCTCTAAGAGAATGTTCCAACCCAGGTCAACCAAGTACTCGAAGAAGGGGATGTATGGGGCGTCCGAACTGCCAATACCACTCTCCAAAAGCCAAAGTGGCCAGGTCGGATCATCGGCCACCTTCACATTGGAAGGATCGATGTGCCATGATCCCCTACCACAAAGGCAAGGGAGGGTTGGGGAGCGGGGTTGGGGATTGTCGTCCTGTAAGCCAAAGATTGACACAAGCATATCATGTTACACGAAGGAAGCGACCCAAGTAAAGTCGAGAAGTGAAAGGAAGATCCATGGGAGAGGTAAAGTCGAGAAGTGAAAGGAAGATCCATGGGAGAGTCCCACGTTGTTGGAATGGTAGAATCGATGTCGAGGCTCCTTTAAGGGGAAACCCTCCTGTGAGGCATGCAACTCCCTACCGTTGAACCGGGGTAGGAAGGGTGAGAAAATGGAGCAAGGAATCCACAGTGTGACCCGGACCAAAGCTAATGCCACCCCAAGCGAGGTGGGGCTGAGCTCCATAGTGTGACGTGGACCAAAGCTAATGCCACCCTAGGCAAGGTAGGGATAAGCTTCAGGTGGGTGGCTTGAGGGGAGCTGAATGAGTGTTCCACATAAGAGGCTGTTGAAGGAGCTCCTCGTCGTAGCTAGGAGGGGATTGAAAAAAGGACGGATGAAGGGCCTCCCAAGTATGAAGCTTATCCATGAAAGAGGTGCTAAACCTACGGATAGGACATGTCGAGAAGATCCACCTGATGCTAGGGGCCAAGGACCACCACAAGATGGGGTGCGAACCTGCATGCGGCTAAAAGAAAATCTTTCCACGATTCTCCTCATAGCACGAGACCACGGACAATCGACTTACCAACCAAAAGTGCTCTGCTCAGTGAAGCGGTCTCAATGATGCGCCAAGGCACCTTGACCCTAACAGCGCACCCATCACTGTCGGACCACAAAAAAATTACAGATGAGCCTTTGAACCAAGCCAATACTTGAGCGGGAGAAGGCCGAGCACGAAGCAATATACCAAGTTGGCCATAACAACCCGATCAACAAGACTAAGGCTAGCGGAGCTCTGGTAAAGGAGCAAGAGGGGGGCTATTTGTTGTTCAAGGGTGATGTCGATGTTGACCTAGCATCCAAGGTAGCGAACCGAAGTCAAAGGCGAGAGGGGAGACCCACTCAAAAACACACAACTTGTGCCTTATGATACATGCACTCAAAAGCAAGGCAAAAAACTCAGGAGTCTTTAGAGGTTCCCATCCAAGCCGAATAGGTAAGCGGCTATATCATTTGCAAACTTGTCAGCCAAGAGGTCCTCCAAATAGCGGAGGAAAGACTAAGACCTTGGATGCCTACATCCTGGGCCAGCAAGAAACTGCTCGTGGCTTCTACAATGAAGAGGAGCCAAGGGGCAACCTTGGCACACCGAGCGAGAGATGGAAAAGCACTCCCTGCGGGTGCCCTTAATCAAGGCCTAGCTGTGGGCGAAAGAGTAGATGGCCAAGACTCCCCAAATCCAAGAAGCCGATAACCAAACGCTTGGAGAAGGTGCCTTTTTGCATGACCTCATTGAAAGCATCCCGTAGGCCAACCTCCAAGAGATCCCAATGCCTTTGAAAGAGAGAAATTGGAAGCCCGTCCTCTCTAGGGCACTTCCGACTAAGAAGGGGTCGTCGGCCTATAGAGAGCAACCTATCTGAGGTTTAAAAGACTCCTAGATCACATATGGTCCATGCAACATCATGCATACATGGCCAAGCATCAAGAAATACACGACCGAGAGTATTTGCAATACACCCGATTGGGTCCCAAATACCCTCTCTGCTCAGCCCCCACCAAGGTTGGTGTAGTTGATTTATTGAATGATGAGAAAAAGACTAACCAGTCCCAACTCCATCTACAAGTCGTTGATCACCAAGTTCTTGCTAGAGATGGGAGATTTGCAGTAGTATAGCTGTGTGGCATATATGGAGAGCTCAATGCAGCAAAGTGTTGTATGCAAAGAGGATATAGCCAAGTACTCGTTGCATCGTTTAGTAACTTGAAAGTACAAGTGTTAAAAAGTCCATGTATTTTATCAGTTTAATGACTTGGAAGAAGAAAGTGATTAGTCAATGTGTCTTATCACAGATGGACCTATAAGTGAGTTGAAATCCCTTTACAAGACGCAATGGTAAGGACCTCATATCCCAAGTCCCATTGTAGGTAGCAAGGCAACCAAAATTCGATACTACATCAGTTGCAAGTCTCCACATTACCTTAACTCATGAGAAAGTGCATGCATGCTATTCATCAATTTAGAGGATTTAGTGTTTGCCAATTAATGGGGTCGCTTTGCATAATGTGGTGGACACCTTTATCTAGATGGTCATTCTACATGACCAGATGATAGGACAGACAATATGCGACATGATAGAATGATAAAGCTGAGTATGGAGGACTTCTCTATTACATGTCAGCATGTGGATATGCATGGCTTGACATTATATGGGCATCAAAAGATAGCCTGAACGATAGCGTCACTTACATAGACTAAATGGGTACATCATCTCTAGTGAGTCTGCATCACGACTCCATTGGATGGTCATATGGCAAGCTTGAGGACATAGACGTGTGCACCTCTAATAGTACTAGAAAGCCAAATGCTCACGTACCACACCTAAGTTGATTGTACATCGGTGACAAATCTCCATATTAGCTAGGTTTAGTTAGAACCTATTTAGAGTATTCACATTTAACCAAGATACTTTTTTACAAGTGAACTATCACATCAATAACAATTGTACTTGCTTCTTGGAATGTATGAAGCTAGGGAAAAACTCATAATGTTGTTCATTTTCTTTGAAAAACCCTCAATTAGCATCATTCGTCGAGTTGTTTTAGTGCAGGCATTTGCACTTTTCGAGTAAGTTTGTGGAGCCAACCCCAATAAACTGTATGCCTAGGAGAAACACCAACGGGAAGTGAAACCGCGTGATTGTTGCAATACCATTGCATAACGACTCACTCAACACAAAAGGACCATAACTAGATTTACCCCCTCCCCAAAACTCTGTGGATAGCAAACAAAGTATTAGTATTCAGGCTTAAATATGTGCTAATCAAGTAAAGACAAGTAAAGACAACCACCCCTCATGACGCAATTAAAAATAATAATTGAATATCAAGTCACTGGGCAAGGATCCCCAAACAGCAGCAAAAATCATTGGTAAGTGAGGTGCCCCTCTTTTAACTTTGGGTCCATCTTGATGCCATGACTTAAGAGTCTTAAGGATTGCATTGTTTGGAAACTTGGAAGTGGAAGTGTTAAGTCCACGTATTTTGTCACTTCAATGGCTTGGAATTATCAATGTGTCTTATCACACATGGACCTAAGTGTGAATTGAAATCCCATTACAAGAGGCAGTGGTAATATTAGACCTCATATCCCATGACCCATGGTAGTTTTGTTATATATACCTTCTTAAGCTTGGAATATATCCAAACTTACAAAAGTTCCACGTTATGTTATTTACTTTGTGTTTCATAGAACACTCTAAAGTCTTGCATTGTCTCTGTTTTCTGATATTCCTCTTGGATGGTCCAATGCTTAGAGAAAACAAAGACCTCCAGATATGATTGAGACTATACTTTCACTAAAATGGCATACCATACTTCTGGGCATGGATGCTTGTCCACTTTTGGCCAATGTACACCTAACAAAGGTCATCACCAGTACTCAGTTTGAAGGCATGGCTGCATGTGGGTATTGTTACATCACGTTTCTGAATGACTACAATCGAACATCTTGAATGGTTAGAGTACCCTTGTGGTTCGTTTCTTAAGCATGACACAGAGACCAAATCTTGCCACAGCCAACCAAGAAAAATTTTGAAGAAACGCATGGTCATAGCTCAGAGGCCACCACCCACCCTATCACTCTCCGATGCCTCTGTAAATGCAATCCCCAAGGCCTTTTTTAGAAAAACCTTCATTTAACTTACGGTTTCCTTTCTGCCCACAACTTGTCAAATGTCTTTTCTACTGCCCTATTAACCTGTCTGGGTCATAGTCCTAAGACATGCCCACATGCATAGGTTACATTTGTGGGGGGGGGGGGGGGGGGGGGGGGGGTGATGCACGTGACACCCGCATTAAGTATAAAAAACGGTACAAAAAACAAGAGATCGATGTCTCTAAATACAGGTTCAATGTCCCTAAGACTCCTACACAACAGAGAGGTGAGGCTCACTCAGGTAACGAGCAACGGCAAAAAGGGGGAGATGAGACACAAAGATGACACCAATACGAGGACTTGCAAGACCCCCTTTGGCGTGGTATGCGGAAATGACTTGGGCGGGGGGGGGGGGACCCCTTGGGCAGGCTGAGTTGCTGGTTAGCTGGTTAACCACCCCAGCAGCACTTAATTCTTTTTTTTTTAGAGCCCCAGATGAGCCCAAATCAGGAAGAAAGCTCTCTCTCTCTCTCTCTCTCTCTCTCTCTCTCTCTCTCACACCTACCAACCAAGACGTGCAGTAAGAGCCTTCCATGCTTTCAGAGACGATTTTGCAGAAAGAAGGGCAACGTTCAGCACCATCTGCTGGGTAAGTCTGTAGAGAGCCCTTTGGTTGAGAAGCTTCACGGATGCCTTCTTGACTGTACGCCATCTTGAGCACACAAAGATAGACCACAGCTCACTGCTAAACAATATACACGGAGTTGTCAAAGGGGTAAGTAAGATATGAGCTACTTTGAGCTAAAGAGAAGACGAGCACAAACTTGTCTTTCAAGCTGCCATTACAGAACGTGAGTGGTTGATCAGCTTTGATTTGTTTTGTCACCACGACCTGTTTAGACAACATTAGCCATCGCTCCCGCCAACGAGGGGCAACGGTACACTTCTAATCAAGGTGGAAGGAACCTGAGCCGCCTTGGGCTTGGACGCTAAAACCATCTCAACTTACCTCAATGGTGGGCGATTTTGTTTGGACTGGACATAACGGACTCAGAGTCAGACGTTTGTTTATATGTTTTTAAGCTGGGTGGGTTATGAACGTTGCTAAAAGCTTTGTGCCGCTGTCTCACCCCACTAGCATCGTTCCTCTAGGAAGTCACTAAGCATTCGTTTTTCTCTCTCTCTCTTTGCTTAGGGAGCCCCGGGCCAGTTAATTTTTGAAATTGGATTTTGCAAACCCCATTTTTGTTCATGTTTTAAGCTATCCAAGGGGAATCCACTAAACTTTCGCCATTGTTTGAGTTTGAAACCCCCCTCCTCCCATTCTTCCCATCTGCTTCTCTCTTATCTCTCTAGCTAAAGGCATACTCTTCTCTCTTATCTCTCTAGCTAAAGGCATAGTGTGTCAATTTTTGTTGAAGTTGGGTTTTGAATGAAAAGCAAATCCCCATTTGCAAATGATGTCCTCCTTTTTTTCCCAACAAATATACAACTTCAAAATAACTTTACAAATGCAAGAACATATGTCCCAACATATCAATGTAGTGACAAAGCATCAAGCAAGGTATGCTTCATCAAATAACAAGGTCAACTTAGGTATAACAAACACTAGTTGGCAAACCCGTGCTTCGCACATCTTTTGAGACTTCCAAATTCAAATTTTACCCGAAACTCCTCAAACTCCTCCCCTTCCCAGCCTCGACCTTCGCGGGTTAATTGCCCTTCTCTCTCTTTTTCTCTTTTTTATTTTTTCCCTTTAAGACAAAACAAAAAACATCTTGTTTAAACTAAGTTTACTCTCTCTCTCTCTCTCTCTCTCTCTCTCTCTCTCTCTTCGTTCTCCTCTCTTTTTTTTTCCCTTTAAAAAACACTCACTCTTAACGCCTCTCTCTCTCTTTGTCTCTCTCTCTCTCTCTATAACTCATTCTTTCTCTCTAACTCACTCTCTTTAGCTTTCTCTAACCCTCTTTCTTTCTATTTCTAACCCTCTCTCTCTCTCTCTCTCTCTCTCTCTCTCTCTCTCTCTCTCTCTCTCTCTAACCCTCAAATAAGAGTAGTAGTATAGTATAGAAGACAATACATATACATACATACATACATATATATATATATAGTAGCAGTAGTATATAATATATATATTACTACTAGCTCCCCCCCCCCCCTCTCTCTCTCTCTCTCTCTCTCAAATAAGATAAAAAAGAGTAGTCGTATAGTATAGAAGAAGATACATACATATATCTATCTATATATAGTAGTAGTATAGTATGGTATAAAAGAGTATAGTAGTATATTATAGAAGAAGAGAAGAAAGGAGGAGCTACCACACAGGGCAGCTAAGAGCTACCACATGGCAGCTCCCAAATAAGGTCGTATTATAGATATGTGTGTTTGTGTGTATGTGTGTGTGTATATATATTTTTTGTATAATATATATATATCAAGTATCTATATATATGTACACACACACACACACACACACACACAATATTATATATTGCGTAATATATTGTCACGTAGGCTGTAACGCCTGTGATGACCGACGGCAGACCGGATGGCTATATCCGGGGTTCAGTGGGAGAGGACGCCCATGCGGAGTCATGGGCGGCCAGGCTAGTGTGGACGACAGGCCACACACTATATAGCCTAGGGGATGAGGGCCAATCCTCATTCTTCCTCTATGGCTGGGTGGTGAGCCAGAGGCCGTCCCCTCTTGTGGTAACGCCCATAGCGGCGTTACGGATATCTAACACTGGTATCAGAGCAAAGGAGACGCCCTGTTGCATTTGAGAGCAAAAATTAGATAGGGCTCAGCGTAACTACTCGGCTTACGAGCGGGAGTTACTGGCCATCGTACATGCACTTAAAAAGTGGAGACACTATTTATATGATGCTACTTTTGAAGTACGTACAGATCACAAAAGCCTGACATGGCTTTCGAGTCAAAACAAGTTGAAAGGTCGAAAAGCTCGGTGGGCGGAGCTCCTACAGGAGTTTGACCTTCAGATTCGCTACCAAAGGGGTAAATATAATGTTGTGGCGGATGCGCTTAATCGCATGCCACAAATTAATGAGTTAAGCTTTACGGTTTTCAAGAATGAGTTCTTGGAATCACTCCGTGGCTTTATGAGCATGATCCTGTCTTTACAGAGGTCTGGCGCGCTGTACGCGTACGCACTTTGTCACAGCCGTGCCCACCTTCCTCGCCGGCACGTAATGCTAGTCTGGAGAGACTGGCCATAGGTGCGGTGGGCAGCGAGGTGAGAGTTAGTCCGGAGAGGCTAGCCGAGTCTTCGGGGTATAGTTTTGAGCCGGAGAGCTCAGACATAGGCCCTTCATCACCTTTGTTTCCCTACACGGTTTCAAAGGATGATGCTAAACTTCGTCGGGGGGAGAAGTATGCTAACTACTCCATTGACGACAGGTAATTACTCTACAAGGGTAGGGTGTGTGTACCAACTATTGGTGACTTTTGAGCATGCATTCTTAGAGAAAGTCACGATAGTCCAAGTGCTGGTCATCCCGGGATATAAAAGACCTATGCACTAGTCAAACAACAATTTTATTGGCCTAGTTTGTTCAAGGACGTCCAGACTTATGTGCTGCAATGCAATAAGTGTGAGGTCAATAAGCGTGAAAGGCTAAAGGTTTGGGGCTTGTTCCATCCTTTAAGCATTCCTCAAGGGAAATGGGAAAGCATTTCCATAGATTTCATCACCGGTTTACCCACGACAAGTCAAGGTAATGACTCGGTCTAGGTGGTGGTGGATAGGTTAACCAAGATGGCAAAATTTATTGCCACCAAGAAAATGGTAAAAACGCCAGAGTTGGCAAAACTCTTTATTGAACATCTCTACAAGCTATATGGCTTGCCCGCAGATATAGTGTCAGATAGAGATAGAAAGTTCAACGGCCACTTTTGGAGGGAAGTCTTCAAAAAGCTGGATACTACTCTGAGTATGAGTACGGCGGACCATCCGAAGTCTGATGGTCAAACAGAAAGGGTTAACCAAATACTCGAGGATATGTTGCGTTCTTATGTAAGTAAGAAGTAATCAAATTGGGAAGAATATTTGCCCATATTGGAGTTTGCTTATAACAGCTCCAAGCATTCAGCGAGACTGGATTTACACCATTCATGTTAATGTATGGATTCCAGCCGAGATCTCCGATGGCTGTAGGCCTAGATAAGAAGAAGATTCAATCTGTCAAGGAGTTCCTTGAAGATATGAATGATATGCTCAAAGCTGCACGCAAGAGCATTCGTAGCACACAGGATCGCGCTAAAACATTTGCCGATAAAGGATGCAGACAAGTGACCTTTGCAGAAGATGACTTTGTATTTTTAAAGGTTCCTGCGCAGTCAGCAACCATGAAAACAGGAAAGTGTGATAAACTTTCTCATAGATATTGCGGTCCTTTCAAGGTCCTTAAGAAGATTGGGGACGTAGCCTACAAACTTGAGTTACCGGAGAGTTCTCAAGTTCATCCTGTCTTCCATGTTAGTAAACTGAAGAAATCAGTTCACGGGTTAGAGAACGTAGTTTCTCTAGATATTTTGGTGAAATTGATCACTCCACCAAAGATACCACATAAACCAGAAAGGATTCTTGGGTATCGAGACAGACAAACCCGATATAAAGTGTACCAAGAGGTACTTGTTAAATGGATAGATAGGGATGAGGAGGTAGCTACCTGGGAATGCCGTAGTGCAATTTTCAAAAGGTTTCCCCAGTTTGTTTTCGAGGACGAAAACTCTTCTTAAGGGGGGGGTAATGTCACGTAGGCTGTAACGCCTGTGTGACCGACGGGCAGACCGGATGGCTATATCCGGGGTTCAGTGGGAGAGGACGCCCATGCGGAGTCATGGGCGGCCAGGCTAGTGTGGACGGCAGGCCACACACTATATAGCCTAGGGGATGAGGGGCAATCCTCATTCTTCCTCTATGGCTGGGTGGTGAGCCAGAGGCCGTCCCCTCTTGTGGTAACGCCCGTAGCGGCGTTACGAATATCTAACATATATATTATGCTTACCCTTCGTGAAATTAGTATTCCACACTTGTAGTGAAGCATCTCGTATGTCCCTCTCCACCTCCATCGAGATCTTTTCTCTCGAGATGATGGTGTCGGTGCTATCCGTTCTAGGCAACTTGGGCTTACCCGGTCTCTCTTCTGATGCTAAGTTGAAACAGCCCTTAAAGCAAGGCTCCTTTACTCCTTCTATGTTGCATGTGTCTCAAGGCTCCTTTACTACGTTTGCCCTTTGCTCGCACTTTCTCCTTTACTCCTTCTCTGCTGCGTGTGTGCCCTCTGTCACCCTTACCCACATTGCTAGCTACTACGTCTCTAGTGATGGACTGGGAATATTTAATACTATTGTGATGTGTTTGCCCTCTATCGCCCTTGCTACATGTGCCTTTGTCACCCTAGGCACGATGGAGTTTGGGAGCTACCATGTGGATGACCAAGGAGGGTTACCACGCGCCACATGGTTGGATAAGGGGGCAACATAAAAATAAAAAATAAAAAATGATAACCGCCTCGTCAAGCGCACACTGTTAATCGCCCCTCTCTTCTATAATATCTTATATAGCGACATATAAAAAACTAATCACCCCGTCTAGCTCACACTATTAATCATCCCTCTCTTTTATAATATCTTAGCGGGTGCCAACTTCATAATAATGCGCTCGTAGTTTGTAGTGTGACAGTAACTGGCTCGCACTCTGTCGTCTAGGCTTCTCGACACAGAGTGTGACTATCACAGTAATCAGCTCTCTCTCTCTCTCTCTCTCTTTCTCTCTAGAGTCTACATTGTTAATAGTTGCTAGTAGGATCTCTCTAGGCTAGGGTTTATACACTCACTATCGTGGTTGTGCACAACCCGCTAAACATGTGGGAGCTCTTGGGAGGATGCCACACGACCAAGCTGGCGACTACCACGTGGCAACCTTTGTGTAAGATATAAAAGAAGAAGAAGAAGATTAAAGAAAAGAAGAAGAAGAAATATGTCCTCACTTCCACACGATATCAAAATATATTGCTTCTTTGCTCGCGTAAATCAACTCTTAGGCTCGAAGGTTTAAGAACCTTAATGGTATCTAAATTATATATATATATATATATATATATTGCTTCTTTGCTCGCGTAAATCAACTCTTAGGCTCTAAGGTTTAAGAACCTTAATGGTATCTAAATTATATATATATATATATATATATATATATATATATATATATATATATATACCAATTTCAAAATTTCTCGCAAACTTTAATCACCTTAAAAATTGCACAAACAACGTTAATGCTTGACACAATCTCCCTCTCTCGATGTTGATGCACCAAAAGATGTTGATGCTGCCATTTTGACACAAAGTTTAATGTTCATTATCCCTCTTTTGATGATGAATCCGAAAAGTTCAAACAAAGGTTACTCTCTGCACTCGATAACGATGATGTTAATACTCTCTACAATCTCCCTCTTTGGATGCAAAGGTTACTCTCTGCACTCGATAACGATGATGTTAATACTCTCTACAATCTCCCTCTTTGGATGCAAAGTTCAAACCAAGGTTGCTCTCTACACTTGATAATGATGATGTTTTACTGCTATGTATAGTCTCCCTCTCTTGATGGATGATGCTGATTTTAGTGCTAAATTCAAACCAACCAAGGTTACTCTCTGCACTCGATAATGATGATGAGGATGATCCTCCATCAATATCAACACAACACCAAAGCTTGCACAATCTGCGTCGTGTGCACCAAGGTTGTCTACCATCATCATTCCCTCATGATGTGTCTTCTCTCATAATCTACATCCATTATGTGGGAATATATATGATAATATTATAAGATATATGTGTATATATATATATGACAATCTTTTGTACTCATCTTTGTGACATCAAATCCTACAGATCGCGTAGTTTTCTATAGCCGTGTCCACAGTTGAGAGAGAACTGCATTTGTAAGAAAGATATATATATGTATATATATGAGAGTCCCTGCAAGTCACGCAGTTTCGCATGGCCATGTGTATAGTAGAGAGAGGAGGGTAAGAGAGAGCGTGCATGTTGTTTTTTTGAAGGCTGAGAGAGAGAGCACCGCTTGAGTTACCTCTTAGAGAGCTAGGGAGCTACCATGTGGACAGCTCCACAGTTGCCATGTGGTAGGTCTCCAATAAGGAATTAATAGAAGATAACTGCATAGGTTTCCATGTAAGGCTTTCGCTTAGTTTCTTTTAATATATTAGAGTGAGACTTGGTATTATTTATAAAATGCAAACGTTGCTCTTATCTGAAAAATTAAGAGGAGGTGTATCTTCTTAGACAGGTACCCATTGGCTCTGACCCAGTGGCATACCTCACCCTTAGTAGGGGAGGTGCCAAGGACGGCGAAAGATAGATGCTCCTCGATCCACTTAGTGGTGTTGAAATGGTAGATAGCGAAGGCACAGATGGTTTTGGATGGGGGGTTGCTATGGTGGTGGGTGCCAATTAGCTTGGGGGGGCGGGGTGTTAGACCTCCGCTTTGTAGCCCTTGGTGTAGTTGCACACATGGACCATGGATGGAAACATGACCTTGTGGCAAACCATAGTGTTGGTATGAATGCCAGCGAGTGTCTCAACCCACACTAAGGCCGCCTTCATATCTTGGGGTGGTCCCACGTACTTAGGGCTACGTTGGGCTCGAGGATGTTGATAGTGGAGCCCAACAAAAGAGGTCATGTCTTCAATGGAGGCTGTGCAGGCCTTGATGGAGCTGTCCAGGGTGGGCAGGCTGTAGAGTGGATGGTCTGGAACATGACGCGGCCCCTTTGGGGTAGAGTTTGAAATACCGAAGAGAGATAGAAGGCACAGGAGAAAGAGGACAGTGAGATCGAGTTGCTGGGAGAGAGATAGAAGGAGGTAAGGGTGCGAGAGCATAGGGTGGTTCAAGTCGGGCATGATCACATCAAGGCCCCCTTGTAGAAGCCATGCAAGTGGAAGAAAAGGCCCGGATGCAGCGCTTGGTCACTACATAAGAAAAAGCCCGGATGCATGCACTTGGTCACTACATACGGCAACCCAAATTACCCAATCAGCGTGCTTTTACAATCACTTCCTGGGTGCCGGGGAAGGCTGCCAGTATGGCCTCGTTGTTCTCTTTGGGAGCTCTGGGAGGCTGCCACATGGCCAAGCTTGTGGTTGCTCATGTGGGCCTTCCCTTCAGATATTTAAGAGAGAGAGAGAGAGAGAGAGAGAGAGAGAGAGCATTGCCCCCTCGACAAAGATCATCTTTGAGGGCCCTTTGTGTGTACATTTTGCCCCTGTTCCCTCTGATTTTCCCTGCCAAGTTTCACTTTTCAAGCGATCTTTTTCTCTGCTATACAATCAAGGTTTCTATAGTGCCACTTGTACAAGAGAGGGAATAGCTTTTCTGTGCATCATTGTCATCTGTCCATCCCCCCTCTTAATGCTCGCAGATTTGGTTGCTCCCAACAAGATCGATGCTGCAGTAGTATCTTGTAGCAAAAGCACGAAGAATATCCAGCAAGCGAAGAAGAATCCTTGATGTAGTGGGGCCATTTCTGAAACAAACTAAAGTTTCAGAGTCCACAAGCATCTTTTAGGGTTTTTTGCAGAGCATACACTGCGTGCGTTTTAGGGTTTCAGAGAGCAGGGCATATCTTGCGCCTTTCCAAGGATCTTGAGATCACGGGTAGGGGCATATACCTACGTCTTTTCTAGGGTTTTTGAGGGTAGGGCGGGCATATTCTACGTGTTTTCTAGGGTTTCTGAGCGCGGGGAGCATATCCTATGGTTTTTATTTCCTTGAAAAAGGTCTGTGTCTTGGCGGGTGCCAGTATGGCCACACTTTCTCTGGGAGCTCTGGGAGACTGCCACGTGGCCAACCCAGTGGCTGCCATGTGGTAGCCTTCCCTTAAGATGTTTATGATACTAATAGATATATTCAACACCACAAGGTCAACTTAGATATAACAAAAATACTAATATATATATTTAAGAGCATGTCTAAGGTTTTCACATGAAGGAGCTTTTACATTCCTTGAATTTCATATTTAAATAGATCTCGTGTGATGGTTTTTACACATGATGATAATGATTATCAGAATACGATTAATAAAAATGTTTCTTATTCAAAGTGTAGTTCCACTTTTATCAAATTAACAAGCATGAGTTGTCTACTCTTATTGTCCTTTTTTGTGCAATGTGACAAAATATTCCATAATCATAAGGAAATTTGAATCAAATTTTGTATTGTGTCTTAATAAAAGTACACTAGAGTAAAGTTAAGTTGATAGTTTCTATTATATGAAAACTCGTTAGCCACCATTGCCTACAACACAAGCAACCCATGTATGTTATAATCTAAGGGCATGTTAACCAGTCACCACTTGACCAAGTGAGCGCTAGTCAAAGGCCAATGAAGAAAGAAAATGCGGTTGGTGCCATGGATGCAAACAATAGCTATGAGATTAATGTGTACAAAGATGTAAAGCCTTGGCAAAAGGATTAATTATACGTGCATTTGGACATGGGCTCAAGATGCCTACATCTACAAAATTGAAATGGAGTGATCATAAAACGGAGATATGGCATAATCACCATGGATTAATATAAGATTAAGGAGACAATCTCATACAAAGAGCCATGATGCCTAAGTGAGAGAACCTCTCAAATATCATAATATGTCCAAAAGATACAATAGTGACCCATGATCCCCCTTTTATACTTGAGCCCCTGATCATGGTCGTAAACCTAATCTATTTTTTTTGCTTGAGCCCATGATCCCCCTTTTATACTTGAGCCCCTGACCATGGTCGTAAACCTAATCTAAATTTTTTGCTTCATTTTGCAAACCATCCCCTCCTATAATGACATCCTTGAAATCAAAGGGTGGTCATGCAAAAATCAAACATATACAAAAGGCTATATATGAAAGCCAAAAATCATGACATAAGTCGTTGTCATAGAAGACCCAAATACCATAACATGAGTAGTATGACCCCCCAGGGCCAAATGGAAAGGATGAGGGCCTTCCATTGATGATGAAGCTAAGAAATCTCCCACCTGGATCAAAGGGAAAGTGTAAGAGACCAATGTCAATGATGAAAGTAGCCAAATATCCCCCAAGGTCAAATGGGAAGTGCAAGAAACCAATGTCGATGCATGAGGCTAGGTATGAGTCCTCCTGGGTCAAATGGATAAATGTAGTATGCATCACGGACCCTCAAATCCAATGTAGCAACAACGGCTCCCAGGTCAAAAGGAAAGCTTAAGTCCAAGGGATAGCTCATAAGCACATCCTCATGACCATAACATGTTACTGACATCTAGGGTATCCACCAAATGGAAGCAACACTTCTAACTGGAATGTCGAATGGTCCATATAGATCAAAACGAAGAGATGTCACAAGTGCATCTGAATGGTATGCCATGTAATCGTCTACCATATATCCTAAGTGGCATATGATGCACCTGAAGATGAGTGTCCCAGCTTCAAAGAAACTAGGATTGTATAGACAATCATGGAAACCGAAGAAACACATCTCAGAGTTGGCATCGTGCAACACCTCATGTGAACCAATGCTATCATCCACTATAGCATAACTCCTCGAATCATCTGAGTCGAATCATACTTAGATTATATAGCACTCATCCAATTTTCAAATTCCTTTGCTTCATCAAAGGAGACAGGTTTCTCTTCATTACATAAACTGGCAATACAACATGAGATGCACGATGAGAATCTGCACGTGTTTATTTTAAAAGGTTAGAACTATGCATATCTGTCCAACGGACGCATGCTAATCTTTCTTTGTGATGATAAGGAATGTATTGATGAAAGTGGCTCCTCCTCTTGACCTTGCAACTACTTTCTGTTACACTATAAAACCATTACAAATGCATCTATAATGAGACTTTGCAAAGAACAAAGTTCAAGTTTATGGAGTAAGATGTGGTGTGCACTTAAATTGATCGTTATAATAACTATGAAAACTTATCTTATTTCCCAAGATTTGAAAACCACTTCATGATACATGGGATTTGGTAGACTTACCTCATGGCAAGAAGGCCATTGGTACGAAATGGGTTTACAAGCTTAAAGGTAAAGCTGACGATAGTATCATGCAATACAAAGCAAGGCTTGTTGTAAAGGGTTATGCATAGCAAGAAGGTATTGACTATGGTGAAACTTTTGCACCCACATGTCATATAACTACCATGCGTAGTATCATTGCATTAGTAGCACACAAAAGGTTGGAATGTACATTAGTTGGATATCTAAATTGCTTTCTTGAATGGAGATTCGCATGAGGAGGTCTATGTATCTCAGCCTCATGGTTTTGTTCTCAGAAAAGTCAGGAATCAAAAGTATGTAGAGATCGAAGAAAGCTTTATATGGTCTTAAGCAGGCCCCCAGAGCATGGTACAAAAAGATACATGCATACTTGCTTACACAGGGTTTTCGCAACATCCTAATTGACAGTACCCTCTATATTAAGAGGATTGAGGATGTTTTATTGGTTATCGTGTTATACGTTGATGACATGTTGCTCACAAGTCCTAATGATGATCATATTTCAACTCTTATGATTTAGAGAAGTCTTTTGAGATGTTAGATCTTGGACCGTTGCACTATTATTTGGGCATTAAATTTTGGCAGTGTAATGATGGCATTGTTATGCTCCAAAGGAAATACATAGATGCATTATTGAAGAGGTTCAATCTTGAAGACTGTAAATGCATGGCTACATGTACGAGTTACGACTAAGTTTTGAAGATGCAAGTGACTCTTTTGATGCTGGCTTGTATCAAGAAGTTTTTGGATGCCGTATGTTTTTGTGTAACACCAAGCTTGACATTCAATATGTGGTCTCAATATTGAGCAGATTTATGCATAGCCCACGCAAAAAGCATTGGCAATTTGTCAAATTGGTGTTCTGTCACCTAAACGGCACCAAGCGCTTTAGGTTATTTTATCCCAAGGGAGGTAAACCTCATCTGCATGCATTTACAGACTCAGTCTGGGCTCGATGTTATGACACACGAGTATCCACACGTGGTTTTTGCTTTCGCCTTGGTGATTCAAGCACATCATGGCTCAACAAGAAGCAGCCCACTATGGCCACGTCTAGCTGTGAAGCTGAGTACAAGGTAATGTTTGTATCTATACTTGAGTGTGTTTGGCTCAAGTGCCTTATTACTAATTTGGGTATTGGTGAGTCCTCAGTCACTACCATCTTCGCTGATAATCAGTGTCACAAGACCTTTTGTACTTCTTGAAGAAACAATTAAAAAACTCACAAATTTATTAAAGACTAAAGCATGAACTTGAATCAAATTGATATGATAGAGCAAAGTATAGCATAAAACAAGAGAAATAGAACAACATAACCATCAAGACACTATTGGGTGCAATCTCCCCCCTCATGCGTGTGTCTCCACTTCCACAACATGAGTATCCTGAGAATTTCATTTCAATATATAGCCCAAGGAGCAATTAATAGTTGTGCGTAGCTTACTTTTCCACTTATACAAAAATAGCTCAAGCACTAGAGCTTGTTCACACACTAAGTGTAAAAAATCAAAACTCTTCTAGCATATGTGTTAGGAATATAGCATCGCCATGCGCAAGCGTGCATAAATAATTTGTACAAACATTTGTCACGTGGCCAACAAAATAATTCATAAATAACCTTGTGCACATTCGCACATATAATAACCTTGTGCACATTTACACATATAATAACCTTGTGCACATTCGCACATTCCATTTATTCAGCTGATTTCTGCACACATTAAATCAAGCATATTTTTCTATGATTATTATGCATCAAAAATATGATAAAATATATACATGTAACTGTTCTCAGTTGTGTAGAAAAAAATGCTACAACAATAACATCATGCTCGTTACTATCAATGTCATAACATGCAAGTTAAACTCAGAGGTCCAAACATGGTTTAAAGGCTGACCAGGCATGACTCAGAGGTTCTTATGGACATGGAATACCACAAAGAGACTCAGAGGTTCATTGACTGAGGCACAAAGGCATGGCTCAAGAGGCTCGGGTGAACATGGGCTACAACAATAAAACTCGTGCGACACCTAAATTGGTGACCCTTGCACTCATCATCAAATCACAAATAATAATACAAAATAATATGATATAGACAAGATCCTTAAAGTGTGACACACTCACTGCTCATCACCTATCTCTCAAACATAAATATAGTAGTTATTCTAATTAATTGCTCTTCTCTATTATTAATCCCAATATGAAACATTGATAGGCACAAACACAACATACACTTACCACTTGTTTCACTACAATGAGAGTATCATTATACACATCATCTAGCATGGAGTGTATTGCCACTTGTTACACTTTCAATTAGCATGGCACATCAATTGCATAAACCACTTGTTACGCTTTGACCACAATGCAGTTGTCTAGCATAGTCCACTTGTTTCACTTTGACCACAATACAGTTGTTAAGCATGGCACTACTTGTTACACTTGTCAAAAGCATGGTCTCAAGCTATGCCAATAACAGTAGAGGGAACCAATATTTAATGTGGTCTCACCTATGATACCAATTCCACTAGTGTCCAGGTGTCTCCGTATAACTAAAGGGTGGACATTATGTAATATCCCTCTTGTTTGGATAAGCAACTGACCTCGATTGCATGTTTTCTTATTGTGAGCAAAGGAGATAAATTATTATATAATATTTAAATTCAAGTATATTCTCTAATTATAACAAAAAACCATTGTATCAAGGACTTCTATGTGTAATAAATTCTAGTGTCCCATACTACCAGAAATTACCCCACATAAATCTAGAGATAAGTATGCATTGGAATCCTTCTCACAGGATTAATCTCATATCCCATATCACAGGATTAATCTCATGTCCCATATCACAAGACTAATACATAGTGAAAAATTCTTAAAGTATAGTTCAAGATGGAAGGGCAGTTCCTTCAAGAAGTTTTGCTTTTGATGCATAAAAACTCTCCTAAATTTACAAAAAGTCTTTAACAAAATTTATTGTAATAATAATCAAATGAAATGAATATGTTATCTCAAGAGTCGAAGTAGTTATGGTAGTAGAAATCTTCATCATCATCAAATTTTAGCACTTTTTTAATTGTAAAATAATTTATAAAACGATAATTTAAAAATTACAAAAGTAACAAACTTATTTGATTATCGTTTGTTGGGAAGAATCTTGTCATGCTGCTTTAAGTTGATGATGATAAGAACTCTCTGATGCCAAAATAATCCAAATAACAATGCGTTGGCAAATTCTTCAAAGGAGTCATGAATTGTAGAAGAAGAATCACCGTGAAGTTTTGTTTTCTAGTTGAAGTATAGAAGTGTCTCTATGCAATTTGCTAGAATGCTTTAACTTAGGTTGTGAGCTTTGATGCCGATTGCAAAAACCTTTGAAGAGTGAGCTCGAAAATCCTTTTAATGGTAAGGATAGTGGGGATATAAATGCTTGAGGGTTTTTTTAAAATATACGTTATAAAAATTTATAGTTTGAGTATTAAACTACAAAGCTCTTTAAAAAAAAACCAACAAGCACAAAGCTCTTTTTGTTTGGAGTTAATTAAGTAGAGGTTTTAATGGAGAAGCTTTAAATATAAACTTCATTTAGCGTTATTATTAAATAGTGAAAGCTTGGTATAAAGAAAATGAAGCGACCACCAACCATGCAGACATAACATTGCTGAATGAGAACGGCACCGAGAAAATGGCCATGCTACAGTGCTGAATGAGAACGACCGTTTGAAGTGCTGGGCACAACAAAGCGAAGGGGGGCGGGGCGGGGGGGGCGCGGGGGGAAGAAGAAGAAGAAAAAAGAATGGGCGGCCTGCAACTTAAAGGGAAAACAGATGATAATATACCAAAAAAAAAAAGTAAAAGAAAATGGCCAAACGAAGTTCATGGAAATAAAAATAAATAACAACCGGCGGACTCTGAGAGAGAGAGAGAGAGAGACCAGAATCCAGAATTCGCATAGGGCCGATGATTGATGGAGGGAGGAGAAGAAGAAAAAACTTCGCGCGTGGATAGAGGAAGAGGAGAATTAATTAATTTAAGAAAAATAAGAAGAAAAGAAAATTTTCTTTGTTCTTCAAGGAGAAAAATCCACTTAACACTAATAGGGGCATACAACGAGTGAAAAAAGATATTCAATTAATTAATTGAGGGAACTTAATTATATAATTTGTTAAGGTTCGACCTTAGGATTAAACCTTACGGAATTAAATTTTTTAATTACTGTATTTTTTTTCCAGCGGTTGCAACTGCTCAAATAGTTGCCCAATTGCGCCCGCCTTAAATCGTGTAGAGAGAGAACGCATGGGGGGAAGAGAGAGAGAGAGAGAGGGGGGGGGGGGAGAGGAGGGGGGAAGCACGGTAGGGGTGTTGGGGGCTGCTGGCAAGCGTAGAGAGAGAAGGGAGGGAGGTGCCTGTAGAGAAAGGGGAGGAGGAAGGAGGGAGGGCCTGCAGCGTAGAGTAGGGGCTGCTGGCAAGCGTAGAGAGAGAAGGGAGGGAGGTGCCTGTAGAGAAAGGGGAGGAGGAAGGAGGGAGGACCTGCAGCGTAGAGTGAGAGGCGAAGGGGAGGAAGAGGAGGAGGGGCTAATAGAGGAGAAGGAGAGTGGAGGTGGAGGAGGAGAGGGAGAGGGGAGGAGGCTGGGGGTGGAAAAACATGCTTCCATGGGATTTTTCTTTGGATTTTTTAAAAAATATCTATGGACCAGAATCATTGAAATCTCCGCATATTGAAGAGAGATTAATTTACAGAAGCAGCAAAGCGAGTAGGTGACAATGATTAAGCTACTCCATTATACAAATTGAGTAGAAATTATGAAATCACTACTTTGATCTCCTCAATTATGTAGACTTGAATCGAATTGATATGATAGCCAAAAGCATAGCATAAAACAAGAGAAATAGAACAACATCACCATCAATCTTTTTTTTATGTCCATCCATACACAATCTTCTCGTGATTGACAAACCCTTAAGAAGGCTACTGTTAAAACTCTCTCATTATAACAACCTTGTCACCACAATGCGTTTCATCTTTCCATAAAGTTTAAATATACAAAAGTAGTAAAAGCATTAAATTTTCATCATAATTAAAAAACTAAGAGAAGCGCTTCATAACCCAAAAAGGAGAGACTTCTCTTATTATAGGTTATTCTGCTACAACAAAAATAGCAACTCTTTTTTTTTTTGTCACCTTTCAAAATATAAGAAAGAACATACAATATATGCATATGTATCTTCTCACTAAGTTATGTAATAAGTTTTATAAAAAATGTTAAATCTTGAAATATCAAACATTTTTACATAGAAAAGAAACCACTTCAAAATACCTTACAAAATGAAGTCCATCATAGCTAGCATTCATGTTCACATGATCCTTATTCTACATGCTAGAATAATTAGTAGCACACATGATAGCTAGCATTTTTTAAACTACAAACATCATGATATTATTCAACCACATTTACATTATGTAATTACATGTATATCATGTCATTAAGCATAAAGGTTAGCACTTATAAGAGGGTGATTTAGCCATATTTAAGAATTTGCATGCCAAATTTATGGTACCATCATATCCATGATTTAGGCCCTACATGCTATGGCTTTGCATGCTCTCACATGATAGTAAGCAAACAAGATACATGCCCCATATGCTAGTAAATATGTTCAAAGGATGCATGCCCCATATGCTAGATAGCTATAATTCTTTTAGTTGTAAACATTATGAAGTGGCTCAAAACCATTTGCATTATGTACTTGCATGTGTGGAGTCATTATCAACGAGGGCAAGCACTTGTTAGAGGGGAAAATTATAAATTTTAACAATGTGCAACCCAAATTTAGGGATATGCCAGCATTGCCATGATTTGAGACTCATATGTAAAGTGTTTGCATGCTCTTACATGCTAGCATACATGTTGAAGATATACCTACCCTACATGCTAACATACTAGTAGCACACATGATAGCTAAGGTTCCTTGAGTTGCAAATTGTACCAGATTGCAATCATATAGGTTTCCCATGAGATTGCAATCTTAAATGATGCCATACAAGCAAATCATATTTCAAATTCAACAAAAATGAGTGTTTGGAGATAACACTTCATATGTTGGGGACATGGTCTATGACTGTGAATGGTTTGATCATCTAAGAGCATTAGGTCCACATTCCTGGCTATGCTAGTGTGACCATGATTTGGGACACCAAAATCATGGAGAAGTTTACATATGAAAGCCTCTACAACAAAGTCATGTTTTTAGCATGAGGGCAAAAGCATAAAGCCCGTTCAAAGCCACATGTAAATATGCAAATGTTAATATGGAAATCAAGAGGGAAAAATTACAAACTTGAAGAATTTTCATGAGTACACTTTGGGACCTCCCCAGGTTTGCACGATGGGACTTCATGCATATGCAACAAGCCATACACAATGCCATGATAGCAGAGCAGATCTATGTTCATGTTGTCCAACAAGATAAATGTAAGAGGCCATTGATTGTATATGTACACAACACATGCTAACCTTTTTGTATATGCATGCACAACAAGGGAAATGGAGGGAGAGAAAATGATCATGGGACAAGTGTAAGATTAATTGCATGTCCACCACTAGTAATTTGGGAACCCTTGGGTCATAAGCATGATGGCATATGTAAGTGTAAACAAACACATGCAAACCATGTGTACGTATAATAATTGTCTCCATGTGTAGATGCTATGTAAGAGGGGGCAGAGAACCAAAGTCAAATAATGTTATATCCAACCTGATGACTACACTATTAGTAGCCATGATTTGGGGCCTTGGCCACACATGGCCACATTCAATCCCAAATTCATAGAAGCAAAAAGAAAAAAGAGAGAGAAAAAAAGATTTTAGCATTGATCTTCAACTTACATGGTTTGGGACTATTGGAATCATTTTGAGGCATTTAATTTAAAATGTTTTCTCAAATTATTTTCTTGCACAAGAAACTAAAGTAAATGCCAAAAATGAAAGGAGAAATCTTGATGGCACAAAGAAGAAACATTGAAAAAATTACTTGCAAGAAACATGGCCATACCTCCTTGCGTAATGCTTTGTTGGCCTTACATTGAGATTGCAAGATTTATGTTTGGCTTGAACAAATGAATTTTTCATCCTTTGCCATAGGTTAAGAAGTGTTCCTACTATATAGCCATAGATTAAGAAGAGTCATTATCACCAAAATATATAGCGACCAAAGTATGATCAAACCATATTTCATTTGCTTTAACTTTAACTCTCAAGTAAATCAAAATGTATTTGGATATTATGTTTTGCATTTTCTCAACATTATTTTATTGACTATGGTTGTTGAGAACTTGAAAGGACACTTGAGGATTATAAGGATAAGAAGAGGTTATGGTTTGGGAAGTGGTGTTTAAAACCCAATACAAAATCCAAGAAGACTTTAAAGAATATGATGACATACATTTAAAAATATGCTTTCAATTGTTTCACTCTTAACCAACAATAGGTAGTGGCACATGAATGGTCAATTTGCTATCACCACGTAGTGTTTGCACCAACCATTTTGGCATACTTTTTGACTCCTCAATTTTCCTTCTTTCCTTATCAACTGCATCATCCACATTTGCCTCTTCAATAGGCTAATCCATGGGCTGAAAAACATGCTGATTTGTAACCTGTGTAGGCTGATTTTCAGCATTCTTTTGAGTTTCCAAATGCTCTACATCAATGTGTCCTGGATTGAACAATGGAAGGAGAGTGTCGAATATGTCATGCAAATATACATTTTATTGTTTTTTACATGAAAGTAAGGGCTGAACTGCATCTTCCACAAATACAACATCTCTACTCACAAGAATCCGTTTGGTAGCAAGATGATAGAGACGGTAACCTTCAATTTCTAAGCTGTATCCCATAAAATTACATTTAACAACCTTATCGTCAAGCTTGCTTCTACGAATTTGCTTAGGCACAAGTACATACGCAAGATAATAAAAAATGTGTAAGTGAGCCATCTAGGGCTTTCTGCCATTCTAAGCTTCAAAAGCCATAATTGTCTACAAACCCTTTGTAGGACACCTGCTCAAAACATATGTTGTACACATGAATGCTTCTAGCTAGAAACCATGAGTAACTCCTAACTTTTGACCATACAACATGCCATCTCCATGAGAGACATGTTGTATAGGGCACAATACATTGGTGTTTTATCCCATGATCAGCCATGTATGCATGAAACTCCTTAGACATATACTGCCCCCCTCGATATGCAGGGCATCAATTTTACATATAGAGAAATTTTAAACCATAGCAACAAAGTACTTAAGTTATATAAAAACCTCTGTTTCTGTTTCAAAGGATATACCTAAGTATGTTTAGAATAATTATCAATGAATGTGACAAAATAGAGGTAGTCCCCAATAGATGGTGTCCTCATCATAGGAGTAAAGTTAGTAGAAATAAATGTAGAGTAAAGTGAGTAGAAAATTTACTCGTAAAATGTAGAGATCGATGTCGCTGAAGTGTAGCTTGTAGACAAGATCCGGTATGGTGAGTGTATGTTGATGCTTTCTCGTGTATCTACAAACCTGTTTGTAGTAGATCTGACAACACTACTCTAAAATTTGATGAAGAACAATGCAAATCCCATCCTCGAAGATATTTGCAGAAAATCAAAAACTGCACGAATGGCCTCCAAAACGCGTCCAGAAATGAAAATCCGACCCAAAAATTGTAGTACACACTTTATGGTCCTCTTTCCTCTCCTACAAGGGCTCCTTGATCCAATTCAAGAAGACATGCAGCTCGTGGTAGTAAAGGGTAGGCATCAACACAGGAGTGAGGAGCGTATACTCTAATACCAAATTTTGGAAATAAGGTTGTAAGAATACACACACACACACACACACACACACACAGAGTGGAGAATCTCAAGGGAACACACATTGAGATGATAGATAGATAATGAATGTGTGTTGTACAAAGATGATAAGTATACCCCAAGAAGGGTGTATACTAGCACAAGGGAAAAATCTCCTAAAGAGGAAAAAAGTGCCCCGGTTGGTCCTAGTGTGTTCACACACATCACTACCAAATATGGCTACAGTGTGTAATGGTGTAAGAGTTCCCAAAACATAATGAAACAACTTAAAAAATGTCCACCATTGGCTTATGTTTCATTTACAACCCCCCTCACTCAAATTTACTAGTTTTATAAATTTTTATTTTTAGTAAGCTAAATATTTCAAGAGAAGAAGAAGATAAATAACACTCCATTTAGAGTAAGAACAACTTGATATCAATAAATGAATTATTATTTACAACCTAAAGTTATATAAAGTACAAACCCTAGTTTCGTGTTGACTTGGTTACGTGCTATAACCCTTAGAAGTGAACCTGTTATCAATAGAATGAATTATTACTTATAACCCAAAGTTATATAATCCTCTAAATAAATGCCAAACCCTAGATTCGTGTTGACTCGATTATCATCACCCCCTACTCGATCGACACTTAGTCCCATACATCTATGTGGTAAGCACGTTCCTCTTGTTGGTAATACTAGAAGATCCTGTATTTTCTATAGGTGTTGATAAGGAAGTTATGCATGGTGATGTGTTGATCTCCTCATATATGTGGCCATGGACCAAAGAAACTTTAAGCACTCAGTCTAGAAACAAGAGCTCAAAGCGGGAAAGAGATTGGTTGTCAAATTTTGAGGCTAAAAATAGAAGCTCATATATTTCAAGTGGGGTATTATTTCGATTAATAGCCAAAGGGCCATACACCTCACAATGTCCAAAGAATTTAAGAGATCATAGATAACATGGAGCAATTGGCATTTGAGTACTCTCTTGTACAACATGATATAGCATGTGTCCACCAAATGGACAAGGGCCTTCATGATAGATTGCTTCTAGGGATGATGAAATTGTAGCTAGTTATATTCCTTTTTAGATTTTGTGAACTCATTCAAAGAATGATGATGTGGAATGGGGAAAAAAGTAGGATTGATTCTCATAAGATGTGGGGCCACTTGGGATTTTTAAGAAATGGAATGTGCTAAGGACACATGTCCACAAAGTGTCGATATTAAGTTCACCAATGAAGTGATGCAATCTTTGAATCTTCTCTTAATAATAAGGAGTTGGTGGCCTAGATAAATCTTGTACCAAAGGAGTATGTGTACCTTCCCCTTCATCCTTTGACAAGCAGATCGATCAAAGATATCAAAGCTATGAGGACCACCTCCAACACATGTTAAATCCAATTGTGTGTTGATGTTTGCTTATTTTGAGGTGGGAGATGCACAATAGTTTAACTCCTTGGTTGCATGTGACCAAGAATCATCATTATTAAGACTTTGTGATAGTTACCTTGATCATCATTATTAAGACTTTGTAACAGTTATCTTGATCATCATTATTAGTACTTTGTAACAGTTACCTTCCATGGACTAAAAAAAGGTTTGTGCTTGCTTAAGATTTGGCATATCTATAAAGTGGTGAGTTGATGTTGGCATCTATAAACCGATCGATGAAACGAATCACATATTTGGCATCTATAAACTGATCGATGAAATGAATCACATATTTGATGGAATTGCAAGGCATGCAAGGTGAAAACATACATGCTTGATATTGTGTATTGATGTTGAAGCAAATCTAAGGTTTTGATGAGAGGCCTTACTTGGAGAGACTATTTCTCACAAAGAAGAGTTTATATTATCGGTTTAAATTTTTGGAAGTTTGTGATGCTTTTGAGACTTTCTTGAATATTTAGTAAAAATCATGTCCATGAATAATATGCTAATTAATATTCTCGTTTATATGCAGGTTTAATAATAAGAAAAGAGCAAGCAAAGATTGAACAATTTAGTAAGGCCATAGTGAACAAGTTCTTAGTGAGCAAGGAGAACTAAACAGGGGAATGGTACCCTATAATTATAGTTTTAAGGGGAGACTTGTACGACCCCCTACCATACCTTGTGTATGGCCTCTTCTTTTAACACTCACAAATACATGCACACAACACGCATGGATCTAGTTTAAAAAAGGTTGCAATTATGAACGATTTATAATGATTAACATGTTTATGTCTTAGGAGTTTATGCCAAGCTAAGTCAATAATTTACAAGCTAGATAAAAATCTCAAAAAGACTACTATTCTTAAAATTTCACAGCGGTTCTCCAGGCTTACATTTTCCCTCATCATTGTATTCCACATTTCCATGATATGTTGCAGGCCTTGGGCAAATGCACCAAAATTTGTCCCATATTGGCAGAGTAGGAGCCAAGCAAGTATCTTTCTAAGAAGTGTTCTCGACGAGGTTGTCCAAGCTTACATCTAAATTTGTCCCATATTGGCAGAGTAGGAGCCAAGCAAGTATCTATCTAAGAAGTGTTCTCGACAAGGTTATCCAAGCTTACATCTTCCCTCATCATTGTGTTCCACATTTCCATGATATGTTGCAACCCTTGCACAAATATACCAAAATGTGTCTCTACTAACACGAAGATGCCATTTGAACATATTGCCAGAGTAGGAGCCAAGCAAGTATCTTTCTAAGAAGTGTTTTGGATGAGGGTAAGCCCACCCCTTCCACGGTTCATGGACTTCCTTGTATTGAGCGATCTTGCCATATACATTCACTTATGTCGAGCCATGTTGTGACCATGTTCTCATCATTATCCAAAGGGCTCTCCAATACTTGGGCAATCAATATAGAACATAACTGGAATGGACAATAAAGTGACTATAAGCAACACATTAATTTCTCTCTAACAAACAAATTTGCATTGCGTCACTCACATAAAGAAACAATT
The DNA here is from genome assembly GCF_041138505.1 of Cibotium barometz. Lineage (NCBI taxonomy): Eukaryota > Viridiplantae > Streptophyta > Polypodiopsida > Cyatheales > Cibotiaceae > Cibotium > Cibotium barometz. The sequence continues at coordinate 6,048,018 of NC_141083.1, read as the reverse complement.
GAAATTACATTTATAAAAATATCTAATCCAATATCAAGAAAATGTCACTCACACACATGATCTTTTACCCACTCACAATATATATTAATAACTTTACATTTGAATAGCAAAAATTGAAATTGAAAAGTTGAATGTTGAATGTTGAATCCCCCAATGGAACAATAATTTTTTTAAAAAAAACTAATATAATATCAAGAAAATGTCACACACATTATCTTTTACCCACACACACAATACATTAATAGCATTACATTTGAATAGCAAAAAATTAAACACGATATCTTGAAATTGAAGAGTTGAATGTCGAATCTGCCAATAGAACAATAATGAACGAAGTCCTCATTTCTTGACACAAGCTCTATAGAAAGGCCACCATGCTAGTAGTGTGCATGACCTCAAATATAGCCAAAGGGACTCAAGAGCCTCACAACGAGATGTCGTTCTTCAGATGATCCACTAGCTCACGTTCACTATATCCATTTGAGCCAAAGAGTCATCCAAGTTGCAAATGTTGCATCCCCTCCTCCAACATATGATCCATTATTGTCAACATGTCATCCACACCGATGCCTCACCATATAGGGTCGATCACTCTATCCCCTTAAGGTAGAGGCATATATATAGTTGACACACAAACAAAATGGGCTCTCTTGTGTGCATGTATATCCATCCACTATACCGTGTACACTTGCATGATAAATGGTGGCATTGTCACCCTTGTATTGCCCCACTTCTTTTGGAAACCTGCATGATAAATGGTGGCATTGTCAGCCTTGTATTGCCCCACTTCTTTTGGAAACTTTCACTATCCTTATTGAAGGCACTATAAGTTGATAAAAGTTTTGTGGCAATCTTACTCCATAGATCCACCACACTTAACTTTTGGTACTTGTTGAACACATCATTCATACTTTCTAGAAATGGGTCAATGCGTCTAGCCAGAAATCCTTCCACTTAATTATAGTTCTTATTTTCCCCACCTTCGTCCATGCCCGCCTTGGAGGCATTCCAATTAAGATACAAAGCCTTCCAGTTCCACCTCTACTACTTTCTTCTTTCATGTCTCGCACAGTGACTTAAGAGATTGTGAAGCCATGGCCTTCAAGAGTATCTTAATACAAACCTTCAAAGATATTGGGTGAACTAGGAGTCTATACTTGCATACTTTTGCTCCTCCCATTAATACACGAGGACAAAAGAAATATGACCAAGAGTACGTGTGTAAGGGAAGGGTGGATCATTTAACTTGTGCCACGCTAGTGTAAATTCTTTTCCTTATTGCTGACTTAATTTCATCAAATTCTTAATCGTTTAGGGGCACCTCTCTCTCTCTCTCTCTCTCTCTCTCGCTCTCTCGCACACATACATAAAGAATGGACGCGTACAAAGGCACGATAACAATGAAATAAAGTAAGCATCGCCTAAAAGCTAGTTTGACATATAATTTGTGAAGAAACGTCCTCTTACGTCAACAAGTGACTCTTAAATCGAGTTGTGAAGAACCGTCTTCTTATTCAGCAAATGACAGTTCAATCAAGTTGTGAGTGAGCACTTCGTATAATTAAGATATGGGTGACTTGAGAGTAGAGTGTATAGATTGGCCCCTTGATTATATTATCAAAGAACTAGTGAAAGACTATATTAAATAGTTGGAGAAGCTTTAACAAGGCCTTCAGGAAAATGAAGACACTAATAACAATAGAAGCAATGGTAGAACAAATGGACTTGTCACCATCCATAAAGGGAAAAATTTTCAATGATGGCGACAAAGCTTAACGTTCATAAAAATGAGGAAGCTTGGCCGCCAAGGAAGAGAAAAGACAGCAGAGAAGTAGAAAAAGTTCAATCAAGAAGTGATTTGACTGTCCAACAATATGCTCAGGAAGAAGGAGGAGGAGGAAGGGGTGGGAGTGTCAAAATTGCAACTCAGTCCACGAGGGCAAGAAAGAAAAAAGAAAATTTCCTGACTGGTGCAACGAACATGAAAATATCGGCACTCGTTTTCCACAAGCACAATATCGTAATACAGACTTCTGTTCTTACTTACAACGATACACACACTTCATTCATTCTTGTCTTTTCGATGTTTGAAATTAGGCAAGACCACACCACCACCAACAATTTGGGAACATGCGCCATTTTCTTTTCTTTTTTTTTTTAATTTTTGGGGGGTACGACTTGTATTTGTCAAAAACACAACAGTGAGCTCCAAGATTCCAAAGGGCATGCATAGTAACTATTTCCTCCCCTTCATTGATTGCATACAATCCTTCAAGGCCATATATTCCTGAATTTAACATGGAAGCTTTAGCAGAGAACAAAAAGTACCAAGTATGAACGAAAAGACTGCAAACAGCAGCAGAATTTAACATAATTTAAGAGACGGCATACAGCAGCAGAATGAACACTGATATCTACTGAGCTAGGGTGGGTTGGTGGGTGTCACCCTTCCACAGTAACATTAAAAAAGACCACATCACAATTTCAAACTTAAATATTAAAAAAATCACTTTTACTTTTCCGACGAGTAAAAACATCCATTGCTTCAGTCAGCTTCACTAAAATAACCCTTTTATTTGGAATGCATCTAACTGAACGCAAAATTATACAGCTCACAAATGCCAGCCTTAGTGTACTCGTAGGCATCAACGACAACAATAAATAGTCAGAGGGTGTCTTACACTGGCTCAGTTCACCTTGGAGCCAAATCAAATTCTGAAAGGACCGTGGCAATGGATCACTCACTCTCCATAATGGCTGCCATAATACCACAACAGTAAAAGTGCTTCGGACCACCACAAGGGGCTACAAGAAATAATCAGGTGTCTTACGAGTAGTATCGGGTTCAGTTTGTCTTGGAGCTGGCTCAAACTGGAGAAAGGATCTCTGCATGCATTCATCAATTTCCATAATAGCGGCCATATTACCACATCGATAGCAATAGTTGGGAGCACTAAAAACTGTTACTACGTTTTTGTCCTGATTTCAAGTAAAAGTGACAAGAAACGAAACTTCAGTACCCCTCTCTCTCTCTCTCTCTCTCTCTCTCTCTCTCTCTCACACACACACACACATAATCCAGTTATTCATGGGATCATATGTACTTAATCGTAGTCTGGTAGACCCTTAGGGTCTTTCGTAATACAATCTTTCTTTCTTTCTCTAATGTCAAGAAATATGTACAACTCGTCCTTGTTGCTCACCCACTGTTATAGCCTGAAATAAGCAGATGCCAACAAGCACATAAGACAGGCAAAATGATCATGACAAAGATCCAAGGCTTGTCAGGCTGCAAAGCGTGGGACACATACATACACATCACTAGACATTAGAAAAGCAACCTGAAATCCAGAGAGGCAATCAAACTGGCTGACCTAGAGTTGGCAAACCTAACCCCAAGGTCAGACAAAATCCAGCAGGTTAAATAAAGCAGGCTAAAGACTGTTGTTAAGGCTGACTCCCAACAAAAACTCATTCTACCGTCCCATACCACTAGTACTTGCCCTCAGGAGCCTTTGGCTAGAAATGCCTATTATGGCTATGTGCACAGAGTGTACCTACCGTGTGCAGCACTCACACAAGACTAGCTTCGAGGCTTGGGGTAGCTTGGAGCTAGGCAAGCTGATTGGCGAGCTGGGCTAGGGATGGACTAACGGCCGGGCGCCCAAGCGTGGACGCTCGGTGACCGGCCAAGAGCCTATAAAAGGGTGGCCAAGGTCAGTCAGTTAGTCAGAGTCTCGTGAGTCTTTGCGAGAGCTCTATGGTCATGAGCCTGGATCTAGTGCAGACGTGCACATGCTTCATGTAGCCGAGGCCAACAACAATCTCGAGGCCCGCGAGGGTAGCTCTGTGGCGGTATGGGATGTCGTGGGGTAGATACTGGTCAGTGCGTCTTGCTAGTTAGCTCAGCTCGTGGCTCGGTGGGGACAACTAGGTCTTGTGGGCTTTGCCCACGGCTGTCGTGGTTGGGTGGTGAGTCAGGCCTGCACCCCCTTCACAGTTTATGGCTTTGTTTTGCAGATTTTGGCCTACGGGGTGCACCACCTTGGGGATTTGACAGTGGTATCAGAGCCAACCCTAATGCAAGAAGCTGAAAGGTATGCGTGGTTATGCATCAAATCCGACAAGAGACCCGGGTAAGCTTCTCATCGTTCTCTTCCTATGAATCGTGCTTCTTCTATCAAGTCGTTGCTCTATGTTGCATGGAGATTGTGGTTGGTGTAGGGTTGGTTATGTCTAGTCGTGTGAGAGAGGGGAGAAGAGATCGTGGTGGTTTGTGTGGAGTGAGGGGCAGGTGGCTGTACAGAGGTCGCAGCAGGCCGTACAAGCCACGTGGCAGCCGCACAAGGATGTACGGGCCTGTGCACAGGTACAGCAGTCACGCACGTGGGGTTCTGGAGTGAAGCCGGGACAAGCTGTACCTGTTGTACGCAGGCCATACAAACACAACATGCACAGCTGTACATATGTACAGATTGGAGCGTAGCAAAAGCAGCATCAGACCTACACGACAAAACAGAATGTTTTATAAAAAAAACTGAGCATTGGTTTCTCAAAAAAAAAAGGCATAATGTTTTTTTCATATAAAAAGAATGGCATGATTTTTTGAACAAAGCTGGACATTGTTTTTTTAAAAGGCATGGGACAGGTTTTCTAAACAAAAAGGGGACTCCTATATTTACACACATTAGAAGAAAAAGCACGAATTTTTTGAAAAAAAAAACTGAAAGTACTTGGTTTTTTTAAGAACTCAACAGCATGCCTTTTTAAGTATAAAAAGGGGTCTTAGGCTTCAGTTCTCCACAGGCAGAGCTTGAGAGTTCTCTACAGCTATTAGAGGTCTTTACTTCTGTGAAGACAGATAGGACACCGCGATACTCCACCCTTACATGCGAGATTTCCTTGGGCAGCCACAGCTTTCTCGGGTTTCACCATGGCCGGTAGAGAGCACGACGATAGTCAACTGGACGAGATCGTTCAACATGGTGACGATCATCAGGTTGATGGGCTGACGGTCGATGAGCTTGTCACGCAAACCATATTCCTGGACGATATGGTTGTATACAATCATACTCTGGAGGAGCACGTCAAATATATCCGGTGTGTCTTGAAGAGTTTGAGGCGGGAGATGCTGTATACTGAATATGCAAAGTGGGAAGAGTTACGTAAGCTCCTGGACCTCTAATTAGATCAAAGCCGAAATCTATTGATTTGCAAGAAAAAATGGTGATGATTGCAGCGTTGATTTCGACGTGTATTGCCTCAAATCTTGCGGTGTGATGTTGTATGAGGCTTTGCCCGATCCCTAGGAACTCACCTCCAAAAATCAACCCCCTTACAAAGTAAGTGCAAGCCAACAAGAGGAAATCATGACACAAGTTAATGATCTTTTTTAGAAGGGCTTGATAAGGCCTAGCTCGTCTCCTTATTGCTCACCAGTGTTATTGGTGGCTTCAGTAAGCAGGCTCGTTTTATTCCAGTAAGGAAGACCATTAAGCCAGACCACATGGCTCGACTCTTTCTCTTTCATATCTTTAAGCATTATGGTATGCCCAAATCTATTCTTAGTGATAGAAATCCCAAGACCACGAGCTTATTTTGGACGAAGTGAGAGCGCAACTTCAGTGGTAGTAGACTTGCTCAAGTGCTATGTTTATGAACAGAACATAGCATGGGAAAGATATTTTCCCCTAGTTGAGTTTGCATACAATAACACTTCATAATGGAACACCACCTGGAAGATCCACCAGAAGTGGATGAATTGAAGGACCATAGCATATTGTTTTCCACCAACAGCGCAAAATCAGAGGAGGAAAGCTGATCCGGAAGTACTTGGTTAAGTACAAGAACTATTCTCCTATGGATTCTAGGTGCATGGAAGAGCAGGACCTAAAAGAATATCCCGATTTCCTCAACAACTACTTGGAAGCTTTTCAATTGAGGACAACCGTTTACAAGCCGGGGAGAATGTAACTAATTTTTCAAGATTATTCACTAAGCTTCTTACATGCATGGACATGGATGTACAACACCGAATGCAGCCATGGCATGTCTTGGCCATGCTTCCCTAGAGAGTGCCAGTTGCATCTTACCCTAGCCATGAAGGACAGCTGTTTAGAAGCTGGGGAGAATGTAACTAGCTCCTAATTTTCGGGATTATATCAATAATCTTTTTACATGCATCGACGGGTGCACTACACCGCATGCAACCATGGCATGTCTTGGCCATGCATAGCTAGAGAGTGCCAATTGCATCTTGGAGACCCTGGCCATGAAGGAGCGTGTGAACATGCCCATCTTAGTGAGTGCCAGTTGCATCTTGAAGACCCTCGCCACAAGGGTGCATGTGATAGCGGCTATGGGCATTTGACGGATCTAGGAGAGTCAAATGCCAAATATGTATTAAGATGCATACATTATGTGCATGGTTTACTTTTATTTGTGTACTCTTTTCTACCCATGGACAATGCCAAGATTTCATCACATGTGGGACCCATGGATCCGGGGACGCTTGGACGGCACCCGTGGGCCAATGTGCTGCACAAACTGTCTTTTGTTCACCTGTAGCATGTGGATTTGTGCAAAAGAAACAGGTATTTGAAGACCAATGACAAATTATATCCAAAGGTATTCAGTGTTCATATTCATTAATAATGAGGCCAGGCAAATTTGTTGAAGTGTGGGGCCCTTCATGGAGCTCGTCGCCCCCTTCTATGAAGCATATGAGCCATCAGAAGAACTTGTGGAGATTAGAGAAAAAGGGGCTATCTACTCTCTACTCTCACGATTATCCACTCTTTGCTCATGCATGTTCATGCTTATCTACATGCATGCATGTCAGATGCAAGCCCACCTACATGCATGCATGCTACATGCAACGCTACCTTCATACATGCATATCACATGCAAGCCCATGCAACCTCAATTTTTTGCATGCATGCAAAGCTATCTACCCCACCCAAGTGTATAAAAGAGCACCTACCAACTAAGAGAAGCAACCCTCGTTCCATTCTCCTCATGACTACTTGAAGCCTAGAGCTGGGAGCCCCACTTCAGCCCTCCCCCGGCACTTCTCTTAGCTAGACGCCCTGTTTTCAGCCCCCTCCTAGCATAGCTATTGCTCTATGTCCTGTTTGCAGCCCTTCCCAGGCAGCCCAAAGGCATGTAGCAGCATTAGAGCTGTATAACCAACAATTCCAACCATTTCTCTACACATTTGCTATGCGTGGGCGCTCTCTATTGCTGCCAAACTGCTGCTGAACCTGATTTGTGCCCTTTTCTCGCATGGAAGCACTAGAGAAGGGTATTATCGAAGCATGGAGGTGAAGTAGAACAAGTCTTGTACTTGTTGCTGGTGTTTTTTGTGAAGAATCAAGCGGGGAGACTCTTGGGAAGTGTTGGGCACTTGCCTAAGGTGGTAATCAGCTATTGGATAGTTGGATCTTGGGAAGCTAGGCTTCCATCTCTTGAGGATTGCTCGGCAATCTTTGAGGGTGGTGCTAGGCACCTTGTTGCTTTTGGTAGCTAGGCTACTTGCAAGCTAACTGATTGATTGATTTGTTTTCATTCAAAGTTTTTGGAAGAAACCGTGGTGCATGGCTAGGCTAGGCTACCCGTTCAATGTTCTTGTATAAGAATACTCCCTTGAGGCAATAGAATGTACCTTCCCGGGGGAGGAGGGGGCAACCCATCTGTTGGTCCCTATGCTCTGTCATCACTATAGTTTTGTGAAGAGTTTTTATGTGGATGCCTTGCTATGTTATATCAGAGATGTGTTTCTTGATTCAGTAACTTAACCATGCTGATGAAGAATCCAATCTTTAATTAGTGTAAGCACACTTCTGTCTTGTGAGACAACCAAGATGTGCGAGAGGTGAAATCAAGACCCCTTCCCATGGTGTTGCACCTTTTACGTGTATTGGAAGTCCCGCACCCTCTCTGCATGTTGGGTATCCTCCTATATCTTGTGAGATTTATAGTAGTGTACATGTGAATTAGGGACACCGAGGCACTTTTTACCTTCACACAAAACGGTATTTTCCCTCGCGTGTGAACATAGTCTTCTAGAGTGCGTAAAGTGACTTCTTTTTTTAAAAAAAAAATATTTTCATTTTTCGACTAGCCTTGGGCCCAAGATCCTCCCATAGTTACTAATTTTTCATCGTCCGTAGGCGCCCGCTTATAGGCGCTTAATTATCCGCCGGTAGGCAATGCCGCCAAGGAAGCACCAAGGGGGGTTTTGAACCCAAGACCTCTTGGTCTTAGGCAAACACCTTCACCACTTGAGTTATCACCTCATTGGCTATAAAGTGACTTATTAAGTCCCTAACTTTTGTACTTCCACTCTTATCTCATTTTTGTGTGCATCAAGTTGTTTAACTTTCTCCTTCTGCAAGTTAGCTGTGTTTTGTGTGCTTCATTACTAACCCTAAACCTAACCTTGAATCTAAGAGTGGTATCATAGCATTGCCACCCTTGGGCACCTACCTTTGCCCACCATTCTACCATTTTAGGATTTCAATCCATTTCAAGAATTCTACACAAATTCAGCATATTAGGATTTTGATATAGCTACTATAGTGTCGTACAACAGCATATTAGGATTTTGATATAGCTACTATAGTGTCGTACAACAGCATCATATCAAGGTTTTGCATCTTTGTCCACTTAGCTTTATGTGCCTACACCCTTTGTCAGCTGTGCCTGCTTGTCACATGCACCCTGCACTGGAGTGCTATGTGAGACACTGGCTTTACATCAGTGCAACATTCATACAATAGGATTTTCCTTTTAAGGAATATTTGTCGTATGTCGTGACCCCATTGTGAGCCCCAGCCCAAGACACGTCAAGCATAGGTCAGTCTCCATAGCCATAGAGAGTCTACATGTGTAAGTCCTCTTACCCACTTGGAGAATTTATCAAGTAGATGAATGTTGTAAAAGGAAGGGCAACTGAACACGGAAAATCTAATCAATCATGAAATCTGAAAATACATATAAGCATGCTAGATAAAACAAGATGACAAATTTGCAAAGTGCACCACACTAGGGGCTAGAAGATGGGCTGACCTCCTCCCCCCCCCTTTTATGGTTAGATTACCAAAAAGGAATCTACTTCCAATACAACTTTGCGGGTGCCCAAGGTTCACCACACTGGCTGCACCTGTTTCTTCCAATACAATATGAAAACAAGAAAACATCACATAAACTGAATTTGCTGACAATTCTCAGCACAAGTGAGCATTCCCGACATCAAGCACATGCAGGACAACTATGGACAGCCCATAGCACTCCCACATCAGCCCGGGACAACTCAACATCACTTCTTCCTGTCTCGCTCATAGAGCAAGTCGACTAGCCCTCAAAAGCTGTTTTCAGCAGTCAACCAGCCCTCAGTAGTCTCGGAAGAAAGCGACCAGCAGTTGTGCACAAGCCTGCAAACCCCCGATCGGAAGGAAAACTGTCTAGAAAACCCTCGACCAACTCTTCCTCCCTGTATTTAACCTCTGTCCAGCCTCTATTCAAGCTGTAATTCAGCTGGCCAGCAGTGGAGAACTTTAGTCGCGATGGATAGCTGTAGAAGCTTGCCAACAAGCTGAAAACCAGCCAACCAGCCCTCCTGCACCCTGAAAAGCATGCGCCCCCCCTCCAATCTGGAGTTTTACTCAATAATAGAGGCTTCCAAGTTGAAAATAGCCCACACGTATGCTTTTTTGGTCAAGAAAGGGGTGGCCTACATGAAGGAGGTCCAAATAATGTCCAGTGCCCAGTTTTTGGTCGCCACATGTATGAAATAAGTCCTGTTCAATGTGTACTCACTTATAAGTTGTTCGGTCACTTATAAGTGAGTGTGAACCTGCACCAATAATTATTAACATGTGAACTCATAAAGCTGTAAATTGAGTTTTTGGGAATACTTACCACCTGCAAAACACATGTAGACCACCTGTCAGTCCCAAACAGGTGTGCACATACACGTCCACAGGGTGCCCAAGCATCCCCAGCCCCATGGAAAACACAGGCAGAAATCTCAGGCATTGTCCAAGCAAACAAGACAAGTCATCCAAAGATAAAATCAAAGTCATGCACACACGAGTGCAATTATATTGGAAGAAACACCCATCTGCTCAGTTGTATCCGATAAAATGTCCAGGGCTCAAGATCCTTCCGGAATCTTCCCAAAACATAAATACAAAAGATCTCCAAGATAGCTAGTCCCAGAGAATTTCATCATGTCATGCTCCATGGGCCGTACATGTACACCATGTCAGGCCCCGCAAGCCACACATGTACTATCATGTCAAGCTACACCAGCCATACATGTACTGTCATGTCAAGCTCCATATGCCAGGCTACACCAGCCATACATGTATGTCATGTCAAGCTCCACATGCCACACATGAACAATAGAAAAATAGAGCCTGTAAGGAATTTTGTGACAATGTAGTAGTCAACTATAGCTTAGGTCTTGCATCATAAGCATGTAACAAGCATGTAAAGGCTTAGTTGCATGGCCATGGGACACAGTCGGCAAACTGTGACCTGCAATCAGCCAGCACTAAATGCATCAAGGCATTAGCCAGCATCAGCACTTGTATAATAGACAGCATATACAGCCTGGCACGAGCACTTTCTCCAGTTGGCCAGCATAGGACACAGCAGCAACAGGTCGGGAAGGTGTTACAGTGGGCCAGCAGTTTATGGGCAGCAACATGAAAATTGTGCTAGCATTTAATGCTTATTTCAGCATTTCTTTTTGGTCAATATTAAGCAGGCCGACAGGCTGAATTGGCCGACCAGCAGCATATCATTCACACTCTTTTGTCCACTTGGTCCACGTACAGGGATCTTCTAGAGGAAACACAACAGATTTATGAGAGATTGGAACCATGGTATTTTCTTCTCCTCCACTCCTATGAGACTTTTATGGCAGCAAAAAAAAAGGAGAAAACATACAGGACCCCATAGTGGTAGCAATCTGCTGGTCTGCACATGCTGGCTAACCAAGCCATCATCACAAGACCTCCATGAACAAGGAGCCACAGGAGGAGCCACAGGAGGTAGACCTTTTGGGAGCAGAAGCAGCTCCACAAACGTTTCTAGGAGTCGGATATGATGGGGCCTATCATGGCTCGTGACACTACAAGTGCTCCTGAGAGTGGGGAGGATGACTCTCTGCAGTAGCAAGGGATATCAACTCTATGATCCTCAAGCAAAGATCATCATAGTGAGCCCTGATGTAATATTCCAAGAACAATCACGTCTGTTGAAGGAGGATCTTCCTCCTCCATCACGCAACAAGGAAATCGCCAATGCAACACAATCTCCAGCCTGTGCCACTTTGTATGGAGATGGATTTTGAAGATGAAGGATAAGAGCATGATGTGCCACAAAGAGTAAGCCATTTCCTAAGTAGTATAGGCAACTTTTGGATGTAGCAAAACCTCCGACTATCGAGAACACACCATACCAATTACAAAGCGTATGAACAAGGTCTACAAAAGCTCCCAAAGTGTGCCCACAATGTGCTAGGCATGTGAAAAAGGCTAGTAATACAAAAAAAAAAAACACACTGCGTGTGAACAATCACAAAATGGAATCACTTTGAACAAGCCCCGAACGATCACTAAACCTACACCCAAGTGACAATGCGTGTGAATGAAGGTTAGCAATGCGCCAATGCATAAGACAACACACCCAATTCCCAACTGCGTATGAACACGGTCAAACACGCAAGGGTATACAAACTCACCACCCGTGCAAGACAAGCTCTAGTGTAAGTGGGAACAAATAGTGGGCGGCGTGGTGTATAGGCAAAATAAAAGTGTATGTATGTAGAGGAAGTGTGAAAAGGCAAGGTGTGGAAGCCAAAATGTGAAGGTCTAAGGGTTTCAAAACCCTAAGGTCATAAACTCTTTGCAAAAGATTTTCTTTTTTCTTCATAACTTACTCCTCTTCTTCACGATGAGAACATGGCGCCGCTCCCCTTTGTGCTTTGGTTCCTTCTTCCGCTCAAAAACATTCGATGCCTAGAGCTTAGCTCAATGATGGCTAGGTTGTTTGTGATGCACAAGAGCTGAGACGCTTGGTGCCTTAGCTGTGATGTGCAAGAGCTAAGGTGTTGCTTCTACTCAATGTTTGATGCCTTTGCTGTGATCCGCAAGAGCTGAGGCATTGCGTGTGATGCTTTGCTGACAGGTGATCTTACGCTATTGTTTTCCCTTTACTGACAGGTGGTCTTTCCGCTGCTGAAAGCTTCCACTGCTTACCTCTCGTGCTCACAGCACCTGCTTACTAGGACTCGTGGTGGCCAGAGGTTCAGTTGCCTGCAGCTTCGCTCACCTCAAAGAAGCTTGCTTCGCTACTGACAGCACTTGTATCATCACGCATGAGTGTTGCAGCCCTTTTTCTGTTGTTTTTTTTTGGGGTCGCACTTATTTCTCCTCCCGAGACTAGAAAATGTAATCAAGAGTTCATCAACTTGGCTCGGCCCATTAAACATTTCTGCGCATCGTCTCTCTGAGCTCCCCCCCTCCCCTCGCGCTGCTCATTCCTCCGCCAACTAGTCTCTCATTGCTTCACTCATCTCCGCCCCCCAGCCCCTCCCACCTTCCCTCCCCTTTGCCGCCCTCTCTGCACCCCCCCCTCCCAATCCAAGCCCCTCCCGCCTTCCCTCCTCTCCTGCCCAGTGCTCCCCCCCCCCCCCCCCCCCCCCCCCCCCCCAATATCCTTCTTGCCGCCCCCTGCCCCCATTCCCCTCTCTGAGCCCCCCCTTTCTTTGCTCCTCCTTCCGCATCCCCCCCTCCCCCTTCTTTTCTTTTTTTCCTTTTTCCCCTCCGCTTTCTTCCGGTCTCCTCGCCTTCCCACCGCCATGGGTTTTTTCTTTTCCTCTCTCTGCTCCTCCTTCCCGCAAGCTCAGCTTCAGGATCTTCGAGGCGTTCCCATCTCGGCAAGTTTTCGGCACTTTCTGGTCTTCACCCCCCAGGAGGACTCCATGGCAGCCACTCCGTCATCCCTGACCGAGGCCACCGTTGCTTGCTGATCCTTTTATGAAGCGGACCTTCAGATTCTCACCACGACTGTTGCAACTCTAGAGGCCTCCACCTTGGTTTGCAAAACTGTTGGTCGTCGTCCCGCAGGCGGACAACTCAGGGATCTTTTACAAGCGAGCCTCATAGGTGAGCCGCAAAACGATCACAGACATTCACCCTCTAGGGCGTGGCTACCCCTCACATTGCATACGGCGCAAGCCTTCTTTGCGCAGTGGCAGCACAGCTTCGACCCTATATCTGACCCACCCGCTAGTGTGTCGAGCTTCCCAGTGACAGTTTGCTTCCCCGGCCTTAGGAAGAAATACCTTCATCTTCTCTTGGTGATTGGTGGTGTCATTGGGAGAGTGATGGAATCCCCCCTACTGCTGCCTCGGCCCTTGCGCGAGCAGCTGGGATTCCATCCCTCCGCATCTGTGTTGCGTTGCTGGATTCAATGCCACATGTTATATCTATCCCATGTCTCCAGGGAGACCCCATTCTTCAGCGTGGAGTATTCATCATGCCTTCCAGGCCAATGTTTCATCTGCAAGCAGATGGGCCATCTAGCTAGAGCTTGCCCTCGACGTCGATCCAGAAGACTGCCTCCACTGCACCCCCCCCAAAGTATATGTTAGCAGTCATCTCCTGTCTGTGCATTATACCAGGGCCTCTATTGTGGGTGTGCTCGCCCAGTTTTGGTGTCTCCCCATTTTTCCTCTCTCTCCATGTATTTTTTTCACTTTTCCTTAGGTGTGGAGGGCTATCGGCTGATTTTGTTGTTGCTGGCCGACTTGTTGTTTCTACTACCTGACTCCTTTTGGTGACCTGGCCGACTAGGTGTTTTCTGGTCGTGTGCACACTTGGGTGCCGGTCGTGAGCAGTGGCTGCTGTCGGCCTGTTTTAGATTGGCCGACCAGCAGGCTGGGGCCACAAAAAATGGCCCCTTGCCCCCCCACACTTTCTATGTTGGGTATTGTTGTACCAGATCTTGTATATAGTGCAGAGTTCACACAGCCTCACTCTCTCTTCTGCGTTTTCTCTTCCACACAGTTCAACACTTTTCCTGCTGGTGGCTCTCTTGTGTTTCTTCATCTTCATGTTGGTATCTTGCTGCATTGTGCCTCAACAGTTTCTCTCATATCCACTGCGTATTCCAACAAGGTATCAAAGCCCCAGGTGGCTTGAAGGTTGGAGACGATTGGAAAGCTTGCAAGACTGTTTCTTGAAGACCTTGGAGCTTACGAGAGATTTGAAGAGCTTGCGGGACTACTCGTTTTTGGTGCTGATTGGTGATCTCTTGGGCTGTTAGGGACTTGGAGATTGGGTAGAAGGCGGCCATCACTGTTGGACAACCACCTTGCATATTAGTTGCAGCCTCTTCTTCATCTTTTTTCCCACCCACCCTCCCTTCACAAGACCAAAGTAACCCCCCTGATGGCAGACTTAACTTCAGATGGCTGAGAAGCACGTGAAGATCCCTACTCTCCCCACGTTCCCCGTGGAACGACAGTTGGACAGGACCAACTACGGCATATGGAAGGTAATGATGGAGTTTGTATTGGAGTCTTATGACTTGGCTGATTTCATTATTGTTGGTGTTCCACGACTGGTGTTGGAGGACGGGGAGTTGTTACCCTCTACTCGGAAAGAACGGGAGGCTCAGGCATAGTTGTGGGATCGTGTCAATGCCCGTGTGTGTTCTTTCATCTTCCTAAATTGCACACCATAGGTGATTAACCATATAAAGCATATGACGCTGGCCAAAGGGATTTGGCAACATTTGGCTTCTCTGCACAACAGGGTATCACCCATGAAGAGGATCTCCTTGGAAGTTCAGATGCGGGTGATGGATCCTGCAAAATCATCGACGATGCGGGAGCGCATCAACAAGTTGCAGGCTATTCAGCAAGAGGTTCTTCAGGCTAGGAAGGAGATATCTTCAGAGGTCATCACTTTGTTGTCTCATCTGACCTCTCAGTACTCAACATTTTACTCCTCTTTGATCACCAGTGGCAAGCTTAGCACCATCACATGGGAGGAGCTTGTGCCTATAGTCTTGGACCAAGAAAGTTTTCAAACCCTCCACAAGCCGGAGGTTCTGGGGCCTTGATTGGCCAACGGTCGCAAGGCCGCAGTAAGGGCAAAGGGAAGTCTTCCGAGCAGAAGCCCAACATGGATCGTGAACCCTTGAAGGCAAAGAGAACCTGTAACAATTGTGGCGAGAAAGGCAAAGAGAACCTGTAACAATTGTGGCGAGAAAGGTCATTATTGGAGAAAATGTCCTAAGCGGCTCACCGAGAAGGGTGATGATTCCTCAATAGTAACCGTGAAGACTCCACCTTTTGTGCAACGTGGAGATTATGGACAATCTTCTTCGAGCAGGGAGGCGGTTGGACTCACCGCTAGGGACACTCAGAATTAAATTGATGGTAGTGGTGCTTCCAAGCACATGACTCCTTCCCGAGAGTTATTACAGGATCTTCGAAGGCACGCAGGTCACATCCTGATTGGTGGCGAGTCCACTATACCTATTCAAGTTTCACAGTGAGGGCAAGTTAGAGATCATTCCCCATGGCGGAGGGGGGTAAGCATTCTTTTTGTCCCATCTCTTGGTTTTCATATGTTGTCAATGCATGAGGTTTGCAAGATTGGTGTACGGGTGGAGTTTGAGGAGCATTTTGTTGCTCTCTGGGACAAAGCAACAAGCCACGTTGTATGGGAAGGCGGAGTGGAGAATGGGATTACAAATTCTCAGCACTCTCTCTTACAGGTTCTCAGTTAGGAAATGTGTGGCAGTGTCGTCATGACCACTCGAATGTGGATACGCTGCAGCAAGCTTTCTGAGACCAGATGGTGGATGGCTTGTCAAATGTTGGTAGCAGTAGGCAAGAACATTCTAGTTCTTGCGTTCGTAAGTCAGAGGAGCCTTTACAGGTGAACTATGCTCTGATGTCTCGTATCAGTCGGGACAAAGAGCCTCCTGTAATTGAGAAAGCACTTTCCCAGGGGACTTGTAGGATTGCCAACCAAGTGGCAGATGGTGACTAGTAGGTGGAGGCGGATGTTGTGCAACCTCCAAGCTTTCAAGTTCTGGGTTCAAAGGGGGTGGTTTATAGGTTCTGGAAGGCCTTGTATGGTCTTCAACAGGTTCCCAGGACTTGGCATACCAAAGTTACAGTTGATGATCCTTGTGAGTAGGTTTTTGCCTCTTTGTTTTCGAAACGGTTTGGTTCATTGATTTGGTTGCTAAACACCAGATTGGACTTGAGTGTCCCAGTGGGGCTGTTGAGCTCATTTCTGCAGACGCCTTTGACTACTCATTGGGACGCAGGATTGCGGATCTTGCAGTTTCTGCACATACGAAGGATCTTGGACTCTGCTGTGATCCTAGAGGGGGAACGATGGATGGAGTCAGACTCCCCGGCTGGAGTGACTCAGATTGGGGAGGAGATCAAGACACGAGGAGATTTACATCAGGCTACTGTTTTACCCTCGGCTCGGGCGCTATTTCATGGAGCAGCAATAGGCAGCCGACTATTGCCTTGTTAGAGGTAGAGTACCTGGCTACTTGTGGTGCTACTTGTGAGGTGGTGCAGTTACAGAGGTTACTTGGTGAGATTGGGTTTCCACAGGAGAAACCCACGGTCATCCAGAGTCACTTTGTTCGTGAGAAGTTTTTTGCTGATGACATCTTGCTAGAGTTTTGTTTGACGTAGGACAATGCGGCGGACCTCTTCACGAAATCTCTACCTCAAGCTATGCTCTGGTGGCACTCCAGCTCCCTAGGGTTGAATCCACATCCAAGAGCTGAGAGGAGATGTTAGCAATCATCTCTTGTCTGTACATTATACCAGGGCCTCTACTGTGGGTGTGCCAGCCCAGTTTTGGTGTCTCTCCATTTTTCCTCACTCTCCATGTATTTTTTCCATTTTTCCTGAGGTGTGGAGGGCTGTCGACTGATCTCTTGTTGGCCGACTTGTTTTTTCTACTACCTGACTCCTTATGGTGACCAGGCCGATTGCTGGCACCTGGCCAACCAGGTGTTTTCTAGTCGTGAGCAATGGCTGCTGTCGACCTATTTTAGACTGGCCGACCAGCAACGTGGGGCCATATAAAATGGCCCCTTGTCCCCCCACACTTTCTATGTTGTACCGGATCTTGTATATAGTGCAGAGTTCACACAGCCTTACTCTCTTCTGCGTTTTCTCTTCCACACACAGTTCAACACTTTTCCTCTTGGTGGTTCTCGTGTGTTTGCTCATCGTCATGTTGGTGTCCTGCTACGTTGTGCTCTCAACAGTTTGTCTCATATCCGCTGCGTATTCCGACAGTATCCCGTTCTCAGATCCTCACCAGTGGGTAGAGAGGGAGGCTGGTTCTCAGGCGCCAGAGCAGCAAGTCCCAACCGTGGACGACCCAGCTACCGGAGAGAGGTGAACGGTTGGCCCGTGCTCGGGTCATTAACTAACCACCAGGGCTGAGCGTCGTCGCCATGCGTGCCAGGCTGGCCGTGCACATAAGGATTCGATTCTGTCAAAGAACCATTATGAGCATTTATCGCGGCACTCACCCATTGGTGACAGGCCCCCTCCAGTCGTTGAGCGTGCCCCTTCAACCCCTCCTTTTTGGCGGCCGATTCCCCGCTGGGATCCCTCTTGGAATTCTCAGTGCCCAGTGAGACTAGTAGACCCCATTGTGCCCCCGATGAGCCTCTTCCACTAGTCTTCCCTCCAATGGATCTCTCCCAACACCACCCCTCTCAGCCCCGCATCCTCGCCCCCGTCTCTTTCCGTAGCATCTCCTTCAGCTGCGACCTCCTCATCAAAGCCCGCCCTCCCCCTTCTCCACAGTTGCGTTGGGTCTGCCACTTAGACAAAAGCTATGAAAGCACTTCGTGGCACCTTAAAATTGGAGCTAGCAACTCTCTAGAGCATTCATGTCGACCCCTGCGGCCCCCAACCCGGAGCGGAGGCAGTCAGGGGGTTCCATGGGCCGCTTGATTCACTGCTTCTTTGAGCCGATGGAGATGACCATTGCCGCCTCTCCGATGAGGGCTCTCCCGCCAAAGTCCCCAAGTGGGCCCCCCCCAAGATCTTGGAGCAGCATGTGGATTATAGTTCCTTCCTATGTCTGTTGCCGGAAGGAACATATATGTTTGAGGAGACAGCAGCACCTGTTTGGGTATGTGTGGTTTTTCACCACTCCATACCCTCTACGCCAGAGAATGGCGCGATGATCTTCTCTTTCTTTCTAAGTGCAGCCCCGGGCATGGAGTGGGATTCAAAGTCGGTGACAGCCACCATCCAAGGTCAGGCGGTTGAGCTCTCCCATCACCTTAATGACCTTCACATCACCGACGTACTCACCCATCTTTGGCCATTGGCTAGGATGAAGCTTGGGGGCTCAGACCACAAAGACTAGGACGGGGAGATGGTGGCTTCCAACATGGAGGTGCTGCTTTTTGTGTTCATGCATACTTCTGTCGCAATATCTCTTCCCCCTTCTTACAAGTACCTCCATTGTGATTGATGGCATCCGAAGTATGCATACTCTCGTACTCGAACAGAGTGATGCTACATGGAGGACAAGATCCGCGCCCACTTGGCCTGCCTTCGCCCCAGGACAGATTGTGATTATTCCCCATCTAAACCCTCGCCCAAGACTCTCAAAGTGGAGGGCAATTCCATGAGTTCGACCTCACACAGAGATTGATATGTGGATAGTCTCTTGGAACATACAGGGTTTAGGGGGACCTCAGTGCTTTCAGAGACGAGGCCTCCTCAAAGGAGAGCTTTAGAGAGCCGTAGTGGGGAGACCTATCGACATTCTTTTCCTCCAAGAGCATCACCTCTCAGAGGGGCACACTCGTTGATGCGGAAAGATTTTACCAGGGAGGACCCATACGTTCTGGTCTTCATTCTTCGGCCCTTTAGGGACTCAAGGAGTTTGGATTTCTGTCAACAAGCAGCTTTTGCCGATAGTGACAAGCTCATGAGTTATAGTCCGGAGGCGAGCACAGTGGGTTACTATATTGATTGGAGAGGATAGCGTTGGCTTCCTCAATGTTTATGCCTCAAATGCCGCTGCAAGTAGAGCCCCCTTTTGGAGCACAATCCGGTAGGCCCTTCCCCAAGCTGACTTTTGGTGCATGGGTGGTGATTTCAACATGATAGAGGCGGTAGAGGACAAAGTTGGAGGAGGTACGGCCACCGTCTCAAGAGCAGAGTACTCTCCTTGGGAGGACATGATACTGATACTTAGGGGATGAGACCCTTGACATCTTCCAGAGCGTAGGCTCAGTCCCGAGAGCCTTAGCTTCTCGCAATCAGATAGGAGCAGCACCGGTCCTAACCTCTCTAGACTTGACAAGTTTTACGTTGATCAGTGGGCTTGCAGCCGTGGAGGCATGACTGGTATCTTGGCAGGCACTACCTTTTCAAACCACACCTCAGTTATTCTTTCCCTAGAGGACCCCAAGAGGCATGACAGACAAGTGAGCTCTAGGATGTTGGGGTAAAGGCATTATGCCCACCCTTATAGTGTGTACAAGCCCACAAGTTATAGTACATAGTACACTTAGTACTTTTAATGTACTAAGTGCACTATGTGTACTAGTGCAATATACTTGTGTGATAGGGGAGTCACACACTCATTCCCATGAGTTGACTTATCCCCACAACTCTCTCTCTCTCTCTCTCCCTTGTTTCTCTGTGTATGTCTCCCACATGAACTCTAACCCTAATTCTAATCCTCCCACACAACTGGTATCAGAGCATTGAGGTTTTCGCTGATAGAGTAGCAGGGATCTACGATGTCCTTGAGGGAGAGGTCATAAGAGCTCTCGGAGATGTCCTCACACAGCTTCTGAAGCTCTTGCTTGCTGCGCAAGGGAAGGGGCGACTCTAATTCCGGGTAGGAGCTACGCCACAAACGATTATCGCTAGCGGTAGCCGAGCTCAAGTCTGATGCGCAGGCCTCCGGTCAGAGTCATAGGAAGAAAGGCGCGGTTTTCTCTTCGATACACAAGCTAGCGCTACAGATTTTGGACCAACGCCTCGTTTGCTGCAAGCACTGACGCGTGGCTGTGAAGAGTGCGTCGAGGGGCTTTTGTTGAAGGTTCGCCCCCTTCCTGGTGCGCCACCCGAGCCGTCGACTGCAAGCGTATTAGCGCTGGGCGTTAGACACGTAAGAGCCGGCGGACTGTGAAGTGAAAGCCGCAGAGGGAAACGCGTCAAAAAAGCTTTATGCGAGCCAATAAGGAAACCCACGTTTCCTGGCGAGGCGAAGAAGAGAAGCTTCACACCTGCTTCTACTTCAAAGATACCAGCTTCGCACTTGCTTTTACTTCAAAGATACCACCAAGGGGCAGCGCTCGCAGCAGTCTTCTACACCACGCTTGAGGATACTCACACGTGAGGAGTTTTCATCAGCAAGAAGTGCCCCCACCCCCCCCCCCCCCCCCACCTGCACAGAACAGCAGCAGCATCATCAACCCCTTTTCCTGCAACAACAAAATTCAGCCTGCAAATTGAAGAAAAATCAGAAATTACAAGGTATTTTCCTCAATTTTTTTTTGGGATTTGCAATTGAGCAAGTACAATCAACAATTGAGCAGGTACAGGTGTCGAATTGCTCAATTTTGAGCAAAATTGGCAAAATTGGGTGACATTGGTCACATTCAGGATCAATTTGCAGGAAATTGGTCACAATCAGGATCAATTTGCAGAAAATTGGATGTCGAAATTTGGGGCTTTTGATGTAATTGTGCAATTAAGCACTCATACATGCTGTATGATGTGAGAAATCGCACATTTGGGCAAAATTGCAGCAAATTGCAGTGCAAATCAAGGGGCTTTTGTGCCGATTGGGTTGATTTGCATGCAGGCACTCGCAGTTGATGCTGTGGATAATGTGTTGATGCCTTACAAGCACTCAATGTGCCTGTAAATCAAGGGGCTTTCATTATTTGGATGTATATGTGGCCAGGGGGAAGCATCGTGAACACTCTGGATGCCTTCATGTGCGTCAATGTACCATGTATGATCAGAAATTGATCTTAAATCAAGGGGCTTTTCAAGATTTTATGCTTGTTAAGCTTGGCAAAGCAGCAGGCAAGACATTTATGCCTTGAATCCTCAGAAATCAGCTTGCAGTCAAGGGGCTTTTGCCCAATTTCTGTTCGGGACTGTTGTATGCAGTGTTCGGGACTGTAAAAGTCTGATTTTCACTCATTTGGACAGCCAGGAGAGCATTTATTGCTACTGTACCTGCTGGTACAGATTTGGTACAGCTTTGTACAAGTTTTGCCATGGCTGCACATTGATTTGAGTGGGGAAAAAATTCATTTACAGTTGCTGTACTTGCCGGTATAGGTTTGGTACATCACAGGTGAGCACTTAGTACTGCTGTACAGTACTTTGGAAGGGCAACAGAGCACATTTAAGGTGCTGTCCTAAATCTGCAGCAACCAGATTTTGGTGATTTCATCACAAAAGTGGGAGTAAAGTTGCATTTGTGCTTCCGCAGTGGGAGATAAAGCTTGGGAGAACAACTGTGAGCACTTTGTGTGCTTTTGGTGCAGTGTTTGCACATTTTGCAGGGAGTCAGGCATTGACAGGTTGCATATTGCTATGGCAACCACAGGTGAGAGCTCTTCATTGCTTCACATCAAGAAGCTTGAAGGCTCACATAACTATGATATTTGGCAAACCCAGTGCTATAATGTGTTGCTCCAGAAAAAGCAGCACAAGCCTATCAAAGAAAGGGGTGTAATGCCCGCTTCTCTTACTGCTGAAGAGTGGGAAGATATGGATGAGCTGGCAAGATCTACTATCATGTTGTCTGTGTCAGACTCTTTACTTTTCAGCATTCGTGAAGAGAAGACAGCTTGGGGAATGTGGCAGAGATTGCAGGACTTGTATGCCCAACAAAGTGCCTCAAGCAAAGTGTATTGGTTGAAGAAACTCATAGGTCTTCAGATGAAGGAAGGGGCGTCTATGACAGCCCATCTAAATGAGTTTAATGGTATTGTCAGCCAGGTCATTAATCAAAAGTTGGCAATGGACGATGAGTTCAAAGCCACTTTTCTCTTATGCACTTTGCCAGAGAGTTGGGACACATTCAGGACAGCCACTAGCAATTCGCATGCTATGCTGTCATATGCAGATGTTGAGGGTGCTCTTCTTCAAGAAGAGATGAACAGGAAAAACAACTCTGTTGGAAAGTCCAATGCAATGAATGCGCGTGGGAGATCCCAGCAAAGGGGAAAAAGCCAAGAACGGGGAAGGAGCAAGTCTCGCTCCAAAAAGGACTTGGAATGCCATTATTGTGGCAAGAAGGGACACATTAAAAAGCAATGCTACAAATGGAAAAATGATCAAAAGGAAAAGGGAAAAGGCAAAGACAAAGAGAAAGATGAAGCCAAAGATGTAAAGCCAAAGGGCAAAAGTGGAGTCAAGATTGAAGAAATCAATGTGTCACATGCAGGTGGCAGTGAGGATGAGGTCCTATTTACGTCTTCACTTGATGCCCATTCACTTCTTACAGGTGGTCATGGTATGCACTCATGGATCATTGATTCAGGTGCCTCCTTTCATGTCACAGGTTGCAGAGACTTGTTTGTCAGGTATACTGCTGGCAATGGAGGAGTGGTTTATTTGGGTGATAACCATGCATGCAAGATTCTTGGCAGAGGTGATGTGAGGCATGTGTTTTCAGATGGCTCACAGCTTATGCTCCATGATGTCAGGCATGTGCCTGAGGATCAAGAAGAATCTGCTTTCTACTAGACAGCTTGATGATGCTGATTATGTTACCACATTTGGTCGTGGAAAGTGGAAGATTAGTAAGGGCTCACTAGTTGTTGCCAAAGGCTCTAAGGTGGACACTCTTTACTTCATGCATGCAGGTGTTTGTCACCATGCTAATGTAAATGCAACCGAGCTGCCGAAAATCTCTATGTGGCATAGCCGGTTGGGACACATGAGTGTCAAGGGAATAGAGCAATTGTCTCGTTTGGGTTACTTGCCTTCTCTAAAGTTTTCAAGTTTTCAATTTTGTGAGCATTGTATATATGGCAGGCAACTGCAGTGCCCCCACAAGAAAGCTCTTGGACAAAAAGATGCTCAGTTAGAGCTTGTGCATACAGATGTATGTGAGATGCCTTAGCTTTCTTTGGGAGGAGCCAAATACTTTGTGTCTTTTATAGATGATGCCACACGCAAGGTGTGGGTTTATCCTCTTCGTTTGAAGAGTGATACATTCTCAGTGTTTGAGAAGTTTGTTGCTCTTGTTGAGAATCAAACTGGCAAAACACTGAAAGCTTTGCGTTCCGACAATGGTGGAGAGTACATGTCCAAACAGTTTCAAGACTTTTGTGATGCTAAAGGCATCAAGAGGGAGCTCTCTACTCCTTATGATCCTCCACAAAACAAGACAGCAGAGAGGATGAACAGGACCATTCAGGAGAAGGTCCGTTCTATGTTGTCACATGCTGCATTACTTCATGGTTTTTGGGCTGAAGCTGTTATGACAGCCGTTCACCTTATAAATAGGTCACCTAACACGAGGCTTGGTGGGAAAGTGCCAGAGGAAGTATGGACAGGGAAGCCTCCGTCATACAAGCACTTGAGAGTGTTTGGTTGCGTTGCGTACGTGCACATACGCAGGGAAATGCGCACCAAACTTGATCCTAAGTCTCACAAATGCATATTCCTAGGATATGGTGACAGAGGTGAAATGGGGTATAGACTTTGGGATCCCGTGAATAGAAAGATTATACGCAGCAATGATGTCATTTTTTGATGAAACATGCATGTATAAGGAGCCTGCAAGGCAACAGGAGCCTGGCAGAGTCATCTTTGATGATGATGGACATCATGGACAACAACCAAGGGCTGTAAATCAGCCATTACAGCAGCAAAACCAGCCCTTAAATGGTGCTGAAAATGGTCCAAATGGACAGCCAGAGATGGCAGAAGATATCCCTATGGATATACCACAGTTAGAAGAAATACCGGGCATGATATTTCAGCCTTATGGCATGGAACAGGAGCCACCAATGGGTGATATGCAGGCTGGACAGCAACCTGCAAATGATGGTCATTGGGTACGGAGGTCCACAAGACCCTCCAGAGCCCCTGACAGGTTTGTTCCAGGGGTTGACTACTTGATGCTTACTGACTGTGGGGAGCCCTCATGTTATAAGGAGGCTTTACAGAGGGTAGACAAGGCTCTTTGGGAGCGTGCCATGAAGTCAGAGATGGATTCTCTGCACAAAAATGGAACATGGAAATTGGTGCATTTGCCTGCAGGCAAGAAGGTTTTGCCATGCAAGTGGGTTTACAGGCTCAAAGTTGCACCAGATGCAAAGCCAAGATACAAAGCCAGGTTAGTGGCTAAGGGCTTCAAGCAGGAATATGGTGTGGACTTTGATGAGATCTTCTCTCCAGTGGTCAAAATGACCACACTTAGAGCTGTGTTAGCTTTGGTTGCACATGATGATCTGGACTTGATTCAGATGGATGTGAAGACTGCTTTTCTTCACGGTGATCTCCATGAGGAGATATATATGCAACAGCCAGAGGGTTATGCAGTAAGTGGAAAGGAGAAGCTTGTATGCAAGCTGAAAAAGAGTCTTTATGGGCTCAAACAGGCACCAAGGGAATGGTATCATAAATTTGATACATTCATGAAAACCCAGAAATTCAGGAGAAGTGACATAGATCACTGCTTGTACACCAAGAAAGCTTTGGATGGCAGTCTATTGATCCTCATCTTGTATGTTGATGATATGTTGATTGCCGGGAAATCTCGTAAGGAGATGGATACCTTGAAGCAGAGGCTGCATCAAACCTTTGATATGAAGGATTTGGGTGATGCAAATCACATCTTGGGTATGCGGATACTTCGGGATAGAAATCAGCATGTGTTGTATTTGTCTCAGAAGGAATACATTGGCAAAGTCTTGCGGAGGTTCAATATGGACGGGGGGAAGAAGACTAGTACTCCTTTGCCTCCATATGTGAAACTCAGTGCTATGGACAGCCCACAGTCAGATAGAGACAGGGCTGATATGGCCAAGATTCCGTATGCTTCAGCTTGTGGCAGTCTCATGTATGCCATGGTTGCTACTAGGCCGGACATTGCATTCGCAGTGGGAGTGGTTTCTAGATACATGGCCAACCCTGGCAAGAAGCATTGGGAAGCAGTGAAAGGTGTCATGAGATACCTGAAGGGCACACAGGATATGTGCATTTGCTTTGGCAAACAGGATGCATTAGTGCATGGTTACACGGATTCGGATTATGCCGGTCATCCAGATAACCGGAAGTCTACTACCGGTTATGTGTTTACATTCACAGGAGGTGCTGTGTCATGGATATCCAGGATGCAGAAGTGCACAGCCTTATCTACTACAGAGGCCGAGTATATTGCAGCCACAGAGGCTTGCAAGGAGGCATTATGGCTATCTCGGTTAGTGGTTGATTTGGGTTATACAGGGGATGTTCCATTGTTGCATTGTGACACTCAGAGTGCCATCCAGTTGGCAAAGAACCCTGTTTTTCATGCAAAGACGAAGCATGTGGATGTGAAGTATCACTTCATCAGAGAGGTGATAGAGAACAAGCAAATTCAGCTTGTTAAGATTCATACGGATGACAACCCGGCTGATCTGTTGACAAAGAGTTTGCCTCCGGAGCGGTTTGCTCATTGCAGACACTTGATGGGCATTGCATGAGGCTAGTTTCAGCCTTGATATGGCCTTGTATATTATCATGTACATGCTGATTTTTCTTTTCCTTCATTTAAGGGCACTTTGCCTTTAAGTGGGAGGTTGTTGGGGTAAAGGCATTATGCCCACCCTTATAGTGTGTACAAGCCCATAAGTTATAGTACATAGTGCACTTAGTACTTTTAATGTACTAAGTGCACTATGTGTACTAGTGCAATATACTTGTGTGATAGGGGAGTCACACACTCATTCCCATGAGTTGACTTATCCCCACAACTCTCTCTCTCTCTCTCCCTTGTTTCTCTGTGTATGTCTCCCACATGAACTCTAACCCTAATTCTAATCCTCCCACACATAGGATTCCAGACAGCCTCATTCAGGACTCCGAGATTTACAACAAGATAGAGCACATTTGGGCGGGA
This sequence comes from Cibotium barometz, assembly GCF_041138505.1. Classification (NCBI taxonomy): domain Eukaryota; kingdom Viridiplantae; phylum Streptophyta; class Polypodiopsida; order Cyatheales; family Cibotiaceae; genus Cibotium; species Cibotium barometz. The sequence goes on along the minus strand of NC_141083.1, from coordinate 6,021,832 downwards.
TTGGATTTCTCCACAGGCTTTGCTGTGTGCACATTGGATACTGGCCTAGGGGAGATCAGCGGTTTCTTGCAGGAGGCAACCAAGAGTAGATTGGAGGGCTTTCGGGAGTAGGAGCGGAATCTGAGGAGAGGTCCACCCTCTTTACAGTGGCTTCAAGAGCGCTCCCCAGATGGCCCATGGATAGAGAGCCAGCGTGCTGCTGCCCGCATGGAGATTAGATCCATTGAGGAGTGGAGGCTAGAGTACATATACCACGCCAGAGCTTCTTTTTGGACCCAAGCCGGTGACAAAGTCATAGGGGATTTTTTTGAGATAGCCGGTCCCCACAGGAGGAGAGATGGTATTAGCAAGCTACGTGGCCAGGATGGAGCTATTTTTATGACCCCCCCCCCCCCCCAGGTGAGAGCCATCGCCACTGACTTCTTCAGATGTCTGCTCTCACAAGTGTCCCATTATCCCCACAAGAGGGTCTGGTAGCACACGAGACAGGTGGTTTCTCTCTCTCTTCGGTCCTTCTTACTGACTCTATTCACCGAGGAGGAATCAGAGGCGATGACGGCACTACCCAGGGGCGGACGGGCTTCCGGTCTCTTTCTTTCTTCATCTCTGGGACCTCTTGGAAGGCAGCCTTTGAGGTACCTTCAATGAGATTATGATCACAAGTGCCATGCCAGAGAGACTCTTACAGGGTTTGATTCACTTGATTCCTAAGAAGGGTGGTGACAGATTGGAGATCCAACAGTGGAGACCCATCACTCTTCTAGGGACCACCTATAAGATCCTGGCCAAGGCCATCAACAGGAGACTTCAGCCCTTTCTCTCGAACTTGATTCATGACACTTAGACCGGCTTTGTTCAGGATTGGAGCATTCTAGACAACATCTTCACCTTTTGGTCAGTGACTGCTTCAACCAGGATGCGGCAGCAGGACCTCATTGTGGTACTCCTAGACTTTGAGAAAGCTTATGATAGGGTGGATTGGAGCTTTCTGGAGGGCACAATGAGCCGGATGGGATTCCCCGTGGAGTGGATTCGTGGAGTCCGAACTTTACTCAGCCTCACACAGCCAGGTTCTCATTCAGGGAGCCCGTGGTGGCAGACTTCACCTTTCCCGCTCGGTCTGACAAGAATTGGTATTCGTTGTCGAGGCCATGAGCAGCTTTCTTTCAGCCTAGGATACTGGACTTCAGGGATTGCGCCTCCCCCTTCGCATGCTTGCTTGACTCAAAGTTTGCAAATGACACATCAACTTTCCTTTCTGGAGATGTGGGAAATCTCCAAAGATTCGCGGAGGCGATCGAGGTTTTTTGCCACACATCAAGAGCACAAATCAACTGGCACAAGTCATGTGGTTTTTGGGTAGGCTCTGCACCCGCCCCAACTTGGCGGCCAGTTGATTTGTGCTCTTGATGTGTGGCAAAAAACCTCAACTTGGTGGCCAGTTGATGCTTTCCAATGGATTCCGAGGAGCACTCTAGTTCGCTATCTTGGTTGCCAGGTTGGCATCAACATTTCTCCAGAGCAATAGCTCACCCCTCTTCTTCTGAGCATTCGCAAGAAACTTTTATATTGGAGTTATGTGAGGCTCTCCCTCAAGTAGAGTGGTGGTGGCGAACCAGGTTCTTCTTGCCACCATGTGGTATGTTACTTCGTGCCGGGCCTTCTATCAGGCATGTATTGGCCAAGTACAACGTTTGATCAGAAACTTCATATGGGCCAACAGTGACGGGAGGCCAGCAAGGGCCAAGGTGGCATGGAGAGTGATCATTCAGCCATGTAGTTGAGGGGGGCTAGGCCCCATTGACCTCGCTATTCAAAGTCATGCCCTGTTGGGCAAGCTCATCGTTAGAGGACTCCTTCCCCATGGTGAGCCCTAGAAGGATTTCCTCTTGGCCTGGATTTCAGTCCGCACTCCGAGTCTAGGGGACCCTTGGCCGTAGAGTACCAGAAGGATTTTCACAAAGATGCAGGGCCCTGGTTTTAGTCCAACTTTTGAGGACTAATTTGCAGCCAACTTACTTCACGCTTGGGATCACCTCAAACAGACCCTGAGGCAAATAGCTCCGGCAGCCTTTGAGAAGCGGCTTCGGTAGCCTTGATCCGTTTACCCAATGGCCACATGTCAGGGGCCCGACCTCATGTATCATGGGGCACCTTGAGCATAGGACTAGCCAGGTCCCTTGGAGATTGGATCGCACAAAGGCAGTTACCCTCGGAGGTACAAGAGAGAGGCTTGGCAAGGATCCGAGGTAGAGCCAGGCTCAGCATTGACATCGACCCTTTGTGAGCTTTTCCAACAAATGGTCGACGAACCAAAGTATGCATCACCTGTGAGAAAGTGAACGGTGCTATTGTGAATGTGGGTATTGATCCCTCGAAAGTAGTGCTCGCCAAGCTGAATCTATGAAAGTGAAAGGTGCTACTATGAATGTAATAATTCCACCCCTTGCTATAGTTGTTGAACCCTTCTTTGTTGAGATGTACTAGTCTAATGAAGCTTAAGTTTGCAACCCAAACACCAATTGAATCAAGTTTGAACACATCCGCACAGTAATCTTGTTGTAAACTGAAACTCCATGCCATTTCTTAATTTTTTTTAAAAAAAATTTGCATTTAAATCAATTAATGATCTATATTTCTCCCCAACAGCCGACACCCCAAACCTTGTGGTATATGGAGCACACTAGTTTATACCTGGGTTCGATTCCTAGCAAGGTTAGTTGGTTGTACAAATCAAGCTGAAACTGAGGGTTAGAAACATGCGCATTACATTGTAATCTTTGATTCTCTTGTTTGAAACTAATCAATCTTGCACATTACACTGTAATCTTTCATTCTCTTGCATCATTTCTGTTGATTTATGCCTTGTGTCCATCAAGGTTGCTTGCTGTCACCATTTGGCCAACCATTTGGTCCATCTCCAGATCTGTCTTGTTCACTTGAGGCCAGGCCGGTGTCTCATGTGAAGGGGCAAGTATTTTGCATAACATGGACGAAAGCCAGACTGGTGCCACCCGTATGTTAGCAGGATGGTGTTGTATGGACGGGAGCCAGACTGGTGCCACCCGTGTATGACCTGGAATGTGTTCTATCCATGGGATTGTCAGCCATGGAAGAGCCAGTATATGTGCCGTGTTTTGCCTATGGGACTGTCACTCCATAGGGAGGCTCGTGCCTAGATCTGTGTCTTACCTATGGGACTGTCACTCCATAGGAAGACCGGGATTTATGTTTTTTGTCGTGCCATCATTGTGCCCGACAGAAATGTTTAGTACTTGTTCCATGAACGGGAGATATGTCCATGATACTGTTTGCACATACATTCATGTTTGCATGCCTGGAACTGTCTCCACGTGACTTGTATTCTAGTGTTTGCATGTTTGACGTGCCACTTACTGAGCGGGGACGCCTACCAGTGAGTCATGAAGTTTGCTCTGTCTTCTGACGAGTTTTGTTGCGTGTGAACAAGTGGTAAGTGTATTGCATTTGTTTATTTTATAGCATTCTTTTTAACCTTTGTTTTTATAAGGTTGCAGGTTCACACTCATTAATGAGTGGGCACCCTCCCCAATATCTCATAGTGCCCTTGGTAGGGTGGGCACTCATTATGGGCACCCATGTATGGGCCATGGTGGGGAGGGAGCCCCTCACTTAATCATGTGTGTGGGGGTGGATGCATGGCCACCTACCCTTGGGACTTTGGAACTGGCCGCCTCCATGCGATTCAGGTGGGCCGGCCAGCTGTTCGTCGTGTGCCCCTCCATGCAAATCAGGCGTGATACTCCTCTTGTATATAGGCGGCTATGCATGACCACCTTCGGGGATTCGACGCTGGCCCAGAGGCGACTCTGCTTGCTCTTGCGCACAGGTCTCTCTTCATTTTGTTCTGCAGGCGGCTGCGCACAAGCCACCATCCTCTTGCCTTGCAGGTGACTGCGCACAAGTTCTTCTCCCATCTCTCTCCTTGCTTTGCAAACGGCTGCACATAGGCGACTGCGCCTAGCCATCTCTTCATCCTGCTAGAGACGACTGCGCACAGGCGGCTGCCCGGCAGGTGGCTGCGCAGGTCTCCTCTGTCGCTTGCCCAACCACAGGCGGCTGCGTGGTTGCGTACAGGTTTCCATCTCTCACCTTGCAGGCGGCTGCACACACAAGACTTCTATCTAGATTGCGCACAAGCGACTCCAGCTTCCCGTACTGTCGGGCAACTACTGCTGACAATTCATTCCCCCATCTCTCAAGCTGGCAGCAACAGCAGTAATAAAGACTTCTCTCTTTTCATACGTGGGTGCCTAGTACTACTGAAAGCCATATTCATTGTTTTACAAGGTGAGTGGATTGAGATTCAAGCAAAGGTCTTTGGTGTAAATCTTACAAGGGATACTCTCTGCTACTAACACTCGTTCCATGCCGGGTAGTCCAAGCTTCTGGAGAACCACGGTCCATGGGTGCTGAGATCGTGAGAGCCAGGCGTTAGTACAGGAGCGCTTGTTTGTGCGTGGTCGTGGAACACCAGTGGGGCACTCTCTGCGGATTCCAGTGAAGGCACGAGACCGTAGAGACTAGACTTCTTCAAGTGGATCGCTCTCCTTCGACGTCTACTTCAAGTCTCTTGTTTGGTAACTGTATTCATTTCAATTGTACATGGACATCATCTGGTTCATTGAACCCATGGAGCATTGTATCACTTAAATACTCCCAATAATATATCATATATTGAGGGGGGTGGGGGGGGGGGGGGGTCGGCCCGTTCCGGCCCCGGTGCTGGTGTCCATTGATCATCATTTCATTTCATTTCAGTTTTCAGTTGTTATTGAGTTGTCCATTTATATTGTGATATTTAAGTTGTGCTATTACGCGTGTGGGTGTCCAACGGAGTCTATTCCCACTTGACGGGATCGGTTTCATTGGTATCAAAGCACGGTTATTTCCCTCTTCTTAGTGGGGAAACGAACATGTGTATTAGACACCCCGCTTCTAGCACACTTAACACAATGGACAGCCAAGGCAATCCTTTGGAAGTGCCTAATTCGAGGGGCCCATCAAGTGCCTCGTGTGGTTCTGATGCTTTGCAGGGAAGGCACAAGCCCCTTGAGAGGGTGAATGATAGTGATTCGAGGGGACAACCGTCTCGTGGAAAGACAATTATGCAAGAAGAGGAGCCTAATGCAATGAGGGCTGAATTGGAGCATATGAGAAAGCTTTTGCAGGCACAAGAGCAAGAGCTGCATGAAGATCCCCATGTACAAAGTGCCATTGAAGCCAAGAAAGCCGATGCAATGGTGGACATGACTTTTGAGTCCATGGCACGAGAAGTGGGCAAGAAGCCAAGGGAGTTGGCACTCTCCTACCTCCTCCGTAAAGGTGATATTAAAGAGGGGGAAGATAGAGAGCTGAAATTCAGAAATCCACCTCGCTTGAAGCATGGAGATCCCGCATCTCAAAGGTTGAGGTCATTTATGCAAAGGGAAGAGGTGACAGCCACCTCTCGCCATGCATCTTCTCCACAAGGCACAAAGGGTGACAGGTATATGTATGCTAGTGCTCGTGGAGGGCATGATGGTCACATGTAATCAAGGCATGTATCCCATGGAGGGGTTGACAGGTCTGCAAATAGAAGAGCTTTGCCTACTGAGTTGTCTCATGGAGAGACATTGCCTTATGCAGGAAGGTCACATGCATCAGATTTTCAGGTTCGTGGAGCACATGCCACCGTGCTTCATGAAACCTCCATGATGGCCCATGGAGCCCATGCAGATAGGACTGCCTCGTTGGATAAGGGGAAAAGAAAAAGAGAGGACCATGAGCCTCATGCCAGAAAACTCAAGGAATTCAAAGCAGGTGACAAGTCCGTTAAGTTTGATGTTTTTCATGGAGAGCATGATGCTTCCAAGGTGCTAGCATTTGTGGCACAGTTTGATATTGCTTTTAGTGATGAGGACTTCACTGTGAAGTAAAAAGTACACCATGCTAACATGTTCTTGAAGGGGACCGCCGCTCATTGGTGGATCACTGAAAAGACCACCAAAGACCCCATTTGCACTTGGAAAGAATTTAAGGACAGATTTTATGCCCAGTTCTTGCCACCTAATGTGGAGCAAACTCTCACCCAAAAGTGGGATAGACTTGAGCAAAGAGATAATGAAAGTGTGCAGCAGTATGTTAATAAGTCTTGGAAAGTGTTGCTTGAGGTAACTCCTTTTATGCTAATCACTGAGGATAAAAGAAAGAGGAAGTTTTGCTCCGGATTGCAACCAGCTTATCGTTCGGGCATTGAATTGCACCCGAAGCACACTTTGCAACAGCTTATAGCCTCTGCTCTTGCTACGGAGTAATTGGTGCTCAAAATTAAGCAAGATCAAGGGGATTCAAAGGGCAAAGATAAGGCTGTCCCAAATCTGCAAAAAGGTGGACAGCCACCTAAAAAGAGCTTCCGGGAGATCCAGAAGGGAGGTAAAGCTGAAAATACCTCATCCATGGATTGTGTGCTCAAGAACAGGTTTGGCTTGACTCCTGAGCAAAGGGAGCAATATGCGAAAGAGGGGAAATGTTTTGCATGTGGAAGCAAAGAGCATATGTTTCGGCAATGCCCCAAACGTAAGCAAGATGCAAGAGGACAAGCAGTCTAAGCCTAATGTGCATGCAGTTCCCGATATGCAGGGTAGTGTTGATCATGCTGGCAAAGAGGGAGATTCCATACCTATTGTATCACACATCCATATTAATAAAGCAATAAAGAAGAATTTGGTAGCAGATGCATTGTCCAGGAGGCCATATGTGGCTGCAATTTCAGTAGCCTCACATGGGGAATTGACTACTATGCGTGATTTGTATCATTTGGATGCTGATTTTTGTCATATTTGGACTGATTTGATGGCTGGTCACTCACATGGCTCTTATGTGATCAAAGAGGGTTATCTTATGAAGGATAATTGCTTATGTGTGGTGAAGGATATGCGTCCAAAGGTTATGGAGGAATGTCACGCTCCACCTTATGCTGGTCATAGAGGTATCATGCCTACTACACGCATGATTGAGAGATATTTCTTTTGGCCAAGCATGCATAGAGACATTGAGGCATATGTGCGTGCATGTGTCACCTGCCAAAAGGTGAAATTTGATAGGCAGAAGCCTCCAGGTTTGCTACAACCATTGCCTATTCCCTTGCAGCCATGGGAAAGCATTGCTTTCAGCCTATCACCCGCAAAACGGATGGTCAAAGTGAGGCTGCAAATTCAGCCGTGTTGGATTTGTTGAAGTGTTATGTGGCAGATCAAAAGACTGCATGGGAGAAATATCTTCCACTTGTTGAATTTGCCTACAACAATACGGTGCATGCCTCCACGGGAAAGGCCCCATTTGAGATTATTTATGGGAGAGTGGTCTTGCCACCCATCCTTCGTACAAAGGATGAGATTTTTGCAGCTGATGAGTATGTACGTGACTTGGATGTAGCCTTTACTCGTTATTATGGACCCTTCAAGGTGATTCAAAAGATCAATGAAGTGTCATACAGGCTTGCTTTACCTAGTCATTGGAAGATTCACAATGCATTTCATGTGAGTCTTTTGCGGAAGTATGTCGGGCCAAATCCTGACGACCTTGTCACAGAAGATCCGCCACAGATTGATGAGCTTGAGGAGATCCTCCGGCCAGAGCAAATTGCCTTTCACAAGGAGAGAAGGCTACCTACGGAAAGCTTTCCAGGAGATACCTTGTGAAGTTCAAGAATTACATTGATGCAAAGTGGGTAAATGAAGATTATTTTGTTGACTACCCACACTTGTTGCAGGCATATCTTGAGGCTTTTCAATTGAGGACAACTCTTTAGAAGCCCGAGGGGATGTCACCAATTGGCCGACCATTTGGTCCATCTCCAGATCTGTGTCTTGTTCACTTGAGGCCAGGCCGGTATCTCATGTCAAGGGGCCAGTATTTTGCATAACATGGACGGGAGCCAAATTGGTGCCACCCGTGTGTTAGCAGGATGGTGTTGTATGGACGGGAGCCAGACTGGTGCCACCCGTGCATGACCTAGAATGTGTTCTACCCATGGGATTGTCACGCCATGGAAGAGCCAGTATATGTGCCGTGTTTTGCCTATGTTACTGTCACTCCATAGGAAGGCTCATGCCTGGATCTGTGTCTTACCTATGGGACTGTCATTCCATAGGAAGACCGGGATTTAAGTTTTCTGTCGTGCCATCATTGTGCCCGACAGAAATAATTAGTACTTGTTCCATGAACGGGAGATACGTCCATGATACTGTTTGCACATGCATTCATGTTTGCATGCCTAGAACTGTCTTTGCATGACTTGTATTCTATCTAGTGTTTGCCTAATTGACATGCCACTTACTGAGCGGGGACGCTTGGCAGTGAGTCGTGAAGTTTGCTCTGTCTTCTGACGAGTTTTGTTGCGTGTGAACAGGTGGAAGTATATTGCATTTGTTTATTTTATAGCATTCTTTTTAACCTTTGTTTTTATAAGGTTGCAGGTTCACACTCATTAATGAGTGGGCACCCTCCCCAATATCTCATATAGTGCCGGTGGGCACCCACATATGGGCCATGGTGGGGACGGAGCCCCTCACTTAATCATGTGTGTGGGGGTGGGTGCATGGCCACCTACCCTTGGGATATTGGAACTGGCCGCCTCCATGCGATTCAGGAGGGCCGGCCAGCTGTTCATCGTGTGCCTCTCCATGCAAATCAGGCGTGATACTCCTCTTGTATATAGGCAGCTGTGCATGACCACCTTAAGGGATTCGACGCTGGCCCACAGGAGACTCTGCTTGCTCTTGCGCACAGGTCTCTCTTCATTTTGCTCTACAGGCGGCTGCGCACAGGCCACCATCCTCTTGCCTTGCAGGTGACTGCGCCTAGGTTCTTCTCCCATCTCTCTCCTTGCTTTGCAAGCGGCTACACATAGGCAACTGCACCTAGCCATCTCTTCATCCTGCTAGAGACGATTGCGCACAGGCGACTGCACGCAGGTGGTTGCGCACGTCTCCTCTTTGTCAAAGAACTCTTGAAGAAGATTAGGGTACTGCTGTGTTTGCCAAGTGGAATCAGACTCATCCAAATCCATCCACTTCACAAGAAATTTTGTAGTCAACTTTCTTGTTTCCTTCTGTCGCACGTCAAGAATTACTTCTGGAACAAGGATAATATGGTCATTTCCACATGGTTCTTGAAAAATTCGCTCTTCTTTTTGTTGATGTACAGCACATTGGTGCGTAGTACTTCAAAGACAATCTGTAAATGCTCTTTGTGATCGGCTAAAAACCAGAATATCATCGAGATAAACGATCACAAACTTGTCCAAGTATGGCCCAAAAATCTCATTCATCAGGGTCATGAAAGTGGCCGGAGCATTGGTTAACCCAGAAGGTATGACCAAGAATTCATAATGGCCATATTTTGTCCGAAAGGCTGTCTTGTATTCATCACCATTACGGATACGAATTTGATGATAGCCGGACTTCAAATCAATCTTGGAAAACACCTTAGCACCAAGTAGTTGGTCGAACAACTCATCGATGCGAGGCAAAGGGAATTTGTTCTTGATTGTCAGCTTGTTGAGAGCACGGTAATCAATGCAAAGCCGCATTGATCCATCCTTCTTTTTGACAAGCAAAACCGGGACTCCGAAGGGACTTTTGCTGGGACGGATGTGACCTTTGTCCAGCAACTCCTGTACTTGCTTTTGTATCTCCTGAGATTCAGAGTAAGAAACACGGTATGAAGCTCGGGTTGGAGGAGGTTGACCTCGGATAAGATCAATCGGGTGATCCACAGGACGACGAGGAGGCAATGTCGTCGGAAGATCATTCGGAAACAAATCCTGAAAAGGCCTGAAGAAGGGTTGCTCCAAGTAAGCAGTTGTTGATGACGAGGCTTGAGATTGCTCACTAGTTTCCGCTTCAATCTCCCGTAACATGACCAGGGATGTTGTACAGTCACGTTTGCGGACGAGGCGTTTGACTTGCAGGGCAGAAACAACAGTGATAGGTTTGGCACTGAAAAGGCCATGAAGTTCCAGCTTTCGACCATCATGATATAGCTAGATTGAATGAGAACGAAAGCTGATCACCGGATCATATCGATACAGCCAAGATTGTCCCAATATCATGTCATAATGTGACAACGGCATCACTGAAAAATTAAGGTGATCTTGGTAATCTTGAATCTGGAACTGAAGCTGTTGCACCTTTTTGCTACAATTAAGAAAGGAACCATCAGCAAGCTCTACTTGAAAAGCATCCACAAAATGTCGGGTCTATAGACGAAGCTTGTGAATCAAAGAAGTTCTCACAAAATTAGTGGAACAACCACTGTCCACCAACACATTGATGGGATGGTCGCCAATGAAACCCAGAAGACTAAGGACCTGCTTGGAAAGATTCACCGGAACGGGGTTGGTACTTTGGCCATTAAGCATCAGGGTACTGACAATCTCAGAAACGCGAACAGAACAAGCTATCTGTTTGTTCTTGTTTTTCACAGCAGGCGGGTTATGATCAGCATGGTGGCTACTGTCCACCTTAGAATTGCGCCGAGTGTTGGAGGGTTTAGGGCGCTGAGGACATTCATACCACCAGTGATCGCCAGAACAAATTGTACAGAGGCCTGGGCGACTAGGTTGGGATGAAGTGCCAGTTGATGAAGAGGTTTGCTGTCCTAAAGGGGTTTCTCGCTTGAAGTTGCGCCGATCATTGCTACGACGGTCCTGTCGAGACCGATCTCGGTTTCTGCTGCCAGAGGATTTGGTTTGAGAGGATCCTGCGTTTGACGCCGGAGCTTGCCCGGAAAAGCGCGGCTGGAAGGATTGTTGTCCAGAATATGGTCGCCGAGAGTTGGGTTGTCCAGAATTGGGACGCTGGGGTTGGCCAGTCCCATTGGGTCGATTCCGCTGGTAGGAACGGGCGCCGGAGGAAAAGTTCCTGGGAGGACGCCGGTAATCACTAATGCGCTCAACATACGAGATTGCTTCATCCAGGGTGGTAGGATTGTACTTATGGACTTCGTCTTGGATCGTGGGTTCAAGCCCGTCAATAAAGCTGTGAAGCTGGTCAGAGGGACTGAGTGTCTCTATCTCGAGAGCCAGTTTTTGAAACTCTGAGATGTACGCGGCCACGGAGCCAGTTTGACTCAGGCGGCGGAGAGAAGACCTGGCATGAAAGTTCGCATTTGCAGGCTCAAAAGCCTTGCGAAGAGCACTCCGAAATTTATCCCACGTTGGTGTAGACTTGCCATCTGAAATCCTGCGTCACCACCAAAGGAAGGCGGTATCTTTCAAGAGGGTACTGGCCAATGCCACCTTTTTATTTTCAGGCGATTCGGTATTTAAGTAATAAACCTCTATCTTGTAGAGCCAGTGATCGATTAACCGCTTATCGCGGAGGCCATTGTAGGGCTCATCTAACTTGATATCCATCTTTCGTGTTTGTGCTGTGGTCATTAATTTATACAAAAGTTTGAGTTCAACATTGTCTACCTCGGCAGTCGGATCGGGAGGAGTTAAGGGATCATCCTGCTGGCCCACCGAGGATAACGATGATGATGTTGGAGAACGCGAACGACGCACTCACTGTGACTTCCTGGATCCCTCGCGCTGGTGTTGGTGCCGTTGTTGCATGTCTTCCATTTGTGATCGCATTGATGCCATACCGTCGAAAAGGGCCTTGTGCAAGTCCTCCATCTGTTGTTGAAGAGTGGTCATCTGCAAGGCCTCCATCTGAGGATCGGCGGGTGGCACGTTGTCGTGCGAAGTCGACATCTGGAGAACTCAGAGAGAGTACTGAGGTGAAGCAGGAAAGGTCCACCCGAAATGTAGGATCGAAGAAGCAGCTGCTGGAGAGGTAGTAACAGGATCCTCGTACTCGAAGTTTCCTCGGGATCGTCCTCGGAGGTTACTGCGTCTTCTTCCACTCCTTCGTTTGGTTCCGCCAAAGAACTGTGCACCGGAGATAATGGAGTATAATCGGGGACGAAGATCTCGCAGTAGAATGTCACAGGAGGGCGCGTGGAGGAGATATTGTGGAGGCCATCCACACTGCACTCTGGAAGAAAGTGTGCCAACTGAGGGTACCGTGACAGAAAGTACTCGAAATGAGTAAGATGCAGTGGCTCGCAGGTGAGGAAAATAGTCCAAATCGCCCAAGCGTCGGGTTCGGTTACATGCGGGCTGCTGACATGTATGCCGTACACCTGAGAGGCCGAGGTTACTGGGGTAGGAGAGGCCGAGAGACTTGGAATCCACCCAGCATCGGCGGGAAGTGGCACTGGTTCCGGAGTGGGGGCACGAGGACGGCTGTGTTCGGGAAGAAAAGCCTCGGGAATCTCGTCGATGTAACTCAGGTAAGAGATGTGCATGATGTCGGGTTCCTCCGGAAAGTTTACCATGAAGCATGCACGTAGAGGGCGAGAGCGCACAGATTATGTGGTGTGGGCAAAGCCAGAAGAACCCACGAACAGCCGGGAGGATGGTTGCCGAATCGCTGGGAAGAAGGGGGTTGAGCATGAAGAAGGCGGCATCCTGACAGCCGGGGGGGGGGGAGGGGGGAGCGGATGGTGGTTGCCGAATCGCCAAGGGGTGGCGGTTCACACCAGCGCACGCCCGTTGGTTGTTTGTTTTTTTTTTTTTTTAAGAGAGACCCACCTGGCAATGGTACATATTAAAATTTTGTGTTTTTTTTTTTGAAGGTGCAAAGGTGACGTGTCGCCGACTGGAGGGTGCGCCGCTTCGAAGGGTGCTATTCGGCGGCGAGGACTCAGGGCCGGCAGCTGCTCCAAGCAAGAAAGGGCTCACACTGGCAGCGAACGAGGCGAAGGGGGGGGGGAGGGGTGTTCCATATTCGGCAGCGAGAGGGGAAGTTCCCGCCATGTTGCAAACGCCTAACACCACCGGTCAGCAAGGAGGGAGGGTAGTCCGGGTATGCAGCAAGGGTTCCCTCTTTGCAATACACATGGTGCGTGTGTATGGGTGTGAAACCTTTTTGTTTTTGTTTACATCACTATGAGCTAGGATTTACGCCAAGTCCACCATCACTCCGCTTCTTCCATACAACACCGAGAAGAGGGGTGGATGAGGGAGTGCCGCAGAGAGGGTGAGGGCTTCACAACCCACGGGTAGGAAAAAAATTTGCTCTGATACCACTGTGAGAATTATGTTGTTAATCCTTCATATTGTGTACTAATTACTACTTAAGTACTTAACTTAAAGAACAAGAGACTTCAGGAGAACACTTGAGAGAAGCTTGAATTGACTTGTTATATTAAACTGAGTACAATAGGTCTCTTATATAGGAGATGAAGAGACACATTTGAAGAGGCATGTCCTTTGACGAAAGGACATGACAATAGACGAAAGGATACGACTTTAGGCTAAGGGATGTGTCTATTTGATGTAGAGGCACAACCATTCATCAAGGGATACAACCATTCGTCGAAGGGATGTGGCTATTCGATGAAGAGGTACATCCTTTGGCGAAGAGTCGCAACCAATCGAGGGTAGGGGTTCCCTTGGATGGTTACTCTTTGCATCTGCAACAGGAATCAGCAATGAAGAGAGAATCTGATACATACAAATCGTGACACTTTAGAAGTCTATTGTAGGCCTGCACCCATAGATGAATCTGACAACACCGAGATCTTCACTTCTACGGACTTTTCTTTGTAAACTTAATGAATCTACACCATGATATGTTCAACAATGTACCAAGAGCTGCACGAGGTTGCATTTCTCATGCCAAAATATTGTCCAAACTAGTCTTAATCACCAACTGTTGCAATAATCTTGCATTTCTTCTAACAAGATGTACTAATGTTGCTTCTCTTACATCAGTTTTAACAATATCATGGTTTCTTGAATTTGTTGCAATTTCTCTTAAAGAAACACAACTACTTGCAAGAAATGATCAAGATTAGAGAAGTTTTAATCAAGAATACTCACTGTTTAAGTTTGCACCAAGATTTACTGATTTCTATACATAATCTTGCAAACTTTACAAATCTTCACTAATAACCTTACAAACCGCACTCTGCACAGCATGATTTGCCTAAATCTGAAACAGAACTATAAACTGCACATAAGTCCGCATAAATCTTTAACACAATTGTAATCTTCACATAGATCTGGTTAAATCTACTACAGAACTGCAATCTTCACATATATCTACTCAAATCTGCAATAGAATTGTAGTCTTCACACTTTCTTGATAAACTCTACACCAAGATTTACACAATAACCAACAATTCCCTCCAAATTGCCAAGATTTCCCAGAAACTAGGCAAATGATGAAGAAAACTAAGATTTACGGAAAGATTTGATCACAGAAAATCAATAATCAAGAAACTGTGCACTAAACTCAAAGAATAGGATTTCTAAAAAATGGTGATTAGCATAGATTCAAAAATGATTAACACTAATTTCAATGTTGATCCCGACGACAAATCAAGATAATAGTAATCTTGAAAAACTGTGTAAAACTTAATCCAAAAATGATTGAGTCTTAATCACCACCAAAATCAAAGCCAAACGACCAAGATCAAAGCAAAGCTCCGATACCAATTGAAATGACGCTGAGATATGAGAAATCACCATGAAAGATTGCATATAATTAAGATGATAATCACATAGAAATCCACAAGGCCTAAGTGATTTAGCCTCTCACCAAGAGGATGGAAATAGCCTTTCATAAGTCCAAATCTATGTAAGCCAAAAGGCTCCAAGATTGTCCAAAAAGGACCAAAAGGTCATAAAAAGGGTACAAAGTACATAGGCAATGTGCCTTTATAGTCCCAAGGCCACATGTGCCTTAATCCCACATGTATAGAGATGTCCTAAGCCCATGTGCCTAGACCCATTTATGCATGTGCACCCTAAGTTGTTGCTTCATTACATCCTTGGCCCAATTGGTCAAGTTCTTGTGGGGAATGAGCCACATGTAAAGCCCTACAACTATCCTGCGTTCATAAGATAATGAAGAGAAAACTTCTCAAAGAATCTCACGACAATAAGCATACAAACATGCTCTATGGTTTTGCAGCACAGCCAATAAATCAAACCATATCCTGGATGCAAACCCTAGTGTAAGATATATCATACAATAAGAAACACCAAAGGAATGAAAATAGTCAATAGAAGAGTGGATGTGAGAGAGAGCACACCTGACACCAATTAAAACCTTCCATAACCAGCTGATGTGCACGAGCAACCAAATCCAAACCATTAACATGATTGAATTGCTCAGCAATATCCTGACCAAATGTGTACCCAGCACCACGAGGTGAAATGCCCCACCCGCAACGATCGTCAGGATCCGACCAAAGCAGGTCACACATGGGTCCCTCATGAGGCACCTACATAAGAAGAAAAAGTTGTAAAATGATATTGAAAACTATTTTACCCTTTAAATTAAGATTATCAAATAAACAAGTTAAGTATTCAATTCACATGCATGATGTACAATAGCGAAGAATGTTTTCAAGAATTCAATACAAAACAAAAAGTGGCATATAATTTGAGGCTAGGCTTATGCCTAGGGCGGCCCGAGAAGGGACACACAAGGAATAAGTGACTTATGGGCGCATTGACATGGGTTAATGAGAAGGCCTTTATATAACTATAAATAGTAATAAGTGTGCTTTCATGTTTTATTATTAGCCCCAAGCCTATATTACGAATTATTGGCATGCCTCATAGGGGGGATTGGATAGAGACCGAAGCAAGGCCTCGACCTTGGGCTCTACCTACACACCTTGGAGGCATGACCTGCGGTGGTATGGGAAGCCATAGCTAGGCTGGGGTAAGGTCAAGGTGTTGGTCTAGCCTCATATACCAGGGGTGCTCATGTTAGTAGTCATCCCCTATCTGTAACATATTACTCAGAAGGAAGTGAGGGCCTCTGTTGTGGGTATGCCCGCCCGGATAGGAGTTTTCTCCATTTTTCCTCAATGTCCATTTTTTCCCTGCTTTTCTGGTCGTGGGAGACTGTTTTCTTCTAGCCGACCTGATCTTACACTGGCCGACTTATTTCAATTCCTACTGGCCGACTGGCTGCCCAGGTAGTATATATGCATGCCTTGCCCCCCACACCAGCTTTGTACTGGATCACTTGTGTATATAGTAGATTTTATACAGCTTCTCTCTCTCCTACAGTTCTGCGTTTTCTTTCTCACAACAGTTTGTCTCATTTCTGCTGCCCATTCCAACATGGTATCAGAGCCCTGGTGGCTTGAAGCTTGGAGACAGTGAGAGCTTGAAGATTTGCTTGGTGGCTTGAAGCTTGGAGACAGTGAGAGCTTGAAGATTTGCTTTTTTTGGTGCTGATTGGATAATTTCTCGGCTGTTCGGACGTGTGTGGAGAAGCAAGTAGAAGGCGGTCATTGCTGGACAGCCACCTTGCATAGCAGTTGCAGCCTCTTATTCGTTTTTTTTCTCGCCCACCCTCCCTTCACAAGACCTTGTGAACCCCCGAGATGGCAGATTTGCTCGAGACAGCTGAGAAGCATGTGAAGATCCCCACCCTCCCGACATTCCCGGTGGACCGACAGTTGGACGGGACCAACTATGGCATCTGGAAGGTAATGATGGAGTCTTATGATTTGACTGATTTCATTGTGGTTGGAGTTCCAAGGCCAGAGTTGGAGGAGAAGGACAGAGATGAGGGCTGCACCGATAGTGACAGAGGCTCTATTCCAGACTGACATACTGACACAGGCTATGGGAGCTTCCACTAGATAGATACCCCCAGCTAGCCCTAGAGTCCTCGAGACACTTGACACTCGAGGGAGATCAGGGTACTGGTATGCACAAGTAGGCACTTGGTTTGGCATGCACAGCATGCAAATGGAGGCACTCCCCCCGTTCCAGTACAGGCTATAGCATAGAGGCCCGTCATTTGCTCTCAGCCGCACAGAGCGGAACAGGGTTATCAGGAAGGACATTGTCAAACTGGATACTCACAGGACATGGAGTTCACCTAATCGTCAACTCGGGACGAAGAGGGCCTTCTACAGAAATCACCTCCTATGCTTGACAGAGGATGGTTTCATCATCCGGCCACGCTACATGGACACACACCTATCATTTGGACCCTGGGGTGAGATGTGTGATTGGCCAGATCCGCACCTCGTCCCACCAGCTGAGAGTGGAGACTGCCATACATGGGCCCAAGGCGGCCGCACCGAAGGACAAGATATGCCAGCTCTGTCACACAAACCCCGAGACAGAGGACCATTACATATGCTGATGCCCTATATACTATGAGATTCAGGGGAGGTTCCACTGCCTCTTCCGAGCTCGGGCCACTTTCCAAGATCATGGACTTCTCGGATCAGAGATGCCTGGGACTTTTTCTTCTAGAGCTCCGCAGACACAGGGAGTCTTTAGTGAGATCCAGATCAACTGTACTTGCTCAAGGACCAGCACAGAGAGCTCTCACCGACTTCTTCCATACTAGCACTTAGAGGGCCGATCCACCCACCATACCCAGACCACAAGCTAGTGCACGAGCTCGGCCAAGAGGTGTGACACTCGACATAGCCACTGAGTTATGCAAAGCTCGACGCCCCAGACCCCATGGCCCTCGCCCACAACCACGCCACCACAGAAGGATCCGGGCCATGATCTCCCATCATAGCAAGACCTTCTCGCGCCGGCTCAGTTTTTCCACCTTGAGCACCATGTCACAACGGCCCATGAGGGATGTATTAGGGTGATATGAGAGCTCTCTGCTCATGTACCTAGATCAGATTTTATAGTTCCAGATTTTTGTTATCTTTCTGTATTACTATTTTGTACCTAGGATGATGTATCTCGTGGATATGATGTAACCTTTTTGGTCTGATACGTCATTTTGGCCTTTTGAAGAAGTTAATACAACTCTCTCTCTCTCTCTCTCTCTCCTTACCTATGGAAGAATTGTCGTGTGCCTGCAAGAAATAGGAGAGAGCCACCCAGAAATCTCGTGGAGCGCCAATTTGACCACTCGCGTGTGTGTGCGGTGTATAGTGTGTAGATAAATGGAGATTGTGTGTATGTGTGGGTAGTAGGTGTGTTGATGCGGGCTTTTGTTTTTTAGTGAGTGTGTGCATGCATGTGTGTGTGCGCGCGTGCGTATGTGAATGTGTGCATGTGCATGCAAGTGGGTGCACATGCACGTCTGTGTTGCGCGTGTTGTGTGTGCACATGCAAGTGTTTGTGTTGTGGGTGTTTTGTGCGTGCACATGCACGCAAGTGTAGGTGCATGTGCGGGTTGTTTGTGCTTTGTGTGTGTGCACGTGTTTATTTAGTTTTTAGTTGTTTTTGGTTTTTTTTTTTAAATTTCTCATCATTCGCGGGTATATGTGTTTGTACAATTGGTAGGAGTGGTTACGTTACATATGTACAATGCGGCTTTTAAGGGTTCCGGCTTACCGTGTGGGCTCATGTAGCGAAGGCGGACAACCGCTTGCCCGTCCATAATGACAGCTTTGACGTCACCCCTGTCGACTTTTGCTAGCGCGCTTGATTGAGCTTTGTCTTTCCAGTGAGTTGGTGTTGCAGCATGGCACACAGGGGTGTTGTGGGGACATGATGGTGCATTTGAGCCTTGGGGTTGCTCGGCGGTGCCATGGCAGAGTGTGTGCATGCCTTTCTTGGAGGTTTAGCGCCATACGTGACTCGTGTGATGGGAACAAGTATGAGTAAGGCCACTCCACATGGACAAGGTACTGCCTCTTGCTTGGTGTCCACGGACTCTTCTAACTTCTCTAAAAGTAGTCCTTGCTCTCCATTAATGCTTAAGCTTTGGGGTTGGCGTTGGAGGCACAGCTTCCAGTCTCCACTCTAACCCCAGCAAGACGTGCATTGTGACAGACTCAACCACGTGTCTAAGAGATAAAGATATACAGAGAGAGAGAGAGAGAGAGAGGACAGAGAGAAAAGGGAATAGAGATCTTGCACAGTACACCACACTGAGCGGGGAACACGCCCTGCCCCCTTTCAAGAATTTATTTAGGAACAATGCACAGGCACGCTAGCCAGGATCAATACAATCAATGAATACAAAAGCAAACAAATATGCCGATGTAGAATCCCTAAGTCAAAGTTAGTGTCAAGGCACGAGATCTCTCATGCCGAGCACACCACCGGAATGACCCACAAGAATCTCTCACCGGGGTAGTACCAGGGTCCATATCCAATATCCAATATCCAATGAATCCAATGTCCAAGTCCAAGTTCCAGATCCAAATCCAAGTCCAAGTTCCAGATCCAAATCCAAGTCCAAGTCCAAATCCAAGCCAAGTCCAAGTCCAAGTCTAAGTTCCAGATCCAAGTCCGAGTTCCAGATCCAAGTCCAAGTCCAAATCAAAGTCCAAGTCCAAGTCCATATCCAAATCGAAGTCCAAGTCCAAGTCCAAGTCCAAATCCATATCCAAGTCGAGATCCAAGTCCAGAACCAAATCCAAGTCCAAGAATCACTCGCTCATCCCATAAGTAATCTCCACAACTCCTCCAACCTTGTCAATGAAGAAAACCATGGAAAAGCTCTTTCTGGCAAGAAAACTGATATTAAGCTTGTTTTAATGGTTTTCGGGTGATAAAAACCTCCAAAAAACAGTTTTTAGGATTTTTGGAGCAGTTTTAGGGTTTCTGAAATTTTCAGTGTTTTTGATTTTTTGTCCGTACATGTCCGTATGGATCCGTGCAGCCGTATGGACATGTGATGTCATGGCACTACAGCCGATGGAGGCACTCTGAAATCAACGGGCAACGCTGAAAAACTCCATGGTTTGGTTCATGATAAAGTAGATAATGATGGAGAAGATAATCTCCATGCTTCAACGAAGATGGCAATGCGATGAAGAGGTTCTTCTTCAAGTTGATGCTCAAACAAAGGCTCATGCTTCTTTGATACTTGGGGAAGCCTTGCTTTTTGCCAAAAAGTGATGCTTTTGCCTTTTACTTTGCTTTTGGTCTTTTTAAAAATAAAATATTACTCAACTATAGTCAAAAGTTCTTGTTTTGCTTTTCTAGCTTCAGGGCCTTGTTTTTTGGACCTGGAGCTACTTTTTGAAAACGCAACTTTTAGCTTTTTTGGTCCAGCTCAGTCTCCTCTTTCCAATGGTGCTCTTGGCTCGTGGTCAACCTAGTTTGACTTTTCACTTTTTCTTGCTTTTTGACCAAAATTGGTGCTTTTTCTTAATCAAACCTTACAGAACTTGTCCCCATGTCTTCTTCCACATGTCTGGTTTCGGCGCATGGGTTTCATCATGTGAAATAGAGCTAGGAGAGCCAAATAGTTACATCCACACCATCATTGATTTAGTTGTTGATGGTGTAGTTGTCGAGGTTTGTGGTGCGGTTTTGTTTGATCTCCGAACCAATTGTAGGAGTTCCCTTGGTAGAAACCTTGCACTTCCAGCAGTTTGGTTAGGACCCATCGAGATGTCAACTGCTGGGCTCAAACTGGGGTTTGGAGTCGCTACTTGACTCTCTTTGACTTTAGAGATTAGGGTGCAATCCACGAGGTTTTTGGAACCCAAACGAAAGGGCTTCCATTGTAGAAGCCTTGAGCTTCTAACATCTTGACGGGGATCCAACGAGGCTAGAGTTGTGGATAAAACTAAATTGCTTGGGACCCCCAAATGTATCCTCAACAACCCTTCAGGGAGGTCACCAAGAAAGAGTGGATACCCAAGAGTAGCCTGGCAAGCCCAAGCAAGTATGATGCCAAAGCAAAGTCATGCAACCACCAATTAGCGAGAAGCCTACCCTTCAGTCGAGATCTCTCAAAGGTGATCTTCGTCTTTACTGCCAAGGTTTTGGATCTTCATAATGGTTTGAGGGGGCGGTCGACACAAGCATGCAGATACTTGGTTAGAGTTCCTTGATTGATAAAACAGGCTTAATAGCTATTTATAGTAGGTTAGCTATTTATGATGTAGTCATCACTATATAAGTGAGGGCCTCAATTATTATGAGACACCGTTGTGCGGATGCACCACTAAAGTTCTGGCTTGGACCAGGAGAGCAAACATGCTCATGCCGTGCACATGGCGAGTACATAGGTTGGTGTGTTGAAGGCCTTCACGCAAGCATCAATGGTGTGGGACGCCAGAGTGAGACATGGGCCTATGGATTGTGCAAGAGCCCTAACCTTGGATCGAGGGAGATCAATGGATGCCAGTCATGGTTGGGAGGTGAGCTAGCTACTATCTTATGATTTGGTTTGGTACTAATTGTGTTTCTGGTTGTGATTAGGGCAGATCTTGTGGAGGATTTTACAGGTGTCAAGTCTTCATACCTAAAGAGAGTGGTGTCCTTTCAAGTGGCCCTCTTCCTAAGAATAGCCATGTGGGCTAAGGCACATCTAAATTTGACTATGAGTAATTTGTAATTCGTGTTGTCTTTTCCCACATGCCACACCTTGTCGATTCCTAACTCTTGGATGCCTTGGGGGAGAGAGAGAGAGAGAGAGAGAGAGAGAGAGAGTAAAAAACAAGCCTTTTGTAGGCAACGTATTAAGTTCTTATCGGCACCGACATGTGGACCTATTTGCATTTTTTCATTAGAAAAATGAAGCTTGGTAATTCAAAACAAGAAACCCTTGCTAGTTTTCCAACAACCAATCATATGAAACATCACAATTTTTTGTACCTCTTGAATGCGTTCCAAAGCTCGAATGTGGTCTAGCGTGTCCAATGAGGGAGAGAGACCACCATGTAAACAGAAAATCTGACAAAAACCATGTTTTATTATTAAGCAGGCTAAAAAAGATACATGTATAGTATTCAGATTTGATCAACTGACAACCATTTCAAAAACCAGACAGCTTTATAATTTTGCTGGCACTGCCCCGTTGTCAACAAAATGGCAGGGCTATACGCTTTGCAGTTGCACGTTAGTTTGCTACTTCAGTTAACTAGAGTTACTACTCGTTCTCTGAAGTATAAAGGTCATGCACTACACTTGCCTTGTTTCGGTCCTCTCACATGCATTCACAATTTCTCAAAATAATAAGTTAAAGTGGAATAATAAGTAAACTTAATACTAAGTTAAAGTAGTGTTAAACTAAGTTAAAGTAGAGTTAAACTAAGTGTTCAGGAGCAGCATCTCTCTCTCTCTCTCTCTCTCTCTCTCTCTCTCTCTCTCTCTCTCTCAGGTTGTCGGTTTGGCATGTATGGTCTTCAAATGGACCTCCTTCCCCCATTCCAATACAATCTGGACTCCCCATTTTTGGACCTTTCCTGGTAAGAAATCAACCACATCATTCACCTGGACTTGACCCAGCTTCACGAGTCAGCCATGAGTGTCCTCACTAGAGCTTCCCCAAAAGGTCCAGCTCTACAGAGAGCACCAAATTTCAAAGGATGGCAATGAGGCACCAGAGTATATCCACAGCCACATGTAACATGTGATAAGTATCGCCATCAGCCAGTTGAGGGTATCCTCCCACCGCCTTCGGATTGAGTCAAAGAGAGCTCAGGGCATTCCACAAGAGGCACAGGTATGCAGGTTATGCACGACTAGATTGAGATGGAGTAGCATTACGTATGCAGATACCCAGTCTACTTTACTATTCACACAAGATTTAATTGCCTTATTTAGGATGGTATTGGCCCCCTCTCATAGGTGATGCATATAGAGATCGAAGATATCCGAGTCTATACTCGATGGTGCTTCACCATCATTGGGAAACTCTGATGTGGTAGCACTCACAGAGAGGGGAACAGTAAGATACCTCTTAAACCCCATGACACATTTTTAAATCATCCCCTACCCCCCCCCCTTCCCTGGCGGGCTCCAGGGTGGCAACCACTTGCCCAAACCAAGAAAGCAGAGACGTCACAGCCAAGCCCATGACCCTCTGGCACCTTCCAAGTTGCACCCGAGGAGTCACTATAGAGAGAGGGTGCAGTCTCTCTACAGAGCCACACATCCCCATCCCCCAAAGTCTCCACCCACCATCTGGATTCTGCACGTACAGGACATTCTCAGACACCATAGAGACATACCACCATAGGAGGTGGACATTGATATACTACACCATTCGGAAGGAGGATGACAGCTAATGAGCTTTCACTCTCTTCATTGTTTACACAGATCCAAGTGATACATGGGCATGTCTTCTATGTAGATATTTCTTTTTTCATCATGCATCCAAGTAGTACATGAGCCTTGTAGCCATATTTGGTAGTGATGTGTGTTTGAGAAGTTGGTTTTTGATCTCTTGCAAGAAGAGCAATCCATGTGAAACAAATCTATCATGCATACAGGAGATCCAACTTTTGCTGCCAGTCAACAAAGAGGTAAAGGTAAATCCTTTCCTCAAGGTAGTTACAAGCCGAAACCAGAGTCATCAGGAAAGCCTACAAACAAGAAAGGCGACAAGCCAAAGAAAAAGGGCAAATGCAACTATTGCAGGAAACCTAGTCACTATATTAATAAATGCAAAAAGTGGCTGGAGTAGAAGAACAAGAAAGACTCGAGTATGGCTGTAGTTGATGCGTCAGCATCCAATGCAAAAAACAAAGAATCTGCAAATTATGCACATGATGATTGGACTTTCATTGTGCAATGCAGTTTTGAGTCTTTGCATAAGGATGTCTGCATGGTTGTTACAAATGTACATGTCTAGTATTTTGACAGTGGTGCTAGTAAGCACATTACTTCTCATCATAGTTTATTCTCATCACTTGAATATGCTCTGTAGGGAACATTATTACATGTGCAAATAACTCCTCATATCATATAAAAGGAGTTGGTAAAATTATTCCACTTGCCGCAAATGGAGGAACAATCACGCTCTCACATGTATTATATGTACCAGGGATCAAGAAGAACTTGTTATCTCTCTATGTCATTACTAAATCTTGCTTAGTGGTTCAGTTTGTAGATGACAGATATATTGTTCATGATCGCAGTGATGGCAATACAATTGTTGCTTTTGGTACATTGTCTCATGGCCTTTACATGCTAGATGCATATGAAGGACAAAAGCATGTTGTATGTACAACAGAGAAATGGGAAACGAAGAAATGGGAACGGGAACGGGAACGGAAACGGCTTTTTTTTCAAGGGAGGGGACAAAAACTGGAATGCCACGTAAGCATATTAGAACGAGCGGGAAGCGCGGAGAGAGAGAGAAAGAGAGAGAGAGAGAGAGAGAGAGAGAGAGAGAGAGAAGACTAGAGAAATTCCAATTTCCAAGTTGAAAAGTCAAGACTAATGCATTAATACTCAAGAGTTTAACTTCTACAAAAAGTTAAAATGAAGTACAATACCAAAAACTTGGTCAAGAAAAATAGACTCTAGAGTCTAGACAATCTCTTGCGGAAGGATATCTGTTTCCTCCTCATCATTTGCATCATCATCTTGAGCCTCGATAGGCTCAACCTCTTCATCCTCCTCCTCATCCATCGCTTGATGAACAAAACCGGATTCTTTCTCAAACTTATAAAAGCCAATAAACATATCACGTGTATACTTTGACTTCATCTTGGTCAGCAAACCTAAGTTCACATTAACAAAGACAAGGTCATTAGCTTTCTGAGCTCCCAACCGGTTCCTCTTCTTGGAGTGGATGTGACTAAATGTACTCCATAGTCGCTCCAATGCTGAAGAAGAGCACGCTTGGCTTAATATCCTTATGGCCAAATAGCATTGTAAGCCCAGCGAGACGTGCTGTCACAGATTCTACCACGTATCCCAGAGATACAAATATAGAGAGAGAAGATAGAGTGAGGCAGAGAGAGAAGGGATAGGAAACTTTGCACAGTACACCACTCTGAGCAGGGAACACACCCCGCCTCCTCTCAGGAATTTATTCAAGAACAATCCACAGGCACGCTTGCTAGGATCAATACAAAACCAATGAATACAAAATCAAACAAAAATATCAGTGTAGAAACCTAGGGAGTCAATGTCGAGACACGAGATTTCTGATGCCGAGCACACCACGGGCAAGAATCTCTCACCGAGCTAGTACTAGATCCAAATCCGAGTCCGAGTCCGAGTCCACAGCCAAGGCCAAATCCAGATCCAAGTCCAAGTCCAAGTCCAAGTCCAAGTCCAAATCCACATCCCAATCCAAGTCCAAGTCCAAGTCCAGGTCCAGGTCCAGGTCCAGGTCTAGGTCCAGGTCCAGGTCCAAATCCAAGTTCAGATACAAGTCCAAGATCCAAGTCCAAACTCCAAGTCCAAGCTCATAAACAAGATACACAAGAGATGTATGAAGATGACGAAGTGTATGGTGTTCAGTGCCCACTCCGGTAGTAGAAGCAATCCCCAAAGAGGCACACAGAGGTGTTTAAACCGGATCAATCCCCCACAAGCAGTACAGCAGTTGAAGGGAAATAGCTCTTGTTGGTGGGCAGGCCGCTGGCTTTGGCGGCTCTATCAAGATGGGGCGGCTAATGCTGGCGGCGCTTGGCTGAAGCTCGCGCAGGTGGCTGAATCAGGGCAATGCCAACTAGCTCTAGCCGGCTGTGTTGCTGGTTGGCTGCACTGCTATGGCTGGCAGCCCTTGGCTCGCTGGCAACGCTAGCTGCTGGCTGGCTGGAAGCCCTGGTGGGAGCCGACAAAACTGCAAGGTGCAGGTAGGGGTAAGGGTATTGAGGGCTAGCGGCACAAAAATGCAGACAATGCACAGCAACAGATGGTGGAGGCTGCTAGTGCAAAAAACAGAAGGCGGCTTTGGCACAGGTGGCAGCTCTGTACAGTGGTGCAGCCAACAGGTCCGTAAAGCAGTGGAGAGAAGGTGGCGATGATGATGATAATCCTCTTCCACTTGGTGATGATGTTGATGAAGGTGAGGGTTATCTTTAAGCTTCAATGTATGAGGAGAAGGGAGAGATTCAAGCCTTTTCATATCTTGGGGAAGCCTTGCTTTTTGCTAGAAAGCTTTTGCTTTTCCCTTTTTGCCTTTGCTTTTTGCTCTTTTTACTTTTATTAATAAAATACTTTATACAATGAATATTGCTCAAGTTTGACTACCTTTTCCAAAGTTTTTTAATGCTTTGCTTTTCTGGCTTCAGGGCCTTGCTTTTTGGCCCTAGAGCTGCTTTTTGAAAAAGCACCTTTTAGCTTTTTGATCCGTCTAAGTCTCCTCTTGCCAATGGTGCTCCTAGCTCGCAATCAACCTAGTTTGACTTTTTCCTTTTTCTTGCTTTTTGACCAAGACTGGTGCTTTTTCTTGAGCAAACCTTACAGTCCCTAATCCCATGCCTTCTTCCACTTGTTTGGTGTCTAGACAAGGGTTCCACAATGTGAAATAGAGCTCGGAGGGCCAAATAGTTACAAGCACCATAATCCTCCCACCATGTAACACCACCAACACAAAATCTGAAATTCATAAAATTAAAGATCTAATTCATAAAATTAAAGATCTTTCTTAAATGCCTATGGAGTTTGAGATAAAAATTGATTGACATATAACCTTTTTTTACCTGTCATGCTAAGCATCCTCCCATCCAAACATGCCCATTTGGCCACGATAGCTTGCAAGCTAGTCCTTCACGAGTCGTCGTTGTTCAACAGAGCCCATCAACTTTTGGAGCGTGGAGTTCCACCCCTGAGCGACCTCGCCATCAGCTTGTAGTTGCCTGCCCTTGTGTTGAAACTCCGGGTCCAACACATATCCTGCACTCTGAATTGCAGAATACTATGGTTCAAATGTTCTCAATCATCCAATCCATTGCCTCATAGACTTTTCCTATGATGGGTATAGCGCCATCAACCAGGCGTAAGAGGTTTACAATAGGCAAGCAAATGAGAAGAAGTTGCTTCACTTCAGGCCAATACTCCTCCTGAGTGATAGTACTATAGCACAATTGTGCCATGGCTGAATTAGAGGTAGGCTAAGATACCCAATCCGGGCTTGCTACCATTTGCTTCAAGGTTGGCCTCATGTTGTACAACGGCGAAGCATAAGGAAGTTATATGCAAAGTGAGTTTCAGAGTATTTCAAAAGTTCCTTCTTTGCAAACTTCCTATACAAAGCAAGTGAGAAATGATGCCGAGTGACAAATGTGATGATTTCCTTCCCAATATCTATTGTGCTCTTGACCCATTGCAACTTGGCAATGTCTTTTAGTAGATTATTTAAACAATGAGCCATGCAAGGACTCCAAGTGATATGTGGGTACCTTTGCTCTAACAAACCTCCAGCCGCTTTGTTTGCGGCCTCAATGTCTGACACACATTGCACAACATTTTGTGCACCATAATACTTTATTCCTTCACTCCACATTTCACAAACCACACCACATTGTGTAGATTTGATATACAAAGCTTAAGCCGTCAGCCACCAACAAAGACACACCATATGTAAAGCCCAGTGGGGCGTGCAATGACAAGTGACAAACTCAACGATATAGAGAGAGAGGGGAGAGAGAGAGAGAAGGGAATAGGGATCTTGCACAATACACCACACTGTGCGGGGAAGAAGCCCCACCCCCTTTCAGGAATTTATTCAAGAACAATCCACGGGCACACTGGCCAGGATCAATACAATCAATGAATACAAAACAGATAGATATGCCGACATAGGATATGCAAGTCGATGTCGACATTGAGGCACAAGATCTCTGATGCCGAGCACACCACGGGGATGACCCACAAGTATCTCTCACTAGGCTAGTACCAAATCCAATTAATCCAAGTCTAGATCCATGTCCAAGCCATATGTCCAAGTTCCATGTTCATGCTCAAATTCCATGCCCAAGCTTCAAGTCCAAGTTCAGGTTTCATGTCCAAGCTATATGTCCAAGTTCCATGTTCATGTCCAAGCTTCATGCCCAAGCTATATGTCCAAGTTCCATGTTTATGTCCAAGCTTCATGCCCAAGTTCCATGCCCAGGCTCAATATACCAAGTGGCTCCTTTGATGCGGCTTTGTCCAAAAACAATTCGGCCGATGTAGATACAGGTGAGAAAAAAAAAACTCAATTGCTGTTGTTGGCGTGGGCAGCTGAGGCGGCTGAGGTGTAAGTACTGCTCACACTAGTGTCAAGCTGGGAGAGGTGGTGCTGAC
The DNA here is from genome assembly GCF_041138505.1 of Cibotium barometz. Taxonomy (NCBI): domain Eukaryota; kingdom Viridiplantae; phylum Streptophyta; class Polypodiopsida; order Cyatheales; family Cibotiaceae; genus Cibotium; species Cibotium barometz. Next base: position 5,993,808 of record NC_141083.1, on the reverse strand, counting down.
AAGCAGCGCAGGCATAAACAAGGTAGCGAAACCCAACAAACAAGGTGGCACCAGTGGCAACGGCGGAGCTGGCTCTAGCGGCCGCGGCGCTGCACAGGGGTGGTGGCAGCACCGGCACCAGGCGACGGCGGTGGCAGAGGATCCTAGCGGTGGCGGATCTAGGCGACAGCCGTCTCTAAACAACAACGGCCAGCAGAATTGGGGGGAGGCAACTCTGGGACAAAGCAGGGTGGCGTAAAAAGGTGGAGAGGAAGATGATGATAATGGCAACGAAGCTCCTCACTCACCACAAGGAAAATCCTCCAAGATGGCTCTCCACAAGTGATGATGTAGAGGGGAGGAGAAGATGATGACAAGGTTCTTGCTCTCTCCAAGGTGGTTCTCCACGAGTTCTTCTTCTATATCTCTCCAAGAGAGTACAAGCTTCTTATATACTTGATAGGGGTGTCTGCTTTTGCCAAGCTTTGCTTTTGTTTTGTCTTCTTGTTTTTGCTTTTTATTAAATATTATTAATAATAGCCAAAGTTCTTGATTTGTGCTTTTACAACTTCAGGACCTTGCTTTTTGGCCTTGGACCTGCTTTTTGAAAAAGCGGCCTTTAGCTTTTTGGTCCAGTTTGATATCCTCTTTCCAATGGTGCCTTCAACTTTTGATCAACATAGTTTGACTTTTTTGCTTTTTCTTGCTTTTTGACCAAGATTGGTGCTTTTTCCGATGCCGACTTTAGGAACCCTGTTCCCATGTGTCCATCAACTTGTTCATGTGTCCGGGTATGAGTTCTATCATGTGAAAAGAGCTAGGAGGGCCAAATAGTTACACTATAGATGCTCCACTTTTGTTTCATTGGTGCGATGGTCCCTTTGATACCCGAGACCTCCTCTTCTAAGAGCTTTTCGCATAGTGCATCATAATTTGGTGGTTCATAACTGGGACCAAAGGCTCCAATCTCTGCCACCATCTCTTTAAAGAAAGGAGACCATGCCACATTGAATGAAAATCCACAAGAATAGAAGAAGCGAGCCACGGCTCCATCGACCTTGTGCCTTCCTTTGCATATGCCAAGAAGTAAATAAAGTGCTTGGTTTACCTTTGGCTTGAGAAGATGCCGCATGATCCCTTGCAACATTGGCTTGATGAGTCAAGGTGAGGAGGAGCTCCACGTGCAGCATTCACGAGCCTTGAAGCTAGTAGTACATGTTGATCTTTGCCAGGTCTTGTTTCTAGAAATGTTTGATATTCCTCCCTCATCCTTTCCTTATCCGTTGTTGCGATTTTCATGCATGGACCAATGCCGTGTCCATTAATGCCAAATAAATGAGCTTTCACACGTTGTGCACAACCTCCTCTCTGAAGCCCACAAAATCGGCATAGGAATTTTCTTGTACCACCTCTCGTTGTCACCTCTCGTTGTCGTACTTGCGAACTATTTCGACTTGTTGCCACCAATAGTCAGCTTGGGTCATCTCCTTCTCGGCTCAGGCCTCAGAGATTTAAGCTTCGATTGTTTGAGGATTCATTGTCGAAGAGTTGGAAGATTAGAGTGGTAGAGAAGACTAAGATGGTGATTGAGAGAGCGGCTTAAGATTAAGAGGGCTCAAAAAGGTAAGTGCAAAGGATGCTTAAGAGGATGTATGAGCTTGAGATGTGAGGAAGGCAAGTGTTCCTTATATAGGTGGATAGAAGACTCAAGGGGAGTCATGGAAGAAGAAGTTCTTGATGGGTGGGGTCGTGGAGAGATGGTGAAATTAATGCATGAGTAGGTGGTTATGATTCATGAATCATGAGAGAAGGTAGTGGTACAAGTAGTGGTCACTGGTGGTTATGTAAGTTTTCTTTTTTCTTGACAATGACACTACTTATTGAAAAGAGAGAGAGAGAGAGTGTGTGTGTGTGTGAGAGAGAGAGGGAGAGAGAGCTATTTAAAGGTTGAAGTTTAAACACAACGTGAAGAGCTAGAGAGAGAAAGAAAGAAAGAAAGAAAGATTTTATTAACGTCTTCCAAAAGACCGAACTCGGCCTATGAGACAAATCGGAGTACCTGTATGGGGTATCCTCTGTCATCCCAACAAAATGAAAAAGTACTGAATAAAAAAAGCTGAATCTGGGTGTGCAGGGAATGGAGCTCTACTACTAGGAGAATGCAAAGCTATATGCATGGAGTATACAATCATGATATGCAACCTAGCTAGCTCCATCCTGTACCATACTGGGGGTATAAAATGGTATACATCAGTGAAGGGGGTGTCCACAGCTCCCTGAAGAACATCCCTGGGTGTGCTCTGAAGCGAGCCAGTCGCTCCGCACCCTCTCTGTGAAACTGAGCTCTGATCTCTGTCATCTCTCTCTGGTATAGGCGTGGTGTCCGAAAGCCAGGTGTCCTCTGTCTCCTGCGGGCTCTAAGTGTCTCTGCTCTCTGGAGAGTAATTCCCTGCCGTGTAGGGGCTGGGAGGGGTATGGATCTCCGAAAAAATGTAGTAATCTGTGTCTGTCGCCCCCCCTCTGGAGCTGTCTGAGCCTGTAATAATGTCTCTCTGTGGCGCTGTATGTCTAGAATGTATCTCCCCAGTATGCGCTGGTCTGCTGCCTCAAAGATCTAGCGTAGGGAATGTGGCTCTCTGAATAAAATGGGATATCTCTCTCTGATGGCTGTATATGCTCTGCATCTGCATACATAATGCTCCTCACTCTCCACCTCCTCTCTGCACAATCTGCATACCCTCTCCTCTCGAGGGATCCGTGCTGCTCTGCCAGTCTCAATCTCCAATCGGTGTGATGAAACTCTGAGCTGACCAATAGCCACTCGGGAGCCGTGTGGTTTCTTGAGTAGTGTTTCTTTGCGAGCTCTTGGGTCGTTCTTTTTACAAGGAAAAAAAAGGTCAAAACCCTTGGAATAAAAGTCGCAATTCTGAATTCTTGCCTGGAATAAAAGTCAAAATTTTCTCCTAGAATAAAAAACGCTACTCATGAGAAATTGTGGCTCTGAGGTAACGATTAGGCTAGGCGACCCTTTTTAGAGCCCACAACAAACTATTTCGGTACCCAATAACTACCCAAAATGTCGCAAACTGGTTTTTTTTCCAAAACGTTTCGAAAAGTAAATGCATGAAGCTTTGAAAAAACCATAAAGCTGTCTCTTTTTTTAATGTTTTAGAGAACGCACGTGTCATAAAAGAGAAACGCATGCCTGTTTTTTCATGTTTCGAAAAGTTTTTAAAAAACGTGGCAGCCAAGGAATGCACGTTTCCTAAAAGGGAAACGGACTGGAAATGTTATGTGACGCCGTTTACAAAAGAGGAAACGTTTCAGTGAGAAACGCGTTTCGGACTGGCCCCTTCATATTCCATCATTTCCACCCCTACAATTAGTCGTTTCCTAGCATACAGTCTTTGCCACAAAGGCAATGGGTGATACTAAGCTGTGACATGCAAGTTTTGGTCACTTAAACTTTAGCAATTTGCTGCATTTACATCAGCCCCTATCAAACATGTTTGTGAGGACTGTATTCTTAGAAAAAATGCAACGGTCATCATTTCCTAAAGATGGTTCAACTAATCTGTCTAAAAACTACAACTTATACACAATGATGTATGTGGTCCTATGAGAACACTACCGATTGGGAGAGCTACCTCTATTTTGTCACATTCATTGATAATTATTCTAGACATGCCTAGGTATATTCAATGAAATAGAAATTAGAGGTTTTTATGTGCTTTAAGCACTTTGTTGCAATGGTTGAAAATGTTTCTGCATGTAAGATTAGTATCCTATGTACTGATCAAGAGAGGGAGTATATATATATATATATACCTAGATGAATCCAAAAACATGTCCAAATTCACCTTTTAGAAACGTGCATGTTATATACTCATGGTAGTCAACCCACAAGACTATATAACTATCAACTCCATTATGCATAATATGGACTAGATACTACGACATCCCCACTAACGTCATCAGTGCCCAATAGTGAGTGTAGAACTTTGTATCAAGATATGCTCTCTCTCTCTCTCTCACACACACAAACACACACACACACACACATAAGAGCATATATTCACACAAAGCTCTTCGTATTGAGTTTCTGTCAAACCTCCGGAGATGCAGGGCAGACTCAGTCATAATGAAGCCTAGCACTAAGGGAAGTAGTAAATAGAAAGAATTAGTACAGTGTAGTTGATAGGATAAATGCACCGCTTCTAAGGAGATTCAAGCATACATGGCTGATCATGATAAAACACCAATGTACTATGCCATATACACCTCAGTAAAATGGTATAGCTGAACGTAAAAACAGGTCTCTCATAGAGATATCACGTTGTACGGTCAAAAGTCTGGAGTTACCCCATGGTTTCTCGCTAGAAGTAATCGTGTGTGCAACATATGTTTTGCACAGGTGTTCTACAAAGACTTTGCATACAATTACACCTTTTAAAGCTTGGAATGGCTGAAAGCCCTCTACGGCTCACTTACACATTTTGCGTTGTCTTGCTTATATACTTGTGCCTGAGCAAATTCACAACAAGCTTAATGATAAGACTGTTAAATGTATTTTTATGGAATACTACTCAGAAAGCAAAAGTTACCGTCTCTATCATCTTGGTACCAAGCAAATTCTTGTGACTAGAGATGCTGTGTTTATTAAAGATGCAATTCAACTCTTCCTTTCTTCGCAAGACATATTCGATACTTTCCTTTCATTGTTCAATGCAGAACACATTGATGTAAATCATTTGGGTACTCAAAGGAATGCTGAAAATCAACCCACACGAGTTAAAAATCAAGGTGTTTTTTAACCCATAGATCAACCTATTTATGAATTAAATGTGGATGATGTAGTTGATGAGGAAAGAAAGAAAATTGAGGAGTCAAGAATTATGCCAAAATGGCTGGTGCAAACACTATGTGACAACAAATTGGCCACTCCTTTGCTTGGTAAAACACGTGCAGGTTCTCATCACATATCTCATGTTGACACAAGCCATGCTCTTATTGCCAGTTTATGTAATGAAGAGAAACCTGTCTCCGTTGAAGAAGCAAAGGAATCTGAAAATTGGAGGAGTGCTATGCAATCTGAGTATGACTCAATACTTAAAAATGATACATGGGATTTGGTAGACTTGTCTCTTGGCAAAAACGGCATTGGGTTTACAAGCTCAAATGTAGTGCAGACGATTGTTAAGCGATACAAAGCTAGGCTTCTTGCAAAGGGTTATGTGCAAGAATGGTGAAACCTTTACACCAACATGTTGTATGACTACTATGCAAAGTATCATTACATTAGCAGCACATAAAGATTGGAATGTACGTCAATTGGATATCAAAACTACTTTCTTGAATGGGGATTTGCATGAGGAGGTCTATGTATCCCAGCCTTGTGGTTTTATTCAGAAAGGTAAGGAATCAAAGTATGCAAATTGAAGAAAGCTTTATACTGTCTTAAGTAAGCTCCCAAAGCATGGTACGAAAAGATACATGCATACTTGGTTTATATTGTCTTAAGTAAGCTCCCAAAGCATGGTACGAAAAGTCTTTTGAGATGTCACATCTTGGACCGTTGCACTATTATTTGGACATTAGTTTTGGCAGCGTAATGATGGCACTGTTATGCTGCAGAGGAAATACATAGATGCGTTGTTGAACAAGTTCAATCATGAAGACAATAAACCTGTGACTACATCTATGGAGCCGGGTTTACGACTAAGTCTTGAAGATACTGTTAGAAGTCATCTCCTGTCTAGATTTATACACCAAGGCCTTTGTTGTGGGTGTGCCCGCCCTTATCAGGTGTTTTATCATTTTTCCTCACTCCCCGTATTTTTCCCCTATTTTTTCCCATTTTTCTGAGGCTTGGGAGGGTTGCCAGAGGATGCCAAGAGCACTCCAGTGCTGGCCGACTGCATGTTCATCAGTCGTGGGCTACTGGGCTGCTGGCCGACTGGATTTCCTCAGTCGTGGGCATTCATCTGCTGGCCGACTGCATTTATGCAGTCGTGGGACCTATTCAGCAGTCGTGGGCACTTTATCTGCTGGCCGACTGCCCTCCCAGGGATGTATATATAGGACCCCAGCCCCCATACCTTATTTGTATCATATTCAGGATCTTCTTGTGTATATAGATCAGAGTTACACGCCTACATCTCTCTCTCTCTCTTGTGCTGTTTTTCTGCCTGCGTTTTTGCTCGTGTTCCCAGATTTGGTCATCATCTCCGCTGCGTATTCTGACATGGTATCAAAGCCTTAGGCTCTAGATAGGTCTTGGGATTTGTGTGAGCAAGAGGGGGACTGTTTTTGTGGCTGATTGGTGGACTGTTTTGGGCTGATCGGGAAGAGGAGAAGCAAGAGGAAGGCGGGCTGATTTGCTGGACAGCCACTTGCAGGTTTTATTCCTTCTTTGTTCCCACTCACCCACCCTTTTCAGAGTACATCCCCGCTATGGCAGATCTGTTTGAGATGGCCGAGAGACATGTGAAGATCCCGACACTCCCCACGTTCCCGGTGGACCGTCAGTTGGACGGGAGCAACTACGGCATATGGAAGGTGATGATGGAATCCGTTTTGGAGTCTTACGACCTCGCCGATTTCGTCGTTGTTGGTGTTCCACGGCCGGAAGTAGAGGAAGGGGAGTTACCGTTGATCCGAAAGGACCGGGAGGCCCAGACACAGATGTGGGATCGTGTCAACGCCAGGGTCCGTTTGTTTATTTTCCTCAACTGCACACCGCAGGTAATCAATCATATAAAGCATATGACGCTGGCCAGAGGTATATGGCAACATTTGGCCTCACTTTACAACAGGGTATCGCCCATGAAGAGGATTTCCTTGGAAGTACAGATGCGGGTTATGAGCCCTGCAAAGTCGTCGATGATGCGGGAGCATATTAACAATGCTGCAGGCTCTTCAGCAGGAAGTTCTTTAGGCTGGGAAGGAGATATCGTCAGAGGACATGGCCATCACGTTGCTGTCACATTTGCCCTCTTCGTACTCAGCATTTTACTCGTCGTTGATTACCAGTGGCAGGCTTAGCACCATCACGTGGGAGAGCTTGTGCCCATGGTCCTGGACCAGGAGGAACGATTCATGAACCCTCCTTAGGGTGGAGGTTCGGAGGCCTTTACTGGCCAACGGTCGAAAGGCCGTAACTCGGGCAAAGGGAAGGCTTCATCGGAGAAGTCTTCTGAGAAAAAGTCCGACGCTGACCGCGAGAAGCTGAAGGCAGAGAGGACCTGTAATGATTGTGGCGAGAAAGGCCACTACTGGAGGCAGTGTCCCAAGCGGAAGACCGAGAAGGGTGAAGATTCCTCAGTAGCAATCATGAAGACTCCGGCTTTTGTGCACCTGGAGGTGATGGACATCGATGCTTCATTTTCTTCAGGCAGGGAGGAGATTGGAGGACTCTCCGCGACGGATACTCGGGGTGGATTCTCGATAGTGGTGCTTCCAGGCACATGACTCCTTCCCGTTCCGGTTTACAGGATCTCTGCAGGCTTTCTGGTCATATTCTTACTGGTGATACATCCACTATCCCAGTTCACAGTGAGGGCAGGATGGAGATAGTTCCCGATGGCAGAGGGGGGAAGCATTCCTCCCAGGTGTTGTATGTTCCGGCACTTGGTTTTCATCTGTTGTCAGTGCATCAGGTTTGCAAGACTGGCGTACGGGTGGAGTTTGATGAGCATTTTGTTGCTCTCCGGGACAAAGCAACAGGCCCAGTGGTTTGGGAAGGCGGAGTGGAGAATGGAGTTTACAGGCTTTCAGCACTCTCTCTCCCAGGTCCTCAGGATTGTGATGAGTGGTAGTCTGGTAATGGCCACTTAAGTGTGGATAAATCTAGACAGGAGATGACTTCTAACACCCCCTCTCAGCTCCTGGCTGTGTAACCAACCACTGGGAGCTGGGGTGCCGCCCGAGCAAGTCCTGAGAGAGCGACTTCATGAAGAGGTCCACCGTACTGTCCTCCGTCGAACAGAACTCTAGCAAGATGTCATCAGCAACGATCTCTTCACGAACAAAGTGCCTCGGGATGACCATGGGTTCCTCCGGTGGAAGCCCAAACCGGCAATGTAACCTCCTCCTGCTCCGTAAAACTGCTCCCATGCCATAAGTAGATCCCCTCGTGTCCGGATCTCCTCCCCAAACCGAGTCACTCCAACCGTGGAGTCGGACTCCATCAAACAATCCCCCTCCTGTGTACAAGAGTCCATGATCCTTCGCATGCCGCAAAAACCACAGGAAACGCAATCCTGCCTCCCAAAGAGACATCCGCAACCATGAGCTCAACCGCCTCATCAGGAAGCTCCCGTCCAATCTGGTGTCCATCAACCAGACAGATCAATGAACCATACAGCTTCTGAGTCACGGAGACATCACACTGCTCACAAGGATCAACACCTGTTACGGTGCACAAACAAGTCCTGGAAACCTTCTGAAGACCACACAAGGCCTTCTGAAACCTGTCAACCACCACCTCTGAATCCGGAACCACAAAGCCTGGAGAAACCACCTCCTTCTGCAAGTAAGCACGTGCCACCTGCCTGGCTTTCCGAAAGGTCCCCGTGGAGAGAACATCCTCAACTACTGGAAGTTCTATGTCCCGAACACTACGAGACATCAGAGCATAAGTGACCTATTCAGCTTCCTCTGACTCACGAACACAAGAACTACCAACAACAGTACTGGAAAGTTCCTGCCAACTGCTGCCATCTACTGGCAAGCTATCCACCACCTGCACACCCACCCTTATCAGGTGTTTTATCATTTTTCCTCACTCCCCGCATTTTTCCCCTATTTTTTTCCATTTTTCTGAGGCTTGGGAGGGTTGCCAAAGGATGCCAAGAGCACTCCAGTGCTCGCCGACTGCATGTTCATCAGTCGTGGGCTACTGGGCTGCTGGCCGACTGCATTTATGCAGTCGTGGGACCTATTCAGCAGTCGTGGGCACTTTATCTGCTGGCCGACTACCCTCCCAGGGATGTATATATAGGACCCCAGCCCCCATACCTTATTTGTATCATATTCGGGATCTTCTTGTGTATATAGAGCAGAGTTACACGCCTACATCTCTCTCTCTCTTGTGCTGTTTTTCTGCCTGCGTTTTTGCTCTTGTATTCCCAGATTTGGTCATCATCTCCGCTACATATTCTGACAGATACAGGTGACCCTTTTGATGTTGGCTTGTATCAACAAGCTGTTGGATGCCTTGTCTTTTTGTGTAGAGTGTTTCGTTACCTTAAGGGCACCAAGCACTTTGGGTTGTTTTATCCCAAGGGGAAAGATTCACAACTGCATGCACTTACACACTCAGACTGGGTTGGATGTTACAACACACGCATGTCCACAAGTGGTTTTTACTTTCGCCCTGGTGGTTCATGCATATCATGGCTCAGTAAGAAGCAACCCACCGTGGCCACTTCTAGTTATAAAGTTGAGTACAAGGCAACGTTTACAGCTACAGTTAAGTGTGTTTGGCTCAAGAGCATTATTGCTGATTTGGATATTAGCGAGTCCTTAGCCACTACCATCCTTACGGACAGTTAGAGCGCTATAACACTTCCGAGGAATATGCTCGCACAAAGCACGTTGAGATGCACTATCATTATGTCACGGAGAGATGCTTTGCACGAGAAATCAGCTTGGCTGTTCACAAAGGCTCTCCCACGAGAGAAGTTTGAAGCTTTTCGCAAAGCTTTAAACTTACCTCCATATGGAGACTAGTCTGGGCTCCCTATTACAGTCCAAAGAGCTTGGCACATCTTCCTACTTCTAGTGCCAGCTCACCCCTTGTTCACATCATCACTACAAGGAAAATTTGTAGCCATATTTCGTAGTGGTGTGTGAACACACTAGGACCAACCGGGGCATTTTTCCCCTCTTTAGCAGGTTTTTTCCCATGCTAGTATACACCCAGCTTGGGATATACTTATCATCTTTGTACAACACGCATACATTATCTATCTATCATCTCATTGTGTGCTCCCTTGAGCTTCTCCACTGTGTGTGTGTGTGCACGCGCATTCTTGCAACCCTATTTCGAACAAGCCCGTCTTCTATGTCGATGATTCTCATTTCAAGCTTTCTGCCCAACAACTGCATTCTCAGACGCCATAGCAATGTATGTGAAGAAACATGACTTTTTCCAACCCTAAAAAGGGACTTTCTGGATATTTTATATTTTATATTTGGGGGTTTTTTGTCTTGGCTGCTAGCCTACACCTTTATGGTGACCGACTAGCACCCCCCCTTCACTATATATAGCATTGCCTATATCTCATCATTTAAGTACCATGGTCTTCATCACCATATCAAGTACCATCTGGCCGCCTACAGCAAGGGCTCATATCTGCGTTTTTCTCTGCTGGTCCAGGCCGCCTTCTGTAGGGCTTACATCAGCCTTACATCAGGCTGTTCTTGGCGCTTACACCAGGCCTTCTTCTGCTCCAATCTGTGTTTTACTTCAGCACATGTCAGCGCCTACATCAGAGCATACATCAGCATTTATACATCAGCTTACATCAACGCTTTGCTTCAGCAATCATCTACGTTTTGCTGCAGCATACATCAGCCCACATCTACGCTTACATCAGGCTTACGTCAGGGCTTATATCAGCGTTTATCTCAGCCTTACATTAGGGCTCACATCCGTGCTACCTTCAGCATATATTGTGCGTTTTGGCACAGCCCTTGGGATAGCAGCCCTCTCTGCTACATCAGGACAGCAGCCCTCTCTGCTACATCGGGACAGTAGCCCTCTCTGCTTCAGGTACGCAGCACCCGTGTCACCAGAGCTTGCACCACTTGGGACGGCAGCCCTCTTTGCTTCAGGTACGCAGTACCCGTGTCATCGAAGACTGCACCACCATCATCATCATCGACATTACCTTTCCCCTGCCACTATCACCTCGAAGTGCTTTGCCTCACATCGACACGAGCCTTCGTCATCAACCGTGCTTCAACTCCGACGTCTTCTCTGCTTCAGCACTGGTCTTCTTTCTGCTCAGAGTCACCTCTCATATGAGGGCTCTTGTACATATCTGCACTCACTCTTTTATATATATTCACTCACATATTTCATGCTGTGTAGTTTTACTCTGATCTCTCGTATATCTGGTCCGTCTGTCCTTTTGCCCTCACAATGCACCGCCGCAAGAGCTTGACATTGATGCACTATACACCATTCATGAGAAGGATGATAGCTTTCACTCTCTTCATTGTATACACGGGTACATGGGCCCGCCGTGAACCTCAAAACTAAAGCCCCTCTAACTGTCTAGTATCAACCAGATGATCCATATAAAGAAGCAAAGGATGTGAAGCAATAGCATAGAACAAAGCACTGAGAGGGCATCCCTGTCGAATTGATCGTTCCAGAGTCCAAGACTCAGACAAATGATTCCCTATAAAGCATTGAGCAGTGGAATCTGAGTAAAAAAGCCAATATATGACATTAACTAGCTTTGGCCCAAAACCAAGTTTAGACATGATTTGAGAGACATAATCCCACTGTACCGTATCAAATGCCTTTGCCACATCCACCTACATGACCAAGACATCTTGAGTAGAATATTTTGCATATTCCATTGCGATGAGAGTATTGGAGATATTATCATGTATATGCCTTCTTGGAACAAAACCATATTGCCTGGGATGAAGTCCATCATGAAGGATATCCTTTATCCGATGTACCAACATTTTAGCAATAAGTTTATATATAACAGGCATCAAAGTGATAGGCCTCCAATCATCCATTGTCTCACATAGAGGTTTTTTGGGCACAAGCTTAACCAGACCATGCTTCCAAGCTGAGGGAAGATGTTGATGCTGCCAGGCTACATTAATGAGCTTCAAGATTGGACCCTTCAATTCAGCCCAGAAGGCTACAAAAAATTCAACCATCAAACCATCCCAGCCAGGGGATTTATGTTTACCCAAATGGTTGAGGGCTTCATCCAATTCAATATCTGAAAAGGACATTTCCAGCATTGAAGCTTTTTTTGCAAAGAAACAATAGGAGAAACAAGCTCAATAAATCTTCTCCGAGCCAATGCAACCTGAGGTGTAGAAGAAGATGGTTGAGAAAAAAGAAGCTGAAAATGATCCAGACATTGTTTTTCTAGCTGAGATAAAGTCTGGGTTCAAAGACCATCGGGTTTCCTGACTCTCATGATAGATTGACTTTGTCTATACGCATGTAAATTTCGAAAGAAAGATTTTGAGGAACAACCCTTATCTAGCATAGGTTTAACTCTAGCCCTTGTCTGCCATTTGAAAAGCTTGCGTTTATCATTAGCATCAATTATGGAAGAAGCACAAGACAATGAATTCTGCTCAGAAGTAGAAAGAGAACTTTGATGGCTAATCTGTACCAAGGACTGCTTGTATGATTTTGCCCACTGGATATGCTGTCTGGTTTCTGCCATGTACCATCTTCTATATTCCTTAATGACATTTTGAATACGATGTACAAAAGAGTTCCACGCAAAATCCAGATCCTCCTGAGCATGGGATAACAATGGCCTGCAAGCCAATCTGATCATTTGCTGGAATTTTTCATGAGAAAGATATAATTGATTGACCTGCAAGTGTCTGACTAAAGAGAGCTGCATATCATCCAGAGGCATACCAAATGAAAGGTTGAGCCAAAGTGGAGTGTGATCAGATAGTTGTTGAGAATAATCAGTCCACATTTGACATGTATAATCATCATATTGCTGAGCATGAATAAGATACCATCTATCAAGCCTGGCCCAATATTTTGTAAAAGCATTATGATGATATGTAAATCCCAAAACTGAAGGGTGAGTTGCTGTCCATAAATCTGCAGTATGAAGTGATGAAGTCATATGTTCCCATTGCTGGATTTCAGAGGGCAGCATATGGGATTTATGTGTGGTATTGTCCTTCCAGTGAAGAGAATTATTGAAGTCACCACAAAGTAGAGCATTTGAGGACCAAGGATATTGCTTTATGGAGTCCCACATTTGAGCTCTGGAAGCTGAAATTTGAGAGGCATACAAGGAGCCTATTTCAAAAATCTCTCCATTGATCATACATTGGATAATCATCCATCGGCCACAAAGATCATTATATGCTACGCAGGGCTGCAGATCATGTCTGGCTAAAATGCACAGCCCAGAGAATTGTTCAGATCCTGCATAAAATATATCATATCCTAAAAAGAACCCATGCTGGCCAGCAAAAGAATGCTGATTATGCTCTTGCAGACACACAACATCTGGATGAGTTTTATGTATATAATGCCATAGGAGCCTCCATTTATGCTGGTTGCAGAGGCCCTGTATGTTATAAGAAATACATTTAAGAGAAGCACGCATGAAAATATGTACAAGAGATGAGCAGTCCTGAAAGAGAAAGGGAGGCATTAGGCCTCTGCCATTGCCACAGGGTCTTGCTGACCCTCAGAATCCAATTCCCTGACTAGATCATCTTCTTCACAAAGTGGAATACCCTTCTTGACTGCATTGACCCATGCCTTTGAGATGAGGCTGTCCGAAGAGGTAGAAGGTTGACCAGGAGATGGAGCAGAAGCATCCCAATTACGAGATTGGAGAGGTCTTTGTTTGAGAGGCAAAGTCTTCTTTGCATTCTGCCAACCCTCGTGAGAAGATGAATTATTTTCCACTAGCTTGCTTTTTCCTTTATCCTTGTTTTGAGTTGAATTGGCTTGGCTCCCTGTATGAATTGAAGGCTTTGCTCCTTTAGCTTCAGTCTTTTCCACATATGTCTTCTGACCTCCTTTATTAGATGGCGGAGGATTGGCAGCTGCAGGAGGCGGATGAAGGATAGAGGGACACTCAGAAGCTAGGTGCCCAAACTTGTGACAAGAGAAACAAGCTCCAGCAAAAATGCCCCATTTCAAAGTGAAATATTTCTTTCCCAAATTAACACCCTCAATCTCAACTGCAATAGCAGAGGGGGTTGGTCTATCAGTATCCCATAAGATGCAAAAACGATTTTTATTACCTGTGGGACGAGGGGGACAGATCACTTGTCCCAATGTCATTGCTAAGCCTAGAAGCTCTGTTCTCATGTAATCTGGAAAATCAACCACTTCAACCCATACAGGGCAGTGATGTTTGATGAGATTCTGATAGTCCTTATTAGGAGACCAAGGCATGATGTGCACCATTTGACGACCAAAAAATAAAGGGGACATTTCTAGCATCTTTTGTTTTGTCAATGCATCCAAGAGATGAACTTCATAAAATCCTCGAGAGGCAAAATAGACTCCTTCTACATAGCATCCACCTAGGAGAGAATTCACCCATTGTCCCACATCATTAGCCGAGGGTATTTTGCCTGGAAAAAAGATGATGACTGCAGTTTGAGAGAGCTTCTTCAGAGGATGCACAAGAGAAGGCAACTTCATCTTGTAAGTGAGTTCCGGAGCAGGTAGTATCCATTCTCTTCTACTTTTTGAAAATCCTCATTCAACATGTCAAACACATAGGAAGCATCTTCAAATGAAGGAGCTATGGGGGGCAGAGTTTCCCTTGATTGTCTTTTAGGTTCAGGAGAAAGTGCTCTCTTGACATAATACTTGCTTGTTTCTGCCATCGAGACTTACACAGAAGGGAACACAAAGACCTGTAGCGAGGCGCTTGGAGGGTTGAGAGGGCAGACAGGATGGTGAAACAACGAGAAGTTTTGAGCGAGCAGAAGTAAGGGCTGCGAATTGGCTGAAATCGTGGAGCAGATCGTCGTGTTCATAGACAAATGGAGTGCTGGATGGGACGCACACACTAACACAGGGCTGGATGGAACGCGCGCACACAAAACGGAGAGCTGCAGGGGGCTGGAACGAAACAGGAAAGAGACAAAACGGAGCTCTGAAAGGTGTCTGTTCACAGCGAGCTGGCGCAGGAGGGAGAACGAACCGTAGACTACAGTATGAACGGGTCGGGATCACCAGAAGGGCCGGCTGAGGGCTGGAATCGCCATGGCTAGAGCTCGTAACACACACACACCACACACACCACACACATCTCTCTCTCTCACACACACACACACATAAGAGCATATATTCACACAAAGCACTTAAGGTTATGTCAACATCTGGATGATTCTTCCCAAGGGGCGAGTTTCCTGCTCATTTGGTGGTGTCAATGATCATAGCCTTCACAATGGCTACATGCTGGTTCAAGCAAAGCTTGGTAAAGTTCCCAAGCCCTTCCAGAGGTTCAATAGGATTTGGATTTCCCATCACTTGTTCATCACTATCTATGTTTGCCTCAGTATGCAGGGAATCTACTTATAAATGGTAATTTTTTTTATTTTTTCATTGTTGATTTAAATCAATCATGCTATAATGATGAGCCTTTCAACATAGTCCTTAGTTTTAAGCCTTTCACTGTTGTCCTTCTGTTTGCTTGCATTTTGGAGGAGCTAAAAATTTTATGCATCCCCAATGTTTGAAATATTATATACCTTCATAAGGTCAGAAAAATCTAAACTTACAAATTGAGAGATTTGAGAAAGAAATAATAGTGAAGAAGAACAAAGACAAAAACAAAGCATTTGAAAGATCAAAAATAAATAAACTAACAAACCTAGCTACTAAGGAGAGGAAATCAAAAGATAATATCAAATGAAGACTTTTAATTAAGACATTAACAAAAAAAAACAAACAAACAAACAAAAACAAACAAATAAAACAAAATAAAACAAACAAAAAAACAAAAAACAAGAAAACAGGAAAACAAAACAAAACAATTACATGAATGAAAGAAACTTTAAAAAATAAAAAACACATACACACAAAAGCATACACACATTTCTTCTTAATAAGAACTTAAACCTTTTGAGCTAAGATACTAAACAACAACACAAAATAGCAAAACAGAGAACTGTAAACTCTAGACCTAAAGCACTTAAGAGCCAAAACCAAACATTAAGCTAAACTTTAAAAAAGACTTCGACTCAAAAGTGTTGCTGCGAAAATTTACATCTCGCTGTGAAGGGGTGAAGATACAATAAGCAATCAACACTTCTAAAGCTTAATTCATGTATAACTTGCCTAATTAGAGGGCATTAATGTGGATAATAAGGGTAAACGTACTCTAAACTAGTGTATGCTAGTGTACACTTCTGACCTATGGAAGGATCTCACGGGTAGGGGACTTACGCCAAGGGTCATGTAGATTGGTAGGGGACTTATATCTACACCTAGGGCTAGTAGGCTAGGGACTCTGGTCCACCCTTAGATTCAAAGTACAGTATTCCGATTGGCTAGGGACAGAATGTCTATGCTCAAAATGACCGCCAACTAAAAGCTAAATGAAAGGAAGATTATCCAATACATTTTGTGCATTGCAAGGCAAACCTGCATGCCTAGAACTATTTTTGCCTGAATTGTTTTATTGCCTACGAGATCTGTACATGTAGTTTGCGGGCAGAGGTCTCCCTTCCATGAACCATGCGAGTGAATCTGTATTTGTAGACAAGTGGTAGACAGGTGGTAGCTATGACTCTAAACTCTTTGTTTATGCTTATTAGAGTTATTTCTCACTTTTCACTTTTGCAGGTCCACACTTACGACCGCACACGTTATAAGTGAATTTGGACATCCACGTTTCATTAAAGTGTGGGCAAGTTACAAGTGAGTTTAGGCACTTATTAGACGGCGGTCGGCCAAGCACCCTCTCCACTTATGGGAGAGATGTGGCCTCTGCTAAGGTGGCCCAATGGCCACCCTCTTCATGTATGGAAAGGCTTACTTTCTCTTTCACTTCCTCGTGGAAAATTGGCACATTTTAGAGAAGGGAGAAGAGTACAATTTACTTTACATCCGTGTGCTTGACCATGAAGGTCTCCTATGTCTTGATCTAGCACAGACATGCTTGTGTATGGATGCCAGTGGAGCATAGCTGCTTGTGGCAAGACATTGGGAATTGGGGAGTGAGATTCTTCGCGACAAAAACTGTGGAATCAACTCCGACTTTGACAAATCATGTTTGCTAGTGTTTCATTGCATGAATGTCACTGAAAATTTGGCAAGCTTGTATCTTGAGGAGTCCTTGGTAATACAATCATATTAAAAGGCTATTACAATGGTGGTCGGCCCTTTCCTGCCCTGTTGCAAGAGTCATTTAAATTTCAACATTGCTATCTTGTTTGGTTTTGTGCCATTTCATCTTGTTTAATAGTATTAATAATTTAAGTGTGTGGCAAGATTGTGCATAGCTTACCCTAATTAGTGTCAGAATGAGCAGCAACGGAAATGAGACTAAACAAAGCAGAAAAGAAATGCAAAAATGCTAGAGAGAGAAGTGTTGTATAAACTCTACTAACAGAGCAGAAAAGAAACGCAAAAATGCTGGAGAGAGAAGTGTTATATAAACTCTACTATATACGCAAGATCCGGTACAACACGTGTGGGGAGGAAAGTGTGGTATATATACCACCTGGGGTTGCTAGTCGGCAAGTGTAAAACAGGCCAATAGCCCCAAAAATGCCCCGACTATGATAATATCCAATCGGCCAGCAAAGTCGGCCAACAAAACAAGTCAACCACCAACATGCTGAGTAAGCCATCAAATAAACTAGTCGGCCACCTCCCACAACTAGTAAAACTGGGGAAAACGTGGATAATGAGGAAAAAATGGAGAAACTCATACTCGCACAAGCACACCCACAACACAGGCCCTCACTCCCTACTTTGCAATATGGTAGGGGCAAGAGATAATTGCTACCAGCCCCTCTCAACTCCTGGATGTGGAACCAACCCCAGTGAGCTGGAGTGCTGACGGAGCATCTGCTTAGGTAGAGACTTCATGAAGAGGTCCGCGGCATTGTCCTCCGTCAAACAAAAGACTAGCAAGATGTCAAATCTTCTCACGAACAAAGTGATATTGTATCTCTATGTGCTTGGTCCGGGCATGGAATACCGAGCTACGAGCAATAGCTATACAGCTCTAGTTGTCGCACTGGATGACCGTGGGTTCTATAAACCAACCTCAGTCTTCAGACAAAACCAAAGGGCGGTGCAAAAACAAACTTGCACACAAAACACTTCAACACCTTTGAGAACCAAGAAAAGGAAAACAAACAGGGGGAGCTAGAGTGCTCCTGCAAACAGTTCACGGACACCGATTGGCTCCAAAACGCAGTGGCGTCCCTTGCGGTATTTCTTTAATTGATTATAAGAGAGCTTTGATTACAATAAGGCTGGAAACTCAACCGTCATAGTAGAACTCCTGAAGCCTGCAAGACCCTACATCATGGCTTCATATCCACTCAGCATCCACAAACAAGTCCAGCCATTGTTCACATCAAAAGACTCCCACACATTGAGTCTGCATACAGAAGCTTTCTCCCATGATCAGGGCTGCCACAACCATCCATAGCCTCTCACCCCATGGACAGCATCACACCCTCAAACATCCAATGCTTCTGCATCACAGCAAAGACTCCCAAACTGTCTCCCAAAAGAGAACTCGCATCACAGCACAGCATACCATACAAAAGACACACCTGTACACTCCCTCTCTACCTTCCAAGGGTACTATCCATCTCAGTCATGGATTCCATGTCCCCTGTCCAATCAGTAGCAAGGCTGTACCAAACATGTGTCCACTCCTGTGACCCCTGCCTGCATGTGACCTATCTCCTGGAGAAACCCAAATACATGTTTCCACATGAAACAAAGACCTATTTCAGCAAACATCAGGTGACTTGTTTCCCCATTAAACATCTCGTCTGCCCAACATGAAACCCATGTCTTGTTTCCACGTGAAAACATTCTTGGCACATACTCAAATGTAGTGCCAACACAACACACAAACCAAAGAGAGAGTTCGTACTGAATATGTCTGGCTGTATTTCTGCCCCACAACTATGTCACATAGGTATGCCCAAAACTGCAGGTCCCTCTGTTCCTTCCAAGCAGGAAGAAAGCAATCTGCTCCATGGGTATGCACCCATGAGAGCTTGCGTCGCTCCCATGCCAAGAAACATAACCAGGTGACCTTGTACTAGCAGCCAATATCCCATGTACACAGTGTACTTGCAGCCAAGCAAAACAACCCATAAACAGTCTCAAACAGCCCTCGATCTGATCTCAAAACAGTCCGGGAATTGCTCATGTTCGTAGCCACATGCACTGCCACGAAACAGTCCATGAACCCTTTCCAAAACAGTCCCTAACCAAAGCAAAGAGAAGCTGAAAGTTCCATCAGTTGAACGCCATCGACATGATGTCTGTGTTCATGTGTTCGAAACCACCAAACACCAAGCTGATGCCCCACAAGTGTGTAGGAGAGAGAGAAACCCACACGGCTGTGCACTTCCTGCAGCCGCCTTTAGCCCTGCGCCTCCTTCCAACCTGCTGTCCAGCGCCCCCCCTCCCCCCCTCCTTTCTAAGAGACCAAAGCTTGTGGATATGCTGCCCGATCCCTAGCCAGCCAGAGTGGGCGCACAGTCCAGCACTGTGCTGCCTTCCACGCGTTAGAGAGAGAGATCAGTCCCACCTTGTGCTTGCAGCCCCCAGTCGCAAAAAAGCAAAACGCCCACATGTGCTGGCCCGACTGTTTGCATGGGAGAGGCAGTCCCACCTGCGCTTCCTGCAGCCTGCTAGTCGCCCAGAGAAAGAGCAAACATGGGGGTGCAGCCCGCCAGCCTCCTCTTCTCCAAAAAGAACACACACTTGCGTGCAGATGCAACCCACTCCCCCAAAAAGAGCACAAGCCCCAATAATAGCATATGGGCCACGATTCCTTTCAAAAAGAGGGTGTTCTTTTATTTTTAAGGCTTTTAAACCTTTGTCCCCTCCAACCCTTTGTCCCCTTGGGTTATGTGAAGGGACTTTAATTACTTGGCCCCAAACTGGTGCCATTCACACTGTCCACCATGTCCCCGTGCACACCTACAGACTGTCCAGAGAAAAACACAAGGTCGTGACAGGTTCCTTCTTTGGAAACCCCCAAGTAACTCCAGAGTCCGCAGCCACACCACCTCACAAGCAACACCACAAACAGCCTAATACTCTGCCCCAGTAGCAACAAACAAGGCAATAGTTGGTTGCCTCTCGCTGCTCCAAGAAATCGCTCCTGAGCCAAGGGTAAAGCCGTATCCTGAAGTAGATCTCCTCGTGTCTGGATCTCCTCCCCAATCAGAGTCACTCCAACCACAGAGACTGACTCAGTCCTTCGTTGCCCCTTCAATGTTATAAAAGAGTCCAAGATCCTTCGTACCCTGCAGACCCGCAATCCTGTGTCCCAATGAGTCTTCAAAGGCGTCTGCATAAATGAGCTCAACAACCCCACTAGAAAACTCAAGTCCAATCTCGTGTTGAGCAACCAAATCAATGAACCAACAAGCTTCCAATACAAGGAGGCATCAACCTGCTCACAAGGATCATGTAGAGTAAGTTTATTGGGTCCATCGAAGATGAAATAGGCTTGCAGTTCTCCATCCCAAGGGCCTCCAACAACTCATGAACATACCACCGCTGAGAAACAAAGAACCCCCTCTATGTCTGCCAAATCTCCAATCCCAAAAAGAAATGAAGTAAGCCTAAATCCGTCATCTCAAACTCCTCTGAGAAGGCAACCTTCAACATAGCTATGTGCTGAAAGAAAGTGAAGCAAATATAAAACACAGATGTAGGCCTAGGTACAAGACCTGTAAATGCTGAAAACTGATGTTTATTGCTGAAATCTGAGCACGAGAGAAGCCCGTAGGTGCTGTACAATGGTGAGAAGCAATAGCCTCCCTAATGTCCTCAACTGAATGCTAAAAAATGAGATGAACTGGGGGAAAGGAAGCCAGCCCTTATATATTCCCCCAGGATGAACAGTAGGCCAATCGAAGGCGGCCCAGCTTAATCCAATCGCGTACAAAATGATAATGCACTTCAATATGCTTGGATCGTCCCTGTATCACAGGATTCTGTGAATAGCACTCTAAGAATCTGAGAAAATAGTAACCGAGGAAGTGTCGGCACAGCACAAATGCTCCAGAATCTGATGAATCCAAAGTGCCTCGGTAGAGAAGCGACGGTAGGATTTATACTCAGCCTCAGTGGAAGAAGCAGAAACAGTCCTCTGCTTTTGAGACTTCCAAGAAACCAATCCAGTACCAAGCATGAAGCAATATCCAGATGTAGACCTCCAAGTATCAATGCAGCCTGCCCAGTCAAAATCTGTGAAGCCAACCAAATCATCACCACAAGAGTAGATGATGCCATAATCTAAAGTACCTTGAAGATAACGAAGAACTCTCAAAACTGCCTGCCAATGAGACCTTCAAGCGGCTGATGAGAACTGGCTGAGAACACTCATAGCATAGGAGATGTCTGGACGGGTGTTGGCAAGGTAAAGCAATGAGCCAACAATCTGCCGGTACTCTATGGAATCCACCAAGGGTGTATCATCCTCCTTGGATAACTTGGCATTGGGATCCATGCGACAAGAGAGAGGTGTACAATTTGACAATCCATAAAGTGTGAGCAGCTTCCTCACATACTTCTACTGAGAAATGAAGATACAATCATCTTTCTGCCAAACCTCCAGCCCAAGAAAATAATGTAGAAGGCCAAGATCAGTCATTTGAAATGTCTCTGAAAGCTTGGACTGAACCTGTGTGACCAACCTAGCATCTGATCCAGAAAGAATGAGGTCATCAACATACAAAACAATGAAAATATCTCCATCAGAAAGAAGCACATAGAGATTGTTGTCAGCATATGCCCTCTCAAAGCCAAGAGATAACAAGAAGGCATCAATCTTCTGATACCAGTAACGGGGTGCCTGTTCATAAGAGCCTTCTACAGAAGATAAACATGGGTGTCCTGTCCTTGAATCACAAAACCAAGAGGCTGCTCAACATAAACTTCCTCCTCTAAATCTCCATTCCAAAAAGTGGTTTTGACATCCATCTGGAACACGGGCCATATGAAGTGTGCAACCAGAGCCAAAACAATCTTGATGGTGGTATACCTAGCTGTAGGAGCACATGTCTCATCAAAGTCTTCACCTGCCTTCTAAGCATATCCTCGTGCAACAAGGAGGGCTTTGTACTTGTCCAAAGTACCATCTGCATGAAACTTTGAAAATCCATTTCACACCTATAACACAACGATGTAAAGGCCATGGTACCAAAGACCAAGTGTTATTCCTCTCAATAGAGGTCATCTTTGCTTCCATGGCTTGCCGCTTATTACGGCTGTGAAAGAGCCTCCTCTGGACTCTCAAGCTCATCAATCTCTTGGAGAGAATTCATGAGAGCATAATTCACTGTGTGATGAGATGTGGAAGCCCGAGATGAACGGTGAGGGCTAGGGGTGGTGGTAGAGATATGGTTATGGAGCTGTGCATCAATGAGATCAGAATCTCTAAAGAGTTGCAGAACCCACAGAGGTAGGCTAGCCTTCCTCTCAAAGCGTGAAGAAGATCTAGCTACAGTGGAAGAGTCATCCAATGTTGTTGGAAGTGGTGATGAGGTAAGCACTGGTGAGGGTAATCCTGGAGTCAAAGCATGACTCATAGAGGGACTAGGAGCTGCAGAAGCTGATGCAACGAGAACGGATGACTATAAAGGAGCAGTTGGCACTAGGGTTGCAGCAAGGGGAGGAGAAGGAGCTAGATGTGGAAGAGGTAAAAGATCACTAGCATTTGCCAGGAATGGATCATCCAGAAAGTCAAAAGATGCATCAGGTGGAGATGAATCAATGCCAAATAAGCTCTCATCAAATCGAGCAATAATGATGTCATCAACCTCCGAATCCCAGAAGCAGTACCCTTTGGATCTCAGACTGTAGCTTGTGAAGATCAACCTCTTTGACTTCGGGGTGAGTGTGGTCCTTTCCTTATCTGGGACATGCACATAAGCAACCCAGTCAAAAACATGAAGATGAGATACAACAAGCTTGTGTCCTGTAAAGGCCTCCTCCAGAATCATCTCCTCCACTGCTTTTGTGAGAGAGCGGTTAATGAGATAAACTGAGGTAGCCACAGCTTCACCCCAAAAAGTAGGAGGGAGACCTGCATGATGCAACAAAGCACGAGCCATCTCTTTGACAGTCCGATTCTTTCGTTCCACAACTCCATTCTGCTGAGGAGTGTAATGAATTGTAGTCTGTCGGTGAATGCCCTTCGAAGCAAGGAAGTCATCAAATGGTACAAACTCGCCACCATTATCAGTCCGGAGGAATGAAACTCTACCCCCAGACTGATTTTCCACCATCGCAATCCAAGTCTTGAAACTAGCAAAAGCATCTGGCTTGCGAGCCAGAAAACATACCCAAACTTTGCGAGTGAAATCATCCACAAGAAGAAGAAAATATCGAGCCCCACCAAGAGACTCAATCTCCATTGGTCCTGCAAGATTTGCATGTATAAGCTCCAATCTTCGGGTTGCTCGATGACTGGCCTCCTCTGGAAATGCATCTCGATGATGCTTGCCAATCATGCAGGATGAGCAGATGTGTGAGAGAGACCTGAGCTAAGGTAGTCCGCTGACAACCTACTTAGAATGGAACTTCTGTAAGGCAGCAATGGGTACATGACCGAAGCGAGAATGCCACAAAGAAGTATCTGTCTCAAAAACCAAAGCCAACACGGGTGAGAAAAGCTAATGAATATGGGAATCAGTGTGAGGGATCTGGGAAGAAAAATTGGTGATCTTGTAGAGACCCCCATCATGGACTCCATTGGCAACAACCGAGAGAGTCTTCCTGTCGATTACTTCGATGACCTCATCATCAAAGTACACACCAAGTCCCTTCTGAGAAGCTTTGTATATTGAAAATGGATTTTTGAAAATTCGTGGTACATGCAGAATATCATGTAAGGTGGCAGAGGAACCCAAAGAAACATTACCAACACCGGTGACAGGAAGCAAAAAGTTGTCGCCGATACGAACTAAAGAAGAGATAGTCTGGTAGTCCTCCAAGATATGGGCCTGATTGGTCATGTGGGCAGAAGCACCACTATCACCAACCCATTCCACCGCTTCACGTGTGACACTAACCTCTTCACGAGAAGTCATATCTGTAATCACGAGAAATGAATCCTTTGAAGAAGTGGATGAATCTGTGACTGCCATGTATGCAACTTTGGCAGATCCCTCCTTTGAAACTTTGCCTTTATCTTTGGTGTTGTCCTTGTCAGATGCTATGAGGAAGCCCAGCGCAGGATCGACAAAGACCAGCGTCAGGCTAAACTCGCCGCTCAGGAGCACCAACAAGAGCTCGATCGAGAACGTATGTTACTCGAGCGCCAAAGGGAAAAGGAGGCCATTCATCTTAGATACCAGCACCTCTCTTCAGCATCCCCAGTCTCAGGTGCCACTAGCCGGCAGTCCGCAGCATCAACTACCGTCATTTGAAGTCAACCTAATTTCAATAAGTATGATGGTAAGTGTGATCATTTTGCAATAAATCAGTTTATTCATCAATTTACTGCTCATTTTCCATTAGATAGGATCACAGATCCTCAGGATAGTGTCCCGCAGTGACTCCCCATCTCACTGGTGAGGCAGTCACTTGGTGGCAGCATTGGTCTAATCTCTATACAGACCAGACCACAGGTGTCACAGCTTTCAGCTGGGATACCTTTGTCCATGACCTGAAGACCAGATTCCTCCCGCCCAAGTACATGACCGGTCTCGCAGATAAGTTCTATGGTCTCGAACAAAACGGATCCCCAGTGCTTCAGTTTTCCGGCAAGGTTATCACTTTAGCGCAGCAGTTAGGGCTATCTGCGCAGGCCAAGATGGAGCAATTCATTCGTGGATTGGATCCTAACATTCAGTTCACAGTTCGTAACTTTGAACCCAGTACATATGACCGGGCTTTGACTCTCGCTCAGAATGAAGGAATGAAGATGAACAAAGGCAAGCCCAAGCAGTCATCTCAGTCCAGTACCAAACCCCAGCAGCAGCAATCCACTGCACAGCCACGGAAAGGTAACGCATCTTCTAAAGATGCTAAGAAGGACGCCATTAATAGCTCCCATTCAGGAGGTAAGAAAGATAAAGAACCTAAGCCTAAGAAAACCCCCAATGAAAAGGCTAAAGCAGGCATTACTGGAGGTTATCTTCCTCCAGAGGAGCAAAAAAAGTATCAGTCAGAAAATAGATGTTTTTTCTGTCACATCATAGGGTATGGTAAGAAGGATTGCCACAAATGGCAATCTTATTAGTTTTGGATGGCAGACTAGACAGATTATGCTTCCAGCAACTCAGCCTATGTATGGGCCACACAAGGTCTACACAACAAAGGACAGTGTTCCTTCATTGTCATTTAGCAATATGGTTTTGCTTGTGGCAGTATTTAGTGTTTAGTTTTGCTAACTAAGCCCTTGGGGGTCAGCCATTGGTTATAAACATTGAGATTAGTCTTCATCTCTTCTATCCAGAGGATTTTGCCTTGTTCTTGATGATATTCTTGTGTGTGCGTGAGTCTGAACTGTTGTTATACGACACACCTTGTTTCTTATGACAGGCATATGTTTGTCTTTTTCTGGTGATACTTTATGAGATAAAAAAGAGGAAATAAGCAAAATTGCATTAAAGATGTGGGTGAGGTAATCCCACAAAAACAAGCTTTGGGAACTTTGAGTCAAGCTTTGTCGCATGCACTCTGCAATCAGTGCATGGTGACAAACTGGCTCATCATCAGCAGTGCAACATTTGTACATTATTAGAACCCAATAGGATGATATTTGTCGGACGCCGTGACCCCATTGTACATCCTCAGTCCACGCTAAGTTAGGCACAAGCTACGTAGATCATTCCTCAGCCTTAGCGGATAAGTCAATCACTCAAGTCCCTTAACCCACTTGGAGAGAATCATTCATACATGTAGAGTCAGTAGAAGCCTTGGGGTTTGCATCAAAAAGCACTCTGCATTTTGCATAATGTGCATTCATATGCCTGTGCATCATTTAGAACATCTCAGAAGCCTTAGGAAATTTACTAGGATTTATCTGGTATTTTTTCAATATTTTATGGTATTTATTCAGCATTTAATGTCATTTATAAACATAAAGTTTATTAAATAAATGACCAGCCAACTTGACCAGCCCCTATCTAGTATAAATAGACTTGCATAAGGCTTAGTCTTCCATTCAATCTTCAATGAGCTAGGCACCTTCCTCCTCAGCACTAGGAGCATTCCTCGCCTCCAGCCTAGACTCGTTCCTGCCCTTCTAGATTTTTTGTGCTTCAGCCTTCTTGCAGTCCCCTTAAGCAGCCCACAGCTCCACAGTCATCAGGCGCAGCCCTTCTTGCAGTCCATTCAACCTACAGCAACTCCACAGTTTAGGCATAGCCATCTTTGCCTAACGCACAGTTCAGACCTTCAACCATCTGCTCAGCCCCTAGGCGCCTGCACACAACACACAACCAACCCCAGGACAACAAATTACAGTCTGCATTTGAGCACATAACACCACCAGCAGCCATTCAATCCCCTCCAGGCCTGCGTTTGCAGATCTACAACAGTATAGCAGTGCGTTTCAGTCTACAGTCTGCGTTTTCTGTGCATCATCCATACATGCAACAGTCATCTGCTGAAGATAACATATCATTCATAAGCATTTATAGCATAGTTACATAGCTTAGAACAATCCACCACAGTCTTTTCTCAGCCTCAGGTGTGCAGCCCTTCCTCATGCCCTTGGGAAGAGTGCATAGGCTCGAGATCAGTTCATTGAGGTGTTTCTACAGCTGTGTACAGTTCAGCCAAGCTTCCGATCCTCCGAGATCTTGCGTTTGGCTTATCTACAGTCCACAATCATTCTCTCTAAAGTAATAAAGCAACTACTATCTCGGTAACGAGATAGGGGCCCCTTCAGTGGGTAATTTGGGACCCAATCTAGTGTACAGTTCTCATATCTCTCTCTCATATCTCTTTAAGGTTTGAAGTATTAAAGCGGATTGCTAAACTCACGAAAATCAGGATACAAAAGACGGTGTGAGCATTTGTGTGACAGGATCCTCCAATACGAAGACTTCCGCTGCATATTACAAGCTTCCCTCTCTGCTTCTTTGGTATGTGAACATAGGCATCACTCCCAAAAACACAGAAAGACAAGACATCTAGTTTCCTGTCAAAATAAGCCTCAAACGGAGTCATCTTGGACACTGAAGTCATCGAAGATCGGTTGAGGATATGGATAACCGTGGCCACAGCCTCTCTCCAAAGTGGACAAGGAAGGTCTCGATGCTCCAACATTGTCGTCGCCATCTCCACCATAGTGCGGTTCTTTCGTTCAACTACTCTATTCTCTGAAGACGACCCTGTATTGGCCAGCTCCCGCTTGATGCCATGTAGAAGAAAACTCCCCTTCTTTGTCAGCCCGAACAGTCTTCACTTGCAATCCAGACTTCTTTTCCACCAAAGCATACCAATCCTTGAACCAAGCAAAGGCTTGTTCCTTCTGTGAAAGAAAATACACCCATGTGAACCTGCTACAATCATCCACAAGCAGCATGAAATACAAGGATCCTCCCAAAGATGGGGTCTGCATGGGCCCACATAAGTCAGTGTGAACCAGCTCCAGAGGTTTCGAAGCCCACCTGGTAGCCTGCTTTGGAAAAGACTCCCTATGTTGCTTCCCACGAATGCAAGAACTGCAATGTCCCTGCTTGCTGCCAATATCTGACAAGCCATCCACCATTTGGTCCTGAAAAGCTCGCCGCAACGCATCCACATTCAAGTGGCCAAAACGGAAATGCCACAAATCACGGAGCTCAGTACCTGTAAGAGAAGAGAGTGCTAAGAGTGTAAATCCCATTCTCCACTCCACCTTCCTAGACAACTTGGCTTGTTGCTTTGTCCCGTATAGCAACAAAATGCTCATCAAACTCCACCCGCATGCCGGTCTTGCAAACCTCATGCACTAACAAAAGATGAAAGCCAAGAGATGGGACATAAAGAACTCGGGAGGAATGCTTTTCCCCTCTGCCATCGGGAAAGAACTCCAACCTGTCCTCACTATGAATCTAGATAGTGGACTTGTCACCAATAAAGATGTGACCTATTTGCCTCCGAAGATCCTATAACAACTCTCAAGAAGTCATATGCCTGGAAGCACCACTATCTAGAATTCACTCCCAAGTATCCCCAACGGTGAGACCAACCGCCTCCCTGCTCGAAGAAGATGAAGCTTCAGTGTCCATAATCTCTAAGTGCACAAAAGTTGGAGTCTTCGCGACTGCAGCTGAGGAATCAGCACCTTTCTCGGTGCTCCACTAAGGACATTTCCTCCGATAATGACCCTCCTGACCACAATGGTTATAGGTCTGCTCGGCCTTCAAAGCATCATACTTTGAGTCGAGCTTCTTCTCAGAAGACTTCGTCTATGAAGACTTCCCTTTGCCCTTGTTGTTGTTGTTGTTGTTGCGGCCTTTCGATCGTTGGCCAGTCAAAGCCTCAGAACCTCCGCCCTGTGGAGGGTTTAGAAACCGCTCTTCCTACCATCGGCACAAGCTCCTCCCATGTAATGATGCTCATGCTACCACTGGTAATCAAAGAAGAATAGAAAGCTGAGTATTGAGAGGATAGATGAGACAGCAAGGTGATGGCCATGTCCTCTGATGATATCTCCTTCCCAGCATGAAGAACCTCTTACTGAAGAGCCTGGAGTTTGTTGATGTGCTCTCGCATCGTCGAAGACTTTGCAGGATTCATCACTCGCATCTGCACTTCCAGGGAAATTCTCTTCATGGGCAATACCCAATTGTACAAAGAAGCCAAGTGCTGCCAAATCCCTCGAGCCAACGTCATGTGTTTGCTGTGGTTGATCACTTGGGGTGTGCAATTAAGTAAAATGAAAGAACGCACACGAGCATTGACACAATCCCACAACTGTGCCTAGGCCTCCCACTCTTTCTTGGTGGATAGTGAAAGTTCCTCCTCCTCCAACTCTGGCCTTGGAACTCCAACCCCGATGAAATCAACCAAATCATAAGACTCCAAGACAGACTCCGTCATTACCTTCCAGATGCCTTAGTTGTTCCCGTCCAAATGTCAAGAGGGTGGGGATCTTCACATGTTTCTCTACCATCTCGCGCAAATATGCCATCTTGGGGGTTCACGTGGTCTTGTGAAGGGAGGGTGGGTAGGAAAAAAAATATGAAGAAGAGGCTGCACCTCAATGGAAGGTGGTTGTCCAACAATGATGCCGCCTTCTACCGTCTTCTCCACGTCCCGTACAGCCCAAAAATACTCCAAACAGCACCAAACGCAGAAGTCTCGAATGCTCTCACCGTCTCCAAATCTTCAAGCTACCTGGGGCTCTTATACCATGTCAGAATGAGCAACGGAAATGAGACTAAACAAAGCAAAAAAGAAACGCAGAAATGCTGGAGAGAGAAGTGCTGTATAAATTCTACTATATACACAACATCCAGTGCAACACAAGTGTGGGGGGGGGGGGAATTCCACCTGGGGCTGCTGGTCGGCCAGTGTAAAACAGGCGGACAGCTCCAACAATGCCCACGACTGGGGTAATCCAGTCAGCCAGCAAAAAACAAAAACAAAGTTGGCCCCAACAAAACAAGTCGGCAAGCAACATGATGAGACAGCCATCAGATAAACCAGTCAGCCACGTCCTACAGCCCCCCCACGACTAGCAAAATATGGATAATGAGGAAAAAATGGAGAAACTCATACACAGGCAGGCACAACACAGCCCTCACTCCCTACTGTGTAATATCGTACGGACTCGAGATGACTGCTAACAATTAGTTCATGTGAGTGTAAATTTTCTAGTCTTTTAGTCATACATAATATAGCAAACACAAAGTAGTCCCAGCATGTTTATACATATTTTGTTTTACCTGGCTTTCAATAAGTGCCGTTAGAGGCAAATAGTCAAAAAGATCAGTAAAGTACTTCCATACATTTGCATTGCCATACTTCCTTAAACATTCATCATAAAATCCATATCTGCAACAAATCAGAGACTCCTATTAGCATGTTTGAACTGTGAACTTTATTTGAACCTTATCATCCAAATACATAAAAACCTGCCAGCAATACGGTAGAACAGAGGGAGCTGGGAGAGAGGAGAGAGAGGGGAAGGGAGGGTGCTTTTCAAGTGACCAACCCCAGTTTAAGAAAATCTGATAAATTTAGAACTCCAATATAACACTCCAAAAGAATAGACCTTACACTTGTGTGATTTGCCTGCTCTCATGATTGCCTCGCAATATAGTGATTCTATCCCTGTAACGGACCTTGAGCGCCACTAAAAGAGTCACAGTTTCAACAGAATAATAGCCTCGATCTGTAATCAGCATGTATAAATAACACTGTGAAGAAACATTGTCCAGTAAAGCATCTAGGTGGCTCGTGTTGAAACATGACAGAAACTCCAAAAGACCACAATAACAGGACCACTCCAAGAGACTTATTGTCAAGCAAAACTTTCCTTTGGTACAGTGTGTAAATGCTGTTTTAAAGCCAGCCAAATGATCACTCCTCCAACTCCCAGCCACCACAGCATGGAGGGAGGCATAACGAAGAGAAAGTCTTCGGTAGGCTGTCTGAAAGTACAGGTGCTGCCTGCAGCAGCATGTCATCACCATGACAATTATCTGCGCATGTGTAGCAGGGCAACCCCACACGTGAAAGTGGGTTGCAAGGCAGCAAGCTCAGTGGGACGCTGTGTGTGTGCGCCCATGAAGGTGCGTGAGCAGTATAACACTTCAACACTGAAAACCTTGTGCAATAACTCCAAAAAAACCCACTATGCTGCAGCTTTCCAAATGAAGTTTACAAAATCTGAATTCTCCCCCCCCCCCCCCAAGTTCTGTCAGCTTGCTGACAGCTTTTCTAAAAGTCAGCCTCTACAACCAACAGCTCTTCAGAAGTCTTGGCCCTGGCAGTCATTGCTCCACAATGAAGCAGCATTGTGTATCCTCTTTTTACGGTGACTAGTACAAAATCCCCACTCGTGTAATTTGGGTAGCAAATTTTATTTATTTTTACAGGCCCAAAATAAAATGAAAAACATGAAGCGAGAGGCCTTACCCACATAGTCGCCCATGAAGAGATAGTTGGTGTCCGGAGATTTGCCACCGATGCGAAAGAGCTCGATTAAGTCGTGGAATTGGCCATGGATGTCACCGCACACGGTTACGGGGCACCTGACGGGCTGCACGTTCCACTCTTCGGCCAGGATGGCGCGTGCCAGCTCGCAAAGACCCATCACCTCCGCCTCTGACAGGGGCTTGCACTCCAGAAGCTGCTGAATCTGCCGGTCCAAGTCCGCATAGGGCGGCATGTCTTGCGCAGGACAAGCTTTGGTGTGAGATCCGTGGTGTGTGTCCTGTTGTAAGGGTGCTTTTCCTCTCTTCTCTTCTGCTATGTAGCAAAAGCTGAGATCTGGATAGGCTGATAGGAGCACAGCAGTCTCCTGCACTCAGAAGAGAGGCGATAGCGACAAGGACTTTGCAGTCCTAACTCCTCCCACTCTCTATCTCTCTCTCTGCACAAACTTGGACCCACACCCACAACAACCCAAGTTCAAAGTTTGAAACCCGGTCCCCAAGCTGCTGCTGATAAGCCGCCCGTCCCAACCACTGGGCAGCGCCCAAAAGATAATCGCAAGGGGGAGAGATCCTTAGTTTTTAATCGCAAGCGGGAGAGATCCTTAGTTTTAATACCATTTAAGTTAGAATGTTTGGAAAGCAGTTTCCAATATGAGGGAGACGCAGAGATTTGAGAGTACATTTACGTGTTGACTAGCATAGTCAATGAAATCACACTAGTATTGCACCCGCGCGTTGCTGCGGCCGACCAAGGTTCCAGAAAAGAACTATTCCCTCTCTACAACCATCTCTCTCTCTCTCTCTCTCTCTCACACACACACACACACATGCCCTCTCCCTCTCTCTGTCACATACACACACTCTCAAATGTTGAAACTCTCTCTCTCTCTCTCTCTCTCTCTCTCACATGCACACACATATACACACCTGGTCTCTCTCTCTCTCTCTCTCTCTCTCTCTCTCTCTCACACACACACACACATACATGCACACACTCCCTCTCTCTTCTTACACTCCCACACATAGAAGCGCTCTCTCTCTCTCTCTCTCTCTCTCTAGATACATAAACCTATACATAGACACATATACTTATACATATATACATGTATTTAAAAATATAAATACAAACATCGACATAATTTAATTAATTTTGATTAAATTTTAATGTGCGGAGATGGGTGATAAGTTGTGGTCACTTTTAAATATATAGATAGATATATCATACACACATCTAAACACACACACACACACACACAAACATATATATATACACACACACACACACACGCACACATATATATATATATACACACACACACACACACACACATATATATATACATATGTATGTATGTACATATAAATGTAAATAAAAACACACACACACACACACATGTATACACACATATACATATATGTTTTCTATTTAATTTATATTTTATTAAAAGATACTTTTTATTCTCTATCTCTCACTCTCTTTCTCTCTCTTTTCACCCTCCCTCGTTACATCTCTCTCTCTCTCTCTCTCTCCAGGTCTGCCCCATCTCACTCTCTCTCTCTCTTGCACATTTTACACATAGATGCAGATGTACGCACATGCATGCATATACTCTCTCTCTCTCTCTCTCTCTCTCTCTCTCTCTCTCTCACACACACACATGTACACACTGCACATACACTAATCTAAACGCACACTCTCTCCTCCCACACAAACTATCTCCTACGTAGAAATTATCTGTCGTCTCTCTCTCTCTCTCTCTCCCTCTCTCTCTCTCTCTCTCACACACACACACACATATACACAGCGCACATACACTAATGAAAACACACACTATCTCCTCCCACACAAACTATCTCCTACATAGAAATTCTCAGCCTCTCTCTCTCTCTCTCTCTCTCGCATGCACTCTCTCTCTCTCTCTCTCTCTCTCTCTCTCTCTCTTCACGCACACTCTCTCACATAGAAACTCTCTCTCTCTCTCTCTCTCTCTCTCTCTCTCACACACACACACACACACACACACTTAAAAAGATTTACACACATATATATAAATTTTAGATTGAATTTTAATGGTAGGGATGAGTAGTGAGGTGTGCTCACTCTCAAATAAATGCATCTTACATGTAATCTCTCTCTCTCTCTCTCTCTCTCTCTCTCTCTCACACACACACACACACACACACACACACACACATGCACATGCACACTATTTATATATACATGCTTACATACCTATAGATACACATACATACATAATATATATAAGTGTGTGTATCTATAGGTATGTAAGCATGTATACAAAGATTTCATTGAAAGATGTGAGATGAGATCTTCTTAGATTCAAATTCAAAATTGCATTGGAAGATGTGAGATTTGGCTCCTCCTCACGCTTGCAGGAGGAGTGGTTATTTTGAAATAGTCCCACCTCCTTTGCCCACATGGAGGGAGGTGGGGTTGTGGTTAATCCTGTATAGATATTAAAGAGATAAGAATTTGCATGTTGATGATTCATTTTCATTATTTCTACTAAAAACCAGAGATAACTATATGGAGACATACAATACTACATTGAGAAAAATTGATCCCGATGATTGCTCATCAAAACAAAAACAAGGGTGCTAGTACAAGCGTACCTAATAGGGTTTTGAACTAGGTGGATGTTGAATGTAGAAGAACCCTCCCATGGGACACTTGCACAACAACATGTTAACCAACATCAGACATTGATGGAATTAAACATTTTGACTATGGCAACGCTTCATTTGTTCATGTGTGTGTGGGAAGGGGAGGGGGGAAAAGACGTATTACAGGGAGGTAGCACAAGTCTCCCCTTAAAATTACAATCATAGGGAAACATGTCATTCATCCATTTAGATGAACACTTTCATTATTAAAAATGGAAGATAGAAAATTGTCATGAAGGCATGTAGTGTGTGACATACGGTGGACACTCCCTTCGAAAAAGCTAAGATGAGTCAACAACACAAAGCACATCAATTGCCCTCTACACCAAGCCATAGTGTAGCCACCAATTAATGGCATACCTATTGCCACATGTAAGCAACAACAAGCCCCTATGAACCACACTAGGGTGTAGGTAGAGGTGCAAGATAAGTAGTGGTGCAATCTCAAAAAGCTCAAACGAGTCTGTGCAAAGGGGGTGAGGGAGCAAGCCCCTTATAGTTGCTATCACTCCAATTGCCTACCCATTACTGCACCCATGTGCAAGTTACCTCGAGAGCAAGGGTGGCGAGAGCCCTTCACGCTTGCACTACCTCACAAACGACTTAAACCAAACAAGGTAATGAAGTAGCATAAGATCCTTTGCATGAAAGCATGAGATCAAACATTGCAAAACACTTAGTGTCTAACTAAGCTAAGGATTTGATACAAAAAAACTTCATGTACCTTTTCTTATCGTGAATGATGGAGGTGTCGTTGATGTTCTCAAAAATAGCTTTTATATGGCCCTTAGCATTAATTTTTTAATGTTCTCAAATATAGCCATTATATGGTCTCTCAACATAACGTTTTTAATATTTGCACATAATATTAATTGAATCATACAAATTCAAATTTGTATGCTGATCATAACACTCATAAAAATCATATATGTTGCTATTTTTATAACTCATCTTTAAAGTTTAAATTTTCGCTTTCAAGTCTCTTTTGAAGCAGGCTTCATAACCAACCATGGTGCCTATGAGCTTTCTTTACTCATTGATGTATTGCACTACACATTGTGACTTTATCGCGTGAAGTTGAACAAAAATCCTATTCCTTCAAAACAAGCCACATGTCAAAGGGGACTTCTTGTTCCTTGCCTTTTTCTTAACACTGGTCTTGTAATTGAGCCACTAAAGTGGCTATAGCCACAAATATTTGTCAAGCAGCTTACATCATGTTGGTAGCCACCACTATAATAGCTTTTTGCTATCCAATCCATTATCAATTCTTTGGTTCACATCAACTATAGCCCATCACTTCCACCCGTTGATATTCTCCATTGATTATTGGCCACCTATGCCCATCCAATGCTTCCATGGTGGCCCTAACCATAGCTACATCTGTACAAATTGTTACATTGCTACATGAAGCACTTATGGGTTCAAAACAAGAGATTGAGCTGTGAAACCCTTCCATGGTGGCCCTACATACACCCATGTACATACTGTTGCAATCCTACATGAAGCACTCATGTGATTATTAAAAGTCCCATGAGTTGTTAGCTGCAGTCAGCATAGGTTATGTGCATGTAGCCAAAGATGATTAAGAAGAGGTTACTAATATGGAGCACGCAACCCATAGGTTATGTGCATGTATGTCCATGTGGTCAAAGATTATTAAGAAGAGGCCGCTCTGTTGATGCAAGCCATCTTCGTGCTCCCTACAATTGTTGATTAATAACCATTCATTGTGAAGCTAAGGAGTACACTAGTACACTTTTGCTCCATTATGTGTGATAAAGATAGCTTTGCCAAGATTTTCCTTGGCCAAGCTCCTCAACTCCTTGATTGCGTGTGAGAGGGGTTTGTCGTGTGGGTACGAGGTGGTGCAGGGGGCGACACACTCGGGAAGGATGTGCAAAGGGCTTCGGCCACTAGGTAGCCAAGTGATACACTTGCTTGCACACCACAAGCACTTCTCTTCACCACAAGCGCTTCTCTTCACCAACAATGTATGTTGTAGATTGTCACACGTGCTTTTATTTGTACAGTATATTCATCACCTCATAACGAGTGGTTATTTCTATGGTCAAATGTGGTTGCTTTTTCTCACCTCAGGACCAATAATGTGTTGCAACATGGTCTAATATGCTTACAACATTAACTATATAATTCTGTCCAAGTAATA
Organism: Cibotium barometz; assembly: GCF_041138505.1. Classification (NCBI taxonomy): domain Eukaryota; kingdom Viridiplantae; phylum Streptophyta; class Polypodiopsida; order Cyatheales; family Cibotiaceae; genus Cibotium; species Cibotium barometz. The sequence continues at coordinate 5,957,939 of NC_141083.1, read as the reverse complement.
ATTCACTTATATAATTTGATGTGTTTGGATTATGGTTTCAAATATGATTGTGGGCCTTAACACTTTTTTTTTTGAAAATGTCTTACATGTAAGATTTTCCAGAGGTGCAGGTGTCACTACATTCCCTTAGAGATTTTTTCTTGCCATTGTAGGGCATAAGCATGTGTCAAGTATATACATTGGTGCAATAACTCTAGTGCTTCCTTGTTATGAGAACATGAAATGAATAGGTGAGTGATTGTCTCTTCATCCTTTTGGCATCTCGGGCATCCCCTCTCGAATTTGTCCATATGGCTTGATGCATTATAAGCTATAGAAGGCATGATATGCCACCATTTATTAGGTTTTATGTGAAGTGGGGTAGAGTCCTTGCATAGAGGGGGATGGGGAGTATTCCATCTATGTTTTTTCATGTCACGCATTTCAGTTGAAACCTACCCTTAGTCTAGATGTATGTACTCATATATGGGTTCCCATAGCATAATCTTATTTTTTATAAGAATGAGACTCAACTACATTGAGTCTGAACCTAAATTACATTTCTTGCTTAGTGCATAATCCCACACATCTCCCCACTGATGTATGCTATTTTTTAAATAGTTTGTGGCCCTTTTTATATGTCTTAAATAGAATTCACTTTCGGAGTGCTACAAAGAACTAGATGGAATCTTATATGAAACATAACATACTTGAAATGGAGGTAATTCACCAAGATGGTTTCTCCTTTGTATTCATTCCAAGCCTTCCAAATGGATAGAGGGCTCTCAGATGGATTTCACTAGAGGGCTCCCATATGTAGTGATGTGTAGCTTCTTATGGGATAGTTATCTAGAACTCAATATTGTTGGATGCCTAGTTCATGGGGTGAGTGCACTAGCCCCTAATATGGAAGATGTCCAGTTCATTAGCCACACATTTAATGAGGTAGATGTATGATTTATGATGTGGAAAATATTTAGATTATCAATTTTTATTACAACTAATATGCAAGGCTGTGTAACAAGGTATGTACTAGTGGGGTTATTCTAGACCAACCTGGTTCTAGTGGAGTGTTGGCATTGGTAGATTTTGCTTGTATCTTGATTACCTTTACAATAGGTTGATTTGGGACTTAAAGTTTCTTTAATTCCACCGATATAGTTCTAGGAAAAATGGTTATAACTATATTATAGACTCAATTATCAGATGTAGTTTGAGTTTCCCTTGTTTATTTCTTCCAAGAGTGGGAATGTCTTAGAAGGGGAAGTCTTATCTTTTATGTTAGTAGACTAAAAGAGATGCTGGGAGTTGAGGATAACATTGTGACTCCTCAAAAGCTTGTTGAGGTTGATGACTTGTCTTATGTTCCACATGAACCAAAAACAATGTTGATTTCAGGGAAATTCAACTTAGAAATACGTTGATCCCTAAGTATAAAATTAAGTGGAAGATACGTCAACATAGGTTTCCCTATTTTTTCCTTAGTTAAATTTCATTTTTAAGAGTGGAAACATCTGAGAAGGAGAAGTATGTTATGTGCCTAGTGCTAATCCTCAAGATTAGGTGACTAATCCATAGGGTTAGGGGAGCCCTAGAATTAGGAGAAAGTAGGCTAATACAAGCAGCTAAGGTTATTAGTACTTGCTATTTATAATAGGATGGTTATTTATAGGCACTAGTGGGCACTATATAAGTCAAACATGGGTTATTATTGTCAATCATAACCTCACTATTGGTTAGACTTTGACCAAGACTCTGCCCACGCATTTGGTAGAGTATAGATGGCATGATGAAGGCCTCTATGGGGTATACTGGCATGGATATGTGCAGGAGTCTGACCTTAGCCCCTAGCTCGTGGGTGGTTTGAAGCATAGAACCTACGGTTTTGAGGTAAGCTAGCCTGCACCCCTTTTAGGGGGTTTGTACTAATAATCACTCGTGTTATGTGTTTAGGAGATCCACATGTTGTAACACGATCACTCGAGCTATCACCTCAATGCAAGCAATCCTATCTTGATACACGAGCAACATGTGTGGCACATGTCAAAAGTGCATGCCCCTACCTTTTCCATGAGTGGGGGTCAAATATAGCCAAATCAAGACTCCATTTTAATAGTGCCTATTTTTTGTTGGCACCGTCTCCTTCCCTCCACCTTATAATGTCATTCTTTTTCCTGCCCTTGCACTCACGAATCCTCGCACATTCACTCTCCCATTTCTTTGCGGAAGCGGTCTCGTGCAATGGAGCCTACAAAACATTATGCTTAATGGAGGAAGGCTAGGAGGAGCCAAAGCTTATGACTTCTTCCCCTGGATCTAGAAAAATCACTAGGGACATCCCAAATGCCTCAAGAGGAGTACTCATGTGGCTCATGGCTTCCTAGAGAGACCAAGTAGGTATAACTTCTTGAGGAGACGACGTGTAGCTTCCCAAAAATGCTCAAGGATGAGGGGGGGTAGGGCTATTGAAGGTCCGGCTGAGAGTGTTATGCACATCCTAGACTCCAAGGTGGAAAAGGCCTAATGGTAACATTCCTACTATCTCCCTTCTATTTTTAATAGTTAAGGACTTGATGGAAGCACTGATAGTCCTTTGCCATGGCCCCTACCCCCTATTCCGAGTATGGATCAGAAATACAAGGTAGTGGATGCTGAGAGAAACTCACCTTTGTCCCTCTTTCAGTGGTCCCTCCCCAAATTAACCAAGTGACCGATTTGGGTGGAACTCCCTAATCTCCCCCTCCATCTCTACCCTATGCTTAAATTGATCGTGGCTCCCCTTTGGTAAGCTATGTTAGGGCAAAGGCCGCAAACCAGGGTTTCCAAATTGTTAACTATAAAAGGAAGAGGGTAAGGGAAACTTACACCCTCCAAAGGTGGGCCAAACCCAAGAACTATAATAGATTCTCCCCAATAGTGGTTAGACCCAACCCATACACACGAGGGGATGACAAGAAGGAGGACCTTGTTTTTGTCCAAGACACTCAACCTCTATCAAGTCATGAAAATGGAGTGACTTGGAGAAAGAGGTGGAGGAAATGGACTTCCAAGGTGCCAAAACAATTATCCTAGTTTGACAAGCCTTCTCAAGATTAAGAGGAGGCAACCAAACAAAGTATTAGGAATGTTATGTTGCTTTGCAAGCTGAAGCACATAAAAGGAGACTCTCCAACATACGAAATGGAGTGACTTGGAGAAAGAGGTGGAGGAAATGGACTTCCAGGTGCCAAAACAATTATCCTAGTTTTACAAGCTTTCTCAAGCTTAAGAGGAGGCAACAAACAAAGTATTAGGAATGTTATGTTACTTTGCAAGCACATAAAAGGAGACTCTCCAACATAGGAGAGAGTTCCAAGCTTTGTCGAATGAGAAGAATACTCAGCGTAGTGGAACACAACCTCAAAAATCCCACAACAAATGAGCTCAGGCTCATTGCTCTCTTCCAACATCTAAAGCCTAATTAACCCCAATAGGCCTAATTAACCCCAGTAGGCCTAATTAACCCTAGTAGGCCAAGGATTCTCAAAGGCTGGTTATGAAAGTTAACCCTTAACATAGATTTTATGTGTATTCAGGAACTAAAAGTGATAGGTGAACTGCTACTGTTGTTGCATACAATTTGAAAAGACTATCTTAGCTCCATACTTAGTACTACACATACCACTCTCAGGGTAGAGGAGGAACAACAATAGGAGTTTTGAATAGATGGGGCTAATTCCATTATGAAGATTTGAATCATAGATCAGTGGCCCTGCATGTGGACATTGATGAAGACAAATCAGCTCTAGTTTCCATTTATGAGTTTGGGCATGCAAGCTGTCGCCTAAAGCTCTCTTGCACATAAATGCCCAATCATCATGTTAGGGGATTTCAACATGGTAGAAGACAAGGAAGTTAGGTTCCCCTTGAAGGGCAAAAAAAGAAGAAGTGGCTTGTGTGTAAGGAATTCACTCCTTGATAAACATGGCCTTCAATGGAGAGTTCACACGTTCCAATGGCCGAGTAGAGCAAGACTATTGTCAAATGGTTTCAGTAGCATCCTCCTAAAATCTATACTAAAGATCCTTACTTCCATTTTCCTTTTAGACCATAACCCCATCTTATTGTCCTTAGGGAAAACAGTTGTAAAAGCAAGAACTTGATGGTTCCCCGAGCTCTTTACCCTCCCCACACAATGAAAACCAAAATAGAAAAAATATAGAGAGCGATAATTTTTATGGAAACAAATCCCCTATGAAGGCATGGTTGGATTCTAATAAAGAATCTCAAAACCTCATAAGAGACATCAAAACAAGCCTTAGAGTTGAAACTATAGTAGTTGGAAAAAGAAATCAACTGAGAATAGATGCACCTTCAAAAAGACTTCCTTTAGGTAAAAGAAAATCTCAAAAGGGAGGAAGAAATAAGTTGCCAACACCTTGGTCTATTTCTTAGAGAATTGTGAGGAAGGTGGACATACCAACCAAATAGATGTTTTCCATTATTAGAAAGAAGAATAAAAAGGACTTTATTCCCATGCTGAATAGCAGTGTATCGCACACGATGGAACGATGGAATCAACTAAACCTCATACTAGTGGTGATGATCCCTTCCTCTTTGGTGGTTAGCAACCCTTGAGCTGAATTGCTCTATAGAAGAAGTGACGGATTCCATTGACTCTTTGAAAAATGGTAAGTGTCTTGGTCTAAAAAGTCTCCCAGATGAGTTCTTTAAAACATATGAAGATCACTCATCACACCCCTGGTCAAAGTGTGGGAAGAAGAAATAATGATGTTTGAAGCCATGCCCTTTACCATTAATGAAGGAGTTATCAACAAATTTATACACAAGAGCAATGATAAAAACTCCATTTTTTACTAGAGAGATTGATAACCATGCTCACCATAACCTATAAAATATTTTCTAAGACTCTGGCTTATAGAGTGTCTAATTATCCATCTCATAGCATGGATTAGACCCAAACAAAAATGCTTTATCAAATGAAGGTTTATTCTAGATGCTATCATAGCTATGTGGGAAGGAAGAGGACTATAACTTTTTCAAAGCATGCAATAGGATTATAACTTTTTCAAAATAGATTTTGACTAGGCTTATGGCATACTAGAGTGGGACTTTATGCTTCATTGTCTAAACGATAAGGATCTATTAAGTACACTAAAAGTCTATAAGGATGGTAGAGCCAGGGCAATATTTGTCCTCAGATGCTCTATTCGTCGTCGCTGTTGTTTGCCATTGTTGTTGATGCCCTAGAGTGGCTTGTGGAATTGGCTTTGGATGTAGGCAAGCTGAAGGAAATTGGCTTTGGATGTAGGCAAGCTGAAGGAAATTGAGCTCCTTGAAAATGTAGGTCAAATGTGTCTCCAATAGTTCAGATATGATACAAAGTCTCTGTTGCACAATGATGATGTTTCTATAAAATCTTTCTAGCAGTGTTTATAAATTATCTGCCTTGCCTCTGGGTCTAAACTCAACCACAATAAAACATGCATCACACTTTTGTCTTAGCCCCTCGAATGGCTTTTAACCAATAATGTGAAATAATTTTTATCTGGGAAAATTTTTTGTCTGTTGGGCATCCTCATGGGCTTGGAGTCACTCTCTATCAAAGATGGTCGTGGGTGCTAAGAAGAGTACCCAAAAAAAAATGATAGTTGGAAAGGAGGGTTTAATACCTACTTCTTTCCCACATGGCAAGGCTTAACATTCACCCTTAGCCCTTTTCATTGGTATTCAAGGTCATTAAGTTCAAGGTACCCCTCTTATTAGATAAGGGTTTTATACCTACTTCTTGCCCACATAGCAAGTCTTAATAATGTGGCTTGGGTGGAAGAGGCTTAAGTTTTGCTTAACTCTAGGGGAGGGTGCCTCTTGTTACATTGTGGATGTGGAGGGTACGTCCTCCACATCCACATTGTTACATTGTGGATGTGGAGGGTACGTCCTCCTCTCCAGTAGGCACTCTTGGTTGTGGGTTTCCTTCATCTTCTCCTTGCCTTTGGATGAGGCTGAAGATGGTGCTTGTGTATCTTTGGAGGCTTTTAGCCTCCAATGTTGTTTGGTTGCTCGGGGCTTAAGAGGTGGAGAGGATTGAGGCTTAGTAGTAGTTGACTTGAGCAACTATTCATGGGTGTTGCCCTTAAAATATACTTGGGTTCTTACCAAGTCCTCGAAAACCCACCATATTTTTAGTGCAAGGTTTACCTATGATGGTCTTCTCTTATTGGGTCAAACTCAAGAGGGGTTCCACCAAAATCTTCATGACCTTGATTCCCCCAACGCCGATATGACATGTAAAGTTCAAAAGGCTACAGTGCTATCTTGGGGAGCCATAGCTATGTATTTCTCTTATTGGAACAAGATACCTATGTATTTCCCTCATAAGACCCTTGTGCTTATAGTAGATCTTTAGTGACCCACCATGTCTATGGTTAAGTCTTTAGGCTTTTGTAGGCAAATTTTCTATTCTTCTTGGATTGGATAGTAGCTAGTATACTTTCTATGGCCCTCTTGGGAACACATATACTATCAATGCCTTTATCGTACACTTGTGCTTGAGTTGTGCACTTGGCAACCCACCACTTTTGACCTCCTTAATGACAAGCTTTGACGTTTTAAGGTATACTTTACATTAAGTTGCGATGGATTACAAGTGGTAAAATGACTTGCACACCAAGAAGATGTACAATTACTATCAATTATTCATCAAGACAATGTACTCAAGACTTTGAACAACTAGAACCTTGCCTAATAAAAAATGTACATTATTTTTAGGCACTTGGATCCATTATGGTCTTCTTGGATTGTCTTTTACCCTTCTATTGGTGCTTTAGCTGTGCGTATTTTCGTATTTATTGTGTTTCTTAGTGTGCTTCATGTTCCTTGGCAAGCCTTAAAACCTTAAGTACAAAGTCTAATTTAGCTGCTCACTATAGGCCTTCACTTTTTCGAAACTCTTCTTGCCACACTCCTTAGGCATATTTTGGCTCAAGCACTTGGTCATGGGTTATTGGCTCTGATTTAGGCTCCCATTAACTCCTTGACTTTCTCCCCTTGGGCTTTCATTTTCTCGAGAAGTTAATTTTCACATTGTCCTTGGGGCAACTCTACATGCCTTAAATTCTAATTGCAGAAGTTTGTTTGGTAAAGCTATAAGTTGATTTATTTGAGTTTCCCAAGTCTTCATACTATCACACATAGCATCATAAGGTGATTGAAAAAACTTTTTGTCCTCTGCATCCTTGATTCCCTTCAACAGATTATTGTTGATATTCATAAATTATATGTTTCTTTGTCACAAAGCTGTGTGGGGGTATACTCCACATGCTTATGAGGAGAACTCATTTTCCATCAAGGAAGGATCTTGGGTGGCTATGGAGGCTCAAGAAGACAAGTTGAATGGATAGTTCATCCATTCCTCAATCAACAACAAGCAAAACTTATACTATAGGGCCACCTATACCACAGAATAAACTATTGCATTCTTGCCAACCTTAGCCACTACGTTCTGGCCAACCTTGGCCACGAGACCCTAGCCACAAGAGAGGACATACAACTAACATACAAAAACACATGAAAAGATTAGGCCTTGGTTGAGCTTGCCCCCATGGAGTATAGATGTGGCATGGTGTGCACAATTTATCTCCACTTTTGTTACAAACACCAAGGTATGCCTTTTACAAGCTTCAATAAAATGATGCAGCCTACCGAGCTTTCTCTAAGAATTTACTAAGTCCTTCTTCATCTCTTCCACCATCTCCTTCATAGATCAACGTCAATGTATAGGCCTCTTTTCGGCATCATCTGTAAAGATTTCTATAGAGATTTCAAGATCAAATGTACTTACATTATAACCCCGAGACTACCTCAGTGCTTTTATAAGCATCATAAAAATCTTAATCCTCTTCATCATTTTTCTTGATGTTTATAGTTTTGTTTCCCTTTTCTTCTTCATCCTCTGCCTTCTCTTCTATCTCCAAATCTATGACTACCTTGGTGCCTTTATAAGTTGTTACAGTTTACTAGGTTTTCTCCAATAACTTTATTAAGTCCTTCATCATCTCCACTGTTTCCTTCACTAAATTGACATCAATGGGACTTCTTTCGACAACATCTATATAAATTTCAAGCAAAGGTGTACTTGCATTGTAGTCCCCCAAAGTGTCTTGGCCATTTTGGAGATGTCTTCTATTTGGATTTTGGTTAGCTTCTCTAACCAGTGATTATGGGCTCGTAGTTGTTTCTTCCCTACAACTTGTATCTCTTCCTCTTTCTCCCATACTTCATTTTATACTTCAATGTTCTTGGTTATAGCTTTATCAACTTGCTGTTGCCAACTTAACAAAATTTCTTATAGGTTCCTTATCTTCATCTTCAAACCTTGGATGATCTCGCTATCTGATTGAATTTCTTTTTGAATGTGAGTATCCTTTTCTTGAATTGAGGCCTGATAGATTTTGATACATATTGATTTAGCAATGAATTTTGATAAGATATTCCAAGCTATCATCTATGCTCAGTTGTGGGCTATGAGTTGCACACTTGGCTTGTGCTTTAAATGCACATGGCTTCTAGGTATAATAGTGAGCCAACAAGCCAATACGTACCTATCGCTTTATTGTGCCACTGTCCCCCTCTCGGACATCTTCAAGAAATTTGTAATACCAATGTGTGAGTCAGTCTTTGTTGCCACTACCTTCTTAGAAAGATGGAGTTAGTTGAAGTTATGACCAATAATTTTGGAAGATCTACTACTTTATCCTTGCCCTTGTCTACTCCATCTATAGCTCCTGTTACTTAGGTTTCTCTGGTGTCGTGTCTTTAGTAATTATGTTTATGGTGGTGGACGTACTTGTGGTTGTTTCTTAAGGTGTTTCCTTCGATGGGGCTGCTAGTGTTGCATCTTCTTGGCTACTTCTACCACCCTTGTTTTCTTTGCCTTCTTTAAAAGCTCATTGAGCTTAGACTTTGTTCCCAAGCTGAATGTGCTTGCACAACCAGCTTCTACTTTAACTTTCTTCCTCTTGACATCCAAGACCATTGACTGAATTGAATAACAAGAGTGCATCTCTTCTTCAAATATTTTGAGCTTAAAGTTCCTATCCACTGGGAGCAACATCAGTGATCCAGGAAAGCTCCAAGTGGATAGGAACTCTAAGCTCAAAATATTTGAAGAAGGAAATGCACTCTTGCTATTCAATTCAAGGATGGGACCACATCTAAGAAATTTGAAGATAAGGTGGATAAGCCCTTATACAGGATCCAAAGATGACATGGATCCAATTCTAGGAAAATAGTGTAATGTCATATCCAATTCTAGGAGAATAGAGTAAAAAGAAACTTGCAAGAAATTTATTAATTCAAACCAAATATCACATCAAAAGACCACAAATTCAACATATTCAAGATTTGAGAGAATAATACTAGCTCCAAATCACAACTCAAACATTGGGTGCAATCATCTCCCCTCATGTGTGTGGCCTCCCCACACATGAGTCCAAAATAGGCCATAGTCTTTAAAAATACAAAAAGGTGCTTTTCTTGCATAACACTCTCTTGTCCATAAATTGAGGCTTAGTTAAAGCATATCACACTTTACAAAATATTAAAGTTCAAATCTAAGCTTGATAAACCAAGGCTTTCTAAAATAAATCAAAATGTGCACAAGCTAATACATGTATATACAAAGCTTGTTTACAAAAATGTGTGCCAAGTAATAATAATGTGTCAATCCTCTTCACCTAAAAACTAACCAACAATAAATTGGTAAACAAATATTTTATAAGTGTATAAACCATAACCATATACATGTTTTCCTGGTGTAAGTAGCCCCCCCAGGAATCACCCTTCCATATAAAACCAAACTATAAACATTGGAGGCCCCAACCATATGTCAATATATACCAAACATATTAATATTTATAATGGCATCACCCATGATATTAACATGATTTGACTTGACGCAAAGATAATCAATCCAAGCGTCCTCGAATTATCTAAGAGGGTAGAATAATATTTTTATGAGGGCTTCAAATATATTCCCACAACATTTTCTTTTTCTTGAGTTTACGAGGATTGCCCTTAATTGCGAGTTTGTTGAAAAGAATGGAGGATCTCAGGGAAGGCATGAAAGTATTTCTCAGGCATCCATCTTGCATCTTCACGAGAATGGTTTTGGAAAGTCACAAAATATTTGATATATTGACTTCGAGTTGATGTAATCTGATGTGATCAATGACAGTATCTGGAAGCAAAACTTCTTCCTCACCCTCAATAAGAGGTGGTTTCTCATACACAAGATAAGTGGAAAGTGATCCCCTGAAAGGTTTTAACAAACTCACCATGAAATGAGTTATGAATCTACCAATGAGAAGGTAATTCAAGTCTATTAGCAACATCGTTAATTTTGTGAATCACCTTAAAAGGTCCATAAAATCTTGGGGCAAGCTTAACAACTGGAAATTTTTTTAACACTCTTAAGTCGACGCTTTTCAATTCTCAAAAGTACATAATCTCCAATTTCAAAAGTTATAGGCTTACATTTACGGTTTGATTTTTTAACATATTGTTCTTGAGAATGAGCAATAGAATGCTTTACATCATTCAAAATGCTTCTAAAATAATCGATAGTGAATTGATTTGCAGCTTTGATTTTGTGGGAAAGTCTAGGTGGTGGAATAGGAAAAGGTTTTCCATACACAATTTCAAAAGGTGCTCGACCAATAGGCCAAATAGGAGTATTATTGTAAGCAAACTGGAGAAGATGAATGCACTCATCCCACGAATGAGGTTGTTGGCAAACATAAGCTATGAGTAGATCCAAGATAGTACTATAAGTAACCTCAATTTGTCCATTTGTTTCCAGATGGAAAGCTGTGGAAAAATCTACCTTAGTGCCTAAGTTGGAGAAAAGAGTGATCCAAAAGTTACTACAAAATCTTGAGTCTCTATCATAAACAATGACTTTTGGCAATCCGTGATATACAAAGATTTGTTTGATAAACATAATTGCGCGGCTTGCTGAGGAGTTAAATATTTCTTACAAGGTAAGAAATATGCTTGCTTTCTTAAATGACCAAGTATAGTCCACATCATATCCTTATTATGACTTAAACAATAAACTATAGTCCAAAACATATCATTATGACTTAAACGATCAACTAAAGTCCAAATCATATCATTATGACTCGATGTAGTAGGCAAACCTGTAATAAAGTCCATAGATATTTGTTCCTAAGTATCATTAGGGATTGGTAGAGGTGTAAGAACTCCTTGGGTCTTACCTTTATAGCTTTTCATTTTTTGACAAATAGAACATTCAACCACAAATTTTGCTACATCTTGTTTAAGATAAGGTTAAAAGAATTCTCTAGAAACTAATTGTAGATTAGTTTTCTTACAAGATAAGAAATATGCTTGCTTACTTAAATGATCAACTATAGTCCAAATCACATCATTTTATGACTTGATGTAGTAGGCAAACCTGTAATGAAATCCATAGATATTTGTTCCCACGTATCATTAGGGGGATTGGTAGACTGTGTAGGAAGTCCTTGGGTCTTACCTTTGTTGCTTTTAATTTTCTGACAAATAGAACATTCAGCCACAAATTTTGGTACATCTTGTTTAAGATAAGGCCAAGGGGGATTGGTAGACTGTGTAAGAAGTCCTTGGGTCTTACCTTTGTTGCTTTTAATTTTCTGACAAATAGAACATTCAGCCACAAATTTTGGTACATCTTGTTTAAGATAAGGCCAAAAGAATTCTCTAGAAACTAATTGTAGAGTAGTTGAAACACCTCGATGACCCATATATGGTGGTTGATGCATTTCCTCCAATATGAATTGTTTGAAAGGTTTTGCAATACACAATCTCTTCTGGGAGAAAAGATAACCATCATGGCACGAATAATCACCAATAGGGAGACGCTTCTCCTCCAGTTGGCTGCTCTATATAAGGAGAAGGCTATCTCATACAGGGGGAGAGGGGGAACAACCACACAGGTGTCCTGTAATACCAACTGGGATCACCGCCTCTATTTGCGAGGAAAGGGCCCACCAAAGTCTCAAGAAAGCTTCCCACTGCTTTCGCCATGCGGAGAGAACCTCTGTATAACTTCCCCCATTGACCACGGCAGAGGGTGTGAATGATATCAAGCCATATGCTCATGATGGTCTTGACCGGGTATCCTTGATGGCCTCGCTGCATCTAGCATGCCAAATGTGCCAGACTGCTATGCTACTACAAATCTCCCATCTTTGGCATGAGCCTGGTCACTCGTCACCTATAGGTGGGGCTGTAACTAGTACTGCTACAATACGATGGTGAGAGACCTAAAGGCCTAGCCCTCCCCATCCTCCTCACATAAGCCCTGACCACTCCAGCCTCTGTGGCCCAAGCGATAGTGCCCCATGTGATGATTCGGGTTGGTGCCCTGTCCATAGTGAATATGCGGAGAATCCACTGCCAAATTTGCTGAGCCTTCGGGCAATCCCAAAGATAATGTCTCTGAGTCTCCTGGGGGTGGCTGCACCGCAGGTAAGCGGCTGGTCAACCGTTGACTGCCAGCCAAGTACCAATCACCAAACTCCTATGTGCTATCAACCAAAGAAAGAGGGTGATATTTCTTGGCCGAAAGCTGTTGTTATGGCTCACCCTAACCCTCCTTGAAACACATCCAAAAAGAGATTACTTGGTAAACTGCAACTATCGTGAGGATCTTTCCAATGGCCGAGCTTGTAACCCTTGAGGTCTCTAAGCTCTACAACTCCTTGAGAAGCAATTCCACCGCGTCTCCCGTGAGCGTTGTCACACCGCCGTGTTGCACTACGGGTCCTCGTCCCTCCTCTCACCTCACTTCACTCACACACAATTATCACTAGCATGCATTAGAGAGAGAGAGATTGGCATGAGCAAGACTCAATGCACAATGGGAGAGTCTGTTGTATTATGAGAGAAATTCACTTATATACATGGCCATAAGTGTTTACACTCACTTAAACTATGGCTGGCCGGGCACTTTAGGCTCATAAGAGGCCTAATGCTATTTTACAATGACTACTCTCATAATATATCCATGAAGTACATCACTTAGGACTTCATCCTATCTTGCTACCACACGCTTTTGAAGTGGGAATCGCCATGAATACTAAGTCACACCATTACGGGTACCTGTCCAAGTTGTAGCTTTGGACACTATTGCTTCATATCATGAATGTATGACCCTTTGGTGTATCTACCGTGACTCCTTGATGTAAGATACTGGCGGTAGCTCTTGTTAATCCTAGAATTGGATTAACATTCTCCCTTCTTGAGTGACGATGATCACGTCCGCGTGATCGCCGTTGAAGACCTTTGTGGGGGGAGAATGAACAAGCTTTGGCGATGGCTTTGATGTTGAATGACGTTCAATGGTCTTTGTTCCTCCGCGGAAGGAATAAGAAAAGCTAGTTAATGAATGAAGAGGTTGGTGGTGTATTGGGAATTCCTAATGGGGTGGGGTTTTTTGCGAATGATTGTATTTTTACATTAGTGTGAGCCTCCTCTTTTTTTTTTCTTTTTTTTTTTGGCTCACTTTGTTTTTTGAAATCATCGACAAGGTTACATGTGATTTTTATTAGTGGGGACACTAAGAGATGTTAATAATGGGAGAGAAGATCATCGACAAGGTTACATGTGATTTTTATTAGTGGGGACACTAAGAGATGTTAATAATGGGAGAGAAGGATCCGGAGGAACGCAGACTTAATCATCAAAATGAGATGATTATTCTCAGTTCCTCATTTGATTTATTGAAGCGACATTATTTACAGCCATAAATCTGTCATTCTACTCATTCAATAACGCAAATACACCATACGTGGTGGGGCCCTTCAGAGGGTATTTGGGACCCAATGCTGTGTATTTGTCTCTCCTCTCTCTTTGCACTTTTATCTTCTCTACATTGTGCTATTTACTGTCAAGAACCAAGGGCTGAAAGTATTTATCAAAGTATAATCCTCGCCTATAAGCTTCCACATGTTACAGGAAGTTGCTTCACAATCTCAAATTGATCAAGGTTTCCTTACATTGTCAGATTTGGTCAAGAGCATCGTAGCATGCAATAGGTTGATCGTCATAATGCGCACCAAAGCCTTCTTTAGTATTTTTGGAGTACTACAACTATGTCTCACAAGTTTTTCGTGATTTTGTCATTTAGACGTTCAAAAAACTACTCCGAATATGGTTCGCAATCGTTTTTCGATTGTTTTGGGCGATTTTGTGCTTTAAGGGCCATTTTTTAACTTTGACTTTCAAGTTGAATTTTAACGCTGTTGGTCGGAAGCCAAAATCATGGATTTTTTCCTCAAGCACTCAACACCAATTTGAAAGAGCTCAATGCTAGCTTTTCGATGAGGTGACAACTAGAGCGTGTTCATCGGATTCACGATCTAGGACATATGAGCCTCCAAACAAGATCTTTTTTTTTTGGACCGACGGATCCCCTTTCACGACGTGAACTAGCAAGGTGTGGTTCATGACGTGAAATGGACTTTATGGATTTTATTAATTTTTTTTTGACGCGAGACCTGTTTTACGACGTGAAACAGTAGGTACGCTTCACGATTTTTTTTTGGACGTGAGACATTCAAGCACGAACTGCTTAAGATGTAAAACCTTAGCGTGTGAAATGTCCTTTTTTTGTGGAGTCTAGAGGAAAATTCAAATTTTCTTCTTTGGAAAAAATATTTTTTGAATTTTAATTGGGAATATATGAGAATTTTTTCAAAAAGACGTGGGAATAAAAAAAGTCAATACTTTTATGAAACCTCCTTACACCCTTCATAAATGACTCTTAAAATGAACAATTTGATAACTCATTGACATCTTTTTATCCAATGCTCATTAGCCTTAATGAGTTATGAAAAAAGGTTCTTAAGAATTAATCAAAGATTATACCTTCAGATGCGAAACCTTAAGGCATGAAATCTTAAAGTGTGAAACGTCTGTATTTTTTTGTGTAAGACCTTAAGACGTGAAACCTTAAGGCGTGAAATCTTAACGCGTGAAATGTTTGATATATATTGTTTTAGACGTGAGACTTTAAGGTGTGAATTGCTTAAGGCGTGAATGTCGACGTGTCTTATGGATTTTTTTTTCGCGGGCTCTTTCACGACGTGAATTAGTAGATACGATTCACGACGTGAACTAGGTGGTTTAAAGATTTTTTTTTTTTTGCGTGAGATGTTAAAGCGTGAACCGCTTAAAGCGTGAGACCTTAACGCGTGAAACGTCTGTTTTTTTTTATGTAGAGGAAAATTCGAATTTCCTTGTTTGGGAGAAATATTTTTTTAACTTTAAATTGAAAAGATATGGGTATTTTTCAAAAAAGCTAATTGTTTTATGACACATCCTTACACCCTAGATAATTGACCCCCAAAATAAACAATTTGATAATTCATTGGTATCTTTTCATTCAATGCTTATTAGCCTTACTGAGTTACATAAAAAAGTGCTCAGAAATTAACTAAAGATTATTATTTTTACTAATCTTTTAGACTAATCAAGAGCTTTAATTAATCACTAATCACTAATTAATTTTCATCATTGAGCATACATTAGATAGAGCATGAAATTTCTAAGTTATGTGTATCAACTAATATGTAAATTAATTTATAATTAGAGATTAATTAAACTCTTAATTTTAATATCTTCTCTTTATACAAAATTAAGCAAAAGAGAAAAAAATTCATCCAATTGATGTAATAAGGTGTTTTGATGCATCTAGATGCTCTCAAAATACTCGAAAACATTAATTTCGACCTCACATGATCAATTTTGACTTGAAAAAACATGTTTTCGTTTCTTTTTGTCTCTTTATCATCCTTAATGATAAAAATCAATCAATTAAAAAAGATTAATCAATTTTAATTTTTTTTGAGAAAGTTTTTAAGAGATTAAGCTACTCCTAATGCTTGCTAACACTCTAATGCATACAAATCAAATAAAAACCATACAAATCAAGTAAAAATTAATGATCATAGCTCTTTGTTTAACTCTAAAGAAAGTAAAAAATCATAAAAAATTACATTCTATTGCATGCAATGGAGCGAACAAAGCCTGATACACTTTATATGTAAGTATTAGGAACATTAACAACTAAATTAACAACAAAAATAATGATTTAAGCAAAAAAATATTCTTTACAAAACAAAAAAGAAAGTTATTTCTCACAAAATCACACACAAATCACCACATCAAAACCACCTTTTTTTCATGGGAAACCATTAATCAAGACAATGGGTAATGTGTAGATTAGAGGAAAACGATAGAAAAAGCCAAGGCTTGATTCTCTGACAACAGCGCCAAAATTGTTATGACTCACCCTAACCCCCCTTGAAACACATACAACAAGAGATTACTTGGGTTGTGAGGATCTTTCCAATGGCCGAGTTCGTAACCCTTGAGGTCTCCAAGCTTAACAACTTCTTGAAAAGCAATTTCACCATGTTTTCCATAAGCATTGTCACACTGTTGCGTTGCACTATGTGTACTCATCCCTCCACTCATCTCACATCACTCACACACTCGCTTAAACTGTGGTCTACTGGAAGTATGATTAAGAGAAATTGTATGATTAGCTATTATAGAATGAATGCAAATATCTGTCTTTTAGCAATATAAAACTTACCTCCATCTAAACTCGCCACTCCTTTCTAATAATTTATAGCTTGCACTCTTTTGTCCAACCTAAATAAAGCACACCATTATCATCATTAATAAACCAACATGGGCTTTGAGAGACAGAGCCACGATTCTCAAAGGGTGAGGACTTTGCTTTTTTTTTTTTTATGCTTATATGTTTACTCCATCTCAATATTGTGTTTTTCAATAGAATGGTTTGTGGAGATAGAGATGCACACACTAAAATTGTATGATTAGCTCCTGTAAGATGAATGTAAATGTCTGTCTTTTGAGAGAGAGAGAGAGAGAGAGGGAGTTGATAAAAAGAGATTGTGATATTCGTGCGTGAGAGAGTATGTGCACATTGATTGAGAAAAGTAGGTGGATGTGCGATAAGCTGTTTGTGTAACGTACACATAGACATGCACTTCTAGTGCAAGTGTACACGAGAGAGAGAGAGAGAGAGAGAGAGAGAGAGAGAGAACTATGATGTAAACATACGAGTTGCATTACGTAGGACTAACGTATTTGAGATGTATGATCAAGATGCACAATTGAGAAAATTTTATATGTAGGGATCGAGATTTGCAGTGGCTATGTGAAGGTGTTAGTTGCATATGGCATCTTGCATTAATCCTTGTGTTGTCTTTCAATGTGTAGGAGCTTGTATCCACATTCCTTATTGCTACTAATAGGTAGGTTGAAAAGGTTTGTTTTTCAAGGAAGTTCGAGAAGAAAAGGCATGGCAATTATCTACCTATAATTGCCTTTTCGTGAGACGTACCGACACGACTTAGCAAGACCTAGTAGAATGAAATGTTCAACCCCTCGTTAGTTAGTTCATTGGAGACTAGTTTATGATAGATTGGGTTACCTTTCAAAATCATGAGTTTAGTAGTAGTGCCTATGTCTTCACCTTACTCTTTATATTGACGATTACTACAAAACGAGTCAACTTTTTTATGACAACCACAAACCCTTACAAACAAGCATGACACTCCTCAAAAAGCAATTGTGACTTCATTGCAAGTCCCTGCAAAAAGACCAGTTAGATTTTGTTGTTAAATGCTTAATCCCCATCTTTTAATTCATTGCAAGAGTTGAGGGATGAACATTTTATTGGTGAACATTTATTGTCTTTCTTCTTTTAAGACAACTTGAACAAACACACGAGGACGCATGAGAAGTATATTACCACTAACTAGAGAAGCTATATTTCTACGATGTACGATTGTCATCTCCTCCTCTCTCATCTCCTAACCCCATAAACACTTTTTGAGAGTTATTAAAGATATTTGGACCACTCTCTCAAAATCCGATATGCTAATGACGTGCATAGTACTACTTTTCTAGTAAAAACTTTCTCAATCACTCTCATCTTTGATCCCTAAATTGTATTTCTATTTGCTTCTCTTGAAGTGGCACGATTGGTATTAATCTCTCTCCATACAACATAGCCTAGGACTACATACCCTCACCACATGATGATGCATGTGCACATGTTAGTGTAACTCACTTTGCACATGTTCTATATTGTTTATCATAGACTATTTAGGGCAACATTAAGCTTGTTTATATTTGAGAGGACTCACTTATGCTCGCCAAGTTGCAATTTGCTTATATGATGACACTACTTTGTCCTACATATAGAGAGTATAGGTGAGAGATCTCACTCCTCTCTAGACCACACTATGAAGCACATCCTTTTTCTCCTTAATTAGTGAGTTTAGTGAATTTATCTCCTCCTTGTTCTCTTAAGAGTGCGAAGTGTTGGATGTGACTAGCTCACTCTTTAAGTGTGTGAAAGGCTTGCAATTGAGAGCTTGTGTGGGTTTACCTTCTCTCATTGCCATTTCCCCTTCATTTGCTTGAGCTTAGGCTATTAAGTACAAGGTGAGTGGTATGAAGGGAGTACGATGGTATTAATTTTTATTTTCCATGTCCTTTTAGATTAGGTTCCTTTTCCTCTTTATACACTCTCTCTCCTCTCATTTCCATTAAATTAGCATATTTTTAATTCTTTATTCATTAGATCAAAACAATACCATGACACCACTCACCTTTTACTCAATACCTAAGCTCAAACAAATGACAAGGAAATGGCACTATGAAGGTGGCAATTTTCAATCATGACTTGTCGAGGCAAAAATTCCATGATCATGTTATGATGTCTGTTTTCTTAACTACAATGTTTATTTAACTGAGACTGGTGGCGACGAAGCTAATGACAAAAGCGTTTCTCTAGTCTTAGTACAAGCTTGCTCATCTTTGACTCCAACTCGAAAAACAAAACAAAAAACATTATTTAAGTTTGATTCATACATCACAGCAAACATCTCTACATTCATGTTGTTAGACAAGCTTCTACTAAAAAAGCATCGTATAGTCATTTATCAAAGTGAAAATTTCGCAATGCAGCATATCATCCCTTTTCGTGCCGTTGTGCAACTCATAAATGTAGGAATTTAGCCATCGCCTGTGTGGTACTCATTGTTTATGCACAATGAAAACATCCCCGAGAGAGAGAGAGAGAGAGACGTCTCCGGTCGGTTGGTTCACAAGATGCCAAAATGAATTCTAGAGATCACCCATTAATAATTATTTATTACTAAATTCTTAAATCAACAATGCCATGAAGCTTCTCTATATTATCTTAAGGAAGAGTTTCACAAACCTTCCCCGTGGTAGGTTCGGGAAGGGGAGGAGGAGGTTTGGGTAGAATTTGAATTTGGAGTCTCAAGAGATGTGCGAAGCACGGGTTGCCCACTAGTTATGATAAAGTTAAGGGTTAGTAACGGTACACTAGCCTCCAAAAGAAGGTGATTTAATATGCCGAATCAAACTATACAGCTCGAAAAAATCCCTGCAAATCTCGTTTAATATGTTTTATTTTACTATATATTCCAGATCCGCACGTCCATCCATAAATGATTTTAAGAAGTAAGGTTAAAAAAAGCGACAACACGGGTATGGTACAAAAAAAAAAAGGAAGAAAGAAGAAGAAGTTGATTTACATTATATAACTGATTCCTGTGTAAAGAAAAAAAGAAAAACTAAGTAACGATAACACACTCAGAAAATAATTAAAAAAGGGAACGAACCCTACTCTGTACCTGTTTAGAAAACATCAGAGAGGAAAGGTGTAGTAGCCTCAAGGTCATCCCACTCTAGAGCCTCCTTTGTGTCAGAATCTGGATCCTTCCCAACAAGTTCCAAGGGGGCTTCTAACGGTGGTGGAGTCTGCAGAAAAAAAGCCCCAGGTCTCGCGTTAACGTTATGTTTCTTCAAGGCACAACCTTAAAGCCACAGCTTTGCAAGCATCAGAAACATGTACCATATCTCGAACGAGAGGCCAGTTTATGCCCCGGAAAAAGGAATGTTGTTTAATTTCATGTGCTCCGCTAGTCGATCCCAGCCTGTTTGCAGGATCCCTGTGTAGCAGCCCGTTGATTAACTGCCTTGCAGCTAAGCTTGCCTGCAAAAACATAAGCCAAGGGTCAGCAACAGACTGAAATAACTACAAAACAACCAATGAGGAGAACAATGTAGAAAACAATGAAGTGAAGGCTACCATGGTAGATCATAGAGAAACATGGCTATGGCTATGGCATAAAGAGAGAGAGAGAGAGAAATAAAACACAACTCAATAATATTAGAGTGGCAAACTGATTCAAATGCTTTTTCTTAATTATCAATTAGAAGAATGCCTTTAAAAAGGCTCCATACATGCTACTAATATAGATTAGGTGTGAGTGGGTGGCTCAGTTCCTGGATTCTAGCAAAGATAGATGCCCCTTTGACTTTCGCTACTCTTGTACTTAGATAAGGCTTGTTCTCCAGCAAACAAGAGGTTCAAAACAAATCAGTACGTCACTTGACCTCAACGTGATACAATCATTAAAATGACCAATTCACAAAAGCATTCACACTGATTACCATCACAACACTAACCAACACCTTAGCTTGGTCACAGACCACTCTGCCTATTTGGTACTAACTTTGGATAGATACACATTAGTGAAGACTAAGCTAGTCTCCTAGAGCTTCCAGTTCAGTAGATCCTAATAATCAATTCTGTGCAATATGTATGGCATCTCTCACAACTCACCTTAAATATTTTTCTTCACATCAACCAGTCAATAGTTTTCTTAAAGGGTCATCAACTGCTCAGATCCACTTTACTTCTGAATTCTATATAATAAGATAGATAGTTTCCATTTCAAGGTCATCAAATGCTCAGATCCAGTACTTGAAAAAAAAATATTTTTCAACTGATCAAAATAAGGACAACTCTTAAATCTATCTAGATTTTGTTTCTGAAATCTCTACTATATGCCGGTTTTATAACTAAAATATATGACAAATCAATCATTCCTTAAAATAAGGGCTACTTAAAATCTCAGCCATTTTTTCTTAATTCTGGCTGCTGGTAGAAATACACTAGAACGCCGATTTTTTCGAGCACTGCTCAGATCCACTTAACTTCTGTATTCTATATAATAAGATAAGATGAAAGCCAAAAAATACAACCATCAAAAAGACCACATGAAGAAAGCTATGCGTCCCCGGAATATTGAAACTGACCCTGGCTGGAGCTATGCTGACATGGTTCCTATGTGGCACAAAAAATGGAAAAGTTCAAAGAGCTGGCTCAGCAGCTTTGAATGACCCTTTGACAATTCTCTGTTGGAAGATCTTCTTGTCCACACAGTTACCGTGTTGTCTAAACAGTATCTTCCCGCCCATACAGGAAGATATGGCCAAATTCTAGATAAGGCCCTGACCAACATTTTTTTCAGACGGTGTGTAAAATTGTGGTTGTTACATCTCAAGGCCCTGCATTGAGTAGCACCCTCTCCCATAGTAGGCATGCAATCTGAAAAACTGAGATAATCTAGAAAACTGACTTATGAGGTGAATTCCTTCCGTTACTGGTGACTCTTAAGAAACACTAGGGAGTAACAAAAATACGAAGGGCAGAATATATTGCAACAAACCTCAGTTTGAAGTAGGGTGAGGTGATTTGAGATGGATATATTGGCCACTCCGAAGAGAAACTTGACGAGAAGACATCATTTAATCTGTTGAAGCTCTGCAATGGTACATATGGAAGAGAGATACAACTTCAACAAAGTACTTCTAAGATGATTCTTGCCATGCCACAATACCCTCACCCTCCTTCAGCACCTACTTTTTTTTTAGTGAAACCCACTGTCTCGTTAAGAAAGAAGAGAATATACGTTCATAGCTGTCCCAGATGAGGACAGCTACTACTAAGATCAAAGATAGTGGGAAAACACTTCTAATTGCTAGAAGGTTAGTCCCCCGATTTGATGAGAATCTCGGAGGGACTGGAAAAGGGCTCCCATAACTAAACAAACAACCGGATAGAATCTCCAAAGAAGAGCAACTGATTCCAAGCATGATAGATAGTCAACGCCCAGAATCTGGTCCAGTCAAAGAAGTCAATATAGTTTGGTAGGGGAGGAGAAAGGCAACCAAAAAGCCATAACATTCGACCAAAATGCCTCCCCGGAAAACGAGCCCGAAGATTTGTAGACATCATCAACAAAATCGCGAGTGCGAACAATACCACAGAAGGTGAGGCACTGTCTCTGTAGGATGAGAGCACTGCCGACAAGAAGTAGAGGCAATGCACCATCGTACCGAAAAAGATCCAACCGGGAATACTCCAACCAAACATCTCAACAGAAACAATTGTTGCTTGAGGGACAATCCACTCTTCCAAATTCTTTTCAATGAAGCTTTCCAATAAGCAAGAGATTTTGACATAGGCGATTTCCATGATCCCCAATCCATGGAGGTGGTAAGAGCAACTTATAAGGCTTAGCTGCAAACAAGTTGGCCAATGATGCAAGAGTATATCCTAGAAGTTGCCTACCAAAAAACCGATCTTGGATTCTGAATGATTCCTCAAGCATTGGGACTGGTTGAAAGGGCTGCATTATTTCCGAAATGAGTCTCCAGATTGGCCTGTGTTGCACCCCTAAATTGCATTGCCTGACTGCACGTGGGAAGGTAATAACTTAACCATTTTCATCCACAACATTGCATATGCGACGAATTCCGAATGTGGAAAGATTGTAAGTCTTTCTTGGTTGAGACAAAGCAAGCGGTGGATTAAACACCCTGCTCCAATGAATACTTTGTAAAAAAAGTGAGTTTCCTTGATTTGGAGGCCTACCTGACCATTGCAAGTGACACAATATAGCTTGCTAATCTTGAATGAGAGCAGTTGAATATGGGGAGCCTGGAATACGACCATGAAAATGCCCAAAGATTATATTGTCATAATTGATGATCCAATGACCATATGCATTTGTTTGCATGTTATTGCACAGAGCTCCCAATATGTGTGCCCATGGCTTGACTTGCTCTATAAATGCAGGTAGAAGAGTGGCTTTTCTTGCTAGTATATGATAATGAATGTTAAAAACATTGAGCCCACCATGCATTTTGGGCGAACACATAAGGTCTTGTCTTAATAAACGTAACCCTTTTCTATCTGCCTTGGTTTTCCACACGCATTCCATTGCTTTAAACATGAAATTATCAATCTATATGCTTGTCCAAGGTAAGGGCGGAAGATAGAACTGAACATATGCCATGATTATTGATTGTACTATACGCAACAGCACATGTAGAGGCCATGTAGATAATTTCTAGTATTCTATTTTAGAGTGCAATTTTGCCATCACCCATTGTGTTTATCTTTCATAGACAATTCCCAACCAATGGGATAACCAAGATGCCTCACTATCTCTTTAGGTGGGATAATCTGACCCGGCCACAAAAGCTAATGCCAATCATGATCTTTCAAAGGGAGCCGCTTTGATTTTTGAAAATTTACATGTAACCACAACAAAACCATAGAGAGATAGTGCTTTCATAAAAGTACTTACATCAGCCTCTGTATCCTTGGGAAAAAAGAGTCATTAGCATATGCCTGTGCTACAAATTATGTACTATCGACCGTGGAGAGACCATGTAGCTTTCCATCTCTTGTTAATCTATCCATGTAAAGGAGCATTGGGTGAGTCGCAATGGAATAGAAAAGTGCACTAAGCGGACAACCCTACTGAACAGCTTTCCCAAGATACCATGAGGCTGTAAGTTCTCCGTCCAAAATGCATTTAGTTGATCCCTCTTGATAAAGCTAGAAGATAACATTGTTCATTTTAGGCCCAATTCACATTCTGTCCATCACTTGAGCTATAAACTCCCATTGAACTGTATCAAAAGCCTTAGCTATGTCCACCTACATGATGAGAACATCTTGATCCGTATACTTGGCATATTTAGTGTCAATATACACATTTGCTATATTGTCAGTCATTTGTCTTTGAGAGAAGACACAGACACACAGAGGAGAGGAGCAAAGCAAAAAATAAGAGAAGCAGGCAAATATATTCAAGACGGAAGGAATAGGAGAGAGAAAGAGAAAGGGTGCACAGTCACACACAACTGCACCCAGAAAGAAGACAAATGGAAGATTTCATAAACAGCAGGAGAGGGAGCAGGTGACAGACGTAAGGACATGCAAGAACAGCAGAGACAGCTACTGGCAGGAGAAGGCAAGATAGACGACGCAGCAGAGGCAAGAGACGTGAGGAGTGCAACAAGCACTGCAGACTCAGCGAGGGATGACAGAAGCCAGCGTTGCAAAGCAGAATGCAGCGAAGACGGCGCTGCAGAGCTCCACAGATTCGCGTCCCATCACACACATTACACACACACGCACACACACTCCTCCTTCAGCACCTACAGGAGTAGATCCCCATAGTGAGTGGGTAGGTACTGAAATGGAGGTTGCCTGAACCTCTGTTGAGGCACTTAAGTCCAGAGCGTGTAGTATCGCTATCATGCGTGTGCCTCATTCTGGACTCGTCAGAGGACAGAGTGACAAAGGGTTTTCTTTGCCTTGACCTGATTGTACCCCGCCGTGATTGCATGGTAAAATTAGTTCACCTGAGGATCCCTGCCATCGCCTCCCACTTTTATAGCAAGCAATACCTTGCCTCTGTCAGACAACATGCGAGACAAAGTTACTCCAGCCTCGCAGAGTCTTTTGTATTCTCCTTTTTCATAATAGGAGTTTGAGCTAGCACTCTAGGCCCTCCCCTCCCAAACTGCCCTGAGGCGTGGAAGGGCTTGTAGTTTCTCCCTTCCAGTGACATCGCAATCTCAAGAAGGCTAGCCTACAGGCCATCATGACCTGTTTCTCCTTGAGCACCTTCCCAGGGCCTTATCCATTTGATTCCCAAGGACAAGAGGTTCCATAGTAGTGTCTCATCACCCTCCTAGGTGCTGCCTACCAGATCCTGGCAAGTGCGATCAGCCGTCATCTTCAACTGCATCTCCCTAATCTTATGCATGGCATGCAAACACATTTTATCCCAGATAGAAGCACATCTTGGATAACAAGTTCACCATTTGGGAGGCCATTATAGCTGCATAGCTCTGCAAAGAGCATCTCCGTCCTAAACTGCAAGAAGGCATATGATGGAGTTGACTGGACGTTCCTGGAGGACACCATGCTCCGGATGGGCTACTCAGCGGCCTGGATTTGAAGAGTCTTAGCAAAATTCTGTTCCGCACATAAACTTGTTCTCAGTCAAGAAGTGAGGGGCAAGGGATTTCCCCTCTCCCACATGGTGCGTAGGGCTCCCACAACTCATCCTCTTCTTCTATACATGGACCATTTACTCAGCAAGGTGCACTTCGTGGTCTTCAATTGCCATCTGGCAAGCATTTTGTGGTACAAGCTTCCCTCTTCATGCCATGAGATGATCCTGCATGGCACACGGGCACACGTTAAAACTCTCATTGGGTTTTGCAAAAATTAATGCTAAATTGCAGTACTAGAAGTTGGCCACATGGCCTTTACATGTTACTCCGTATTGTGGAGTCCATTCTCATTGCATACATACAATTCTTCTTGCCATTGCTTGCTTGGCCAAAGAAGCACTTGAATGAGTACATGTCTGCTACACTCGAGATACTTTGGAAAGCTAATCACAATACTAAAGGCCTCAAGTTGCTGCGAAAGGACAAGCTATGTACACACAGAAATCATGGGGGTGTCAACATTCTCGACTAGAATGGCATGGAAGACCGTCCGGGATTGGAAATACCATGTGGCTGGAAAGCATACTTTGCAGTAGGCGGTTTTGTGCTCCGTTAGGCCTTCTTGAGCCACGGAAAGCTTTCTTCCTGTCACAAGTGGGTGTACGTTTCATGGCGAATGTGGTCAATGATGAAGGCTATGTTATCTCCTTCCCAACAGCATGCTGGAGGTATGGATTAGGTATGCACCACAAGCCTCTATGGCATCTCATACACACCTTTCAGCCTCTTCAACCAGTGCCTCCACTGCATCATGAGGAGCGTTTGAAGGACTAGCGGGTTGCTACACCACAAGCTACAGGGTTACATGAACGGCTAAAAGGATCTATATCAAACTGCTTGCTCCTCCTTGGATCGCGGATCACGCTAATGCACTTTGGACAATGCACAAAACATATAGATGGTGGGGTGGTTGTTTGAGCAGCATATGGAAAAATGCTTTGCCACTAAAAGAAAGGCTGTTCCTTTGGACATGCATTGTGGGAGTTTTGCCTATCGATGTATTCTTGGAAAAGAGGCACATCGCTATGCCAAGATGTCACCCTTACATGCTACGCGATGAGACACTACTCCATTTGCTATGGTATTGTGATTTCTCTCGTGCTCTCCTGGACAGACTTTCAGGGCATCTTCGCATGCGATTCTTGAGAGCTCAATTTGGGAAGACATTTTGGCTTTTCGCTCGGATTCCACAAAGATATACCAACTTCGGGGTATTCTTTGCGTGGACTACTTTATGGTCACTGTGGACAATATGGTAAAATAGAAATCAGATACATTATGGATACGTTCCTCTTGATCAATACACCTACTTCCGACGCTTGTTGAGATAGTCTCTACATGACTGCCGAAACTCAACAAATAGACGACCAGCAATACATGGCCTTCTTTGACAGCTTCTAGACAATCAAATCCCTGGCCCCTCTATCAGGGCCTCAATTATTTCATGATGTTTTGTTTGTGGGTTTTCACCTTGCAATGAGGTTTCTCATTGGTTATATAAGAATTACTAAAAAAAGAACTACGGTTTTTCTAAAGTTCATATACATCTCGCTCATTTATAAGTACATTTTGCAGCAAGTAGACATATGCAAAAATTACAAACAGTGACAATAAAGTAAAGGACAAAAAACTAGGTCAGCATCTTGACATTAAAAAAACTTAAGGATGTGAAATGGATGGTGATTTGTTCTTACCGGAATGCTACTAGGAAAAGTTAAGTCCTTGTGAAGAATATTTGCAAAAGTTTTCTGCCTGTTTTTGCCTCGAAATGGAGTACGCCCATATATCATTTCATACAATAGGATACCTGAAAATCATAGCATAGAAGAGCATCATTAAGAATTTCTTAAAATCAACAACCAAAATGCAAGACAATCAGGGAAAATCCAAAAAGAGCTATGCTATTTTTGGCACTTAATGGCACTTAAAAGAGACTTCTTTTAAGTATGAATATATCTATACAAAATCACGGCTGTTAGCTAGGAGAGACATCCTCCTAAACCCCAAGATGTGCGTAACCAATCTAAGAAAAGGTAACGCTGTAACTTGCCCAGGAAGCACGGGAGTGGGCGCGCATCACTTTGACCATGAGCACATATAAACATTTCGCCATTTAATCACAACCATTAATCAATCCACAAAGCTGAAAATAAAAGTTGCACAACAGACACCACAAAGAGGCCGGAATAGGCCGACCGCGCCCCCCCGCCCGCCCCCACCCCCCTCCCCCCCCCGCCCCCCGTGGAGCGCCAAACCCTATAAACAAGCCCATGTAGCTCATCCATGAACTCATAAACTAGTATAACATTCTGTATATTCGCATAAAACCAGAAATTTCAGCAAGCTTTAGGACTGTTTTGCTGAAAAACAGCCATCCAGGGTGTGCAAGATGGTGCAGAGTAGTGAAAACCACCTTTCTCAAGCTGGATATGGTTATGGTGGGCTTAGAAATGAAGAGAAATGGAGAAAAATCAGAGTTTTCAGCCCCCAAAAACCTGCTTGAATCTCAAACTCGCCCACGAGATAACTCTCTCGTGTTCAAATAAGCAAGAAAATGCTATAATGCCATGTGTAGAGCTGAACTGACAAGTGTGAGGACACTTGTCTCACTTTTATCCTCTTATTTGCTTCATGTCCGAAATCCAAAGGCCAAAAATTCCACAATCTTTAGCTCTAAAAATATCCTAGATGATAGCTAATTTCACATTGGTGCTTTGGCAATACTTGATCTCTGTCGAATTTTGGAGGTAATGAGGCGAACGGAAATTCTGTCGAAGATAGTCAAAAATAGCAACTTTCCCTAAAATTTAGGAGATAATCTCTGTGTGTTCCACCACATGAGAAATACATGTAAGCACCATGTAGAAACCTGTTTCATTGCTCGATCTCCCCCAAATCCTCAAGAGTTCGCCATACATACTTTCCACTTGACACTTGAGCTCCAAAACCCATTTCTGTGTCCAAGAAACCGTCTCGAGTGCTTGGACCATGTTACGAGCACTTGGTCCTTGTACTGGATAATCCCCCATTCCCAAAGCTTGTACATTCTTGATCTTTTCAACATCCAAAGCTCATCCACACACATGAATTCTAGAGATGCCGAAAATGGTGACATTTCCCCCAGCTTCTTAAAAGTTGTGCTCAGCTTTAAAGCTTCAAACCATATATCAAGATGTAACCATAACCCATCAAGTGGGCAAGAATTACGTGGAAGATATGCTAGACACAAGCACAAGAGCCAATTGTGTTCCAATAACCAATATCAATGAGAGAATCATATGCCAATGAAAATCGCCAACCAAGTGCTAATACACTCAAACAAGTGCCCTGCACAAGAAACTAGTGCCTCGCACAGAAACATGTGCTATGCACAAAAATTGGTGCCATTCAAGAGCACAAACCATGGTGACAAAAAAGCTGGTTCTCCATAGTTCAAGCAATCCTTTCTCCCAACCCTAACAGTTCCCATGTTCTCTCATACAATCTCAACTCTGATCAATAAGCATGGTGTGGAAACAATGAAACACTCACTCCACAATCCCAACACAAATCCACATGTATGGTGGAGTGTTCATTGAATTTCTCTCTCACAATCCCAACATGAATCCACATGCATGGTGAGATGAACAATGAACCTCGTGGCCTCTGTTAGGAAGATAGTGATTCCAATATCGCTGGAAAAAATCCATGTCCCAAATAAACGGGCGAGAAAACACATTCCCATAAGTCCAGATATCATAATCATGTCCCAAGTAAATGGGCGAGACAAATCAATCCCATCCAGATATCATAATCATGTCCCAAGCAAATGGGCGAGACAAAATTGGTCTCCTACCAACAAGGCATTGGTCCACATGACCCTTGGCATAGACATAAGTCCTGTGCCAACCAAGCGTTATGTCCACTGTACCACTTACACTCCGTTTTGGTACTCTGACCACACACCTTGGGTGAGAGGTGGGCTCAAGTAAAACAATCACTCGCAGGCATAGCTAGCCTGGTGTTCCATAAGCATTTCTGCTACACATAGTTTATAGGCATTCGGCCACCAATAGTTTGTAGGCATTTTTGCAACCAACTCACACTACCCTCTCAAGTGCCCATGTTCCCTTCCATCTGCTCTCGACCCATAGATGGTAGAAACAACCTTCAAGAGAGCACATAAGACAAGAGAACATTACACAGGGTATGTTGTGCTTGTCACTACCGTCTGAAGTGCCCATGTTCCCTTCCATTTGCTCTCTATTGTTCCACCCACACATGGTAGAAACAATCTTCAAAAGAGCATGTAGGACAAGGGAACACTACACAGGGTATGTGAGCCATGAGTTCCATAAGTCCAATGCACCCCAAATAAAAAGAGCCAAAACGAATAATCCATCCCAATAAAAGGGAACCATAAATATGATCCATAAACCTCAGGATGGATCCAAATCCCTAAAAAAGAAGCCTAGAAATCCATACACCAGTATACCATAACTCTTACCACATGCTCCGTGCTAACCACACACCTTGGAGTAGAGGTGGACTTTATCCATAAAAGCATAATATCCATGAGATATCAAAATATTTCTTCTCTATAAACTCGGACAGATTCGTCCATAGAAATCGCTTGTGAAGCTTAATATCTATATAAATCTCGTCCAAAAAAGAAATCTCCATAGGTATAATCCATCCCAATAAAGGGAGTCATCAAATGAATTCATCCCATTAAAGGGAGCCTTAAACAATGCAAAAGATGACCATATATATATATATGTATATATATATATATATATATGTATATATATATATATGTGTATATATATATGTATATGTATATATATAACCATGGCATATATTGGAGTCCTTGAGCATCGTGCTCACGATAGAGATGACCTCTAGATTCTAGGCTTCTCAGCCATGAAAAACATTTTTCGTGAAACACATTTAAGAAAAACATACAAAACTTCTCCTTGCATTTACACGCAAGGGTTAGGTGTTCAAAACACATAAACCATGAAAGATAAAAAAGTAATAGCTTTGTAACCTCAAAGAATACTTAGCTCTTCTTCTTTGCCGAAAACATCATGAAGCCATGAGACAAATAGAACTCCATTATAGCTTGGCACTTGCTTTGAGCTTGAGAAGCAACTTCCATAATACAAAGATAGCAGATAGACGCCTCCTCACACCCTCCAAGAAACCATTTCCATTATGCCTAGTATTGCTATGTATAATCCTATCAATGGCCATAGTATGCACCTTAATAAGATCGTTCTCAAATAAGAATGAGAGAAAGCCTTCTACTCTGATACCAATGCAACTCACCCGGGAAGCGTGGGAGTGGGCGTGCATCGCTTTGACCATGAGCACAATAAAACATTTCACCATTTAATCACAGCTATTAATCAATCCCCAAAGCTGAAAATAAAAGTTGCACAACTGACACCTCAAAAAGGCCGGAATGGGCCGGCCCTCCCCTTGGAGAATTTCATTATCCAAGAAGAAATATAACATATACAAGCTTTGAGGGACTTACTCTCCCAATGGGAGATGCTGGATTATCCATATACAGTCATAAACCAACAAGTCCTTCCATACGCGCATAAACTTGTATGACAGCCTATATGGCTCTTCGAGGAGCACATAAACCTGTAAACGAACCCGTGTGGCTCATCCATGAACTCATAAACCTGCAAACCAGCCCATATGGCTTATCCATGACCTCATAAACTAGTGTAACAACGTGTATATCGCATAAAACCAAAAATTTCAACAAGCTTTAGGACTGTTTTGCTGAAAGACAGCCATCCGGGTTGTGCAAGATGGTGCAGAGAAGTTAAAAATCATCTTCTCCAAGCTGGATATGACTATGGTGGGAATAGAAATGAAGAGAAATGGAGAAAAATCAGAGTTTTCAGCCTCCAAAAACCTGCTTGAAGCTCAAACTCGCCCAAGAGATAACTTTCTCATATTCAAATAAGCAAGAAAATGCTATAATGCCATGTGTAGAGATGAATTGACAAGTGTGAGGACACTTGTCTCACTTTTATCCTCTTATTTGCCAAATGTCCGAAATCCAAAGGCCAAATATTCCACAATCTTTGGCTCTAAAAATATCCCAGATGATAGCTAATTTCACATCGGTGCTTTGGCAATGCTTGATCTCTTTCGAATTCCGGAGGTAATGACGCGAACAGAAATTCCATCGGAGATTGCCAAAAAAGATTGCCAAAAATAGCAACTTTCACTAAAATTTAGGAGATGATCTCTTTGTGTTCCACCACATGAGAAATACATGTAAGCACCATGTAGAAACCTGATTCATTGCTCGATCTCCTCCAAATCCTCAAGAGTTCGCCATACATACTTTCCATTTGACACTTGAGCTCCAAAACCCATTTCTATGTCCAAGAATTTGTCTCGAGTGCCTGGACCATGCTATGAACACTTGGTCCTCTGTACTGGATAATCCCCCAGACCCAAAGCTTGTACATTCTTGATCTTTTGGGCATCCAAAGCCCATCCACACACATGAATTCTGGAGATGCTGAAAATGGTGACAAATGCCATGAAAGTCCAGAGATTCAAGTTTAACACATGCCAAAATTTTTCCCTATTTTTTTTCAATGTGTAGATCCACCACTAGTCACAATATTGAATGCCCGCATGTAGAGAGCCTTTTTTCTTTCTCCCCCTTTTTTTAAATCTAGCCTTAGGCCCAAGATCCTCCCGTAGTTATTGTTTTTTCACCCAAAGGCACTTTTTAAAACCATCTGTAGGCGATGCCGCAGCGTAAGCCAGAACCTCCTGACCTAGGCATCACCACTTGGGCTATCACCTCATTGGCGCCTGAAGACAACTTTTTACATGTCTGCCCCAGGGCGATTAGAACTCGTGGTTGTGACTACAACACCAAAAGATGTCGAAGCGGAGATTGAACTTGGGATCTTCTCCCTCGGAGCTCCAAGTCTACACTGCTGGGCTAGGCACCCATTGGTTAAAACTCTTCAGTGTAACAAGCAGTTCAAAGAACTTGAAAAAGTTTCCATCTACTACACACCATCAGGATGTGCATGATGAGTCTTGATAGCATTGTGTTTTTCAGCCAATGGCCTGTCCTATTCATGTACCCATTTATCTACATGAGAGGATAAGTACAAAATTTTATTGAGTCTGTTAGATAGACTTTCAAATTTCACCATGTATGCTGTGCTTGGATATTCACCCATACTTGCAACAGATTTTTTGCATGCGCAGTTCACCCATATTTGAAATATGTAATGAATCCATACCATAGTAACAAAAAAACCTGTTTCTAGCTTTCGAAACCTTGAAACTTCGAAACGGTTTTTAAAAACCTTGAAACCTCTCCGGTACGGCAATTTCGCCGAAATTTCAGGTTTTGTTCTTTTTCCCCCCTTGATTTTTCTGGGACTTTTTTATTTTTGTTTTTCTTCCATATCCTCCTTATCACCTTCCTTTCCTCTTCTTCTCTTGCCTCCCTCCTTCCCTTTTCTATCTTCTGCTACTTCTTTCACGTCTAATCCTCCTGTATTCTCTTCTTCTTCCTTTCTCTTCTTCTCTCCTCTTGTTCTCCCTTGCTCTTCTTCTCCTTTTCTCTTCTTCTCCTCTCTCCTTTCCCCTTTTTCTTACTTCAATGTCTTAAATCTTTCTAAATTTCGACCTTCTCTTCTTCAATTTCGTAAGAGTCCTTGATTGAGTGGCATCTAATCAAGCAAAATTGCCATAATGCCTCACCAAAATAAGAATGGTTCCCCGAGATGAGTGAGAAGAGACCATTTTTTCATCATTACACTATGTTTTTAGATGGCCTCTATAAGTTCTTTAAGTATTCATACTTTATGAAATTATTGATTTTTTGAACCCTCGCGGTTTCTTAGCCAAGGGACGAAACCTTTCGAAACAGAACCCCAAAAACCTCAAAACGAAAAAAAACCTCGAAACGTTTCCTGTGACTATGATCCATACTAACTTTCGTCGGCATCTTGGGCTTTTTAAAGGACTACTTTTAGGATATTCCGATGATCAGTCGCCATCTTGAATAGATGATGAAGACCCTTGGATGTTGACAGCCACCATGGCAGCAGGACTCCTTGATCATCCCATCACCCGAGAACCTCCTCAGTACCTTTTGATTCCCTGCTTGGATGGCCTCCACTTTCTCCAGCAGATAGAGTTCTCCAAAATACCCAGCCAGCAATTGTCGCATCTCCAAAAGGGATACATCATGCAGTCATGTCCTTCGCGCCACCCCAGTGGTGGGTGGTTGCAGGCATGATTGAATGGCTACGTGCTGGTCCCCATGTAGCCAATCTGCATACAGGGATTGCAAAGGATTTGATGCCCCCCCTGCCTCCCCTCTTTCCACACCACCTTCTGATCTTGTAGAGATTCTACCACATGCCGCTCTGTCTAGCAAT
Source organism: Cibotium barometz (assembly GCF_041138505.1). NCBI lineage: Eukaryota > Viridiplantae > Streptophyta > Polypodiopsida > Cyatheales > Cibotiaceae > Cibotium > Cibotium barometz. Next base: position 5,924,226 of record NC_141083.1, on the reverse strand, counting down.
TCATGTACCTATGTGCAGACTACCATAGCCAAATTGCCATTATTCCCCCTTTCCTCATAAACCCCACCCCGTTCCGCGGATGGGCGTGTAGTCCAGCAGTGACGGCTTGCGACTCATGGAGGGAAGACCCTGAGTTCGAATCCCTGCAGTCCCCATTGGTACTTTGGCCTATCTGCAACCAGGAGTTGTGATGCCTCGTGGTGGGAAGACCAAGATGCCGAACATCAAATTGTGACTATAGAAGGATCTGCTCAAGGGGAAAGAGAAGAGAATAACCCACCCCTATGCACCAGGTCAGTCTACCCCTTGAGTCCATGTGTCTGGTGTTAACTATCATAGACTTATTGCCTGTATCCCCTCTTTCATCGTAAACCCAATCCCATTTCGCCAATATGGCCATGTAGCCGAGTGGTAGGATAGGTCATAATTTAAAATCCCTGCAGCCCAGTGACCACGAAAAGTAATGCCTCCTAGGGGGAAGACAAACCTGCGAAGCATCAAATTGCGTCTATAAAAGGCTACACTCAAGGGGAAAGGAGAAGGGAAAGGGCAGGCCTAGGCGGGGAGGGGGGGGGTGGGGGGAAGGGATAACGGGGCCACCTCTGTGCACCAGCTGAGTCTCCCTCCTCACCTCTTCAGCTCTTGCATAGGCTAGATTTTGCTGCTTAGCCACTTCCTATAGTCAAAGAGCAACAGCCACAGTGTCTATATCAAGTGTCACCAGATTTGACATAAAGCTGTGGATTTGGTGTACAAAGGTTTGGGAATTGGGATTATCCAATCAAATCACCACGTGCCCGGACACATGGATATTGTGCCCGGAACCAGATATGCGTCACACAGTGGAATTGGTTGCATAGGACACTCCCTTGGCAAGCCCCGAGAATTCAGGGAAGGATTTAATGTGGAAACAGGCTCTTATTTGGCTGTCCATGCTTATTAATGATGGACAAGTTACTAAATGCACACCCGAGTTTTTAGTTTTTAAAGGCTAAATTCAACATTCATTTTAATAAGGTGGACATTTTATAAGTTGGGCACATCGTGAGTAGTAGGATTTTCATAGTTTATTCAATGGATTAAACAAGTGGCATTACAAGCTGTAGACACCTATTTGGGGCAAGTGTGTAATCATTAGCTTAACAAATGGCATTACAATGTGTATACACAAAAAAATGGCATTATGATGTGCACACAAAATATGGATGGACCCTCTACACATTCTCTTGATGAGAGCCCGAAACCAGCCCTCTCCCCTTCTCTTACACATCATTTGTGCTCCTACTTGCCTACAGGCTATGCTCTACCAATTAGATCAGAATGAACTATTGGATCAACCTCCCTAATGTTGTACCGGCCTATGAACCTGCTGTGCTTACCCCTGTACCAGTTAAACCAGCCTCTGTACCGGCAATGGATGCCGTAAATGACGTACAAACCTATTGAACGGGATGTACCAGATGCCCTATCGATTGTATCACCATCTCTAATGAGATTATGTGGTATTTTCCTTATGTCTTCCATGCTAAGGCTGTCTTCCATGGCCAATGAGATGATAGCTCAAGTGGTGAAGGTGTTTGCCTAGGACCAAAAGGTCCTAGGTTCATAACCTCCCTTGGTGCTTCCTCGGCGGCATCGCCTATAGGTGGATAAATAAGCGCCTACAGGCGGCTATCTATGGACAATGAAATTTGGTAACTACGGCAGGATCTTGGGCCAAAGGCTAGTTGAAAAACAAAAAAAGGTTGTCTTCCATGCTGAGGGTATCTTTCAACATCTTTAGTCATGTATATTTTCTTGAGGGTGGGTGTTGAAATAAACACCAAAATATCAAGGGGCTAAGGGCAACAGGTTCCAAGATTAGAAAGCCTTGTAGCATGGAGAAAATAATCATCATCACAAGGTGAAAGTAGCTCTAGGGAATCCACAAGTTGTAGAAGAAGCCAGGAGCATTTATGATGGCCACAAATGTTGACTTTTGTGTCCAGAATCTAGGAGAAATAAGGGAGTTGATTGCGAAAGCTTGTGACCTCATCAACGATGTTGTTCGATGCTTGTACTCAGCCTATATAAGAGGCATCTTCTAATAAACAAGTATAACATGTTTTTCTACTCATCTATGGCATCATTATGTTAATCTTTTTTGCTAAGTCTTAATCCTTGTGGTTTAATACCTTAACCATGATGATTACATCTAAATCATGAGTTTCACCATTGTGTATGAGCCACCATGACTCCAACCAACACATGAATCGACTGAATCCTCTACATCCTATGCAAGCGAACCCACTCCTTCATAACTCCCTTTTCAAAGTTCACTAGCAAGACTTATTGGTAGAACATCTTCTTAAACTCTTCCCAGGTAGATACAATTGTCCCACCTATCTTCTTGGCCGTCCACCAATCACTAACCGTCTCTTTAAAATACATAGCAACATATCTAAGCCTAGACTTCTGCCTGAAATGCTTATCACAAAAGACTCTGTGGATAAACGCAATGGCTTTGATAACAACCATCTTTCCATAAAACTTTTGAACTTGATATCCTTAGCCCTTGTCTTCAATTCTTTGTTCTTTTGTCCATTTTGACTCTCTCCCACCTTTGTCCCCTTTAAATCTTCATCACAAATAAGTGAGAATTCGCAGGTTCTTTTTGTAATACCACATTTCAGCCATAAACCAAAAGCGTGAGTATTTGATTCCATTGAGCCCCACCTCTTTCTGCATATGCTATCCTGCCAGTGGGACAACTAAGAGTGCCTTGAAGAGGCTGAATATTCCTTCCTTCCCTGACACAAAACACAAGACTGTGCCTTGTTGACAAGTTCTTAAGGTTTTAACCCTACCATTTTTTCGCTCCAAAAGGTAAGGCTCTTTTTCACCACTACCATGTTTTTCCAAGTTGCGGCAAGCTCTAATCAATTTACAGCTTTATTTTCAGCATGATCTTTAAAAGCTGCCTAGCCAGTTGCAACCTTTTTCCTCCCAGCCAAAAGAAATCCTTGTTGTCATAAACTTCTTTTACACCCTCGGTCGCCTCCCCGAGACATTGTACATATCTCCGCAAAGCCTCCATTTGGGAATCTTTGTACTCGAGTGCAGATTATGTCATGTGCACACATAGACATGGCTGTCTGCTGATCCCTGAAGATGGCGGGAATGCTCACATGTGTGAAGGCGCCTCAATAAATACTGAATATGCAAGTCATGGGCAGGCCGACCGTCTAAAGGGCTGACCCACCAGCATATTTTGGGCCTACATAAAGGCTAGGCCAGATTTAGTTTATTCGTCTGATCGCCTCTTGAGGGCAGATCATAAATAGGCATTAGGTTACCCTTTTTTGGAAGGCCAAACGCCACAGTTTTTAAACATCATTTTGTATCATATGATTATATACTGAAAATACTGCTCTCGCTCTCTTCTCTCTCCATCTTCTCATTGCGGTTTGCATCAGGATGTTTATAATTGTACTACCGAAGATTCCTCAAGATACAAGCTTCATGGACATTATTGACATTCATGCAATGAAAATACTTCGACAAACGTGAATTGTCGAAGTTGGAGTTGAATCCACATCTTTTGTTGCCAAGAACCACACTCCCCAATCCTCTGTGTAACACAAGCAGCTATGCCTCACTAGCATCCATACACAAGCATGTGTGTGCTATGCTGAGCTAGACGAAACCTTTATGGTTACCCCATTGCCGCCCAACTCAGCCACGACAGCGCCACCATAGCACAGCCCAATTCCTACACCGTTGCGTTCCTCATCATCTCCTGGGTCTCCTGAGCCGAATATCATCAAAATTGGAGTCCATTGAAGCCTCCAAAACCTATGAGCAAATTTTCAGCCTTCACAAAAAAGAGCTGAACCGAACATTGGGGTGTATTCGGCATTCTTCGAGCTATCTGTCAATGGTATCAACATTGTCTTTCGGCATCCGGACCACTCTCAAACCTGAATTTTTTTGTCAGCAAGCCTCTAACCTGTACATCAATTGGACATCAAAACTGCCCTTTTACGTGGTGATTTGTATGTGGCTACACTAGATGAGACTGTTGATAGGCTTAGTCCTCAAGAACCTGGACATTCTTTTGATGCCATTGTATCAGATGACTTAAGGATGCTTGATTTATTTGTGCAATACCAGACCAGACATTCAATTCGGGGTCTTAGTTGAGCAGGTTAATGCACAGCCCAAGTTCCGGACCTTGGCAGGCCGTTAAGCGGGTTTTCCAGTACTTACACGGCACTCAGTCGCCTGGCTTATTCTATCCTGGGGTGGTAATTCATAGGTGCATCCCTTTTGTGATTCAGATGGGGCTGGTTGTTTAGACACTAGAGTGTGGGTGTGTGTGTATGTGTGGGTTCTTGTGCTCGGATTCTCTCCAACAGAATTGTCAATGATAGAAATGCTTAGAAGCATTTTCAGCAAGTAAATATCAAAGAGAGAGCAATTGATTTCTCATACACAATATACACCACCTGTGCAAGATTGATACTACTTGGGATATCACAGCTTGGCATATTTGTAGGGTCAGCACAACGGCTATTGAGGGCATTCAGATATAGGACACTCAGTGCATTTGTAGTATATGGGGAGATATTGTTCACATTTTTAAGGGCACATGGGCTCGTATACAAGAACCATTTAGCAAAAAAAAAAACATCCACGACCTGAACAATAATGAGCTAATCATTTTATGGATGAACCAAAAGGTTGGAGAAGCAAGGGAGTATGCCAAAAAAGCACATCTACGGACTAGTTTTGCTGACAATTGGCTTTTCTACTTCCTTTTCTAAAATGTGCAATGTGCCAATTGCAGAGAGAGAAAGCAGAAAGAAAGAAAGCTGCATTAACGTCTACTAGAGGCCGAACTCGACCTATGCAAATCAATGTACAACTGTCAATGTCTTCTGGATGTCCAGAAAAGAAAGGACAAAATGAACATGAAATAAAGTATGGAAGTACTGAGCTAGTGGGGGGGCATGATGGATGGAGCACTACTGCTAGAGGCTCAGTATGCAACCTATATGCGTAGGGTATACAAGAATGCAATGCAGATCTGTCGAGCTCCAACCAGTACCATAATGGGGGTGTAATATGTGTGTGTGAGAGAGAGAGAGAGAGAGAGAGAGAGAGAGAGCCTTTCCGTTCACACGCTCAAACATTGGAGGATTAGACCTAGTATGCCCGGAATTTTGATAACACGCAACTAAAATCCCACAACGATGGAAACGAAAACTCATCCGACCAACCTCAGCTGGCACAACCTCAGCATATCAATAAAAAGAAGAGGGTGAAAGAAAAAGCCACCCGAAACGCTGAAGCAAAAAAGATAGTATCGTGCTTTGATTGCAACCAGCCAGGTCATACGGCCAAAGTTGCCCTAATAAGAAAAAGCACAACAAGTCATTGATGTCAATCCAAGAAATTTCAAGTAATAACTGGATCGCTTCCATTAAGATTAACCACCTAGAACATGGTATGTGCCAAGATTGTTTTAGAATCATGGCCTTCAGCAAGAATGATCTACGGCCGAAAAAGAGAAGGATCAAAGGCCAAAAGGTAACGGTACTCTTTGACAATGGCAATACTCATATTTTTGTGAGTTCTCGGTTGGTGCAGAAAATGCGCAGCCAACTGTCGCCGAGTGACCAACGCTATCAAGTGAATTTTGCACCGGGTATGACCACACAAGCTTAGGGATACCAATTTTATTTTACCCACCTTGGGACAGGACACGTGTATTCTATCAAGCATTGATATAAATGTTTCCTTGTAGTCTTTTTCAGTCTAGTTTCTCTTAACGTGAATGTCGATTTGATTGTGTGGGGGGTTTTAAACTATTTGGCCCTCCTAGCTCTTTTCACATGATGGAACCCGTGCCCGGACACTAGACAGGTAGATGAAAGCATCGAAACAGGGACAATGAAGTTGGCACATGGAAAAGCACTAGTTCTAGTCAAAAAGCAAGGAAAAGCAAAAAGTCAAACTAAGTTGATTGCGAGCCAACTCGCAAGAGGAGACTAAGCCGGACCAAAAAGCTAAAGGCTGCTTTTTCAAAAAGCACCTCTAGGGCCAAAAAGCAAGGCCCTAAAGTCAGAAAAGCAATACAAAAGAACGTTGACAAAAGTTGAGTAATATTTTATAATTAAAAGTCAAAAAGGCAGAAGTTAGGTGAAAAAGAGAAAAGCAAAAGCTTAGCCAACTTTTGGAAAAAGCAAGGCTCTCCTCGGGTATAAAAGAAGAACGAGTCCTGCTCTTCTCATCATCGTTGAAGGTGTGCACTCAAAAACACCATCTCTATCGACAAGATCGTGGAGGTGTTGATACCATCAAGAACGTGGAGGACCTCTTCAACATTATCATCATCATCATCTTCTCCACCCACCATACTGCTAGGCTGCGCCACCCTCTGCCGCCAGCACTGCTATCTGCATGCGTTTTTGTTGGCTACCACTAGCACTCCCGCTTGTCTCAGCCTCCTACGCAGCCAGTTCAGTCAACGCTCCCGCCAGCATGTGTGTACTTTAGATTACAAAACAGCGGTTGTAATGAGCTCCCACCCCCCGTTCGCTAGCATCACCTGCCCCCCCCCCCCCCCCCCCAAGCCCGCCGTGCGCCCCCGCCCAAATGCTCCCTTTAGCGTAGTTTCTTTCTCCCCCTCCCCCTCCCCCCTCCGCAGTGCTGTTGCCGCCGCCGTCTTGCTCGCTGCCCCTCCCCCTTCATTGTTGTGTTGCCCGCCCCCCTCGAGTTTATGTGCCTCCCTTTGCTACCCCCCGCTTCTTTAGTTCTGTTGCTGCCTGCCCCCTCCTTTTGCTCCCTATGACCCTTCGCTCCCCCCCCCCCCCCCCCCCCCCCCCAAATGGGAGATTGTTGCCAGTATTACAGCATGGCAGATCTATATGGGGTGGTATTGTCCATACTCTCATGGCTACTTGAGTCTTGGGCTCATATTTAGGGGTCCTCTCATTCCGCGAAGGCAAAGTGCGTTGTATTTATGCAAAAGTTGGGTCATGGCATTTTCTTTCATCTGGTCCTGCAGGTCTCTCATGGCATCATGATGCTCGTCAATGGTTGAAATCACCTTACATATTGGGGCGATTCTATTCTATTGCCTTGGGAAGTGTGCAGAGGCTGAAAACAAGCCAAAGAGCTTGGCACTAAATAACGAGCACCTCCCCTTCTCAGTGCTCAGCCCATACTAAACCTTATGAATTATTTTCAGTGCCCTCTGCTTTATTCCTAAGGTCAACTAAAAAAGTTAAGGCAAGGTAAGTCTAATTTTTACCTCTAGCAAAACTCATAAGCCAATTCTTAGTGCACTCACTGCTGGAAACCACTCACGTCTTTATGCATCCACGAAACCGACAAACATTTACATGCAATTCAATTCACAGGGTCCAAAAACAAGCCATGTGTACATGTTCAGTCCTAGACATAAAGGTAAAACATAACATAAATTAAGTAAACTTTTTATCATAAAAATCTCCCACCTTGCAGAGCTATGTATAATGTTGAAAATGTTGAATTCCAATTTAGGAATCCTCTTGTCCTAACTCACAAACAAACTCTGCCTTAACTAAGGAACAAACCTCTGGGAGCTATATCATAGCCTCGTGACAACAATTATCTACACATGCTAAGCTCATTCAACTCTATCTTGCATTTGGAGCTGTATGGATAACCATAGGAATGGCATGGGATTGCCTCATGTATGCAAGATAAGCAGAGGGAACCTTGAAAATAAAGTGACATGTGGATTGTGCTTTTTCTACCTTCCTGGATGTGAACTTCACAAAGAACTACACCTATGAAATAATTTCATAAGTAGAACTTCAGCTTCTTTAGGCCTAAGTAGCAACACGTGCATCCATGCCCCAGAATGGTATCCAGATTCCTAATTGTGTTTGGTTCGAGTTCTTTGTAACTAAGTTCTGTATGCATATCGTTTGGCCCTGGGTTAAGTAGGATACAGGATAGCTCAACAGCTGGTGAAAGTAACGTGACCATATGAATCTTTATTCTCTTAATATACTAATGGAGGACTTCAAAAGATGCCTGCTGGTTGCAGTAGTAACAGTTTAAAGCCTTCCATTATTCTATGGTTGTTGATTGTTTTGTTTAATGGTTTTCTCATGTCATTGGCTAGCCCCAAATTTATGTACTATTTATCATAGCTAGCAAACAGAGATCTCATTTCTTTTAATCCCCCCTTAAAGGTAGGTTATGAAGATCATCACAACTAACTCTTGAAAAGAAACTTTTATGTCAGATTTTTAAACCATACCTACAGCCCACCAATCAACAGCACTACTATGGCCCGCACCTGTAATAACTTCCTGGAGCACACCAAGAAAGCATTAGCTCTACTGTAGGGTAGCACCAGAATTTATAAAGATATAAACGGGACATCACGTTTGTTAAATACTTTCTCTAAGACTGGTTGGGCTGTGCAGTCTTGTGCAAGAGCTTGACAAGTTCTAAAGTATTACAATTACAAACCAAGAATGAAAATCCTAACCCATTCGATATCATAAAACTGATATTGCTTTGCTTATCAGAACCATACAACTACATCTACTCTTAGACATGAGTGCTTCACCACATTTAGGAGAAAGAATTTTGTGGCTGCACTTACGGGTGCAATATATTCCTCTGTGCCTACAAAAGAGTTTGATGTGTTCACAGGCTCTGCCACAAAAAATGGAGGCGGCACAGGTTTGTACTTTCTGCGTTTCCCTGGTGGTTTAGAGGGTCTGATAAGCTGCACAATTAAAAAAGTTTTGATTCAAAAACACAAGCAAGCCCGAGGAGATCAAAGAAACGAAGGAAATTCTGAATCTTGAAGGCAAAACATGTGGCATAATCATTGAATTTAATGTCTTGCTAAAGTGCTACAAACCTCAAAAAGTCTTTATATCACTCAAAAGCATCCATTGGGAATTATTCGTACAAAGATAAGCTCATGAGACATTACTTGCTGCAGATTTGCACCCCAGATAAAAAAGAACGTAGAAGATATTTCACTCTCCACTCAATACAAGCTCATAAGACACATGAATTGCTGCAGATTTTCACCCCAGATCAAAAAAATCGTAGAAGATATTTCACACTCTCCACTCAATACATAGATCGTTAAATTTTAGACATGCATCTGTTTTTGCCTCATAAAACATTAACTAGGAGTGCCATTTATATATCAGAACACAGAAAACGCACCCACCACTGCTACAGAAAAAAAGAAAATGATCCATATAAAAATGATGCTGTGAATGACATCTTTCACTAGGGTCGATTTCAGCACCATCGGGTATACAGGTTGGCACAGAACAAGCAGTAATGTTGTCAACAAGCCTAAGATTCTGAAAAGGGTAACAGCAAATATCACCCAGGAAAGCTCATCCCTAGCTTGCTCAGGTGATTAAAAACAAGGAGCATGTAACTATAGGTTTCTACCTGTGGTTTGCACGATGTGATAAATGAAAGATCAAAATCCGTAAGTACAACGTGACCGTTCTTTTGCAGCAGAACATTCTCAGGTTTGAGATCTCGGTATATTATACCTGTTTAAAAAGAAAACATGAATTCACTAGGCATTATTCAACCTAGAACACTGCAGCTTAATGAGAATTTCTTAAAGGAATGCATACCCTGGCAATGCAGGTATTCAAGAGCAACAACGATCTCTGCAAGATAAAACCTGCAGTTCAAAAACAACAAGTCTACAAGATGGGGCACATGGCTAGGTTGTGATGCACTGAGGAACATATCATCTTCTTGAAGCATGATTCAGAACCATTTAAACCAACGCGTGAATAAAGTGAAGTGTACAACAACCACCTCTCTCAAAAAGTCTCCTAAGCAAATTATTGAAAAACCTAACGAATCCATTCAAAAAATGCTTTGAAACTCCTGTGATTCTGCCTGCCACCCCCCCCCCTCCATTCCCTGCCTTTGCGCTTCGCCCCCCTCCCAGCACCCTGCCCCTTGTCTCTTCCTTCCTTCTCGGTAGCCTCTCCTCCTTTTCCTTCGCCTCCTCTGTCGTCTTCACGCAGATTTCTCAATTCTCGAGGCTTTCTCCTATCGGCAAGTCTCAGCTTTTTCTAGTCTTCACCCTCAGGAGGACTCCATGGCAGCTGCTCCGTCAACCCGACCGAGGCCGCTGTTATTTGCTTATCCTTTTGTAAAGCCGACCTTCAGCTTCTTGCTATGACTGTTGCATCATTAGAGGCCTCCACTCTGGTATGCAAGATTGTCGGTAGCCTCCACTCTGGTATGCAAGATTGTCGGTGGACAACTTAGAGATCTATTGCAAGCGAGCCTCATTGGTGGGCCTATAAGATCAAAGACAATCATCCTCTCGGGCGTGGCTACTATCAAGTGGAGTTCGACTCGCCAACGGTGTCAGATTGAGTCACGCAGTTGAGCCCCATTGCACTACGTACGGCCCAGGCCTTCTTTCCACGGTGGCAGCATGGCTTCGACCCCGTGCTCGACCCTCAGGCTAGCGTGTCGGGCTTCCCAGTGTGACAGATTGCTTCCCAGGCCTTAGGAAGGAATACCTTCCTCTTCTCTCGGTGATCGGTGGAGCCACAGGGATAGTGATGGAACCGCCTTGTCTCTCGCACGCGCGGCTAGGATTCCATCCCTTCCCATTTGTATTGCCTCGCCGGAGACAGTGCCTCATGTCATATCTATCCCATGCCTTTGGGGCGACTCCATCATTCAGCAAGTGGAGTACTCGGGCCCGCGCTAGTGTTTCATATGCAGGCAAATGGGCCACCTCACTAGAGCTTTTGCCCTCAACGCTAGTCCAAGAGATTGCCTCCAGTGGTCCCCCCCCCCCCCCCCCCCCAAGTCCCTGTTCTAATCCTCACCAGGGGGTAGAGAGAGAGGCAAGCTATTAGGTAGGGGAGCATCACGATCCGGCCGTGGACGACCCAAAAGCCAGAGAGTGGCGGACGGTTGATCCATGCCCGGGCTGCCGCCAACTACCAAAGTTGACTGTTGTCATAGCGGTAGGCTACGAGAGTAAAAGAGGATTCGAATCTGTCAGAGAACCGCTTCGTGCATTTATCATAACACCCACCTGTTGGTGATGGGCCCCCTCCAACCACGGAGAGGATCCCTTGGGCCCCTCCGATTTGGAGGCCCCTTCCACGCCGAGATTTCTCCTCCGGTTCTCAAGTTCCAGTGAGGCCATCTGGTCCCACTAAACCTCTGACAAGGCCCTCCCGATAGTCTCCCTCTCCGATGGATCACTCTAAGCCGGTCCTTGCTCCTTCCTCTCCGGCCCTCCTCCTCCACCTCCTCCCCCATCCTCACCTTTGAATTTTTCCACAACGGTCCCCTTTGCCGTGTCCTCTTTCTCCGAGCCTGTAATGGCAGCCGTCCTTCATGGACAGCCAATCGAGCTTTAATACCATCTTCACAATCCTCGCATCACCGATGTGCTCACCCATCTCTCGCCCTTGGTCAGGATGGAGCTTGGAGGCTCATGCCATAGGGACCCGGGCGGGGAGGGGTTGCCTCCAACTTGGAGGTGCTGCTCTTTGTGTTCCTACATATCTCAGTCGCAGTACCACTCCTCCCCTCTTACAGATACCTCCATTGTGATCGATGGAGTTCGGAGTATGCCTACTATTGCGCTCAGACAAAGTGGCGACAAGATCAGCACCCACTTGGCACATCTTTGCCCTAGGACTGATAGTGATTATTCCCCACACCCAAGACTCTTCGAGTGGAAGGAAATTCTGATAGCTCCGCTTCTCATAGAGATTGATATGTGGATAGTCTCATGGAACATTCAGGGTTTAGGGGAGCCTCATTGCTTTCACAGACAAGGCGTCCTTAGCGGCGAGCTTCAGAGAGCTATAGTTGGGGGATCCATTGACATTCTTTTCCTCCAAGAGCACCACCTTTTGAGGGGCGTACCCGCCGCTATGGGAAGATTCTATCAGGCAAGAGCCACACTTTTTGGTCTCCCTCTTTTGGCCCCTCGAGGACGCAGGGAGGAGCTCTTACCAATTGGAGAGGATTGTGTGGGTTTCCTCGAGGTTTATGCCCTAAATGCCGCATCAGATAGAACCATATTCTGGAGACAGTTCGTCGCACCCTTCCTCAGGCTGACTTTTGGTGCATGGGGGGAGATTTTAACATGATCAAGGCAACAGAGGATAGACTTGGAGGAGGCACGGCCAGAGTCTCAGGCACGAAGCACCCTGCATGGGAGGAGTTGATCCTAGCACTCAGGGGACAGGATCCTTAGCATCTTCAAGAGTTTGGGCGCAAACTCAAGAGCCTATGCTTCTCGCGGTCTAATTGGAGGAGCACAAGCCCCAACCTCTCTTGACTTGACAAATTTTATGTGGATGAGTGGGCTTGCGGCCATGGGAGCATGATCGGCATCTTGAAGGGCACTAATTTTTCGGATCATGCTCTGGTTATTCTAACATTAGAGGACCCCTGGTGGCAGGACAAGCACACGAGCTCTAGGATTCCGGACAACCTCATTCAAGACCCCGAGATATACAGCACGATAGAGCAGATTTGGGCGGGATTGGATTTTATTTCAGGCTTTGCTACGTGCACCCTGGATGTAGGCCTTGGTGAGATCAGCCGTTTTTTGTAGGAGGCAGCTCAGAGTACATTGGAGGGATTCCATGAGCAAGAGAGGAGTTTGAGGTGGGGTCTAGCTTCACTTCATTGGATTCAGGAGAGTTTCCCCGATAGCCCTTCGATTGAGAGCCAACTTGATGCTACCCGTACGGAGATCAGATCCATCGAGGACAAGAGGGTGGAGTTAGATACCATGCCAGAGCTACCCAAGCTGGCGATAGAGTTACGGGAGACTTCTTTGAGATAGCAAGTCCCTATAGGAGGAGAGATGGTATTCGCAGGTTGCGTGGACAAGATGGAGACATTGTTTCTGACCCCCCACATGTGAGAGCCATCACCATTGATTATCCACAAAGGTAATTGATGCGCGCGACAGGGTCTGTCAACACACGAGAGAGGTGGTTGCCCTCGCTCTTCGGTCCTTCTTATTGACTCCCTTCACTGCTGAGGAGCTGGCAAAGGCATCGATTTCTCTCCCTAGGGGCAAAATGCCCAGGGGCAAACGGGCCCCAATTTCTTTCTTTCTTCGCCACTGGGACCTCATGAACGGCGGCCTTCGAGATGCCTTCAATGAGATGATGACCACAAGTGCCATGCCAAAGAGGCTTTCAAAGCGTCTGATACATTTGATTCCTAAGGAGGTGGTGACTGATTGGAGATCAGCCAATGGAGACCCATCAACCTCCCTGGGACCACCTACAAGATCTTGGCGAAGGCCATCAGTTGGAGACTTCAGCCTTTCCTCCCTGACTTGATCCATGACACTCAGACATGTTTTGTTCAGAATTGGAGCATTCTGGACACCATCTTCACCTTCTGAGAGGCGACTACTTCGGCTAGGATGCGATAACAGGACCTTATAGTACTGCTCCTAGACTTTGAGAAAGCTTATGATAGGGTGGATTGGAGCTTTCTAGAGGGCACAATGAGCGGGATGGGGTTCCCCATGGAGTGGATTCGTGGGGTTTCAGGTCTTTACTCAACCTCTGACAACCAGGTTCTCATTTAGGGAACCTGTGGCAAAAGATTCCCTCTTTCCCTCTCGGTATGGCAAGGCTGTCCTCTGACACCTTACCTTTTTCTATTCGTCGCCAAGGCCATGATCATTTTTCTCTCAGCCCAAGAGACCAAGCTTCAGGGATTGCCTCTTCCCCTCCGTACTTAGGAGGAGCTTCTAGACTCAGAGTTTGCAGATGACACAACAGACTTTTCGGAGATCTGGGGAATCTCCATAGATTTGCGGAGGCGATCGTCTTTTGTCGTGCATCAGGAGCACAGATCAACTGGCACAAGTCCTGTGGTTTTTGGGTAGGCTTTGCACCCACCCTTACTTGGCACTCCAGTTGAGGCTATCTTGGATGTCAGATGGGCATTGACATCTCTCCGGAGGAGCTTGCCCCTCTTCTTTTGGGTATTCCAAAGAAGCTTTTGTACTGGAGTTCCTCGAGGCTCTCCCTAGTTGGTAGAGTGGTGGTGGCGAACCAAGCTCTTCTTGCTACCATGTGGTACATCACTTCTTGTTGGGCCTTCTCTCAAGTATGTATTAGCCTGGTACAACGGTTGATCCATAACTTCTTATGGGCCACCAGTAACACAGGAGGCTTGCTAGGGCCAAGGTGGCATGGAGAGTGATCATCCAGCCACGACGTAGAGGGGGGCTAGGCATCATGGACCCTGCTATTCATAGCCGAGCCTTGCTAGGCAAGCTAATTGTTAGAGGACTCCTTCCCGATTATGAGCCTTGGAAGGACTCCCTCTTGGCCCAATTTTTTGCCTGCACCCTGAGTCTAGGGGGCCTTGGCCGCAGACTACCATATGGATCTTCACAAAGATGCGGGCCTGCGGTTTTAGCCCATCTTTTGAGGACACATTTGCAGCTAGTTTACTTCGAGCTTGGGATCACCTCAAGCCCGCCGCCCTTAGGCAAATTTCTCCGGTAGCCTCAAAGGAGCTGCTTCGACGGTTCAATGGAAGCCCAAAGTGGTCTCCATCACTACAACTGCACAGGACAAAGGGAAACAAAAACTTCAAGAAGATCCGTTGCTCCTCCAACAGAGGCCTACGGTCACTAATTGTGATATACCCTCGACTTCGGCTACTCCCCCACAACTCATTATCCGACTCCCTCGGTGTACTCCCACTCAATCCCTTGCCTCTCCACCCTCAGATGCTCCCTCTATGAAAGCTTGCACACTTGGTCTTGAACCCCCTGATCCGTTTACCCAATGACCACATGTTGAGGGTGGGCGCGTTGAGCATAGGACCTAACAGGTCCCTTGGAGATTGGATTGCACACAGGCAGTTACCCCGGAGGTGCAAGAGAGAGGCTTGACATGGATCTAGAATAGAGACACGCTCAGCATCGACATCGACTCTGCTAATTCTCAGGAGTGGCTGACTCCTATCCCAGACTGGACAACCCCAGTGTGGCTAGACATGTTTACCATGCATGATATTCTAGTGGCAGTCCATGAGGGTAGTGGTTTTCTCACTTTTTCTAATGGATCCCATGGCAGATTAGAGAGATCCAAACCCCCCCATGGAGGATTTAAGTGGCTGCACCTTACAGAGGGCGAGGGTGATTGGATTTCAAGCACGGGAGTGGCACATAGACCCACGACCGGCCAGGGTGGCCAGGGAGAGATCTTGTCGGCTATGGATATGGGAGAGCCGACCTCTCACGCGCCTCTAGTGGGACCCGGGTGAGTGGACTTGGCATGATCCCGCTGATTGGGAGGAGACTCTGGATGCCCCCTTCTTTGTGTATACAACGCGGCTAGGCCGTAGGATTCAGATGCTAGAGATTAATGGCACCCCAGCAACAATAGTATATTGGCAGCCACACCGCCTCTCACAGCATTTCTTCTCAGATTTTTTAAAGAGGCTTTGGGGCAACTTTCGGCCTTGAAAGATCACCCTCTTTCTCAAGTTGGGCAACTTTCGGGGCCTTGAAAGATCACCCTCTTTCTCAAGTTGATGGCACACAAGAGCTTGGCACTGGGCACGTGGTTGGCCATTGGAGGTCGACTAGCAGTTTGTACGAGGTGCGGCCACCCTCAGGAGTCTCACTGACATTGCCTTTGGGATTGCCCAAAGGCTCAGTAGATTTGGCAGCGGATTCTCTACATCTTCACGATGGATAGGGCCTCGACCCGGATCAATACTTGGGGCACCATCGCTTGGGCCACAGAGGCTGAGGTTGTCAAGGATTATGAGAAGGATGTTGGGGTGGGGGCGCTTGCCCTTCAGGTTTCTCACCTCCACGTTTCGGCAGTACCACTCACAACCCCATCTACAGACCACTAAAGACCATGCTCATGTCACAGATGGGAGATTTGCAGTAGGATTGCAGCTTGGCACATATGGCAAGCTAGATGCAGCGAAGCCATCGGCTCTAATCGCATGTGGAACCAACATGTGGCTCTTGTGGCCTAGTTCTTTTCTCACGGATAGAGGAGGTGATCCCACTTGGCACTACAGACCACTTGTGTGGTTGTAGCCTTCTCCTCATAGAGCGGCCAGCTGGAGGGGAAGTGCATCTTTTCCACCCCTTTTCATTATTTAGCCCTTTGTGGTTGTATTTAGCCCATCCTGGCTGTTTTTCATTAACTAATAGAAGGATCTATTTCTCAGAAAAAAAAGATGCTTTGAAAGCCCAAAGATGATTACTTTGCTGTTTCCTCACTGAATACTTTCATTGGCTGTCTATCCATAAGTAAAAAAAGCTCCCCGCCAGGACAAAAGTCTGTTACCAGGCAAACATGAGTTTTCGTCTGCAAAAGACAAATAGATCATTTAGAATGAAAGTATAACAAGCTACAAAGTGATCCAAAACCATATAAAACATTACCACGAGCAACAAAAGAAATCTCCTATAAATATAGCACCCTGGAATCCAACTTTACTTCCTTCCTTGACCAAAATTTCAGTACTAAAAAGAAAAGGAAGCAAATAAGAATAATGTGATTAGCAATAGTTGCATTTTTGAGCAATGAGCTCAATATTCAAGTCAGACATCTCTTGATGAGTGCTGGAAAACTTGAGCTTTTTGTATTCAATGAAAGATCATGGTGTTTATATAATGGCAACTCAGAACTTGGAAAGCTTTCGTAACAAATAATCCAGTTTTCAGGTGGCTTTTCCCACTTTTGGCTTAAAGCCATCGCTTAAACAGCCAAAAACCTTCTTGACACACAGTGGTAGGTTGAGAAATAATTGGAGATAGAAAAGACATCCATAGACAATGGTCATCTTTACAGTTCTTTTTTTTTTTCTCTGGAAAGACACTTATCTGATCTCTAAGAGGTATCCCTTATGGATACATGCATAGGGTTCTTGATCTTGGCGCTAAAAGCTTATACTTACGGTAGACTCAAAGGGGTATCCAGCTCCTAGAAGTAATGCAACACCTTCACTCTTGATTTATTATACAAAAGGTCATAAGAAAGTCCAGCTTGCTTGAACAAGAGTCAGACAATTCAAAGTACAATATTATCGTGTAAATACAACTTAAGTCTAGGTTAGAGAGGAGAGAGACTATAAAGTCACTTTTACTTCAAATGAAAAATCTAAAAGGCATATATATCTAAAAGGCATTACCTGAAAGGAAGCATAAAGCGTCGGAAGAAAGGGGTGATCCAAAAAGGCCAGAATCTCTCTTTCTGCACACGCACGATGAACCTGACAAAAAAGTGACTCGTCAAAGCAGCACGTGTTATGAAGACTCAAATGGAACTAAAAGCATCCTTATAGATTTTCTTGTGTCACCTGAAGATCTGCTTTGAAAAAAAAGTACTCCACAAAACATTCAATACTTACTTTGTTGCGATTCAGCATTAAACTTTTCTCCATAGCTTTAATTGCAAAAAGTTCTCCTGAACCTCGTAACTCAACCAGGTGCACACTGGAATAACATAAAAAATTTAACAAATGTAAGAATTGAACCTTTCAATGGACAAACAGGACTATGTTTTTCTGAAAAACAGCATAGTAGCGCAAGCATGCATGCATCTATCATAACTGAGTGAAACTGTGTGCATTGTGTGTAAACCTTCACTTTAGGGCTAAGATGTATCCTTACGATCGCCCATTGGATATGGAAAATTTGAGAGAACATGACTTCCACACTGAAGAAAATATTTAAGTTGATCTTGGAATCAAAAATTCCAAATAGAAATAAATTTGTAGCCAAGGCTTCCCATGTTTAGTTTGATGTTTTTGATTGCTTTCTACAGATGTACCATCATCCTGATGCTATACCATCCCTTAAATCATGCAGTTCAGATACTAATGACACTAAAGCAGTCACTAGCTTTAAACCCTAAAGCTAGTGACATAGGTTTACCTAGTCATTGGCAAGAGTGATACACATTTTCTTTCCTTTTTCGTAACCCTAAAAGCTAGTGACATAGGTTTACCTAGTCATTGGCAATACTGATACACATTTTCTTTCCTTTTTCGTACATTCGTGATTCAAATGTGTATACACACAAAACTCCAAAGCTGTATTCCTACATAGTTGAAGCCATTATGACCATAAAATCTTGCAGAGTAATCTATTTTCAATAACTCAATGCTCTTTCAAATGAGTGTCAAAGAGTTTTCCCCCTTTAAGCTTTCCTCTCACATAGAACATGCCAGCATGTTGTTTGAGATTTCAAAAGTCCAGAATTTATTAAGCAACCAGTAAACAGAGAAATCATAACATGCCATACTCGAAGCTAGATGTCGGCAACAATAGCTCTTTTAACTATCAAACAAAGAAACCAGAGGAAATTTTCACAAGGTTTACATGCACCATATCGGTAGGTAACAAGTTACTAGTGCAACTTGTCAAGTTTACCATACTGCTAACTTAGTCCAATAGACTTGCATCTATCCTGTATTCTGCTCCTGATAAGCACTAGAGTATGAATAATGTACGGCCAAGTGATACAGAAACAAAGGAACCTTAGTCTTGTTTAATGTTATATCCCTCGTGTACCTCATTTTCATATCCACCATGCTGCTTAGCATAAAAATAATCTGCCACGCTGAAAATCATAAATAAGGTGGTAGAAAGGGTTAACTGCTCTACAGCAGAAGCATGAACCACATCTTCGAGCAAAAGAAACACTGCAATCTAGATTTCAACCTCCAAGGGTTTTAAGATTGGAATAAATGATCCTGCTTGTGAGAGGGTAAGTCTATCACTGGCTTCCTATGGAATAAGGTTTACTATTCTCTCAAAAACAAACTTTTCATACTATTCCTTTTGAAAAGTTGCCTTTCATTAAATTGAGGTATTTTTTCGAGGGTTTTCAATGCTTGTTCAAGGATTGGCAACAGAGTAACATGTTGTTCCATATTTCTTTCACCATTCATTATTACATTCTCTAACTTCTTAACCATATGGTAAAAGATTTTAGGTATCAGTCTCACTCTCTTTGTACCACTTCATTCAACATTGCCCATATTTAGGCCAAACTAAAGAATTTGCTAGGAAATCTAGATATTTGATGCTCAAAAGGGCTGCAATTATGAAAATATGGAAAACTAGCCTAATGTTTTCTTGAACACCTATGAGTTACCATCAGACTATCGACTAGTGAAATCAGCAATCAATTCCTCCTTTCGATACAATGTTTGGAGCATTTTCATTATTCATGAGGATCCTCATTAAATATGAGCTATATTATAACTTGAAGGCAGGTATAGACATGAGAGTGTCTGCTCCTCCATGCCAATGCATCATTTGAATAAAAATGCACAACAGAAACTTCCATTAAAGATAAAGGACGAACAGAATAGAACATAGTCACTACTTGCTGAATACTAAGACAGATTGCAAGAATTATTACACTGAAAAACACGTTCTTTATATTTTTAATCCACGAGATGTTGCACTAGAACAATAAGGTTGTGACCACCATCAGTTAACGTCGAGAAATAAGCATTACCTCCCAGTATCTCCAAATCCAAGAGGTTTAATGGGTCGAAAGTGCTTCAGCCCGATCTTCTCTCCTTTTTCACGAATCTGCAACATAGCATTGGCCCAAATTTACTTGAACTAAAAAACTTGGTCCCTCAATATACAAAAAACACCCATTGGACAGCATGGCATTGTCGAGCAGAGGAGGCTTAACTGCACCAAAAAAAAAAAAAAAAAGGAATACCTTTTGTATTGACTTCCACAAATCACTGTGCAGTTTATGTGGCTTTGGTGAAACTGTTTTGGAGTGATTCGCCCAAAGATCATCAGGGGTCTGCAATAATAATAATGAGAGAATGTTACTACTTTAAAGAGAAAAAATCAACACGATTCTTAATTACAATGAAAATGTGATATCGTCCCTATACACTTCCTCAATGACTTTCCTCATTCCTATGTTGCTAGTTCCTCTTCCTACCACTTTGCCGCTACTTCCAACCTTTCCAGTTCTGTTCTGTTGCATGCTGCCTCACCCTTTCATACCCATTGTGCATAGCATACACCTACTCACAGAAACAGCATCTTGCATTCCATCAAGTCCAAGCTTCCGCCTTTAACTTCCCTTTTTTCACTTGAACCAAGCTGACAGTTTTTGGCTTCATTTTTTACTCCACCCTCAGCATCTAGTAGCACAGTACAGGCTGTTATGACAGACATCATGGATATCCCTTTCTTAATGTGCCAAAGTTATTCGGTCTGATTTGTCCCCTTCAAAAGGTTGTTAAAACAAATTGATTCAAGATTGAGCCTAACTCTTAATTGGGCCAACTTCAGAAGACAGTGTCAAGGACTATTCAAGTAAATAGTCATATAGACACACAACTTTCTTTGCTCTACGACTTGTATGTTGAATTCACTTACCTGGCTTGCCCACAACTATTACCAACCCCAACACACAATACAAATCAATCGTGCAAGTTGACCAAGACACATCACATAACAGCCTCCATACTAGGCAGATTTGCCCACACAAAAGTTCATCACACAAGGATCAATGTCATAAAAAATAAAGGCGCATTCAGGTATAACAAAAGGCAGAAAACCCTTATGGATAAGTTAGTAGACTTTAATTCACTATGCCTACCAATATGAGGTGGCACATTTTAGTAAATATGCACACCCATAAATATTATTCATGGTGTTGTAGTAGCAATTGTCATTAATATAGGTGGTCTTGTTGTAGATATCAAACAACTAAGCAAAAGGGAGTTGGCACTCCTTAGTGTGACCCTCATTCTTACGCTTCGTGCACTAGATGTCTGGTCTCAATCTGGAACCGTTCTTAATTGCATGTCCTCTAGCGATCTTGGCTAGGGCTGCCTTCAGTTCTTAATGAACATCCACTACCCCTTTCCTACCTTTCCTCTTCTGGTTTCCTCATCTGGAGCATTCACTCTTCATTGCTGTCTGGAATCCGAGTCAAAAGTATCTTCTCCAAACTGCAACACTCAAGACTTCTCTTCCTTCTTTGGCTCTTTCTTGCGTTTCCTCACAATCTTTTATGCTCTTATTGCTCTTGCCAACACTTGCTGAAATGTGAGGGTTTCCAAGTCAGACAAGGCCGCAGTTGTCTGGATTGCCGTCCACAATCCTCCAATGAACCATTGGCTCACAGCAACTGATGTTGGTCTGTCCGCTTGATCCAATCTCATTAGGAGTGTTCTAAACTCAAATTGCATAGGCTTCCTTGGGCAGTTTCTTTTGAGTCAGTCTTTGCAGGTTTTCCATCACTTCTGTGGTTGTGTTGTCCTTCAGGAACCTCTTTTGTGTGCTACAGCTAAACACCATTTCTGCCTGGTCTTCACTGCATGCGTCGGTAACGCAATGATCTGGATGAGTATCCATCATTTTCCATGCAGCTTCCACATGCAGAACTTCTAGAAATCACTTGTCACGACCACAGCTCCTGTCCTGATGCAGAAATCACACTCTTTCCAAGACATGGTTAGACCACTCCACTCAGCTCTGCCTTTCTTATGCGCGTTTCTTTCAGACTCCTGTCACTTCTAAATTCCCAGCATACAGTCTCTAGCAATCAATTTTCCCATGAGTCATAGCTCTCCAGCTAGTCCCCATGAGTTAGTCTCCTCAACAGAATCGCAAAAAGTGTCGTTGTCCAGTCAAGGCCGAGCTTAGGCAGCTCTCCTAAGCTGAGTTGTACGCCTGTCCACAACACGATAAGGGGCCAAAACATGCCCAGCACCGGTCTACATGAACTGGGGACGCTCTGGAGATTAGTCCAGACCAATAAGAGTAGCGTCCAGACAGGAGTCACAGAGAGTGCCTAACTGCTGTTTACAAGGCAAGGGTGAACTACAGTACTCATTTGCATGCCTACGACTGTGAAAATGAGAGCTCAACAATTCCGTCTCCTTACAAGACCCATCTCATTAGCAAAATGGCAGAGCGCGACGAGTGCTCAACTCAGTATTCTCCCTCTCAAAAGTGTAATGTATCTCACGCAATCGGCTGCAATCCTAATAATTGGAGTCGGTCCCCAAAAGTCCCTCTTATCTCCTATGAACTGGAATTGGTCCCAAAAGTCGTCCTTCTCTCCTATGAACTAGCTTTTTGACCATCTCCAGTCATCTGAGTACCACCCTCGAATGCACTGTTGTCTTTACTTAATGGATTCAGTCTATGTGCTATCTGTGTGATGTCCAGAGAGGACTCTGCATATCATGTGATGTTCGATAATTCTTGCAAATGGCTATAATTGTTTAATCTTGTCGAAGTAGGAAGGAAAGATTAGACTGTGTACCGTTACAAATGGTTATTACAATGAAAGATAGTCGGTTCATGATGAGTCCGTTGCAATTAAGGCCACTACACATCTGGTAGTGGTGAACTGTGAGGCTGTTCACCCATGCAAGTTCATTGAAAAATGGAACAATCATCCCTTGTTATACGCAACTTGGGCAACAGAGTATCAATTTTGAAAGCATTATCCTAAGTATGTAGGACGATAATAACTAAAAGCAGGTAAGAATGCTGTCAACTAACAATTGGAGCGCCGAAAAGCATGGAATCCATGGCGGCATACGACAACACATCACTGCTAGCATAGTAAGTGTGAACACTGAACGCGTGTCCGTATGCACGAGGTTCTCGAGTGACAGTCATCATAGTTGTGGGTTCATTAATGTGCGGCACAGGTGACTGGAAGGACAAAAGGAGCTTGTGAGTATGGTGTGGCCAGTCAGGTTCACACTGGACGCTAAGAGGCCACTGATATATCTATGCCATGCTACGGTTTTTTGCTTTGTTTAGAGCTCTTCATCTTCTTCTCCACGTTTGAGCTAGTTTGTCCAGGGTTAAAGTTTGCTCTTGTGTGAGGCCCTAACAAGTTTATTAACCTTGGAGTAGAAATAGCCTTACTAAGGAAAGCATCTTGCTTTGAACACTACAAGAAAAGTAAGACCATAAGGCTTTGAAGGCGCAGTATTTATGGAAGCTTATGAGCAATAAGCAGAAGAAGCTATGCTTCCAGCCTACTTCAATCAATAAATTAGAGGTGGTAGAGAAGCAAAAGAAGCTATGCTTCAAACCTGCTCCCATCAATAAAGTAGTAGTTTAGGAAAAGCAGACAATGTTCTGATTGGTGGAAAGCGTGTGCCGTCAAGCATTCTCTGGAGTTGTGAAGACTGGGGAGATTAGGTGAGCTCTTGGTGTAATGGAAAAAACTTGGGCTTGCAACCACCAGGAAGCAGCTTCAAATCCTGGATTCGCCTCTTCTTCTCTTCTTAAAAGCAAACAAGGCTTGTGGAAAGCCAATTTATACCTCTGTGACATCTTCTCTTTTATTGAAGGGAAAGGCCTTGACCTCAGGCTACTGTAAGGCCTTTACCTAAGGCTTGTGTGAAGCCAACCAATACCCTCTGGCCATTCGCTTTTGAGTGCCTGCAGACAGTTTTGATCAGACTGTCACGACTAAAGACACTTTTTATCGTACTCGCTGTAAGAATCACTTCAGATGGGTGTCCTTGTGTAGGCTTGTGTTCCTAAGAGGCTGTTACATGCTAGTTGAAGAAAGAGAGTCTGAAAAGCACTTGGAAGAGAGGAAATTTTCGTGAGAGCATATTATATTTCCATAAAGTGTGTTGAACATAGGCTCTATGAACGTGCAGACGAACACACAAGGTTTTCTCCAAAGTTCATCACACAAAGGAATATAATATCATCATACAAATCATCAGCTCACAATGGTTAACCAGGTTCTCCTTGCCATGATGTGGTACTCTTGTCGGTCTTTCTCCTGCTGTTGGCCAACTATGGAGGCTGAAGTACAACTCCCTCTGGTTGGGAGAAAATGGAAACCACAACAATCATGAGAAGGTCTCATGGGTCACATCAGGTTGCCTCAGCACGTGAAGAGCTTAGGCACTTAAGACATTGTAGACCCAGACATCTCACGAAGAGCTTTGCCAAATCAATTATTTGTGCGTGGCCTTTAGCAAGACTTTTTTCAGCACAAGATAGCTTAATCAGTTAGCTATTGAAAAATAAATAGCCCTTATCTGTAAGTAGGCTGTAAAATGCTAAGCACCCGCAGTGCAAGTTGTAGGTGGATCTTCACTGACATAAAGGATGAGCCACCCATTTTCTCCAGCAGTTTCAAAACAAGAACTCCACTTCCAAGCAGGAAACAACCAAGAACTGGCCTTTTCCTCGCGAGAGACGGCTGTTTCCGAAAGACTGCTGCGTCACCACACTGCACGCATTTCAATTTGGTTCCCAATACCATGGTTGTGTGCAACACTGTTCAGCATTGC
This sequence comes from Cibotium barometz, assembly GCF_041138505.1. NCBI lineage: Eukaryota > Viridiplantae > Streptophyta > Polypodiopsida > Cyatheales > Cibotiaceae > Cibotium > Cibotium barometz. The sequence continues at coordinate 5,899,857 of NC_141083.1, read as the reverse complement.
ACATCCGGACATGGAATGATTATGTGGAAAAATCCATCCTCTTCATAACTGATGTGACCCTTCTAAGGCAAAGTAGCGTGTTTTTTAGTTTTCTTTGCATCAACAGATAGAGCGAAAAACTCAACAGTTTTGAGTCAAACACTCCTATAATCTAACATAATGGTAGGTAAACAATGACAAGTCATAAAAAGACACCCTAAGGGAAAGTTTATAAGGACGTTACCAAATTTGCATCTGGAAGCTCCCGCACAGCTTCATCAACATTAATCGCTGTTGCCCGTACCTGCCGTTTTTATGAAGAAGCTGTGAGTCTATATTTTTTATCGCATTTCCAGCTAAATTTGAAGGTTCTTCACACTTCCAAGGTTATACCCATCCAACAAGATTAAAAAAGCAAAATTTATTCTTTTGGGATGTATCTTACAATTTTTGCACCCTCTTTTTCCGTCTTCTCTGAAAGCCTCTTTTGGATTGGCTCTAGCTGTTCACTTCCATCCAATTGCACTCCTATGAAGTATTGCAGCTCGCCCTGAAAAAAATAAAGTATATATGAGAAATTTAATGAAATGCTAAAAAAACCCAAAAATCATGAACGTTTGACACTTTAGATTTGTCTTAAGTTATGCCTCGCAAAAGAATCCAGTCCTAAAATTAGCTGTGTGCAGAGCTCACATTTCAGCAAGTCCAAATGCATGTAAAAAAATAGCAGAAGTCACTGATAAGAACATTCAGGCATCACCTTCAAGGATGTTAAGGATTATGAACAGGATAATTTTAATCCATTTAAAAATAGCAAAGAAATACAAAGCATCCATCAATGCCATACTGTCTAAATGTAAAAGCATTGTCAAGAAAAAAAAAAAGAACCAAAAAAATTTAGAAACTACTCTCTTAAGAATCACCTTTTGATCTCGCATGGGCTGCAAATGGAAGAGATTCCAAAACCGCTTTCCTGCAAAACCAATGCTCATCAAGCTTCAAGAAAGGAAGCCATAGGCTGTGAATAACAGCAGGCAAGTGCCCACACGGAAAAAAGCCACAAATTGATGACAAACAGTTAAGAAACTTTTCAATCTGCCCCATAAAACTGTTTCTCCTGGCTAGTAGCATGCACATAACACAAACCATATTCCACGTGCACAGTTTCAAAAACTAGAGAAATTGGAAATCAATTGGTTTAAGGTTTCTGTTCTATATGCTTATGCTGCCCCCCTGTTATTCTACTTATCTTACTTGCAGATTTCCAGAAGAGGTTTGATGCCCACAACCTATTCACAACTGCCACGCATTTTCATCTCCAGTTATTGTCATAACCCTGGGTCACCTGAATCAACATCAGGCCGTCAAATTAATGGACTTTCTCCAGCAGAAGAGAAAATGGATGCTGTACACATAAGCATCCATGGACACCTTGCCGCCAAGCGCTGATGGGTCCAGACAGCAATCATTGCCATCACATCCTCTCTCATGTACTGGTGGGCTATTGTTCAATCACCTCTCACATCAATGCATTGTCTGGTATGCTGGCTAGCTACGTGCTTCAAGGTTTGTAAATCCTTGCTCTCCAAGGGCTATGATGAACCAGAAAGACCATCAACCTGCCATCGCATTTTGAACATGGCTGCAGCTGTCACAACGCACCCATTTTCCAAGATGAAAGGCTGCCTGATTGCCTATCCTAATTTATAAGGGCTGTCTTATTACCTTCCAAAACGTGCAGAAACACTCTATATTGCAGCGGTGTCCTAACGGGATCCTCTACTTTTCCACTTACAGAGAACTGTTTAGCCCACACTTGGTCATTCATCAGCTTTATTTCTTATTTCTGAGCTATGACTTTGTCCTGATTAGGCAACAGATCTTTGACCCAAGTCTTGAAGGAGCTGCTATTTGGTACATTACCTCACTACACCTTTTGATAGTTGAATTAACTAAGATAAGTACTTTTAGAATGTATTTTCTCTTCTGACCATCGGCAAAACTACCAAACCGACCTATGCATAGGTATATTGAGGTTGTCTTCGAAATAAGAAGCAAATGTGAGGTGCTCTACTGTCTGCAAAGCCCAATGCGCACTCACAATCAACTCTTGTACCTTACAATAAGGTACATTGACATGGAATTCTGGAGTATATTTACCGTTTTACCTTTGCGGAGGGCCTTGTTGTTTCTGCATTTCCTAAGTATGGAGCTGGTTTTAGAAGAGAATAGGCAGGATAAAAGCTTGCATCTACAACGTGCAAGAGATTGAGAAGACAGCCAGCATATAGCCCGCCATTTTTATTTTTAAAAAAATCCATTCCGGTTATAGTGTAGAGGAGAATTCTGGAAAAATATAAAAAACAAGGGAAAAAATCTAACAAAATCACCCTTTCAAAGCTATCATTAGAACAGCCAAGGACCTTCAGTAAAAAATGTCTATTAACTGCACGGACGCCCTTTTTTCTTTCTGGAAAAGAGAATTCTATTAAGTATGAAAAAATTTTGCAGACCAAGCAAAGGGGGAAATCTCAACAAAATGCCAAGATCCCATTCTCTCATAAATGGCCACGTTTTCGCTCTGTGGCCCTCAAAGATCCCTGAATCGTGACCCAAGTGGCCATGAGCGTGTGGATAATATCACACCAGATCCTACAAATGCACTGGATATCATAAACCAAGTGCCCCCCATGGCCTCATTGCATCTAGCCTTCTAGATAAGCCATGCTGCGATGCCCTTATAACCTGTGCATGGATGCTTTAGGTGCTGTATTGCCTGCTTTCATAACCATATGAGCATATTCTATACTTGGATCCTTCAAATAAGTTCACACAGTGACTTATGAGATTACATCTCACCAATCCAAATGATGCAAAGGCTGTAAGGCTGTGAGAAAACACAAAAAGCAGTGTAACCAGATTCACACATGTATTGGAAGGATCTTCATGCATGGCCAAACACTAGACCTTGCTTAACCGAATCCACAAATAATAAACAGGACATAATTTACTATACTTGACAAACATGCTTGTTTGTGCTCCTAACATGGGAGCTTGGACGGGAAATTGCAAGTCACAACAGTACCTGGATTTGAAGTGGAAACAAGAAATTGCTGAATGGCTGGTGTGTGATAGGATTCAAACAACTGCGTGAATGCCATTGTAACCTGTTCATGGATGATGAATTGTATTCTGCTTTGGGCGCACAGTTCTACTCAATTCATAGCCATATGAGCAAATTCTTTGTGTATTCTTGGAACCTTTGAGCAAGTTCACACGCTTTGACTTATGAGAATGCATCTCACCAACCCCTATGCAGTGTAACAGATTCTCACACTTCACAAAAGGATCTCCGTAAATGACCAAAAACTACAACTAGCTCAACCGAATACTCAAATGATAAACAGAACGTATTACTATGCTTGGCACAACCTTCTTGTTTGTGCTCCTTAGATGGGAGCTTGGATGACAAGATGGACGTTATATCATTACACGGATTTCAAGTGCAAACGAAAGAGTGCTGAATGGCTGATGTATGATGGAAGTCAGTGGAGAGAGGACCCTTCCATGGGCCCAACTTGTGGTCAAACTCATATGCCCTAAACAGCTATCACGAACTACTCATACAATACTGAGGGGTTGGGTGCAGCTTTTGATTTTGTCTTGGAAACTAGTAGAAGAATATCAAAGCAAGCACTCCTCAAAGTAAGAAGCAGAACCTGATGAAAATGTGGTCATGCAGCCTTTCTACCAGCATGCCAAGCTTTCACAAAGCCGTTACAAGCCATCTGGTCAAAGTAAACCCCATTGGTAGTCCATATCCAACACATTCAAAAGTTTGTGCTTCTTGCAAAGGTGCCTCACAGACATGAACTAATACAAACTGGAGCACGAGATAAAAATGGTGGAGCATTGATTCTGAAGGTCACGAGGGTGGGGCTGCCATGGATGCAAAGAGCTCTGCAGAACAGGCTCTGCAGAACAGTTCTTCTTGCAAAGGTGGCCTCACAGAGATGAACTAGTAAAAACTGGAGCATGAGATAAAAATGGTGGAGCATTGATTCTGAAGGTCACGAGGGTGGGGCTGCAAAGAGCTCTGCAGAACAGGCCCTAAAAACAGTTTTCTCTTTAACAGATACACCACTTTTTAGTGTGTTGGTCCATGTCCAAAACACTAAAAAATGGGGGCTCCTTACAAAGGTGGCCTAACAGACATGAACGAAAAGAACAGGAGCACAAGACAAAAAGGGTGAAGCATTGATTCTAAAGGTCACATTGTGATGGGAGGGTGGGGCTGTGATGGATGCAACGAGCTCCTCAAAACAGTCCCATCAAACAGCTCTCTTTAATAGTTTCCATTTTGACATGTGCTTTGAGGAAAATAATGATGGTATGTATTTTCCCTCTCTAGGCCCATTTTAAGTCCCACACTATCTGTAAAAGTAGTGCATGTGATCCAAGGAGTAGGAAAGAGATACAGATTCCACACTCCATAACTTTCATGTTGCCTGCATCCCTCTTAGCATCCAGCAGAGCCTTAAGAATAAACTTTTCCTATGGCAGTCCATGTAGCCTTAAGTGATGGCACATAACAAAGTAGAGAATCAATCCTCGCGAAACATTTAGGCCCTCAAGAACTATTCCACCGCTTGTAGATCAGTATGATCAATGAGATAGTTTGACTACATCAATTGTCTCCCTAGTAGTGGGCCATGAGATGAGATTCCCAAACCTGAATAGATACATTCGGGAAAAAGCACCCCAACCAAGCCCTACAAAGTTAGGTTCATATCTTCTGGTAGTCACTAAAAAAACGCATTATGAAGGTAGCTCCTCTTAAATCGAAGGTACACACTGCTGCTCCTGGAGTGAGTTCCCTGAGAGACTTCCAATATCCCATAGAAATGACTATATCATGTGTGCTTAAAAGCTTGTCAGAAAGAGAGAGATGAGGAAAGACAGAGTATTACCCACAGCCACATACCCACAGCCACCTTTCTTGGCCAAGCTCCGACCTACCTATCCTTCAAAACCAAAGGGAGCCAAAGCACGATGAACAGCAAGTTCCCTTTGCCATCATCACCTCAAGTTCCCACCACCAGTAGACGCAAATACGGAAACCATGTCATCACACAAAATCCTCATGCTAGCTCTACACCAATGAGAAAGATGGGCGTGTGATGATACGGCCAGTACAACATGAGATCCACCTTCTTCATCATGTGAGAGAGACACTCTTCACCACACAGCAAGAGGTGAGCTTGTCCCCTGAATTTGGGCCCCAGTCCTCTAAAGACAACTCATAGTATATCATGCCATGGATGGATAGCCTCACCCTACTAGCATTTCTCGGCCAAAAGCTGGAAGTGGCCTTCACTTGGTTCCCTTCTTGCAGCAGGTCGAATTCACCACACAATCAGTCCTCGGCATCATCCACAACCCCCACTCTTTGCAAACAGCAACAAACTCGGCCAACAGGCTGTTCGACAGTTGCTCCAACCATAGTTATTTCATACAGCATATGCAAATGGGTATGAGAGTAAGGTTGAAGTATGGTGTGTTCCCCTGGCCTGAAACATACATCACCCTAATTCTCTAAGTCATTTTTCAAGGAGACATATAAAAACATGAGAGATAGAGGTCAGAACTTAGAACTTTATCAATGATTAAGACATATATTGCACTATTTAGTGACTAGCGGGTAGAGACAAAACTCAAGCTTAGTAAGATTAAGAGACAAAACTTTAGCTGCCCATTTTTTGAGGTGGAGTATGTTATGACATCACATACGTGAACATATGCATATGTTCGCACACGTTTGCATGGTCAAACATACACGTATGAGAAAAAACTATGGCTCCAACACCACTCCATCTCTCCTTAGCATTGCTTCATCTCCTACAACATAGCCTCTTCACCTTCCAAGCAACAAGTAATAGAAGTCAACGGTCAAAATGAAAGAGAGAAAGAAAGAAAGATTGTACTAAAGATCTACGAAAGACCCAAAGCATCTATAAGACAAAGAATGACTACTTATAACCTATGAATGTCTAGATGCCACGAACAAGATAAAATAAACATCTATGTGAGCTCATGTATACAAATAAATGTCATCCTTCTCCTGAACATTGTACAATGCAGCAATACCAACCTCTAGCGATACATCTCTTTGGCGAGAGAGAGAGAGAGAGAGAGAGATTAAGCGTCTACTAAAGACCCAAAGGGCCTATGTAACCAAAGTGATACAATAATGTCCATGGCATATCCTATCATGGAATGGAAAATAAAATAGAAACAAAACATAGCTATCAGACTGGGATGATGCAAAACTGTCCATGACAACTCATCATGGAATACCAGGAACCTGGAACGTGAGAGAAGCATCAGCCCCCAATAGATGGAATACCACTCTCCAAAATATCAACCATGGAGCTAATAAGTATGGCTGAGAGGTCTCCCTCACCTACATCACATGGAAAGGTAGCTCGATGGCGTTGGATCATGTCTTGGATCTTGAGCTGAGGAGGAGATTGTGGCCGATGTCTGGGGGTCAGGGGCATTGGCCACACTGGAATGCGAAGGCCTAGTCCAAGGTAGCTCCTCTTGGGCGAGGTGGGTCCAAAGCAGCCCGAGGTGGGTCCACAGGATCGACTATATGGGTGTCCTCCACCTCTAGGGTGACGGTTGGCTGGGGATCCGGAAGAAACTGGTGACGGTTGGCTGGGGAGGCTAGGCCGAAGCTCTCTCAAGAAATAGTCCCTAAGTCTGCCGAGCTCAAGCAAGAAGAGCCCTAGGCAACGTTCGTCCGAGAGAGAGAGAGAGAGAGAGAGAGTTGTAATAACCTCTTCAAAAGGCCAAAAAGACCTATGAGACCAAAAGGTTACATCATATCCATGAGGTACATCATCCAAGGTACAAAATAGTAATAAAGAAAGATTTAAAAAATCTAGAACTATAAAATCTGATCTAGCTACATGAGAGAGAGAGAGAGAGAGAGAGAGATGAACGCACATTTTTTTGGCTATTTCTCAAACCCTAAAGGTTATTTTTGATTGGTAAAACAGAACCCTATTAGAAAGAGTTATAAGGGTAGTTACTCGAATAGAAACCCACAACTTCTCTCCTTGTGCTTTTATACAAAAATCAACTTCAGCGGAATCAACAATTGGGACAAGCTCTATTGAGTAGAGCTTCATTAATGGGAATCGGGATCATCATTGCATTCTACATTGACTTTACTTTTTGAAAAAAAAAAAACTATGAGCAATGTATGGATGCAAACATTTTGTTTGAAAACAGATGTAAGTTGGGAATATGTATGTAATGCTCATAATGAAAGAAGAATACATGAAAATGCAAATGTGCTCTCCCTGATGGACAGCCTTCTCACCCACTTTAAGATACTACATTGACCTCACTTTGGTGTAATGCGTCCCTATGGTTCTGCACGTGGTGCTCTTAATTCCAGGCCACCAGAAGTATCGATAGTAGAACCTAACACCCCTCCTAGTGCATGACCATCTAGCCCAAGTTATGGTTAAGGCAAAGGGGCTAGGAGACTATATCGGAACAGACTTGTTTTCCCAAAAGCGAGGTATTAAAATTTTGGGACAACATTTGGGTAGTGGCAAAGGTTCATTCTGATTTACTATTTGGTTTGAGGCAAGAGTGTAGGCCCAAGATCCTCCCGTAGTTACCAATTTCTCACCGCCCATAGGCACTTTTTTTATCCGCCCATAGGCGATGCCACCGAGGAAGCACCATGTGGGGTTTTCAAACCAAGACCTCCTGGTCCTAGACGAATCGAGCAGGGTTTGCGGAGACTTGGAATTGGAAAAAGCAGGTAGATTCAAGTGGCTAAGGTTCAAATTTAATAAATCCAAGGGTATTGGCTAATTATGACTAGATTGTCATTTACAACAGCAATAAGCACTATGTAAGTGAGCCTTGGGTTATTATTGATTCAATGTGGTATGGACTTGGACCAAGAGGCTTACTCGTGCCATAGACATGCGGATCACGGGTAGTCTTGTTGAGGGCCTCTATGGGTAAATACTCGTGGTATGGAATGCTAGGTCTTACTAGAAAGGACCTATGGGAGTGGAACCCTAGCCCCTGGCTCAGGTGATATCCTGAAAAGGCCCCTTCACAATAGGTAAAAGTTGAAGCAACCTAGCATGCTTCAAGTGTGGCACCGGTGGTTTGTAGACGTGAACTACGATTGCGTGGTGACCTTGTATGCACCCTTGTTTGTTTGTACTAATCTTCTTTATGTGCGTGTATTAGGTGATCCTTTGAGAGGAGTCCCTTACAAGCATGGACTTGAACGCACTCTTCCAACAACTATTGAATCTAGAAATACACAGTATTAATTTGTTCAGTAAGATTTGCATGCTCATTCCTTGCAAGCAAACGGCCACAGCAAAAGTTATTGCTCCTCTTTATCTGACTTCGCTACCTCGTTTGTGGTTTACCGCCGACAATCACATCACACAGAGATCCCAAGTTCATTTCACATTTCTAGTTCCACGTCTCATGGTTGAAGGCTTACGTTGGACCATCTTTGCACAGGGTTCTAGATGAGCAACAACCTGAAGTAGTCGAGCCCGAGCAGATTCTCCTCCACAAGTGGAAGCATGGTTTCGTTCGAAGACTCAGACAGTTTTACACTACTTGGAATCCATGCAAGTGAGGTCAAGCTAAACACAAGGGAATGTAACATGCATCCATGCATTGAGCTGGCTATGTGACACACTGGCTTATTATTGGTGCTACATTTGTAACATTGGTAACATTTGTACATCAGTAGAGCCTTTTTAGGATTTTTTTGCCTAAAGCCGTGACCCCAATGTGAGCCCTAGTCCAAGGACATGTTAGGCATGGGCTACATAGGTCACATATCAAGCCTTAGGTGTCAAAATGTGTCACTTAACCCACTAGGAGAATAAAGCATGTAGGTCACCTTAGGATAGATCCATATAGCAAAAGGAACCAGCATTGAGCATTGACATAGTGGCCAGCCTTTAGGCTGCCAGCCCATAGCGTAGTCGGCAAGCCCAAAGGCATGTTGGCCAGCAGATAAAACCCCACAGCCACACGTGTGAAGCGCAGGAATGCCCGTTTTCAGCATGTCGTGGGGATCTAAAACAAGTCGACAGCATGAGATAAAACCGACTTGCAATTGGGTTGCATATATAAGCATCCCTCAGCAAAAGAAGTCATCTTCAGCATTCAACCTTCAGATTCACATTTCCCCTTAACAGATCTGGGTGTGCATATTGGCTTCTAAGTTGTCTCCATACCACTTGATGGTTCAGCTAATGTTTGGTCTACCTACTGCTTGCATTTGACATTCCACATTCAATTGTCGCCAAGTAAATTTCTTGGTAAATTTTGCATTGTAAAGTTTTCCAAAGTAATAAAGCAAATATTCCTGCTTGTGGGAGGGGGGTCTGAAGTGGGTAGTTGGGACAAACTGGTGTCCACTCTTTATCTCTATAGCTCTATCTCTTGTGTACAAAGATAAAAGTATCTTGCTTAAGCTCCCTAAAAGAAAAGGTATAAAGAAGGCCTTCGTGCATGTTACATGATCATAACAGTTGCATGCCACATGTCTCTTGCGGACTGGAGAAACTTTTAGCATTGATGTCTGCTTCATGCATGGGTACAATTCAAAATAGTGAGGTTGAATCTTCCACTCTATGCCAATACCATTTCAAAGACAGCCAACGCTTGTCAACACAGTCGATCACGCACATTGAGAAGATAGATAATACTCCATTTGCAAGGTGCAAAGGGTCTTTTGCAGCAATATAAAGCGTAGTTGTGTGGGCCCTATGTACTTCTCACAAACATAAGTTGGAATTGTATTCCTAGCCTTAATGGTAACATAATCTTTGATTCTAGAGAGGCATGAGGTTCTTTTAATTTGTGTTCTTTCAAAAAGGCTACCTGAAAGTTCAACCTAACAGCTTTGACGACCAAAATTTGTGTTAAGGGCTTCAAGAAACTATAACTATTTTCTTCTTGCATTTTCAGCAGTACAAGTATGGGCCCTAGACCTATATAGGCCGACTGACAATTTTGCTCCAATCATAACAAGAGTTCTTGTCAAAAGTCTTGCAAGTCTCGTGTGCTTTCACCTTAGCCTACCCAAGTATTTACAAATGATTGTGATAAAGATTACTATGATGAAAAAAAAAGAATGGTACACGGCATTCAGAAAGCCTCTAGAAGAAACCCTGCTTTTCCATGCCTGAAAGCTCCTCGTCCAATCAATAAAAACATGTTCAGGTGCTGTACAAATATTTAAGTTGTTATGGGATTAGTCTTGATAGATAGTGGTTCAACCCATTGATCAAATAGAGTTCACAGCCTTTGATTTCCTCCTGGTGGCAAAAAAAAAGCTACCTTCTATTGGTTGATATACACACAAAGATCTGTATTTGCTTTGAAAATAAAACCAAGCTGCTTTCTCTTTTCAACAAAAGGCACACAGATCTGCATTTGCATGGATACACAAAAAGCTGCTTTCAAAAGCATATATGCACAGGTGCATGCAGGCATGGGCAAGCCACAAAACCATGCACACGGAATCAAAGAAGAAACCATACCAGTTTTAGTGTAGTTAAGCAGCTGTACTGTAATTTCTCTTTGCTCCCTTATTGCATCTCGAATTTTCCCAACTGTAGCTTGGTCTGTGTCTTGTCCTTGAAGAAATCTGCCATGAACATTTAAGTCAAAGGATTCTCACTAAAACAAATTCCATTTTCCTGAGTCCACAAATAGGGCATCAAAGCCTCAAAAAATAATTGAGTAGCTCACTTCACCACTGTAAATCAATTTAAAACCAAACTAGACATAAGAGTTCATTGACCAAAACGCTGTTACATGTGATCCATGGGTAAACTGGATGTCAAGACAACACCAAAAAAGTAAAAGACACACATATGCATGCATGTGCATAAGTTCTTGGGGGGGACACACAGCACACTACTAACATTTACTCCTTACCCCATATAAAGTGTTGAAGACTTTCTCAAGACAGTACTTGATCAAGCAGAGCTGGAGCCCCTGCTGACCCCTTATTTTAAGTCCATACCCCACACCCAGTCTGTGCACCACTCAACTGCCCCCAACCACTAGTGGGCTAGCACCCCCAGCCTGTCCTGTTGGCAAGACCTAGAGCTGCCTGCCACCAGCCCTCTGCACTCAGCCCTCCTGTGCAGCCTGTGGTACTTGCCCAACCACTTTCCTGTTTTTCCTCTCCCGCCCTTTTCTCCTTTGCATAGTTGTCAAAACATCAAATGTTGCAAGCAATGAAAACAGAAACCCCCAAAACGTTTTGGAAACGGACAATGGAAATTTTGACACAATAGAGCCGGTTGCACTCCATAGATAACACATAGGCATGAGTAGGATCACGTTGATGGGAGGAAGGCACACCACAATGGCAGTGGCAGAGGTGGCCTCAATAGCGGCACACACAATCTCTTTTTCATCAATTGGATTTCCCAACTTGCCAGCCAACGCTTTCCAATGTTATAGATGGAATGCAAATGTCTCAACAGGGTTGGCAACTGCTCCTCTAGGAAAAAATGTGAGAGCAGGGTTGGAACCTTCCCAATGCCAAGTCTTGATAGCTATTCTCCTTTGTTCCCGCTCGCCTTTCTTCTATTTCTGGCCCTTTCCCTCCTTTCTTCTCTCCTCAAGATTTTCCTTTTCTACTTCTTTCTCCGCTCTTCCACACACAACACACACCCTCTGCTTTCCCCCAATTTTCCTTTTCTACTTCTTTCTCCTTTCTTCCGCTCACACACACCCCCACCACCCCCCTGCTTCCCCCGTTTCACTTCCTTAAGTGTCACCTCATCAGTTACGATGACATCCAGTCTTTTGTCCACCCCTTAACCTTCTCTGGCATGACAAGCCTTTCCACACTCCATGACTGAGGCCACTCTCATTGGGCTTAGTAAAAAGTGGACCTGCTCTTTTCAACATACATTGCCTTGTTTCAGGATTTCCCAAGTAGCTAACCCTTTCCACGACCACCTGTAACTCCTTGTCAATGGCTACAGCAGGATTGAAACCTACTCAGCATCTCTTGCAGCAGGCGGTTCCATTGTACTACACAATGGTGCTGAGTATTTGGCTGAAAATGGAAACAAATGGTAACTAGGAATCTGATCTCAACCAAGATAGGTCGGTAACAAGTGGGAAACTGCGGGGGGAAGAGGAACAAGGAGAGGGCAGGGTGTGTGCACAGCACACCATTCACATTCAATATTCACCACAGTAGCAGCCTTGGAAGAATTTGTCACCATTTGGTCCCTTCACCAATCTTGACCAGTGTGTTTCACATACTGGGCAGAGCCAAGGTGAGAATAGCACAAAAGAAATCTGAAGCATTTACTTGCAAAGTTTGGCTTGAAAGATGGCTACAAAGCATGAACAGCAAGGGATTCTATTCATCAAAGTGACTTATAATGCTTATCAGTCAGTGTTTTCACACAGCATTAATGAAGGGCTGGACATATTATTATTTTGGGCATGAACAGGTGGACAAGAGGAGGCGCCTAGTGAAAACTTGGGCTAGAAGCTAGGAAAAGCATAAAAGTGGCCAACCCAGCTACTTTTGGCAGAAAGGAAAAGCACAAGCCAAAAAGGGCAGCTGGTTGACTTTGTAAAAAGCTGGAAGGGGCTTCTCTTGGGATCATTAGGCGCATGCATCAGCTGGCCGTCTACAGCTACTCTCCATCTCCTCTTCGCACTGGCCTCTCAGCACCTTCCCTCTCCCCTGTGCTCTGGCCATACACAGCAGCAGCTGTATTGTTCTCTTTTTCTTTTGTGCGCCGGACGTACACAGGTAATAGCTGTTATTCTCTCTTTCAGTTTCTGCGGGGGGCTGCCCTAGAGCTGGCTGTACAAAACAGGCCGTACAGTATACAGCCACTTTCTCTCTGTCTTCTGCCCTGGTTGTACAGAACTGGCCGTACAGCACAGCCCTCTTTATTCTCTTACAAACCTGGCCATACAACAAATTGTGTTTCAAGGCTGACTATCGGGGCTGTTTGTGACAGTTGCTTGTGTTTTCTCCCTATCAGTAGTGGCCACGCAACATGCAAGATTTGGAACTATTTTTTGGAACAGATTTAGGGTTGTTTTGCCTTTTGTATCTGGGGCAAGAGAATCCGGTGCAACCTTGCACCTGCATCTTGGTTTGTTGTAAAAGCTTCTTCCTTGAATAAAGAAGTTCCTACAAGGGGCCCGCTGTTCCAGCTCAGCTCAGTGCTGTGTTTTAGATTGTTTGTGGTTCTTCTACTGCGTTTCAAAGTTTGTATCTGGTACTGAAATGTTTGTCTATTGCCCCGAGTTTCCCGGATTGGTTTCATTGGTATCAAAGCATAGGCTTTTTCGGAAATAAGAGGATTCCTTCCAAAAATGAGAAAGAGAAAAGATCAGAAGCGGGAACTACACTGACCAATAGTTTTGCTATTGAGCTTATGGAAGTAGTCATGTGTCAAGAATATGAGCACTAGACAGCTTGGTCTAAGGATTTATGGATCCATAGAATTTATCCCCAACATATGGAGTTGGCTTTATATGCCCATGTTCAACACTCTCTCCATATGGATATTATGAATTATAAATCAAGCTTACATGCAAGTTATATAGAGCTATATCTCAAGATATCTTATGTGTATGCTGAGGAGATAGTTTCTTTTGGCTTCATGATGAATCTGGCAAGAAAAGCTAATTATAATTTGAGTTTTGCAAAGTTGATACTTTTTTGCACTTTATTCTAAGCGTTTTTGGACACTTAACCCTTGTATGCCTGTACAAGGAGAATTGTGTGTTGACTTAAACTATTTTAGGTACACAATATTAATGGTTGAAAAGCCTGGTTTACATGGTTTTTCATATGGATATAATGAAGGACTATGGACTGTATTTTTGGCATATCTTTGCTCGAGGATTTATACATATATGATGGTTTGGCGCATCTATATGGTTATCGTTGGCTCGGTGATTCTTGGGCTTTATATACAATTCTATGGCTCTCTATACTGGGATGGAGTATGTTTGGTGCTCCCTGTTCTATGGGATGCAATTGATTTTTGGAATTTATGGATATCTCATGAATCGACGAACTCTTTCTAGTGGGTATTTCAAATGTCACAAAAACCCTCATTGCTTCTATTCATATTGTACATGTGTGGCTTAGGGAGCCTAACATGACAATACAAGTATGGCGTATGGAGCCTAACATCACAATACATGTGTGGCCTAGGGAGCCTGACATGACAATATATGTATGGCATAAGTAGCCTGACATAACAATACAAGTGTGGCCTATGGAGCTTGACATGGTGTGTTTTTCTACTGTACATGTGTGAAATATGCAGCCTAATATGGCAGTACATGTGTGGCCTATAAGGTTTGACATGACAGTGCATGTATGGCATATGGAGCCTCACATGGTGTGTTTTCCCAGGCCTAACTATTGTGGTGTTCACTTTGTATTTATGTTTCAGGAAGGTTCTGGAAGGAATCTGGATCCCTAAACATTTTACCTAATTGTTACAACTCAACAAGGGGAAACTCTAGCGACCATTTATAATTTCATGGAAGGGTTGTTGCCTTGGTCAACCATTTTGACATGTGAAGCATGTTTGGCTTGGGTATGCGTATGGATCATAGGAGTGGTACTCTTATGGAGTCCAATGGCATGGCAAGATGTTTTTCTGGCTATGTATTCTACTTATTTTCATTCTGCAGGTACTTTAAGCTACTCATGGATTTATCAATATTTGGGACACAGTTGGCTCTTGTGCCTCTGTCTTGTTATTATCAGAGTTGTGGACTCTGAATATGGCCAAAGTTTGTTTCTCGATACGGTTGGCTCTTGTGCTCGTATCAGACTTCGGATCGTGGATCGGGATTTATGGCTTTAATGCCACGAATTATGAAATACTACTGAGTGGAACTACATCTGCAACACTTGAAGAGTATTCCTGTGGTATCAAGCTTATTCAGTTACAAACGGAGGGGATGTCACCATTTGGTCTCTTCACCAGTGTTGTTAAGTGATTCACACACAGAACAGTGCCAAGGTAAGAACAGAGTGTCACCATTTGGTCTCTTCATCACTCTTGATCAATATTTCACATATTGAACAGAGCCAAGGTTTGGTGCACCGACTTAGCTTGGCTTTTGTAAGGAAAGCTTGGCCCGAGCCTTGTGTGTGCTTTGGTGGAAAGTTGCTCAAGAGTTGTGGAGAATCCGGTGCAAGTTTGCACCCGCACCTTGGTTTGTTGTAAAAGCTTCTTCCTTGAATGAAGAAGTTCCTACGAGGGACCGGTAGTTCTTCCATTGTGTTTCAAAGTGAAAACTCGCTTTCATCGGTATCAAAGCACTCTTTCCCTATGGAAGGATTTTGGGTCCTAGAACATCAAAATACATGTATGGCATAAATAGCCCAACATGACAATACATATGTGCCATATCGAGCCTGACATGACAGTACATGTATGGCTTATGGAGCCTCACATGCTTATAAGAGTATTCCAGTGGTATCATGCTTATACAATTGTGGAAAATTGTCTTATAGCACGAGGGGATGTCACCATTTGGTCCCTTCACCAGTCTTGACCAATGTTTCACACATTGAGCAAAGCCAAGGTGAAAACGGGGATTTTCCACAAAAGAAAGCTGAAGCATCTACTGGCAAAGTTTGGCTTGAAAGATGGCTACAAAGCATGAGCAGCATGGGATTTTATTCATCAAAGTGACTAATAATGGTTATAAGTCAGTGTTTTCAAACATCATTAATGAAGGGCTGAACATATTATTATTTGGCATGAGCAGATGGACAAAAGAGGCGCCTAGTGAAAACTTGGGCTACAAGCTGGGAAAAGCATAAAATTGGCCAACCCAGCTACTTTCGGCACAAAGGAAAAGCACAAGCCAAAAAGGGCAGCTGGTCTACTTTTTAAAAAAAGGGCGAAGGGCTTCTTGTGGGATCATCAAGCGCATGCATCAGCTGGCCATCTACAGCTACTCTCCATCTCCTCTCAGCACTCACCGTACAACACCTTCTCTCTCCCCTATGCTCTGGCCGTACACAGCAGGCAGCCAGATTGTTCTCTTTTCCTTTTGTGCATTGGCCACACACAGGGAATAGCTGTTGTTCTCTCTTTCAGTTTCTATGGGGGATACCCTAGAGCTAGTTGTACAAAACAAGCCGTAAAGTACATAGCCACTTTCTCTCTCTCTTCTACCTTGGTCGTACAGAACTAGCCGTACAGCACAGCCCTCGTTATTCTCTTCCAAACCTGGCCGTGCAGCAGTTGGTGTTTGAAGGCTGATTATCGCGGCTGTTTGTGACGAATGCTCGTGTTTTCTCCTATCAATTCCGGCCGTGCAACAGGTAAGATTTGGGACTATTTTTTGGAACAATTTTGCCAAGTTTTTAGGGCTGTTTTGCCTTTTGTATCTGGAGCAAGAGTTTTGCTGACACTTTTTGGAGAATCTGGTGCAAGTTTGCACCCACACCTTGGTTTGTTGTAAAAGCTTCTTCCTAGAATAAAGAAGTTCCTAGGGGAGGCCAGCCGTTCCAGCTCAGTGCTGCGTTTTTATATTGTTTGTGGTTCTTCCGTTGTGTTTCAAAGTTTGTATCTGGTACGTGTCTATCTATTGCCCCAAGTTTCCAGTTTCGGTTTCATTGGTATCAGAACATAGGCTTTCTCGGAAGCAAGAGGCTTCCTTGAAACAATTAGAAAGAGAAAAGATCAAAAGTGGGGACTACACCGACCAACAGTTTTCATATTGAGCTTATAGAAGCAACCGGATTGTTCCCTTTTTCTTCTGTGCGCTAGCCGTACGGCCGTCCACAGGCAATAGCTGCCATTCTCTCTTTCACTTTCTGTTGGGGCTAGCTCTACAAAATAGTCCGTACAGTATACAACCGCTTTCTCTCTCTTCTGCCCCAGTCGTACAGAACTGGCCGTACAGCACAGCCCTTTTAGGCACATAGTTTATTTGGGGTTTCTATACCTTAGAGTCACTTGTATGCATAGTTGCAAACATCTCGTTTTGCAAGGGTATGCAAACGTTTGCAAAGAATGCAACAAACTCGCGATTGCACAGGCTTGCATTCTTCACTTCTTCCCAATGTTTGAAAACGGGCGTCTAGCCAAAATTCGGATTCTTGTAAGGACATCGTGTAAAAAATTGAGATTTAAAGGTGTTGTCTCAACCCTCATTTTTATTTTCAGTTTGTAAGTTCTAACTTTAAATCTTAGTTTGTGTTCTCTTTTGTTCTCCCATAATTAGTAATTTGGGCATAAGTTTCATGATTTTATGCATACATAATAAGTTCACGAATGCAACCTTGCCAAGCGTTTCATGAAACGCGTTTCATAAACGTTTCTTTCAAATCCCAGACGTTTCATAAACGTTTCATACAAAACAAGGGGGTTACAGGTCCCAAACTTTGTATATAAGTTTATAAAATGTAAAAAATATGTTGCCTTCCTGCAAAACAATATTAAGCATGCATCATTTACACATTAAAACATGTTTTCAAGTTAAAACTAAAGAATCTGGGTTAAAATCGCTTATTTCGTACAATTCCCAGGTGGACAGGAATTAAAATTCGTTTCATTCAAACTGAATGAAACGTGTTTCATTGCAACTATGCAAGGTTTGAAGCATTCTTTAGCATACCTAGCATACTCCTATGCGAATGCAAAGAATGCTTGCAACTATTCTTGTATGCTTTATGGTGACACATGGCACATTATACTTGGACCCCTTGGTTCTTAGATGTAGGAAGACCCTTTTACTTTGTTGCTATGAGATTCTATCTTTGACGTGATATCTTCCACCGGCATTTCTCTCTCACTTGGTTTACTGTACGAATGTGTATGTGCGTGCATGTGAAGGTTTCCATTGCTCTCACTCCTCTAACATAGAGGTGGTTCACACACTTTTTTTTTTGGTAATATCCAGTGCAGTATATTTATATGCTCATAAATTTACATGATGGGAGGTCTCCAAAATGGAGAGTATCCCAAAGATCAGAAACATAAAAAGAAAAGCTCTATGCAAGAAGCATCCATATCACCCTCATGGCAGGCATCATATAAGGATTGCCGCAATGAGGCTCGGAAAGATTCATATGACTTGTGAATCTGCCGACCCAAGTATGCCAAATTATGCTCACTCCAGATTGTCCAAAGAGCCCAATATCTCACCCAAGAGAGAAATAGTGAGTATTGAGAGAAAGACCTCATAAATCTGCCAAAGAGCCAGAAATGTTTCCCAAATCTGTGACTCGGTAAACGGAGCCGAAGATAATCTGAAATTCTCCTGAGGAGGATCCTAGAACACGGGCAGTGCCAAAGCAAATGAAGAACAGTCTCTGAAGGAGCCTGACATCTTAAACATGTGGATGGTGCAATGCGACGTTTAGCAAGTGTGACCCCCACTGACAATGTGTCTGTCATACATCTCCAAAGAAAAAGTCTTTGTTTCAATGGTATTTTACACTTTCATAACATCCCGAGATTCTTCCGCAACCATGAGAGAGGCTTCCTTATATGCCACAGAGAATTAGCATGTTGCTGAATCCTCGAGCAGGCTGAAGAAGCCTGTAAGCTTTGATGGAGGTTAAGGCGGGAAGAGGAACAGGATGAGTGCATGTAGCAGAGGGTTGCAATTGCCAATCCGTAAGCCTGTCTGTGTCAGCCACAGGAGGAACAGGATGTAATAAATCAGCAATTTTCTTCCATATAGACCTATGATGCATTCCCAATGCATAGGAAGCAGTTGCCTGAGGAAAAGATAAGACATAGCCCTGATCATCTACCACATCATGTATGTATCTAATTCCCAATTTCATGAGATTGTATGCCCGAACAGGTTCCTGTAAAGCGAGTGGAATGTCAAAGATGGCACTCCAATGAATACTTTCTTTCCTCATTGAGTTTGTCCCCGAGCAATTATCAGGAGCCCATTTGACCTTAGAAAGTACTTGTTTCCAGTCAAGTATCGGAGCAGTAGAGAAAGGACAGCCAGGTATCTTCCCTACAAATCTTCCAATGACAACCTCCCAATGATCAGTAATCCAATGACCATAAGCACAAGTCCTCATGTTGACACACATGGATGCTAGCATACAAGTCCATGGCTGTTGTTGGCGGAAAAAGTATGCAGCATAGTCGCCTTCCTTGCAAGTACATGATATCTTATATTGAGGACATTAAGTCCACCATGCATCCTAGGAGAGCACACCATTTCCATCTTCATCAGTCTCAATGCTTTCACAGCAGTTTTTGTCCTCCATAACATCTCCATAGCTTGAGACATAAAGGTTGAAATATCCCTGGAGGACCAATGCAGCAAAGGCAAATAGAACTGGACATAGGACATTACAATGGACTGTACTATTCTGAGCCTGACATGAAGAGGCCAAGTAGAAATCTTCCAATATTCCAGTTTATGTTGAAGTCTTTGGAAGATCCATTTTAGCTGTTGCTTCCTGGTGATATGCCATCCTATGGGATATCCCAAATGCCTGACTACATCTTTGGAATGCACCACCTGACCCGGCCAAAGAATAGAATGCCAGTCACATTGTTTCAGGGGAAGTAATTTAGATTTGTCAAAATTGACATGCAATCCCGCTGCCAAGCCATACAATGAAAGAGTGGTCATAAGCATTTGAACTTCCCGGGAAGAATTCAGTGGCATAAAGAAGGAACTTGGTCATGATTTGAGAGATAAAATCCCATTGAACAGTGTCAAATGCCTTAGCAATATCCACTTGCAATATAAGCACATCTTGATGCGAATACTTAGAATATTCAGTTGCAGTCAAGGCATTGGATATATTGTCATGGATTTGTCTTCGCGGCACAAACCCATATTGATGAGGATGAAGTCCCGCATCCAGTATCCTGTGAAGCCTATGCACAATCATTTTGGTAATGAGTTTGTAAACTACAGGCATCAAAGTAATAGGCCTCCAATCTGACATATGGTCACACAGATGTTTTTTGGACACAAGTTTGACTATGCCATGCTTCCAAGAGTGCGGCAACTGATTTTCTCGCCAGGCAACATTGAAATCATCCCAAAAAGAAATATAAAATTCCACCGTAAGGCCATCCCAGCCAGGGGACTTGTATTTGCTGAGATGGAACAATGCATTATCAAGTTCTGTGTCAGTAAAAGGTCTCTCCAAGGTAAGAGCTTCGTCCATTTCCACTATTCCAGAAACATATTGGAGAAATTCAGTCCTAGCCTCAGTCATTTGATTTGATGGGGAACTAGGAGCGGAGAATAATTTCTGCAAATAATTTTGGCATTCATCTTGGAGATCAGAGAAAGAGTGCGTCCAAGAGCCATCTAGCTTCCTTACCCTTAGGCATGAGTTTTTCTTTCGAGTAGCATGCAAGCCCTGAAAAAAGGCTTTTGATGAGCAGCCCTTATCCATGAGGGGCTTCATTCTTGCCCTAATCTGCCATTTGTGCAATTTCCTCTGATCATTAACAGTCAATTTAAACTGAGCATATGAAAGGGAATCCTTTTCTGAATCAGAGAGAGGCCTTAACTGAGAAAATTCAGTCAATTGTTGTGCTGTCCTTTTTGCCCATTTAACCTCATTCCTCCATTTAGTCATATGCCAGTTGCCATACTCCCTAATGACATTCTGCATACGAGAGACAAAGCTTTTCCACGCATAATTCATGTCCTCCTGGGCATGCAAAGGCAAGGGATGAATTGCAAGTTTGATCATTTGCTGGAAATAGTGATGTCGGAAATAAGCCTGATTAACATGCAATAATCTACTGGAGAGGGGTGGCTAATCATCCAGAGGGATGCCAAGCTGCAAATTCATCCACAATGGGGCATGATCTGACAAGCCCAATGAGAAATCTATAAGGAGATGAGGGCTAAAATCTGCAAATTGTTGAGGGTAAAACAAATACCATCTGTCAAGCCTTGCCCAGTATGTAGTAAGTGCATTATGATGAAAAGTATATCCAGGCACTGACCCTTGGAGAAGCACCCATAAATCTTCAGCCTGCACAGAAAGAAGCATGTTGTCCCATTTCTGCCTTTCCAATGATAGCATATGAGATCTTGAAGTGGTGTTATCTCTTGGCAGAGGGGAATTATTAAAATCTCCACAGATGAATACATTGGATCTCCATGGATATCTGCATAAAGAATCCCATAATGAAGCCCTCATGGCAGAGGTCTGGGAAGCATAGACTGATGCAAACTCAAGAATATCACCATTGACATTACATTGTATGACCATCCATCTGCCGCTGCTGTCATTGAAGGCTAACTGAGGCTCCAGCTCATGTCTAACCAGTATGCATACACCTGAGTAGGTAGTGGTACCAGCATAATATATATCATAACCGCCAAAATAAACATGATGACCAACCATGGAGTGTTGATTATGCTCTTGCAAACAAACAATATCTGGCTGCATTTTATGTATATAATTCCATAAAAGCCCCCACTTTGAGACATTGCAGAGGCTCTGTACATTCTATGTAAAGCACTTAAGTGTTTGAGGCATGAAAGAGGTATATACAGCAAAGTATCATATATAAAAAACAAGACATCAGAGAGGCAAAGCCTCTGCCTGCATGGGCTGCATTCCATCATGACCCATGAAAGACATAGCATTATCCCCTTCTTCTGAATCACATATGGGGATGCCCTTCTTCAAAACCCCCACCCAATTTTGAAGGACAGGAGCTGAAGTAGAAGCCTGTCCTGGTAAGGGAGAAGAAGCATCCCATTGACGAGATTGAAGGGGGCGTTGCTTCAATATAACCACCTTCTTAGGTTGTTGAAAACCATCCTGATCAATCCCCGCAGATTCCTTCATCTTCTCTTTTCCTTTATCTTTTCCTTTTCCAGCAAGTGACTGCACCTGATTGATTGGTTTGGCATTCTTTGCTCCATTTCTATTTGCTGTCTTAGCTTGCAAATTCTCATTCTTTTCCCGTGTCTGGGGCGGCAAGGCATTGGGAGGGGGCTGATGTAGAACCATTGGGCATTCAGAGGCTAGATGCCCAAACTTGTGGCAGGCAAAACAAGCTCCTGCAAACACACCCTTACTTCAATTCAAAATACTTTTTTCCCAATTGCACTCCCTCAACTTCCACTGCAATAGAAGGAGGGGTAGGTGTATCAGTGTCCCAGAGAATGCAGAGCCTGTTACGGTTTCCCATGGGGCATGGAGGACAAATGACTTGTCCCAAAGAAGCAGCTAGGCCAGGCAACTCTTCACGCATATAGTCCAGGAAGTTAACAACCTCAACCCATACAGGACAATGATGTCGTATGAGACTTTGATAATCCTTGTTTGGGTACTAGGGCATAGCATGTACCATCTGCTTCCCGTAAAACAGGGGAGAGAATTCAAGAAGCCTCTGCTTGCACGAAGCATCTGATAAATGCACCTCATAAAAGCCTCTGGAAGCAAAATACACTCCCTCTACAAAGCATCCTCCAAGGATGGACTTAATTCACTGCGCGACATCACTGGCCGCTAGGATTCTTCCTGGAAAGAAAATTATAACTGCGGTTTGAGACAACTTCC
Source organism: Cibotium barometz (assembly GCF_041138505.1). Taxonomy (NCBI): domain Eukaryota; kingdom Viridiplantae; phylum Streptophyta; class Polypodiopsida; order Cyatheales; family Cibotiaceae; genus Cibotium; species Cibotium barometz. The sequence continues at coordinate 5,877,245 of NC_141083.1, read as the reverse complement.
TGAGAGGATTCACGAGGGACGGCAATTTCAATTTGTACGTGACCTCTGGAACCGGTTTGCCCCATTCTTGTCGTGACTGCTGAAAGTCATCCTTAAGGGTGTCAAAGACGTGCTGAGCTTCCATAGTAAGTTCATCATCTTGTGATGCAGGCTCTAATAGGCGGCGCTTAGCATCTGCAAGTCTTTCTTTTCGAGCATATGTACAAAAATCCAAACCTGAAGCCATGATTGAAATACGACTCTCTCTCTCTCTCTCTCTCTCTCTCTCTCACACACACACACACACACACACAAGAGAGGGAAAAGGCTCACACACCACACACACACAGAGGGGTCGCGCTGATCAAGAGAAGGTCACGGTCTGTGTTGCAGAAATCCTAGCCAATGATGTGTTGGCAGAAGCCCCAAACCAAGGTGACGAGTACAAGCAAGAGGTCCCGGCTGAGCAGTCGAGGCCACAAACCCTAGATCAGGGTCAAACAGGGGGCAGCGAACTGGAGCAAGGAGTTGCGGGCTGCACAGTCCAGGGTCGCGAACCCTGAAGCAGGGTCTGAACAGGTCGGCGATGGCTCACATCATCAACACACTGCCTCTCTCTCACACTAGAGGTGGTTCACACACACACACACACACACACACATACAAAGTGCTATTTCATACACATGAAGCTCCGATTCCCATCAAACCCCCCCATCGAAGCAAATGGGGAGTAGTGCTGGAGAAGGCCTCGAGCAACAACAAAGATGCCCACTGCACACTTGTGCCAACACCCGGACAATAGGTTAACAAGACATAATAAAGAAGCTCCACCATAGCTGCAACCTCCAAGAGCTTCCCCTCACCAAAAAGCCCCCCCATCCTCATAACTTGCTAGACGCAATAGTTTGCAATCATGCAAGAGGTTGGAAAACGGCAAGAGAACGGAACCTTTCTTATGATCGAGGCCCTTATACACACCTAGAGAAAAAAGACATGGAAATCTAACACATGCTGGAATATTACATCTAATTTTGGGGGACAACCCGGGCAGAGACCCACACACAAAGTGATTATAAAGCCCAATCTAGTCTTTCTCATCAATAGAAAGACCATGTATTGCTACAGTGGCTACTATTTCTTGCTCACTTTCTTCTTGTTCTTATGTTGGGTTATCTTCGACTACAACATGGGCATGATGCTTTCTTGTTCTTGGTCCATTTTCTTAAAGCATTGAGATTCTTTATGTACAAGTCTCTTGCGATAGCGACACTACATCGTGCTTCCCTTTTAGTCCTTCCATTTACTAATTAGGGCTTTGTCAAGGTCAAGTTTAATACGTCCTCTGTCGGTTTGTGACCCCAACCCCCCTCTGCGGTCTTGCGCCTCTTGCCCCTGCTTCCCGTTGCCCTCGCCCCCCCCTCTCTTCTCTCCACCCAACCCCTGGCCTGTGCGAGTTCCCTCTCCCCTATCAACCCCTCTACCTGCGATGATGGGAGATGATGGCTCGGATCTTCCTGTGGTGGCGTGGCCGTAGGCGAGGGCCATAGTGTCTGGGGCGTCCAGCTCTGCATAACTCAGTGGCTCTGTCGAGTGTCACACCTCTCGCGCCAGCTCAGTTTTACCACATTGAGCACCATGTCACGGCGGCCCATGAGGAATATATTAGGGTGATATGAGAGCTCTCTGCTGATGTACCTAGATCAAATTTTAAAGTTCTAGATTTTTGTTATCTTTCTTTATTACTATTTTGTACCCAGGATTATGTACCTCATGGATATGATGTAACCTTTTGGTCTCATACGTCATTTTGGCCTTTTGAAGACGTTAATACAACTTTCTTTCTTTCTTTCTTCTCAACCCCCCCCCCCACCTTTCGTCTCCACTCTTCTCCTCCGCCAGCTTCTCCCCCCGTCCCCCTCCTCTATTTGCGTTTTCTCCCCCCTCCCTCACTTATCCTGACTGTGCCCTCTGTCCCCCTCCCTTCTGCCCCCATGGCTTTTCTCTATTTTTTCTATTTTCCTTCTTTTTTCCTTTTTTTTTCCTTTTTTTCTTTTTTCCTTTTTTCTTTGGTTCTTTTTCTTTTTTTCGTTTTTCTTCTTTTCTTTTTCCTTTTTCCTTATTTCTTATTTCTTATTTCTTATTTCCTTTTTTCTTTTTTCTTCTTTTTCTTTTTCTTTTTCCTTTTCCTTTTTCTTTTTCTTTTTCTTTTTCTTTTTTCTTTTTCTTTTTTTTTCTTTTTTTTCCTTTTTTCTTTTTCTTTTTTTATTTTCTATTTTTTTCTTTTTCTCTTTTTTCTTTTCTTTTCTTTTCTTTTTTCTTTTTTTTTCTTTTTTTTTTCTTTTTTGTTGACATGGTATTCCTCTAGATCGCTTTGATGCTCTCCTCTGCCTTCCCCTTGTAGCCTCTCCTCCGTCCCCCCATCCCCTCCTTCGCCTACATGTAGTTCTCTCAACTCGGGGTTTATTCTATTTAGCAAGTCTCAACTTCATTCTGGTCGTCACCCTCAAGAGGACTCCATGGCAGCCGCTCCATCATCCCCGACCGAGGCCGCCGTTACTTACTTCTCTTTTTCGGAAGTGCATCTCCAGCTCCTCGCTACGACAGTTGCATCATTGGAGGCATCCACCCTGGTATGCAAGATTGCACGCGGACAACTCAGGGATCTTTTGCAAGCCAGTCTCATTGGTGCGCATGCAAAGATTACAAACATTCATCCTCTGGGATGTGGCTACTCTCACATCGAGTTTGACTCGCCAACAACGTCAAACCGAGTCATGCAGCTGAGCCCTGTTGCACTGTGTACGGCCCAGGCCTTCTTCGCATGGTGGCAACATGGCTTCGACCCTACGTCTGATCCTATTGCTGGCGTGACGGGCTTCCCAATGACAGTCTGTTTCCCAAGCCTTAGGAAGGAATACCTTCCTCTTCTCCCGATGATTGGTGCTGCCATCGGGAGAGTGATGGCATCCCCCCCCCCCACTGTTGCCTCGACTCTCGTACATTCAGGCGGGATTCCATCTCTTCGCATTTGTGTTGCCTCACCAGATTCTGTACCTCATGTTATATCCATTCCTTGCCTGCGAGCAAACCTATCCTTCAACATGTGGAATACTCTAGCCTTCCAGGCCAATGCTTCATCTGTAGACAAATGGGACATTTAGCCCGAGCTTGCCCTTGGCGTCATTCTAGAAGACCGCCTCCCATGCCCCCCCCCCAGTATCCCGTTCAGATCCTCACCAGGGGGTAGAGAGAGAGAGAGAGAAAGGCAAGTTCTCAGGCAGCGGAGCACCAAGTCTCGGCCGCGGACGGACGATACAGCTGCCAGAGAGTGGCGGACAGTTGGCCCACGCCCGAGCCGTCAACCGACCACCCAGGCTGTGTCGCCGACGTACACGCTAGGCTGGCAAAGCACAAGAGGATTTGGTTTTGTCAGAGAACCGTTATGAGCATTTGTCCCAGCACCCTCCAGTTGGAGACAAGTCCGCTCCAGCGGGCCCCTTCGATTTGGCGACTGATTCCCCGTTTAGCGCCCACACCCCCCCCCAACCCATCCCCAAACTTTCAACGCACAGAGAGGCTGATAGGCCCCACTGAGCCCCAGGTGAGCCTCTTCCATCAGCCTTCTTCTTCGATGGATCTCTCTAAGCAGCACCCCTCTCCGGCCTCTTTGTCACCCCGCGCCCCCTTCCACCACCTCCCCCGTCCCCTCCGCCGCCGCCTCCATCCTCACCCCCGGCTTTGACCATAGCAGTTTCTTCTGCCCCGTCCTCAGCATCAAAGCCCGCCCTCCCCCCTCTCTCGGCCTCTCCAAAGCCCCAAGCAGCCCCCGACCTGGATCGGAAGCGGCAAGCGAATTCCAATCATTGATTGATTCACTGTTTCTCTGAGCCGGTTGAGATGACCATCGCCGCCTCCCCGGTGAGGACTCTCCCGCCAGAGTCCCCAGGTGGGCTCCCCAGGATCTTAAGGCAACCAGTGGATTATAGTTTCTTCCGTTGTCTCATGGCGGAAGGGACAGATATATTTGAGGAGACAGTAGCACCTTTTTCGATATGTGTGGTTTTCCACCACTCCAAACCCTCTACACCAGAGCATGGAGCGATGATCTTCTCTTTCCCTTTGAGTGCAGCTTCAAGGACTGAGTGGAACTCACACTCGGTGACTGCCGCCATCGAGGGTCAAGCAGTTGAGCTATCTCATCATCTTCATGATCTTCGCATCACCGACGTACCCACCCATCTATGGCCATTGGCTAGGATGGAGCTTGGAGGCTCACCCCACAAAGGCCAGGATGGGAGATGGTGGCCTCTAGCTTTGAGGTGATGCTCTTTGTGTTCATGCATACTTCTGTCGCATTACCTCTCCCCCCTTCTTACAAGTACTTCCATTGTGATCAATGGAGTCCAGAGTACGCATACTCTCGAGCTCAGAAGGAGTGGCGTCACGTGGAGGACAGAATCCGTGCCCACTTGGCGCACCTTCGCCCCAAGATGGATTGTGATTATTCCCTGTCTAAACCCTCGCCCAAGATTCTCCAAGTGGAGGGCAGTTCCGCTAGTTTCGCCTCACACACAGCTTGATATGCGGATAGTTTCGTGAAACATATAGGGTTTAGGGGGCCCTCAGTGCTTTCACAGTGAGGCATCCTTAGAGGAGAGCTTCAAAAAGCCCTAGTGGGGGGACCTATTGACATTCTTCTCCTTCAGGAGCATCATCTCTCAAAGGGGCGTACCTGCTGATGTGGGAAGATTTTACCATGCACAAGTCATACTTTTTGGTCTCCATCTTTCGGCCCTTCACGGACACAAGGAGTTTGCAAACGCTGCTTCAAGTAGAGCCCTCTTTTGGAGCACAGTTCGGCAGACCCTTCCCCAGTCTGCTGACTTTTGGTGCATGGGTGGCAACTTCAACATGATAGAGGCAGCAAAGGACATACTGGGAGGAGGCAGAGCCACAATCTCAAGAGCAGAGTACTCTGCCTGGGAGGAGTCGATACTAGTACTGAGGGGACAATACCCTTGGCATTTGCCAAAGTTTGGGCATAGCCCTGGGAGCCTCAGCTTCTCGAGATCGGATAGGAGGAGCACCGGCCCCAACCTTTTTGGACTTGATAGGTTCTACATTGATGAGTGGGCTTGCAGTCGTAGGGGCATGATTGGTATCTTGGCACGCACTTCCTTTTCTGATCACGCCCCAGTTATCCTGTCCCTAGAGGACCCCTGGAGGCACGACAGGCATGTGAGCTCTAGGATTCCGGACAGCCTCATTCAGTTCTCCGAGATCTACAGTAGGATAGAGTAGGTTTGGGCGGAACTCGACTTAACTTAAGGCTCTGCTACGTGCACACTGGATGTAGGCCTAGGGGAGAATCAGCGATTCCTTGCAAGAGGCAACCAAGAGCAGATTGGAGGAATTTCGGGAGCAAGGGCGGAGTCTAAGGAGGCTAGCCTCTTTATAGCGGCTACAGGAGCATCACCCAGATAGCCCATGGATTGAGAGTCAGATCGCTGCTGCCCGCACAGAGATTAGATCCATTGAGGAGAGGAGGGTGGAGAACAGATACCATGCCCGAACTTCATTCTGGACCCAGGCTAGGGACAAAGCCACATAAAATTTCTTCAAGATAGCAGGCCCCCACAAGAGGAGAGATGGTATTCGCAGGCTGTGTGGCCAGGATGGAGCTATTGTTTCTAAACCACCCAACCCCCTCCCCCCCCCCCCCCCGTGAGGGCCATTGCCACTGATTTCTTCCGTTCTCTTCTCACAAGTGAACCATTTTCCCCACAAGTAATGGATGCGCGCCAGAGGGTCTAGCGAAACACGAGAGAGGTGGTTCCCCCCTCTTTTCTGTCCTTCATACTGACTCCATTCACATCTGAGGAGTTGGCAGAGGTGATGACGTCATTACCAAGGGCAGACAGGCTTCAAGTCTCTTTCTTCGACATTGGGATCTCATGGAAGCCGGCCTTCGAGCTGCCTTCAATGAGATTAAGCTCACAGGTGCCATGCCAGAGAGATTCTCAGAGGGCTTGATTCACTTGATTCCCAAGGAGGGTGGTGACATGTTGGAGATCCGGTAGTGAAGACCCATCACTCTTCTAAGGACCGCCTATAAGATCTTGGCCAAGGCCATCAGCAACAGACTTCAGCCCTTTCTCCCAGACCTCATTCATGACACTCAGACCGGCTTTGTTCAGGATCGGAGAATTCTGGACAACATTTTCACCTACTCGAAGGCGACAGCGTCGGCCAGGTTGCAACAGAAGGACCTCATAGTGCTACTCCTAGACTTTGAGAAAGCTTATGATAGGGTGGATTGGAGCTTTCCGGAGGGCACGATGAGCCGGATGGGATTCCCCATGGAGCGGATTCAGGGAGTCTCAGGACTTTACTCAGCATAACACAGCTAGGTTCTCATTTAAGGACACCGTTGCGACAGATTCCCCCTCTCCCGATCAGTTCGGCAAGGCTGTCCTTTGGCACATTACCTCTTTCTATTCGTCGGCAGGGCCATGAGTAGTTTCCTCTCAACCCAGGAGACTGAGCTTCAAGGATTGCGTCTTTCCCTCTGCACGGAGGAGGAGCTACTTGACTCAGAGTTTGCAAATGACACAGCAACCATCCTTTTTGGAAATGTGGAAAATCTACAGAGATTCACGGAGGTGATCGAGGTTTTCTGCCGTGCATCAGGAGCACAGATTAATTGGCACAAGACGTGTGGTTTTTGGGTGACTCACCACCCGCCCCAGACTTGGCGCCCAGTTGAGGCTTTTGTGGATCCTGAGGAGCACTCCAGTTCGCTATCTCTTCTAAGCAGCAGCTCGCCCCACTCCTTCTAAGTATTCGGAAGAAGCTTTTATACTGGAGTAAGGACCAGCTAGGTCTCTTGGAGATTGGATCACACACACAATGTTACCCCGGAGGTGTAGGAGAGAGGCCTAACAGGGATCTGGGGTAGAGACAGGCTCAGCATTGATATTGACTCAGCTATCCCAAACCCGACACCCCCCCCCGCCCCCCAAGTGTGGCTAGGTGTGTTTACCAAACATGATATTCTGGTGGCAGTCCACAGAGCAGATGAGAATAGTGGTCTGCTCACTTTTCGATTGGCTCCCATGGCTGACTAGAGAGATCCAAGCTCCCCTTAGAGGACTTCAATGGCTACGCCTTGCAAAGGGTCAGAGTTATTGGTTTTCGAGCACAGAAGTGGCACATTGACCCAACATAGCAACTTGGCACATTTGGCGAGCTAGATGCAACGAGGCCCATCGAGGGTACCCACACTCTGCCGGCTCAGTCTATCAGGAGCATATGGCTCGATATCATTCACACTCTCCGTGGTCAATGGGGAAAGTTACACGGAGGTTCTAACCGCATCCAGAAGTAGCGAGAAGCTTTCTTGAGGGTTTGGAGGCCTAGCCCATTTCTCACAGATAGAGGAGGTGACCCCATTTGGCAGTAAAGACCAACTATGTTGTTGTTCCCCCCCACTCCCCCTGTATGAGATAGCCTTCTCCTCATAGAACGGCCAGCTAGAGGAGAAGTGTCTCTTTGCCTTTCAGATCATTTGATTCTCGCCCTCAAATGAGGCGAGTTTGTATTTAGCCCTTCGTGGTTGTATCTAGCCCTTTGTGGCTGTTTTTTCATTAACTAATAGAAGGATCTTTTTCCCATTTAAAAAAAAAGATGTATCATGGGCTAATCGAAGAAAAAATTAGAACTGAGAAAAACGTGATACCTTTAAGAAGCACAGTTCCCTTGTCATTATCATAAGCAACTCCTAAGTTGGAGAGTTGTTGTGTAACTAATCCAATATTCCCCAAGTGTTCACTGGGTTCATCACTGCATGCATGTTTTGATCAAAGAATTTTTGCTTCAAAAATACTTTTGAATTGACTATCTTTTCCCAAATTTTTGCTCGCACTTTTTGAAAGACTTACTCGGTTAGAAGGAAGGAGGGTCGTCTTGCGGCCCAATGTCCCGGTGTCGCATTTTGGGCCTGCGACACTTGGTCTAGAATGTGGACAAAAACATCTACCACTCAAAGTAAAGCTTGCTCGCCGGGAGAAGTTGATACAGGAAAGCTTTGGACTCCAGTAGTCCAAGGCTAAATGCAAACTTTATAAAATATGCAAGCAGACATTGATATGGCTTGCACTTAATTTTAACTTCTGAATAAAATTATCATTAAGGCACCTCTTAAACACATGTCATATAATGTACACGGTTTAAGCAACTTGAATAAATGAGGTCTGGGACTATTTGCATAGAAAGAAGCCAAACATAGTATGTCTTCAGGAACATAAGCAACATGCTTTCGCTGGTGGGACTTTTCTCTAGTGTGTGCTTTCTTGTCAGATAAGAAGTGCAACCAATAGTTGCTTACAATGCACCAGAGGGCAAATTACTCATCATGCAAGGTATGCTCAATGGTGAGATATATATGATATATTTTGCATGTGTTTATGCTTCCACAGTTTTAGCACAAAGAGCTAGAATGTGGTCACAATTGTAGCTTTATCCTTGGTTGACGAATGCTCTTATATGTGGGGATTTGAATAACTATCCGACAAGAGATGATAATACTCGTGACAATTCACACATGACTGTAGCTGAAAGAGTTGCCTGGCGAAATGCAATAAGTCACATGGATGCACTTGACATTTGGACGGCCACGTGCCCTAATAAGAAGGGATATACCTTCCATCATAATACTTACAGGGAAAGGCTCGACAAATGGTATTCATTGAATGTTGCTCCGATTGATCCTTTTACATGTAGAATGTGGATGGAAGACTCTTTGCAACTCTTTGATCATGCTCCTATATGGTTGGGTTTGTACTTTGACATGCCAATAGATAATTTACAGCTATCCGTTGAAAGATTATTGCTAACTAACAACACTTATTTGATGCATCGGTATTTTAGAGACATGCTTGCCAATGTAGTCCTTGAGGAGATTTACGAAGGTGTGGATATTCCTTGGTATCATTTTGCATCTGTAAGCAAGGGGTGATTACAGATTATGGCCAATAGTATATGGGTGAGGCGAGAGAAAATTCAGCAGCTGAAAAATCAGCTGCAAACCCTTGAAGAAAATAGCCATGTTCGTCCCTCGAATTGAATAATTATAGAAAAATGCAAAAGTGGCAAGTCAGGTCCAGACATAGGCCTATCCCGGCCAAGTCTACTCACCTAAAGCCTTCTTTAAAAGCTTACCTGTAACCAGACAAAAACAATGCATCTCATGAGTGCAAAAGGGCAATGATGAGTGGACGCAAATTGCAATGCAGCTTGAGCACGAATGTTTCAGCAAGCTTTTGCATCATCTTCTACTAAAACCCCTACTATTACACATGCCCATACAAAATTGCTTCACAATATCATAGAAATAAAGAACGTGCACAAAGCCATTGAACTAAAAAGCCTATTTACATCTAAGAAGATACTCCATGGAGTCAAGGCTTTTGGAAAATGGAAATCTCGTGGATGGGATAGGTTGACTCTGAATTCCTTTTTGCAATTCTGGGAAACGCTTGAGGATCCATTATTAGTTACGACCAATCAATCATGGAGCAGGGTGTTATGCCATCGTCCTAGAAAGAAGGACAAGTCAGATTAGTGCTGAACAAACAGCTTTGTCAGAATCTTTCAAACTGGCGTCCAATTACTCTTATGCCTAATATTTACAAGATCATCACTAAGATGATAACTCAGAGAGTCAAAAGATGCTGCGCAAAGGATTGCATCAAGCCCAATATGGCTTTGTTCCTAGAAAAAAAATCACAAATAACATTTGCAATGCTTATGTGGGCACTTAGTATGCCAAATACTCACGATAGGATGTACTATTTTTGTAGATAGATGTTGCAAAGGATTTTGATACAATTCAAAACCTCCCTTGGTGCTTCCTCAATGGCATCACTTAAGGGCCGATAATTAAGAGTGCCTACGGGCTGGCGCTTCCAAGCGGTGAAAAATCGGTAACTACAGGAAGATCTTGGGCCTAAGGCTAGTCGAAGAAAAAAAAGGCTATTGATACAGTTCAATAGAATATCATAGCTACAGTGATGACAAAACTTGGTTTTGGGCCTAAAATGTAGCAAGTTATTTACTAGATCTATCAAGACAGAACAATGCATTGTATATTGGGCAAAGAATTGTCCTATCCAGGGATATTAGGTAAATCAATCAAGTAGGGTTTCCCTTGAGTGCATTACTATATGCAATTGACACTCACCCTTTGCTTGTATAGATGGACAAACTCACAAATCAAGGACTTTTGCATAGTTTGCGATTGCCAGATGGTCGTAATTTAGTGGCACAAGCTTATGCTAATGATTCTTTTTTTTTCCCCAAAAACATTCCAAAGGATTTGCACACCCTTATAAAGGCTCTTCAATTATTTGGGAAAGTTGCAAGATTGTTCATCAATTTCTGCAAATCCAAACTACTACCACTTACAACATCAGATTGGCACAATATATTATGGCTTGGACAGATTTTTCCACCCACAGTATTGTTAGACATCTCGGTTACCCATTGGGGTGGAATGTATCTATTAGTGATGCCACAAATTGGGCCTTTTAGAAGATCAAAGACAAAATGGAATACTGGCAATTGTCTACCTAGCCTTTACATGTGCGAATGAGGATAGTGCAATCAATCTTTTGATGGCTTATGTAAAGTTTTTCTTGCCTCTATAGGTATGGACAAAGAAACATATCACTGCTTCCATGTCTCAAACCATGGAAGTCCTATGGAAAACAACACGTCAGAAGAAAGCTCTTAGGTTCTTGAGATGTGAAGAGATTTGTTCGCCAAAGATGCATGAAGGACTAAATATTCTCAAAATTCAATATCATGTTTTGGCAAGAAAAACAACTTTGTTGTCCACCATTTTTGCCCAGGAGCAGCCTTGGACAAGTGATGATTGCAGCTATGTGCACTTAAAACAAAGTCTTTTGGCAGGTGGCAATGCACACATTAGGATTTGCTTCTTGGAAAGCTCATAGGGAAGATCTTAAGCAGTCCTTTCTCTACAAGACTGATAGCTAATTAGAAAATTTTCCATGTACTTGCATTGGTATGGAATACCCTCAAAGATAGGTGATTCACTGAGATTGGAAAGCATTCACTCGAGCAGAGTTCTTTTGAAACCTTTGAGAGTTCAGGAGGCAAGGAAAGCCTACTTCTAAAAGCATACATCTAATCCAAGATGACGTCTCTCCGGACGGCCGAATACTTGCATCCCCGCATGCACAGAGGATATAGAATTTGGGCATGCATTAAAGGTCTGTTTGGAATAAAACTAGAGCTTTGTTGCAACAATTTAAGGTGATTCCACATGTCATTCCAGAGAACTGATTCTTAATCTCCAAAAGATCTAGAACAATAGATTGCCATTAAAGCAGAGAGTTCTCCTTTGTCGATGCTTGGTTGGCGTGCTCCCTGTTAATGAAACTCTAGCCAAAAGAAGGATAGCATCTGCCTCTTGCTCTAGATTCTCAAATCGCATTTACTATGGGCTTGTTTAGATACCAAGATTTCTTGCATAGATTATCTATTTCTTTGGCCGCCAAATTTGCAAAATATCGCTTCTCCAAGCATTTCTGGATCTTTGGGAAATATCACCAAAGACTGGTTGATTATGCATGTTTCCTTGCTTAGACATGCTTTTGGGCAGTTTGGACACTCTCGATTGGATGCAATCATGTGATTTTTCACTCTACACAGATTGACAAGTACTTGTATTTTCACCAATCTTTGTGCCAATGTCTTTAGGATTGCCATAGATTACAAAAGATGGGCCAGCTGCAATTAAACTTGTTTTCCCTTGGTCTATGTGCTCTTTTGTAAGACATTAATATACTTTTCTTTTCTTTTGCAAAACCCACGGAAAGAGCCACGGGTGCATCATCATATAATTTGCAGAAAACTATAAAAGGCTACTTCACAACCCTTTCTAATCTGGACTAGATAGTGGGCTTTGTGGACAACATGGCATGCAAGAAATCAGTTGGTTTTTTCATTCTGTAAGGATTGCACACTATCACTACTGTCGTCAATCCTTGCATCAATCTTTGTTTGACAGCATCCATCTAGATCAGATCGATGTTGGCCAGTTGACTTTGTTTTTTCGGTGCTAATAACTTCTATGACTGCTCTTTAAGAAGTTTGGCTCTTTTTTGAGAACTTCTTTCTTTGTGCAGTGAAGCAATAGAACACAGCTTCTTCCTCTTCTTCTTTTAGTAAAAAGCTGCTTCACGTATGCTGGCCCACCCCAAATTGCAGCTACAAAGCTGCTGACGGAGCGGCCATGTCTTGATATCCTCTAGTTTTTCAACATGTTACTCGTATATATTCATGTAAGTAAAATATGTTAACAGCCTAAGCATGCCTAAATAGAGTGAATGCCAAAAAAGGCACATGCAAACATCAGTCTGGAACCAAACCTGCAATTTCTTCCGATAATCTCCTCCCTAGTGTATTCAGTTAGCTCCAAAAAGCTGTCAGATGCAAAAATCTGTCCACAGGCCATAGGACTCGTATCACGCAGCAATAAAAAATAATAATAAATTATTTCAATACAGTCACAAATCATTACATGTTCTTAAATTTAGATCTTCCAAATATTGTGACTCACAATGGGGTTGTCAGGCAGTCTTGGATCTGTGATGACAAAATTCTTCTCAATTCTCTCCAATGTAGTTGCCAAATCAATACCCCTTCGAATCTCCTGCAACCGCTCCTTGTCATCTAACTCATCCAAACTGTCAGACCTCTCTTCATCCCTTGTCATCAAAATCTCTGGTTCAATAATCTCAACAGGCTCTGGGTGACCAGATTTGGCACCAAACTTGTCTAACCTGAAGGTAAACATACTCAAGTAAGTACATTTCCTCCAGCATTATTGCAATCTTTTATGAAAATTACCTTTAATTTTTCCACTAGTCCACTAGCTTCAAAATTTTGTCATCATCACTGCATTACCCAATCAATGATCGAAATCCCGATGAACGATGTCTTTTTGGCACTCCTTCACCCATCTGGTCAGTTCTGCTTACGGTCTGAGATCCACGACGATCGGCTGATTTTGAGAGGGGCTGTTCATTAACTAGAGGTGTAGCAACTAGTGCAGCTACCTCCCCAAATGAACTCTTCAAGGCTGTAGGTGGTGGAGTCGGGGATGGAATGTTTGGATGAGGATGCCTTACAGCCTGCACAAGCTCTGTGACCTGCATCGCAGCTCTATCCTTTTGACGGGCTGCAGAATTTTATAACAATAAGGATAAGGACTTGAGGGAAGGCTAAAGAAAACATCAAGTGCTAAAAAACATTCGAAATGTGACAAATCAAAAACTTTGAGACAGAATATGAAGACTGAAGATCTTTCTAGCCATGATTGCTGCAGTTGCTCAATGATAAGCAAAAACAAATGCCAATATAGTAAAAAGACAGACAAAGGGCAAAAGTATCACCATCATATTTTATGAGAGACTCTGGCAGCCCGTTTGGCCTCAAAGCCTTAACTTTATACCCTTCAGTGTGCTTGCTTACCTCTACTTGCATACTGCAAAAGAGAGGATCACATTGATTATCTCAAATCCTAGAATATCTATAACAATGCAGGCCTGGATATGTAATATCCAAGAAACTAACCCGATGAACTTCAGAACATTTCCATCCTCATCCTTGATAGGTGCTATGGTCAAAAGATTCCAAAATGCAGTTCCATCTTTCTTGTAATTAAGCAAACGACCACAGTAATTTTTGCCTTGAGCCAATGCTTCCCGTATTTTAGCTACATCTTCGGGATCTGTATCTGCTCCTTGCAAAAACCGGCTACAGCAAAAGAGAAAAATCAATCAGGCACCATTCACTTCTACCACAGATAAAAACAAAAGCAAGTAGAAAACAAACCAGTCATGGCCTTTTAGACTTCTCATCATTTAGCAGTTCTTTATTGGTATCATTCCAGCAAACGCAAATGCAACCAATAACATGAAGAACCTATGTTGCTACTTTAAACAGTTTTTTATTGATATCATTCCAAAACACACAAATGCAACAAAAACATGAAGAACCTATGTTGCTACTTGATGGACTTGAATAAGAATGACGTACGTCCAAACCTACGTTTTTAGCCTGCCTTAAAAATGAAGACATAAAGGTAGTGTTTTTCTGGGGACTATCCTAGCCATGGTCAACGGATCATGCTTCAAAGTTGGACACCGCTCATTAAACATTTCTATTTTGTTATCATTCCAAAGAACACAAATGCAACCAAAAACATGAAGAACCTATGTTGCTACTTGATGGAGCTGAGTAAGAATGACGTACGTGCAAACTTACATTTTTGGCCTGCCTTGAAAAGGAAGACATAGAGATAGTTTTTTTCCTTGGGACTATTCTAGCCTTGGTCAACAGATCATGCCTCAAAGTTGGAAATCGCTCATTAAACAGTTCTTTTTTAATATCATTCTAGAAAATACAAATGCAGCCAAAAACATGTATGCTACTTGATGGAGCTCAGTACAATTGGCATACATGCAAACTATATTTTTTTGGCCTGCCTTGAAAAGGAAGACATAAAGATAGAGTTTTTTTTTTGGGGGGAATATCCTAGCCTTGGTCAATGGATCATGCTTTAAAGTTGGACATCGCTCATTAAACAGTTATTTCTTGATATCATTACAAAAAACACAAATGAAACCAAAAACATGAAGAACCTAAGTTGCTACTTGATGGAGCTTAGAAAGAGAGGCATACATCCAAACTACAGTTTTAGCCTGCCTTGAAAAGGAAAACATAAACACAGTTTTGTTCCTGGAGACTATCCTAACCTTGATCAATGGCTAGCTGTGTCCGTTGAATGGAACCAACTTGTCTGTTCTGTTAACTTCTCAAAAGTGTAGGTTTACCTCAATGATCACTATGGGACCCTTCTTTTCACTCCTAAGAGAGTGGCTCTCTTTCCACCATACAACTCTCTCGCTCCTCTATCTTTTGATTAAATATTGCATTATAAAGCGCTCTCTTCTTCTCTCTCTCTCTCTCTCTCTCTCTCTCTCTCTCTCTCTCTCTCTCTCTCACTATATTCACACCCTAAAAGGGTTTCTGTTTACCTTCCAGTTCCAGTTTCATTTTCTAGGTGCCATTAGTATCATCTTTATTTTTCATTTTTTGGTTTTCTATCCAGACATTGTATCAGATCCACCATGATGTAACTTTTTGGTCTCATAGGTCATTATGGCCTTTTGAAGACGTTAATATAACATTTCATTTCACTTCATTTCTCCCCCACATAATGGACCACCTTCCACCCTAGTACACTTTGGACTCCCCTTTTCTCCAGCTCTCTCAACCTCTACACCCACTGCACATGGATCACACCTTTGGATCTCCCACCGTCACTTTCAAAATCAAGCTCACTAAGGATGGATTCATCCAGTAGCTGGGCTACCAGAGTGTTCACATGTCCCATGCCATGCGGATTGCAATTGGCTAAATATGAATTTCATCCCACCGCCTCAGAGTGGCGATAGGGGGAGCTAACCACGTCTTCAGAGCCAAGGAGCTCATACAGACACCCTCAGGGAGACCTCTCGGCCATACTCATTAGCCCCATGCTTGATATTTTGGAGAGTGGTATACCATCTATTTGTTGGAATTTGGAGCCTCGTGTATGTGAACTCCTGTTTGTGTGTGTATGCGTGTGTGGACAGTCAATGTACGTGCGTGTCTGTGTGTTTCACTCGCTTGTATGCAGTGTGCGCCCTTAACCCTTTGCCTAGGTCTTAGCCATGTGCTCGTTGCTGCCTGTGTGCTCTACAGGCGCTTCTTATCCGGTCTTGCTCTATCTATGCTTGCCGCCTTGCAATCCCTTGCGCGCTCCCGGGGGGGAGGGGAGTGTGTGTGTGTGCGCGCGCGCGCAAAAATGCATCTGATTTCGAAACATTTTGGACACATTTCTCTAGATCAATACATCTACTTCCGACGCTCATTGAGACAGTCTCTACATGATTGTCGAAACTTGTAACATGTCAGACCCCATATGGTGTTATGGTTTTCACTGCTTTGGTAGGGCTAGATGCATGGTTAAAGGCAAAGGCTTGCCTCAGAAATTCTGGATGGAGGCAATCATGTGTGCTACACACGTTTTGAATAGATGCCCTATTTTGCTCAGGAGAATATGGCATTGTCCATTAATGCGTTACGCCTTTTTTTGCCATAAAAGCTTTGAAAGCAATGGACATGTATTCCCCCACTCGATCTGTACGAAGGGTCTGCACTTTGCAACCTGTTTGATTTTCAGCCTTTGCCACACAATGCTGAAAACATGCAAGTACATCAGATTTTGCCTTCAGGGGATATACCCAAGCAAATCCAAAGTGATCATCGATAAAGGTTACAAAAATACATGCTTCCCAATCGATGGTGTCCCCATAGGACCACACACATCATTGTGCACAAGCTGTAATTTCCAGACAGCCCTTGTTGATCCATCTTTTGGGATGCATTTTTGTGCATTTTACCCAATATGCACCCTTCACATACATTGGCAGCTCTACACAAGGCATGTCCTGCACCATTTGATGCTTGTGCAATAGTATCAAACTACCATAATTCACATGCCCAAACCTGGCATGCCACAATTCTGCCTCTTGCATGGCAGGTGTTAGAGGGGAAACCACATGAGCATCATGCTCTTTCCCGTCAAACCTATCAAGCTGGTATAACCCATGGTACAATGTGCCGGATGTGACTAATGCATAGCCTCTCACGGTCACTGACTGTGCATCTGTTGTCCTCAAAGTTCACTACATATCCTCTTTTAGCAAAAGAGGAGATAGACCTTAAATTCTTCTTAATATCAGGCACATAATATCTACAAGACATAAGTCTACGCCATCTGCTATTGTGAGGATGGCCTCCCAACTCCCTTGACTCGATAAGAAGAACTGTTTACACATGTTACCCTTTTGCCCTCAGGGGGAGCCATAAGCTTCTTAAACAAACTCCTTTGAGAGGTTATGAGTTTAGAAGCACCACTGTCAAAGTACCACATGTTTAGAAGCACCACTCTCAAAGAGTACCATGTGTCGAGTCTTTCATTGACATTGTGAGACATATGCTCTAATGATGCATCATAACTGCAAACACAAAAAGTCCACTCATCCTGCACAAGATTTACTAACGCATCATCTTTTACTGCATGTGATGAAGAAGAATCTACAACCATGCCGCTTTCCTTTTTCTTTTCCTTTGCAAGTGCTTCCTACAATAATTTACATAGTGACCCGGCTTTTTGCAATAGTGACACTTGCCCTTTTTCTTTCACTTGCTAAAATGGCAAAGAAAAGGAAAAAGAAAAATTGGCAAATGATGGTTGGCATACGCCTGAAAAACAAGTGTTGTAGCGCAAGCAACCAACACAAAATTGAACCACCAAATTTTGTGTTGGCAATGGTCGTTGGTTGGTGGTTCAATATATGATAAATGTTGAGATGCATGAGTTTGCAGCTCTTTATGCGCCATCTGCTTCAGCCAAGAGAGCAATGTTACGGGCAGAGATTTGTGACGATCCTTGGTTGCATAATGCTTTCTTGTGTGGGGATTTTAACAATGCCCCTCAGCATAGGGATAACTTGTTTGGACATTCGCATATGGTAGCTTCTCAGAGATTTCGTTGGAATGCAATGATAAATACTTTACTGGCTATTGATTTGTGGACTCAAATGTGCTCTGGGGAGTCTGGCTTCACTTTTCATCACATGGCTTTTTCTCAATATCGAGCCCACCCGAATAGATGGTATTTATTACATGCGGATCAATATGATGATTTTATATGCAAAATTTGCGTGGATCACTCACAAGTGTTATCTGATCACATACCTCTGTGGATGGGGCTATACTTCGGACTACAATTAGATGATCGTCCTTTATACTGCCATCGTCCGCTTCTAATCAATAATCGTTACCTCTTGCATGACATTTTCCATAATTTGATCAAAGAGGTCATTACAACGCTTAAGTTGCAAATGCTGGAAAGTACGGATATGGCTTGGTACCGTTTTGTTCAAAGGATCCAACTCATCATTAGAGACTATGGTCACTGGCATATGCATGAAGAAAAACAAAGAGTCCATAATGCAAAAGAAACTTGTCAAGCTATGGCGGAGCTTGCTTACATCAGGAATCTTTGGTGTCCGAAGAAGAGGATTTATGCAGTGCAAAATATGTTCTTGCTGAAAATGACATATGTAAGCTAGAAAAATGGCAAGTAAAAGCCAAGCAACAACCATTCAAGAATAAGGGTTGCTCTTCAAAGGATTTCTTCAAAAGCTTACATTTTGAACACCAAAAAGACACCATTACACGCGTCAAGACCTTGACGCAAACTTGGACATGTTCCAAACAACAATTGGGCGATGAATGTATGTCCCACTATGCGCATGTCTTTGCTACTACAGGTACTGTTAATGCCCAAGTTCAGGCTGCCAAGGATCAGTTTCTCTCTCATGTTTCATGCATAGTATCCCAAGAAGAGGCACTCTATGGAACAATGCTTCACGGAGGAAGAATTGCAAGAGGCAATAAAACAATTGGCACACTTGGAGATCTCCAGGTTGGGATGGTTTAACTGTGGAATTCTTCTTACATTTCTGGGATAATCTCAAACATGCGTTGCTTTTCATGATAAATGATGCTTGGTGTACTTGGAAAATGCCCAAATCATATATATATATATATCTAGATGAATCCAGCAACATGCCCAAATTCACCCTTTAGGTGTGAAGTCCAATATATCTGGCATCATTGCCTCCCATATACAAATCTTGCTCCTCGAGCTATCAGGCGTCATTGCCACCCAAACTAGAGCATGCCCAAATAATCAGTATATAAACAGAATAATGATCAATTCCAGTCCAATATATATACAATGAAGAGGGCTAGAGGCACAATCCCTCCCTCTTGAATCTATCTTGATTGCAAGACATCCATATCTATACTTCAAATACATTTGGATGAACCATTTTCTCATAAGCTCGTGGTATATTTTTGAAGTACGCATTTATTCCGCATTCAATAGCGAATAATTCTCAAATTCTAAGAGGAACTTTCTGACCACTGTCTTTCCTCTTTTTCTCACAAAATGAAACTCAATTTGTTCTGACTCTTCCACCCCAGGTGGATCCTTCAATACGGGCTCCTCTAAGGGTAGCCATGTACATGGCTTCCATAAACTGTCATGGAAGGCATTATATATCCTCCAATGATCTAAAAGGTCTAGCCGATGACACACGTGGTTGATCTTCTTGGTATCCTGAAAAAGATCCAAATATCATCATTCTCTGACTTTCGCAACCCAAAGATAAAGTCCATAGCAATACTCTCCCACAAAAAATTCAATGGGTGCAATAATCGTACTAGCTTCTATCCATCACACTTATCCATCTCACAAAACCAAACATTCTTGAACATAAAAGTTATTGTTATTTCTGCTATGCATCAATGCATATTAAAACATTTAAACATGGCCACAGCCTTAACACATATCCATCATCACTTTGCATAAAACATAAAAGCTGGACAAAACATCCACAGATGCTGAAAATGGAGCTTGCACATGAAACCACATAGAGGCCGGAATGGGCCGACCCCCCCTCTTGGAGTATTTTATTACCCAAGGAGAATAATATTATGTACAAGCTTTGAGGGCCTTACTCTCCCCACGGGAGATGCCGGATTATTCATATACAGATGCCATAACACAGCCCAACGCAAGGCTACCAAACCAAAACACAGGTTGTAGAAATGCCGAATCAACAATATAATCCATATACCTCTAAGTGGGTACTGATTCTTCCCCAAAAACCACGGGTCTTCATGCAATAGAGCTGGTACACCAAGTACAACTCTCCATTCAGCCGGTACAACAAGTCGGGCCAAAAATAGCAACTCTCGTAAATTTTAGGAGTGTGAACCTTTGTATTCCAGGATAACCCCCATTCCCAAAGCTTGTACTTTCCAAATATTTAGACATCCTGGAGTCCACCAGACTCCTTTCATACTAGGAAATGTCCAGGCCGGTGACATACCCGGGTCTAGGCATAAATGGACCTTTACCCCCAGCAATCTCCCACTTAAAGGCCAATGTGCCTAAAAGTGATGTATAAAATACAACAATGTACAGGCCAAAAGAAAAGACAAATGGCCTATCCGACACCCATGAGTTTGATACAATGTGCATGCTTCTCTGAGGAGAGACTCTTTGTCAAAACGTCTGCAGAGTTATTATCTGTGTGCACTTTGACAAGCTCAAGTAGCTTACCATCAAGCACCTCATGGATAAAATGATACTTCACATCAATGTGCTTAGTCTTGGCATGAAACACAGGGTTTCTAACATGATAGCACTTTGACTGTCACAGTGCAACACTGGAATCCCTCCTGAAATACAAAAAGCTCCCACTAGACGAGAAAGCCATAAAGCCTCCTTGCATGCCTCAGCAGCTGCAACATACTCTGCCTTAGTGGTAGACAAGGCAATGCATTTCTGCATACGAGAAATCCAAGAGATTGCACTACCAGAGAATGTAAAAACATAACCCGTGGTAGACCGTCTGCTGTCTGCACAACCTGCATAGTCTGCATCCACAAATCCTTGAATAGATGCATCTGACTTACCATAGCATATGCACATATCTTGAGTACCCTTCAAGTACCTCATTACACCCTTCACTGCATCCCAATGTTTTTTGCCAGGGTTGGCCATAAACCTGCTAACAACTCCCACTGCAAATACAATATCTGGTCGTGTAGAAACCATAGCATACATAAGACTACCAACTGCGGAAGCATAAGGGATCTTGGCCATGGCAGCTCGCTCGTCATCTGACTTAGGGCTGTCATCCTGTGAAAGTTTCACATATGGAGGTAGAGGAGTAGAGAGACTCTTCCCCTCATCCATGCTGAAACGTTTCAACACCTTCCCAATGTACTCTTTCTGAGACAAGTAGAGAGTTCTCTTACCCCTGTCCCTAAGAATACGCATGCCAAGTATATGATTGGCATTACCAAGATCTGTCATCTCAAAAGTCTTATGCAGCTCCTTCTTTAGTGCAACCAATTCCTGAGTGCAACTCCCTGCAATAAGCATGTCATCCACATACAAAATGAGGATGAGAAGACTCCCATCTGAAGCCTTCTTGGTGTATAGGCAGTGATCCTCCTCACTTCTTTTGTACCCCTGAGAATTCATGAAAGCATCAAACTTATGATACCATTCCCTGGGTGCCTGCTTCAAGCCATAGAGACTCTTTTGGAGCTTATAGACAAGACCCTCTTTCCTTTTGACTGCAAAACCCTCTGGCTGCTGCATATAAATCTCCTCATGGAGATCCCCGTGAAGAAAAGCTGTCTTCACGTCCATCTGGAATAAGTCCATATCATCATGTGCAACCAAAGTAAGAACAGACCTCAATGTAGTCATTTTGACCACAGGTGAGAAGATCTCATCAAAATCAATCCCCTTCTCTTGCTTGAAACCCTTTGCAACCAACCGTGCCTTATACTTAGGTGAGGAGTCTGTAGGTGCTACCTTATTGCTGGTCTGATTTTCAACCATAGCAAGAAACCTCTGAAAAATACCAAATACCTCACTCTTCAAGCGAAGAGGGTTTGCCCACACGTTACGGGTGGCATCATCAATAAAAGTTACCATATAACGAGCTCCCCCCAAAGATAACTGAGGCATTTCACACACATCAGTATGAAGAAGATCCATTGGAGAACTCCTAAGTGACAAATGCTTGGAATGTGGACCCTGAGTTTGCCGTCCATAAATACAATGATCACACTTAGACAAATCAACAAACTTATACAAAGGCAAGTAACCAAAACGGGCCAAGGTTTCCATTCCTTTGATACTCATGTGTCCCAACCGCCATGCCACAGTGAAATATTTGGCAGCTCAGTTGCATTTACAAGAGAATGTCCAACGACATCTGAAGCTATAAGATGATACAAAGTGTCAATCTTCGGTCCTTTGGCATGTTGGGGTAAAGGCATAATGCCCACCCTTATAGTGTGTACAAGCCCATAAGTTATAGTACATAGTACACTTAGTACTTTTAATGTACTAAGTGCACTATGTGTACTAGTGCAATATACATGTGTGATAGGGGAGTCACACACTCATGCCTCATGAGTTGACTTATCCCCACAACTCTCTCTCTCTCTCTCTCTCTCCCTTGTTCTCTCTGTGTATGTCTCACACACATGAATTAACCTAACCCTAATTCCCATGTTTCTCCCATCAACTGGTATCAGAGCCTACACTTCCAACTGGTGGTGTCGAATTTGCTGTAGAGGAGAAGAAGGTTCAAGCGCTGATTTTTTCTCTCTCTGTGTGAGTGTTGAACGCTGGGCTGTCTGCGTGAAGCGAAGGCTACACACAAGTTCGGCTGTGGTAGCTAAGCGTTCAAGCGCTACTAGGCGAAGGCAAATCCGTCTCATCCACAAGGCTGGCGCTAGGCGACGTAGCACTACACAGCGAGTGGCGCTAGGCTTGAGCGAAGGCGAATACAAAAGCGCTGGCGCTAGGCGAAGCAGGTGTGGAGGCTTTAGTCGTCGGCTGGCGCTAGGCGAAACTGAAGCGAAAGCGTTGCGCATCCGTGTCGACTTGGGTTCCCACGGAACACGCGTAAGGCTGTAAGTGCGCTAGGCGAATGTCTGTGTCCGCGTTTCTCACGAGGCGAGCCGCTGCGTTGTATACCTTCTGGTCTACGAAGTCTGCCCAGAAGCGTGCAGTAGCACGTGCATGTGGGTCCTTTGGAAGGAAGCTGCTTGTGCTGCTCGGCCACACCTCGTCGTATACTCCACTATGATGGCGGATTCACACAGAGGCCGGCCCGCACGTGGGAGAAAAGCTCCACCACTCCTTTGCGTGAGATTTTTTGAGAGCTTTTCAGCAAAATTCTGCATTTGCCCATCGCCAATCCCACAGTGAGGAGTTTTCATCAGCACAATCTTTCTGCAGCAGCACCAAATTCATCAACCCGCCTGCAAATCAGAGAAAAAATCAGAAAATTACAAGGTATTCTGCTTCAATTTTTTTTTGGGATTTGCAATTGAGCAAGTACAGTAATCAATTGAGCAGGTACAGGTGCCCAATTGCTCAATTTTTGAGCAAAATTGGCAAAATTGGGTGACATTGGTCACAATCAGGATCAATTTGCAGGAAATTGGTCACAATCAGGATTAATTTGCAGGAAATTGGATGTCGAAATTTGGGGCTTTTGATGTAATTGTGCAATTAAGCACTCATACATGCTGTATGATGTGAAAAATCGCACATTTGGGCAAAATTGCAGCAAATTGCAGTGCAAATCAAGGGGCTTTTGTGCCGATTTGGTTGATTTGCATGCAGGCGATCGCATTTGATGCTATGGATAATGTGCTGATGCCTTACAAGCACTCAATGTGCCTGTAAATCAAGGGGGTTTCATGTATTTGATGTATATGTGGCCAGGGGGAAGCATCGTGAACACTCTGGATGCCTTCATGTGCGTCAATGTACCATGTATGATCAGAAATTGATCTCAAATCAAGGGGCTTTTCAAGTTCGTATGCTTGTTGAGCTTGGCAAAGCAGCAGGCAAGACTTTTATGCCTTGAATCCTGAGAAATCAGCTTGCAGTCAAGGGGCTTTTGCCCAATTTCTGTTCGGAACTGTTGTATGCAGTGTACAGGACTGTAAAAGTCTGATTTTCACTCATTTGGACAGCCAGGAGAGCATTTATTGCTACTGTACCTGCTGGTACAGATTTGGCACAGCTTTGTGCATGTTTTGGCATGGCTGTACACTGTTTTGAGTGACCAAAAGGTTCAAATTCAGCTGCTGTACTTGCCGGTACAGGTTTGGTACATCATTGGTGAGCACTTGGTACTGCTGTACAGTACTTTGGAAGGGCAATAGAGCACATTTAAGGTGCTGTCCAAAATCTGCAGCAACCAGATTTTGTTGATTTCATCACATAAAGTGGGAGAAAAGTTGCATTCTTGCTTCCGCAGTGGGCATAGCAGCCAGGTACGGGACGGGACGTATAATACGGCAAAGTATAATACGCGTATTATACGTCTTTTTCGCGGGGCCAAAATAAAAAACGCCGTTTTTTTTTTAAATAAAAAACACTAGTTTAATTACATTTGGTCGAGAGAGAGAGAGAGAGAGAGAGAGAGAGAGAGAGAGAGAGAGAGAGTAAAAGTCAAGACTTAAGACAGAGAGAATCTTCAATCGAGAGAGAGAGAGAGAGAGAGAGTTATGTTGCTGCCTTGGGGGCCTGAGCAAGGGTGGGTTGGGAAAGCGAGGAAGCGAACGACGGGAGAGGGGGGGCGGCGAGCAGGGGCGAACGAGCAGAGATGAGAGAGAGAGAGAGAGAGAGAGAGAGAGAGAGAGAGAGTACAAGGGGGGCGACCAGCACAGCGAGGAAGCGAACGAAGGGAGAGAGGGGGAGCGGCGAGCAGGGGCGCAGAGATGAGAGAGAGAGAGAGAGAGAGAGAGAGAGAGAGAGAGTACCGTACCGTACCGTGTGAGGTTGGAACTTGGGCGTGTAGGTTCGGGAAGCAGCAGAGCGCACGCGGATCCCAAAAAAGCCCAGGCATAACGTTAAACGTTAGCCTGGCCAATTTTTTAATATATAAAAAAACCTCACGTTTTTTTTCAAAAGGACATTTTTTATCCAAAAAAACGTCCCGTCGAGTATTTTTTATAAAAAACGCGTTTTATAGCTGCTATGGCAGTGGGAGATAAAGCTTGGGAGAACAACTGTGAGCACTTTGTGTGCTTTTGGTGCAGTGTTTGCACATTTTTGCAGGGAGTCAGGCATTGACAGGTTGCATTTTGCTATGGCAACCACAGGTGAGAGCTCTTCATTGCTTCACATCAAGAAGCTTGAAGGCTCGCATAATTATGATATTTGGCAGACCCAGTGCTACAATGTGTTGCTCCAGAAAAAGCAGCACAAGCCTATCAAAGAAAGGGGTGTAATGCCCGCTTCTCTTACTGCTGAAGAGTGGGAAGATATGGATGAGCTGGCAAGATCTACTATCATGTTGTCTGTGTCAGACTCATTACTTTTCAGCATTCGTGAAGAGAAGACAGCTTGGGGAATGTGGCAGAGATTGCAGGACTTGTATGCCCAACAAAGTGCCTCAAGCAAAGTGTATTGGTTGAAGAAACTCATAGGTCTTCAGATGAAGGAAGGGGCGTCTATGACAGCCCATCTCAATGAGTTTAATGGTATTGTCAGTCAGGTCATTAATCAAAAGTTGGCAATGGACGATGAGTTCAAAGCCACTTTTCTGTTATGCACTTTGCCAGAGAGTTGGGACACATTCAGGACAGCCACTAGCAATTCGCATGCTATGCTGTCATATGCAAATGTTGAGGGTGCTCTTCTTCAAGAAGAGATGAACAGGAAAAACAACTCTGTTGGAAAGTCCAATGCAATGAATGCACGTGGGAGATCCCAGCAAAGGGGGAAAAGCCAAGAAAGGGGAAGGAGCAAGTCTCGCTCCAAAAAGGATTTGGAATGCCATTATTGTGGCAAGAAGGGACACATTAAAAAGCAATGCTACAAATGGAAAAATAATCAAAAGGAAAAGGGAAAAGGCAAAGACAAAGAGAAAGATGAAGCCAAAGATGTAAAGCCAAAGGGCAAAAGTGGAGTCAAGATTGAAGAAATCAATGTGTCACATGCAGGTGGCAGTGAGGATGAGGTCCTATTTACGTCTTCACTTGATGCCCATTCACTTCTTACAGGTGGTCATGGTATGCACTCATGGATCATTGATTCAGGTGCCTCCTTTCATGTCACAGGTTGCAGAGACTTGTTTGTCAGGTATACTGCTGGCAATGAAGGAATGGTTTATTTGGGTGATAACCATGCATGCAGGATTCTTGGTAGAGGTGATGTGAGGCTTGTATTTTCAGATGGCTCACAGCTTATGCTCCATGATGTCAGGCATGTGCCTGAGATCAAGAAGAATCTGCTTTCTACTGGACAGCTTGATGATGCTGATTATGTTACCACATTTGGTAGTGGAAAGTGGAAAATTAGTAAGGGCTCACTGGTTGTTGCCAGAGGCTCTAAGGTGGACACTCTTTATTTCATGCATGCAGGTGTTTGTCACCATGCTAATGTAAATGCAACCGAGCTGCCGGAAATCTCTGTGGCATAGCCGGTTGGGACACATGAGTGTCAAAGGAATGGAGCAATTGTCTCGTTTGGGTTACTTGCCTTCTCTAAAGTTTTCAAGTTTTCAGTTTTGGGAGCATTGTATATATGGTAGGCAACTACAATGCCCCCACAAGAAAGCTCTTGGATAGAAAGATGCTCAGTTAGAGCTTGTGCATACAGATGTATGTGAGATGCCTCAGCTTTCTTTGGGAGGGGCAAAATATTTTGTGTCTTTTATAGATGATGCCACACGCAAGGTGTGGGTTTATCCTCTTCGTTTGAAGAGTGATACATTCTCAGTGTTTCAGAAGTTTGTTGCTCATGTTGAGAATCAAACTGGCAAAACACTGAAGGCTTTGCGTTCCGACAATGGTGGAGAGTATATGTCCAAACAGTTTCAGGACTTTTGTGATGCTAAAGGCATCAAGAGGGAGCTCTCTACTCCTTATGATCCTCCACAAAACGGGACAGCAGAGAGGATGAACAGGACCATTCAGGAGAAGGTCCGTTCTATGTTGTCACATGCTGCATTACCTCATGGTTTTTGGGCTGAAGCTGTTATGACAGCCGTTCACCTTATAAATAGGTCACCTAACACGAGGCTTGGTGGGAAAGTGCCAGAAGAAGTATGGACAGGGAAGCCTCCGTCATACAAGCACTTGAGAGTGTTTGGTTGCATTGCGTACGTACACATACGCAGGGAAATGCGCACCAAACTTGATCCTAAGTCTCACAAATGCATATTCCTAGGATATGGTGACAGAGGTGAAATGGGGTATAGACTTTGGGATCCCATGAATAGAAAGATCATACGCAGCAATGATGTCATTTTTGATGAAACATGCATGTATAAGGAGCCTGCAAGGCAACAGGAGCCTGGCAGAGTCATCTTTGATGATGATGGACATCATGGACAACAACAAAGGGCTGTAAATCAGCCATTACAGCAGGAAAACCAGCCCTTAAATGGTGCTGAAAATGGTCCAAATGGACAGCCAGAGATGGCAGAAGATATCCCTATGGATATACCACAGTTAGAGGAGATACCGGGCATTATATTTCAGCCTTATGGCATGGAACAGGAGCCACCAATAGGTGATATGCAGGCTGGACAGCAACCTGCAAATGATGGTCATTGGGTACGGAGGTCCACAAGACCCTCCAGAGCCCCTGACAGGTTTGTTCCAGGGGTTGACTACTTGATGCTCACTGACTGTGGGGAGCCCTCATGTTATAAAGAGGCTTTACAGAGGGCAGACAAGGCTCTTTGGGAGCGTGCCATGAAGTCAGAGATGGATTCTCTGCATAAAAATGGAACTTGGAAGTTGGTGCATTTGCCTGCGGGCAAGAAGGTTTTGCCATGCAAGTGGGTATACAGGCTCAAAGTTGCATCAGATGCAAAGCCAAGATACAAAGCCAGGTTAGTGGCTAAGGGCTTCAAGCAGGAATATGGTGTGGACTTTGATGAGATCTTCTCTCCAGTGGTCAAAATGACCACACTTAGAGCTGTGTTGGCTTTGGTTGCGCATGATGATCTGGACTTGATTCAGATGGATGTGAAGCCTGCTTTTCTTCACGGTGATCTCCATGAGGAGATATATATGCAACAGCCAGAGGGTTATGCAGTAAGTGGAAAGGAGAAGCTTGTATGCAAGCTGAAAAAGAGTCTTTATGGGCTCAAACAGGCACCAAGAGAATGGTATCATAAATTTGATACATTCATGAAATCCCAGAAATTCAGGAGAAGTGACATAGATCACTGCTTGTACACCAAGAAAGCTTTGGATGGCAGTCTATTGATCCTCATCTTGTATGTTGATGATATGTTGATTGCCGGGAAATCTCGTAAGGAGATGGATACCTTGAAGCAAAGGCTGCATCAAACCTTTGATATGAAGGATTTGGGTGATGCAAATCACATCTTGGGTATGCGGATACTTCGGGACAGAAATCAGCATGTGTTGTATTTGTCTCAGAAGGAATACATTGGCAAAGTCTTGCAAAGGTTCAATATGGATGGGGGGAAGAAGACTAGTACTCCTTTGCCTCCATATGTGAAACTCAGTGCTATGGACAGCCCACAGTCAGACAGAGACAGGGCTGATATGGCCAAGATTCCGTATGCTTCAGCTTGTGGCAGTCTCATGTATGCCATGGTTGCTACTAGGCCGGACATTGCATTTGCAGTGGGAGTGGTTTCTAGATACATGGCCAACCCTGGCAAGAAGCATTGGGAAGCAGTGAAAGGTGTCATGAGATACCTGAAGGGCACACAGGATTTGTGCATTTGCTTTGGCAAACAGGATGCATTAGTGCATGGTTACACGGATTCGGATTATGCCGGTCATCCAGATAACCGGAAGTCTACTACCGGTTATGTGTTTACATTCACAGGAGGTGCTGTGTCATGGATATCCAGGATGCAGAAGTGCACAGCCTTATCTACTACAGAGGCCGAGTATATTGCAGCCACAGAGGCTTGCAAGGAGGCATTATGGCTATCTCGGTTAGTGGTTGATTTGGGCTATACAAGGGATATTCCATTGTTGCATTGTGACAGTCAGAGTGCCATCCAGTTGGCAAAGAACCCTGTCTTTCATGCAAAGACGAAGCATGTGGATGTGAAGTATCACTTCATCAGAGAGGTGATAGAGAACAAGCAAATTCAGCTTGTTAAGATTCACACGGATGACAACCCGGCTGATATGTTGACAAAGAGTTTGCCTCCGGAGCGGTTTGCTCATTGCAGACACTTGATGGGCATTGGATGAGGCCAGTTTCAGCCTTGATATGGCCTTGTATATTATCATGTACATGCTGATTTTTCTTTTCCTTCATTTAAGGGCACTTTGCCTTTAAGTGGGAGGTTGTTGGGGTAAAGGCATAATGCCCACCCTTATAGTGTGTACAAGCCCATAAGTTATAGTACATAGTACACTTAGTACTTTTAATGTACTAAGTGCACTATGTGTACTAGTGCAATATACATGTGTGATAGGGGAGTCACACACTCATGCCTCATGAGTTGACTTATCCCCACAACTCTCTCTCTCTCTCTCTC
This sequence comes from Cibotium barometz, assembly GCF_041138505.1. Taxonomy (NCBI): domain Eukaryota; kingdom Viridiplantae; phylum Streptophyta; class Polypodiopsida; order Cyatheales; family Cibotiaceae; genus Cibotium; species Cibotium barometz. The sequence goes on along the minus strand of NC_141083.1, from coordinate 5,847,957 downwards.
CCCCCCTTTTTCTCTCTGTGTATGTCTCACACACATGAATTAACCTAACCCTAATTCCCATGTTTCTCCCATCATGGCATATACCATTTGACCCTTCTTGATTTTCCACTGTTTCACACCAAAAGTAGTGTAGAAATCTGCATCATCAAGCTGCCCTGTACTTATCAAATTCTTTTTTAGCATAGGAACATGTCTGACATCCTTGAGCATAAAGTGATTACCATCTGCAAAAGCAAGCTGAATATCACCAATTCCAGTGATCTGACAAGCATGGTTGTCCCCCAAATAAACACATCCATAATTCCCACTGGAATACGTAACAAAACTCTTCTCATAAGGAGTCACATGAAAGGATGCGCCTGAGTCAACAATCCAATCCAGCTTGTCTGCTAAATCACTGGCAATGTGTGAGTGTGCATTCACATTAGACACGAAAAGCACATCAAGGAATGATATAACCTCAGGAACATGAGGTTCAGGAACATAAGGTACAATAGCACCATCTGTCACTGCATTAAGCTCTTCTATCTTCACACTGCTCTTGCCTTTGCCTTTTACATCTTTTGCATTTGCATCTTCACCTTTGCTCTCTACCTTGCCTGCCTTCTTGTCCGCTTTCCATTTGAAGCAAAACTTTTGAATGTGTCCCTTTTTGCCACAATAAAAGCATTCCATATCTTTCTTTGAGCGGGACTTGCTCCTTGACTTACCATTGTTGCCTCTTCCCCTTGATTGAGATCTCCCACGTGCATTCAAAGCACTAGAGGCTTTGCCACTTTGATTGTTCCTTCGGTTCATCTCCTCAGTGAGAAGAGAACTCTCCACATCAGTGTATGACAAGCCTGTAAAAGCAGGAGCACTGTTACTCACTGCTGTCCTGAAAGTATCCCAACTTTCAGGAAGTGTGCAAAGCAATAGAACAGCCTTCATATCCTCATCAATGTTCATCTTTTGAGCAATAAGTTTGCTCACAAGGCCGTTGAACTCATTGAGATGAGTTCCCATTGGTGTACCCTCTTTTATCTTCATTTCAAAGATCTTTTTCATCAAGTACACCCTGCTGCTTGCACTTTCCTTTGCATAAAGACTGCTCAGCTTTTGCCAAACTCCCCACGCGGTAGTCTCACCTGCCACATTGAAGTAGACATTCTTTGACACGGACAACAAAATTGTATACTTGGCAAGATCATCAAGTTCCAGCCATGCATCATCATCCATATCATCGGGTTGAACGCCTTGTAGCCTGATTGGCTTGATAAGCTTTTTGATGACCAACACACCATATAGTTGCTCCTTCCAATAGTTGAAGTTCACCTAGCCCTCCAACTTTTCAATGGTGTAGCTCCCGCCTTGAGAAGTCTCAACTTGGGAGGATGAAGCCATTGCTTTAGTTGAAAGAAGACTCTTGCAAAAAAGTCTCGCAAAATAGTACTCCCTGAGCGAAAGCACTCCCACTTAACGTGATCTGTCAAAGACCACTTTGCATCCACAAAACACCTTGCTGGAATTTCTGTCCAGCTCTGTATTTTACTGTTTTTCTTCACTTTTCCTCAACAAAGAGATGTCAAAACTGTCCCAAAACTGTCCTAAAACAGTAATGAACAGATCAGGTCTGATTTTTCCACTTCTGGACAGTCAAACTTGGTCAAACCTGACCTAAAACTGTCAAAAAAAACAGAAAATTACAGTTTGGGCCTGATTTTTGGCACTTTCCCCAAATTTTCCAAGCTCAACAGAGCTTCCAAGGCTGTATATCTTCCCCCCCCCAACTGAGCTACACAGTTCTGAAACGAAATTGGGCAAAAGCCCTTTGATTTGTGACTGCAATGTCACTCCAAATGCATTCCCGGGCACCAATTACAGCATGTCAAGTGCGCCAAAAGCATTTAAACCTCCAAAAGGCAAAAGCCCTTTGTTTCAACCGCCAAATGTAGCACAAACGCCACACAATCCACTGCCAAAGTGACGATGTACCTGCGAACCACGACGCCCCGACCGACTATAGTCACACGAGAAAGAGGCACTCGGGCCTTCCCACGAGCAAAGAACCGCTGAAAATGGTGAGGAGAGACCAAAATAGAGCTGGCCTACTCCAAGAACACCGAGGGGTAGCTCACACGCGAGAAAAGAAGCCCAAAACAGTACCAAAACAGTTCCAGCACTTCGAGAAAGAGTTCGGGCAGCTCGGGGCTGCGAAAAGAGCTCAACGGAGTGCGAAATCAGCGGCAAACAACTATCCAAACACCGGGGCAGCGTCGGAGAAGGTTCGGGACGTCGGACGTCGACGGAGACCAGAAGCTCGCAGGCTGAAAGAACCTCGAACGGAAGAAATCCACGCAAGGAAAGTGTCCGTGAGCGAAAGAGGCGACTGAGAGATGAAGAGGATGCGAGGGTGGGAGAGGATCTCACACGGAGCCAAAGCTCTGATACCACATGTGAGAGTAGAAGGGAGTGAGCGCGAGAGAGAGTGAGAGCAAGAACACACAATGGTGGGTGTGTAAAATGAGAGTGGTGAGGTACACACCACAACCCCTCATGTTTTATATTAGAAAGGTACAAAACCCTAAGTATAAGTATGTACACACATAAGGGTGTCATAGGGGTCTAGGCATAAATGGGCCTTTACCCCCAACATTTATTATATCTAACACATGTGACAAGTCCTAAAGAAGTACCATCAAGAACAAAGTCAATGCGTCAAAGATAAGGCATAGAGATGTTGCTAGATGAGCATGAAACCACAGATATGTAGAAAGACCAGATGCACAAGCTCACCTGATAAGGCTAGTACTGGGAAATATTTGAAACATATGGATGTACTTCATGTACTTTGAACACATGGATATACATGGAACATATGGATATACTTGGAACATTTGCAATCCGCAGTTGAGGACAACTGCGATATAGGAGGGAGGGAATGTAACTATTTGGCCATCCTAGCTACATTTCATATGATGAAACACATGCTCGGACACATGGACGGGTTGAACAGGATTCATGAAGTTGGCTCAAGAAAAAAGCACCAACTTTGGTCAAAAAGCAAGGAAAAGCAAAAAGTCAAACTTAGTTGACCGTGAGTCAAGGGCACCAATGGAAAGAGGGGATTGAGCTGGATCAAAAAGCTAAAAGCCGCTTTTTCAAAAAGCAGCTCCAGGGCCAAAAAGCAAGGCCCTGAAGCTAGGAAGGTAATAAAGTAAGAACTTTGGCAAAAGATGAGGAATATTTCATTATTACTAAAATATTAAAGAAAAAAGAAAAAAGCAAAGTATTGCTTTTGGCAAAAAGAAAGGCCGTCTCCAAGTATAAAAGAAGCTAGAGCCCTCTTGTTTTAGGCATCAAGGTTGTGGAGAGCAAGGAGACCCTCATCTTCATCTACTTGCTGCGGCCGCCGTGTGCCATTGCTGCCGCCGCCTAGCTCAGCTCGCCCTCGCCGCACAGCTTAGCCCAGCTGCCGCCCATCTCCGCCAACCGCCACCCATCTCCGCTTCCGCCTCCCGACGCCGCCCCCCATCTTTGAGATTTGGGAATTGGATTTGGACTTGGAGCTTGGAGTTTAGACTTGGAACTTGGACTTGGATTTGGACTTGGAACTTGGACTTGGACTTGGACTTGGACTTGGACTTGGACTTGGATTTGGATTTGGACTTGGAATTGGACTTGGATTTGGATCTAGATTTGGATTTGGATTTTGAATTTGGTACTAGGCTAGTGAGAGATATTTCTCGATCATCCCTGTGGTGTGCTCGGCATCAGAGATCTTGTGCATCAACATCGACATCGACTTAGATATCCTACATCGGTATATCTGTTTGTTTTGTATTCATTGATTGTATTGATTTTGGCCAACGTTCTCGTGGATTGTTCCTGAATAAATTCCTGAAAAATGTGTTGTACTATGCAAGATCCCTATTCCCTTCTCTCTCTCTCTCCTTAATTTGACACGTGGTTGAATCTGTCAACGGCACGTCCCGCTGGGCTTACAGTGGTATTAGAGTAGGATTTCTCGCGAAGAAACTTCCTTAGGGTGATTGAGCCATGTCGAGTGCAGAGGGAGACTAAGGGCCTAATGAAGGTAACAACTATGAGGCTAATCCAAGACTTAAGATGGCATCCAAGGCCGACAATCTATTTCTCATGAGAGAGTAGCCATGACATCGGCAGATGTCACTAGCCTGGACATTTCCCAGTATGAAAGGGGTGTGGTGGATTCCAGGATGTCTAAATATTTGGAAAGTACAAGCTTTGGGAATGGGGGATTATCCTGGAATGCAAAGGACCACACTCCTAAAATTTAGAAGAGTTGCTATTGTTGACCCGACTCCGATGGAAATTCTGTTTGTCATTACATCTCGAATTGAGCAGATACCAAGAGTTGCCAAAGTACCTATGACAAATGGGCTACTAGTTGGGATATTTTTAGAGGTAAAGATTATGGGAGAATCCATCTCTTAGATTGGGACATGTGGCAAGAAAGTGAATCAAAGTGAGACAAGTGGCCTCACACTTGTCAGAAAGTGGATCGAAGTGAACTTCAGCTATTGTGTGGCTCTCCACTTGTCATTATAGCCTTCTCTTGCCATTTTAGCTCATGGGAGGCCCAAATCTATAAATTGGAGCCCCCTCTTTATTAAAGAAGGCTCTCTTGTTGAACACTAGCCTCTTACCACTGTTACAGGCTGCCCTAATGATGGCTACTCTCTCTCCTTCTCTCTTGAAGGTTGCCCATGAAGTATACCGGCTGTTGGGGACTGTTTTGGAGGCTTCCATCATGAAGAAATACTGAAGGCAAGGGTATTTAATCATTTATTATGATTTCTAGCCATTGTACTTGTTGTACCAACCCTTGTACTTGCTGTACCAGCCATTGTATTGGTTGTACTAGGCCTTGTACTTACGTACTTGTTGTACCAATCCTTGTACTTTCTGTACTAGCCACTGTTCTGGTTGTACCAGTCCTTGTACCCATTATACCAGCCATTGTACCGACTGTACCAGCCATTGTACTTGTACCGGTTGAATGGAGAGTTGTACTTGGTGTACCAGCTCTATTGCATGAAGACCCGTGGTTTGTGGGGAAGAATCAATACCCACACGGAGGTATACGGATTATATTGTTGGTTCGGCATTTCTACAACCTGTGTTCCGGTTTGGTAGCCTCGTGTTGGGCTGTGTTATGGCACTGTATATGGATAATCCGGCATCTCCGGTGGGGAGAGTAAGGCCCTCAAAGCTTGTACATGATATTATTCTCCTTGGGTAGTAATAAAATACTCCAAAGGGGGAGGGAGGGGGGTTGACCCATTCCGGCCTCTATGTGGTGTCACATGTGCAAGCTTGTTTTTAGCATTTGTGGATGTTTTGTCCAGCTTTTATGTTTTATGCAAAGTGATGATGGATATGTGTTAAGGGTGTGGCCTTGTTTAAATGTTTTAATATGCATTGATGGTATCAACAAGTGTGTCAAAGGCCCTAGTCCCCCGGGCCCCGCGAGTTACATTGGTATCAAAGCATAGGCTTGCTTGAAAGCGGAGGCTTCCTTATATCGATGAGGAAGAGAAAAGATCTCAAGTGGGGGCCACACTTACCATCATTACTATTAAGCATGGCCAGCCACTTCATAACCTATGAAGCAAGAGCATGAGCAATAGATAGCTTGGTCTAAGAATTTATGTATTTACAAAATTTATCTTGGAAGTATGGAGTTGGCTTTATGTGCACATGTTTAGCACTCTTTCCATATGGATATTGTGGATTATATTATAAAGCTTACAGGCAAGCTATATGGAGATATATCTCAGGATATCTTAAGGATATAGTGACAAGATATTTCTTTTGGCTTCATGACCAACCTGGCAAAGAAAAGCTAAGTATACTTTAAGTTTGCAAAGTTGGTGCTTTTGCTATTTACTATGAAGTGTTTTTGATGTTCACTAACCCTTGTATAGCCATGCAAGGAGAAAGGTGGTGTTGTTTGCCTCGAGATGATTTCAGGGAAACATTGTTTATGACTCCCATTATTTGGGATGCATTGGACTTATGGAACTCATGGTTCACATACCCTCTGTAGTGTTCTCTTGTCCTACGTGCTCTCTTGAAGATTGTTTTTACCATGTGTGGGTGGAACAATAGAGAGCAGATGCAAGGGAACATGGGCACGCTCATTTATTTTAGGACATGATTATGATATATGGACTTATGGGACTGTTTTTGTCTCGTCCATTTCTTTTGAAACATGATTTTGATATTGATAGCATAATCATGTGTAGCATATCTTCGACGGAGTTCTTGCTCATTTATTTTGGGACATGATTATGATATTTGGACTTATGGGACTGTTTTTGTCTCGCCCATTTATTTTGGAACATGATTTTGATATTGGTATTATGGAGACTTATTTAGTCTCACCCATTTCTTTGAGACATGAATTCTTTGAGTTAGATTGGATTTTTGAGACTATTTGGTATCGCCCACTTGATGGGACATGATTATATCTTGGATATATGGCTTGAAGCTTAGAGTTGCGGACAACTTTTAAGAAGCTGGGGAGGATGTCACCAACCTGGACATTTCCCAATATGAAAGCATTCTTGACATAAAACAGTCATTTACAAACAGTTCACAAATACAGTTTCTATAATGAACTCACGTCTTTCCAGATTGTTCCACATCAATCCATATTACTAGAGCATGCCCAAATAATCATTATATAAGCAGAAGAATGATCAATTCCAATCTAATATATATACAATGAAGATGGCTACAGGCACAATCCCTCCTCCTTGAATCTGTCTTGATTTGCAAGATGACGAGACATCCAATCTGTACTTCAAATACATCAAGATAAACCATTTTCTCATAAGCTCGCAGTATATCTAGATAGTCCTTTAAGTACTTCTCTTGCATCCATTTCGCATCCAATAGCGAATAATTCTCGAATTCCAAGAGGAACTTTCTGACCATTGTCTTTTCTCTTTTTCTCGCAGAATGAAACTCAATCTATTTTGGCTCTTCCAACCCTGGTGATCCTTCAATACAAGTCCCACGGTTTCGATAAACTGTCATAGAAGGCATTATATATCCTCCAATGATCTAAAAGTTCCAACAGATGACACACATGGTGGATCTTCTTGGTATCCTGAAAAAGGTCCAAATATCATTGTTCTCTAACCTTGACAATCCAGAGATAAAATCCATACCAATACTCTAACATAGAACATTCAATGGGTGCAATAATTGTACTAGTTTGTCGGTGAAACTTGTCCATCTAACAAAACCAAACATTCTTGAACATAAAAGTTAATGTCCTTTCTGCAAGGCCATTCTCCCAAGCTTGAGTTGTAGACACTTTCGGTCTTACTTCATAAAACAATCTTTCTTGATGACAAGAAAAGTCACAAAATTTCCATTCTAAAATATCTTCCAATACAATCCTAGAAATCCTCATCAAGAACTTTCATAGGGCACAACATGGTCCTCATGGTACAAAACTGCTCCAATGCAATCTCCTCTAGACAAACTTCCTGGCAAAATGTCAATATGATCATTTTTCAGTCTGTATGGCTTCTTACTTTAGCTTGTAAGGGCAATTTGCAGCTGTATGTCCCTTGTTTCCACATTGAAAACACTTCCTATTCGTTGGCGTATTCCTCGGGTTACTTAAGGCACAATCTTCTTCGAAAGGTGGAGGTTTGTGCTCACTCCGCTCCTTCTTCTCTTGAGACTCAGCTCTTGATAAGGATCAGTCTTTAAACTTCTTCCTTTGAGGTGGATCCCAATTGTCGCTCTTTGTCTTGCTATCCATCCAAGGCATGTACAAGGCCTCGGCTTATAAAGCCTTGTCTTGGGCTTCTTCCAATGTTTTCGGTCCAGCCATATAAACTGCTTGCATAAGCTTAGGTTGCAATCCATTCACAAACTTACGCATCTCCATTAGTGGTGGAATGGGAGTATATAAAGTAAACTTTAAGGAAACTGCTAAAAATTTGTTAAGGTAAGATACCACATTCTCACCTATTTTCTCCTTCGCCTCATCTCATTCCTTCTACACGTCCACTTCAAAGTTTGCGGGTAGCAACTTCTTGTTGAACATAGTCTTGAAGTCGATCCATGTCTTCCGCTCGGTCCCTTCATGTACCACTTTAAGCCACCAATTCCAGGCAGAATCCTTCAAATGCATACGAACCATTCACAGCTTTGACTTTTCGGAGTAGTCGTCTCCTCCAAAAGCGGCATCAAACTATTTAACAAAAGATAATGCTTTTTGTGTATCCCACTTTCCATGAGAAGAATCAAACTTGACGCTCGTCTCTCCCAGTTTGAAGCCCATTGTCACCAATTGGCCGACCATTTGGTCCATCTCCAGAGGCCGGTGTCTCATGTGAAGGGGCCAGTATTTTACATAACATGGACGGGAGCCAGACTGGTGCCACGCGTGTATGACCTGGACTGTGTTCTATCCAAGGGATTGTCATGCCATGGAAGAGCTAGTATTGGTGCCGTGTCTTGCCTATGGGACTGTCACTCCATAGGGAGGCTCGTGCTTGGATCTGTGTCTTACTTATGGGACTGTCACTCCATAGGAAGACCGGGATTTATGTTTTCTGTCGTGCCATCATTGTGCCCGACAGAAATGTTTAGTACTTGTTCCATGAACAAGAGATATGTCCATGATACTGTTTGCACATGCATTCATGTTTTGCATGCCTGGAACTGTCTTCGCGTGACTTGTATTATTGTGTTTGCTTGTTTGACGTGCCACTTACTGAGCAGGGACGCCTGCTAGTGAGTCGTGAAGTTTGCTCTGTCTTCTGACGAGTTTTGTTGCGTCTTAACAGGTGGTAAATGTATTGCATTTGTTTATTTTATAGCATTCTTTTTAACCTTTGTTTTCATAAGGTTGCAGGTTCACACTCATTAACGAGTGGGCACTCTCCCAAATATTTCTTGGTGTCCTTGGAAGGGTGGGCACCCATTATGGGCACCCACGTATGGGTCATGGTGGGGAGGGAACCCCTCACTTAATCATGTGTGTGGGGGTGTGTGCATGGCCACCTACCCACCCCCCACCTTGGAACGTTTGGAATTGGCCGCCTCCATGCAAAACAGATGGGCCGGCTAGCTGTTCATGGCATGTCCCTCCATCGCTCAGGAGTGAACCTCCTCTTGTTTATAGGCGGTTGTGCATGACCACCTTCGGTCATCTGTTCCGCCAGGCAACCTCTCCAACGTTTACCCACAGACGGCTGCACCCACACGATCCTCTTTTCACTTTCTTTGCCACGCGACTGCGCCCAGACTGCGTCTCTTTCGCTTGCCCACAGGCTGCTGCATGCAGGTGGCTGCGCAGGCCTCTCTCTTTCGCTTGCCCTCAGGCGGCTGCACACAGTCAGTTGCACAGGTCTTCTCACTCGCTTGCAGGTGGCTGCGCACAAGTCACCATCCTCTTGTCTTGCAAGCGGCTGCGCACAGGCGACTGCTCACAAACGGCTGCACAGGTGGTTGCGCACAGGTTCTCCTCACTCTTACCTTGAAGGCGGCTGTACACATAGGCCTTCTCTCCAGCTTATGCACAGGCAGAATACTCTATAGGCGACCCTAGTTACCCCATACTATGGGGCAGCTGCTGGCGAACCATCCTCTATCTCTCAAGCTGGCTACAGCAACAGTAATAGAGACTTCTTCTTTCTTGGGTGCCTAATACTACTGAAGGCCATATTTATTGTTTTACAAGGTGAGTGGATTGAGATTCAAACAAAGGTCTTTGGTGTAAACCTTACAAGGGATACTCTCTGCTGCTAACACCCATTTGGTGCCGGGTAGTCCAAGCTTCTGGAGAACCACGGTCCATGGGTGCTGAGATCGGGAGAGCCAAGCGTTAGTACAAGAGCGCCTGTTTGTGCGTGGTCTTGGAACACCAGTGGGACGCTCTCTGTGGATTCCAGTGAAGGCACGGGACCGTAGAGACTAGACTTCTTCAAGTGGATCGCTCTCCTTCGAACGTCTACTTCAAGACTCTTGTTTGGTAACTGTATTCATTTTCAGTTGTACAAGGACATCATATGGTTCATTGAACCCATGGAGCATTGTGTCTAAATACTCCCAATAATATATTATATATTGAGGGGGGGTCGGCCCGTTCCGGCCCCAGTGCTGGTGTCCATTGATCATCATTTCATTTCATTTCAGTTTTCATTTGTTATTGAGTTGTCCATTCATATTGTGATATTTAAGTTGTGCCATTACGCGTGTGGGTGTCCAACGGAGTCTATTCCCACTTGACGGGATCGGTTTCATTGGTATTAGAGTACGGTCATTTCCCTCTTCTTAGTGGGGAAACGAGCCTGTGTTTTGGACACCCCGCTTCTAGCACACTTAACACAATGGACAGCCAAGGCAACCCTTTGGAAGTGCCTAATTCGAGGGGCCCATCAAGTGCCTCACGTGGTTCTGATGCTTTGCAGGGAAGGCACAAGCCCCTTGAGAGGGTGAATGATAGTGATTCGAGGGGACAATTGTCTCGTGGAAAGACAATTATGCAAGAAGAGGAACCTAATGCAATGAGGGCTGAATTGGAGCATATGAGAAAGCTTTTGCAGGCAAAAGAGCAAGAGCTGAAATTCTTGCATGAAGATCCCCATGTACAAAGTGCAATTGAAGCCAGGAAAGCCAATGCAATGGTGGACATGACTTTTGAGTCCATGGCACGAGAAGTGGGCAAGAAGCCAAGGGAGTTGGCACTCTCCTACCTCCTCTGTAAAGGTGATATTTAAAGAGGGGGAAGATGGAGAGCTGAAATTCAGAAATGCACCTCGCTTGAAGCATGGAGATCCCGCATCTCAAAGATTGAGGTCATTTATGCAAAGGGAAGAGGTGACAGCCACCTCTTGTCATGCATCTTCTCCACAAGGCACAAAGGGTGACAAGTATATGTATGCTGGTGCTCGTGGAGGGCATGATGGTCACATGTATTCAAGGCATGTATCCCATGGAGGGGGTGACACAGGTCTGCAAATAGAAGAGCTTTGCCTACTGAGTTGTCTCATGGAGAGACATTGCCTTGTGCAGGAAGGTCACATGCATCAGATTTTTAGGTTCGTGGAGCACATGCCACCGTGCTTCATGAAACCTCCATGATGGCCCATGGAGCCCATGCAGATAGGGCTACCCCGTTGGATAAGGGAAAAAGAAAAAGAGAGGACCATGAGCCTCATGCCAAAAAGCTCAAGGAATTCAAAGCAGATGATAAGTCCGTTAAGTTTGATGTTTTTCATGGAGAGCATGATGCTTCCAAGGTGTTAGCATTTGTGGCACAGTTTGATATTGCTTTTAGTGATGAGGACTTCACTGAGAAGTCTAAAGTACGCCATGCTAGCATGTTCTTGAAGGGGACAGCCGCTCATTGGTGGATCACTGAAAAGACCACCAAAGACCCCATATGCACTTGGAAAGAGTTTAAGGACAGATTTTATGCCCAATTCTTGCCACCTAATGCCGAGCAAACTCTCACCCAAAAGTGGGATAGACTTGAGCAAAGAGATAATGCAAGTGTGCAGCAGTATGTCAATAAGTTTTGGAAAGTGTTGCTTGAGGTAACTCCCTTTATGCAAATCACTGAAGATGAAAGAAAGAGGAAGTTTCGCTCCGGATTGCAACCAGCTTATCGTTCGGGCATTGAATTGCACCCGAAACATACTTTGTAATAGCTTATAGCCTCTGCTCTTGCTACGGAGCCATTGGTGCTCAAAATTAAGCAAGATCAAGGGAGTTCTAAGGGCAAAGATAAGGCTGCCCCAAACCTGCAAAAAGGTGGACAGCCACCTAAAAAGAGCTTTAGGGAAGTCCAGAAGGGAGGTAAAGCTGAAAATACCTCATCCATGGATAATGTGCTCAAGAAGAACAGGTTTGGCTTGACTCATGAGCAAAGGGAGCAATATGCGAAAGAGGGGAAATGTTTTGCATGTGGAAGCAAAGAGCATATGTTTCGGCAATGCCCCAAATGTAAGCAAGATGCAAGAGGACAAGCAGTCTAAGCCTAATGTGCATGCAATGCAGTTCCCTATATGCAGGGTAGTGTTGATCATGCTGGCAAAGAGGGAGATTCCATCCCTATTGTATCACACATCCATATTAATAAAACAATAAAGAAGAATTTGGTAGCAGATGCATTGTCCAAGAGGCCATATGTGGCTGCAATTTCAATAGCCTCACATGGGGAATTGACTACTATGCGTGATTTGTATCATTTGGATGCTGATTTTTGTCATATTTGGACTGATTTGATGGCTGGTCACTCACATGCCTCTTATGTGATCAAAGAGGGTTATCTTATGAAGGATAATTGCTTGTGTGGTGAAGGATATGCGTCCAAAGGTTATGGAGGAATGTCACGCTCCACCTTATGCTGGTCATAGAGGTATCATGCCTACTACACGCATGATTGAGAGATATTTCTTTTGGCCAAGCATGCGTAAAGACATTGAGGCATATGTGCGTGCATGTGTCACCTGCCAAAAGGTGAAATTTGATAGGCAGAAGCCTCCAGGTTTGCTACAACCATTGCCTATTCCCTCGCAGCCATGGGAAAGCATTGCTATCGGCCTATCACCCGCAAAACGGATGGTCAAAGTGAGGCTGCAAATTCAGCCGTGTTGGATTTGTTGAAGTGTTATGTGGCAGATCAAAAGACTGCATGGGGGAAATATCTTCCACTTGTTGAATTTGCCTACAACAATACGGTGCATGCCTCAATGGGAAAGGCCCCGCTTGAGATTGTTTATGGTAAAGTGGTCTTGCCACCCATCCTTCGTACAAAGGATGAGATTTTTGCAGCTGATGAGTATGTACGTGACTTGGATGTAGCCTTTGCTCAAGTACGGACAGCCATTGCAAGGTCACAAGATAAGCATAAAATGGTTGCTGACAAGCATAGAAGGGACATGCAAGTCAAAGAAGGTGATTGGGTTTTGCTGAAATTTGAGAAAGCTAGGCTTCAGAAGAGGCCAGGACGAGAAGGATCATATCCTAAGCTTTCTACTCGTTATTATGGACCCTTCAAGGTGATTCAAAAAGATCAATGAAGTGTCATACAGGCTTGCTTTACCTAGTCATTGGAAGATTCACAATGCATTTCATGTGAGTCTTTTGAGGAAGTATGTTGGGCCAGATCCTAACAAGCTTGTCACACAGAAGATCCACCAGAGATTGATGAGCTTGAGGAGATCCTCCAGCCAGAGCAGATTGTCTTTCACAACGAGAGAAGGCTACCTGCAGGAAAGCTTTCCAGGAGATACCTTGAGAAGTTCAAGAATTATTTACCCATTGATGCAAAGTGAGTCGTGAAGTTTGCTCTGTCTTCTGACGAGTTTTGTTGCATGTGAACAGGTGGTAAGTGTATTGCATTTGTTTATTTTATAGCATTCTTTTTAACCTTTGTTTTTATAAGGTTGCAGGTTCACACTCATTAATGAGTGGGCACCCTCCCAAATATTTCTTGGTGTCCTTGGTAGGGTGGGCACCCATTATGGGCACCCACGTATGGGTCATGGTGGGGAGGGAACCCCTCACTTAATCATGTGTGTGGGGGTGGGTACATGGCCACCTACCCAACCCCCACCTTGGAACCTTTGGAACTAGCTGCCTCCATGCAAAACAGGTGGGCCGGCCAGCTGTTCATGGTATGTCCCTCCATCGCTCACGAGTGAACCTCCTCTTGTTTATAGGCGGTTGTGCATGACCACCTTCGGTCATCTGTTCCGCCACGCAACCTCTCCAACGTTTACCCACGGACGGTTGCGCCCAGGCGATCCTCTTCTCTCTCCATCACTCAGGAGTGAACCTCCTCTTGTTTATAGGCGGTTGTGCATGACCACCTTCGGTCATCTGTTCCGCTAGGCAACCTCTCCAACGTTTACCCACGGACGGCTGCGCCCAGGCGATCCTCTTTTCTCTTGCTTTGCCACGCGACTGTGCCCAGACTGCGTCTCTTTCGCTTGCCCACAGGTTGCTGCACGCAAGTGCCTGCGCAGGCCTCTCTCTTTCGCTTGCCCTTAGGCGGCTGCACACAGTCAGTTGCACAGGTCTTCTCACTCACTTGCTTGCAGGCGGCTGCACACAAGTCACCATCCTCTCTCAAGCTGGCTACAACAGCAGTAATAGAGACTTCTTCTTTCATGGGTGCCTGATACTACTGAAGGCCATATTTATTGTTTTACAAGGTGAGGGGATTGAGATTCAAGCAAAGGTCTTTGGTGTAAATCTTACAAGGGATACTCTCTGCTGCTAACACCCGTTCGGTGCCGGGTAGTCCAAGCTTCTGGAGAACCACGGTCCATGGGTGCTGAGATCGATCGGGAGAGCCAGGCGTTAGTACGGGAGCGCCTGTTTGTGCGTGGTCCTGGAACACCAGTGGGACGCTCTCTGTGGATTCCAGTGAAGGCACGGGACCGTAGAGACTAGACTTCTTCAAGTGGATCGCTCTCCTTCGAACGTCTACTTCAAGACTCTTGTTTGGTAACTATTGGTCTCCCTCTATTCTCGACATGGCTCTATCACCCTAAGAAAGTTTCTTCAAGAGAAATCATATTGTGATACCACTATAAGCCTAGCGGGGCGTGGCGTGACAGATTCAACCACGTGTCCAAGAGATAAAGATATAGAGAGAGAGGGGGGAGAGAGAGAGAAGGGAATAGGGATCTTGCATAGTACAACACACTGAACAGAGAAACGGCCTCATCTCTTTTCATGAATTTATTCAGGATCAATCCACAAGCACGTTGGCCGAAATTAAAACAATCAATGAATACAAAACAAACAGATATGCCAATGTAAGATATCCATGTCGATGCACAAAATCTCTTATGTCGAGGACACCACGAGGATGACCTACAAGTATCTCTCACCAAGCTAGTACGAGATCCAAAATCCAAATCCAAGTCCAAGTCCAAGTTCCATGTCCAAGTCCCAGTTCCAAGTTCATTTCCCAAGTCCAAGTTCCAAGTTCCAAGTCCAAGTCCAAATCCAAATTCATTTCCATGTCCAAGTTCCAAGCTCCAAGTTCCAAGTCCAAATCCAAATACAAATCCCGAATCTCAAAGATGAGCGAGCGCGGCGGGACGTGACAGCTGAGCTGGGCGACGACTAGGTGAGCTGGGCGGAGGCCGAGCTGGCGATGGCGGCGAGCTAAGCTAGCGACGGCGACACAAGCTGAGCTGGGCGGTGGTGGCTCGGGGCCGGCTAAGCTGAGCGATGGCCGGGCTGAGTTTGGTAGCGATAGCTCTGGGCCAGCTGAGCTGGGCGGTAGCCGACGATGGCACAAGACATTGGCGGCGAGTAGATGAAGATGAGGGTCTCCTTGCTCTCCACAAGCTTGATGCCCAAAACAAGAGGGCTCTAGCTTCTTTTATACTTCGGGAGGGCCTTGCTTTTTGCCAAAAGCAATACTTTATGCTTTGCTTTTCCCTTTTTACTTTAATATTTTAGTAATAATGAAATATTGCTAATCTTTTGCCAAAGTTCTTGATTTTTTGCTTTTCTAGCTTCAAGATCTTGCTTTTTGGCCTTGGAGCTGCTTTTTGAAAAAGAGGCTTTTAGCTTTTTGATCCGGCTCAGTCCCCTTTTTCCAATGGTGCCCTTGGCTTGCGATCAACTAAGTTCGGCTTTTTGCTTTTCCTTGCTTTTTGACCAAAGCTGGTGCTTGTTTCTTGAGTCAACTTTATGAATCATGTTTCCATGCTTTCATCAACATGTCCATGTCTCCGGGCATGTGTTCTATCATATGAAATGGAGCTATGAGGGCCAAATAGTTACAAGAGCCTTGGCCATCTAGCCTTAATCTACTGAAAATTTCTGCCTTTATCTCGACCTCAGTCTAAGAAGAGCAAGGTTAGATGTTCTCCCACGTTATCTTCATAATTTACCTGATCTTGCACTGAACTTCTAGATAAAACTAAACCAATGCTTTAGGAGACATCAATCATGTGACACACAATATCTCTCACTAAGAAATAGCTCCGATCCTTGATGTACACCAACACCCAATCCTATCACGATAAGTCGCATAGATCACGATAAGCAATCTTATCATACATCTTTCAAGCAACTCTGAAATCGGCTTCAAGGAAATACCATTAATTCTCTTTATCACACACTTCCGCTTCATCCTATTATGCTCTCTCGATTGAGAAAATTTCATAACTCAGTTTCTCATGTCTTATCATACATCTTTCAAGCAACTCTGAAATCAGCTTCAAGGAAATACCATTAATTCTCTTTATCACACACTTCCGCTTCATCCCATTATGCTCTCTCAATTGAGAAAATTTCATAACTCAGTTTCTCATGTCTTGTGAAAATGATTCGGTCCATATTGTTGTCTCATGAAGCACTACCACATCTTACGTATCTAACGTTTGCCTCATAAGTCTACCCCTAGTCTTGGATTCATGCCACAACAATAATAAATCCATCTTCCTTCTTGAAGCTTTCCAACTCCTCCAACGGGTTGTGGTTTCTCAACATCACTCATCCTTGAACCATTAGAATGCAATGGGGACAAACTTGTCTCTGTCAATATCCTCTGAAAATGATGGAAGAAGAACCTGGTTGGAAAGTGAGATTGCAAAATCTATTTCTGACCAACACTTATCTCTGTGGCTGTTATGGTCAATGTGTACTTGATCTACGTGTGTGTGTGAATGGCTCCTAGGCCATGTTGTGTGTGTAAGTGTATGTCCATGTGTGACTTGATCCTGTGTGTACTTTACCCAAGGGATCCCATAACTAGCCTATGAAACTAGAGCCATGTGATTTATCCTTGACCAAGAAAACTAGCATGAGAAACCATGAGCCTAGAATTATCCTTGACACAATATGAGGTGGTTCCTTGAGGGGAGTATTATTGGGAATCAAGATCTTATCTATGTGTGAACTCACTCTTAAGAGTGAGGTAGTGCGTTTGTGTGTATGAACCACCTCTTAGAGGAGTATCCAATAATATCTAGATATTTGTGTGTAAGCCCCCACAGCTGGGCTAAACCCTTCAATTGGTATCAGAGCTCCCAGCATGTCTGCAGTCCGCCGCTCTCCGCTTGTTGTCATCAACAGCCATGTCTCCATCTGTCCTCTGCTGCCCACCACCTATCCCATGATGTACTCCTCTTCTGTCACCCCTGACCTAGTTGCTATGCCCGCCATTTTCAGTCCGCATGCTATCCACCATGCGCAAATCTGCCAACCCTGCCATGCTAAGCTCTAGCTAAGCCTTGTGGCTCCCTGTCAAAAGAAGCTATTGCCCAGCGAACAGTAACACCTAAAAAGCATAAATCGTCATGAGAAAACAACAAAAAGGGGCAAGAAAATCAACCAGTAAAAGCACAGTAAAGGAGGCTACTTTCAAAGCACAAATTGAAGCATGATGTTTGCTATATAGGGAAAACCTATTTACTAGTTGTAAGATTAATTTTCTACATAGACATTCACATTTCCTACATAGAAATCACTTCATTACTAGATTTAAAGTCGGTTTTCTATATAGATATTGCCATTTTCTATATAGGAACCACTTATTTGCTGGATAGATAATGTAATTTGCTAGATCAATACATAGGAAATCATGGTTACTAGATTGAATAAGAAAAATGTGTCTTGAGATCTAGCAAATTTGTCCAAATTTTCTAGAGAGACTTAACTTTACTATATAGAAATGCGTTTAAAGTCCCTTGTGACCTCAGTCAAGGGGGAGCCAAAGCACAAGGTGGTGCTGGCATCTACAATGATCAAGCAAGAAACCACCACAGCTTGATTAGACAAAGGAACCACAAAATTCAAGAAAATTGAAATTACCTCCTCATCAACTGGGGGATTGGAGAAATTCATTGCCATCTCTTGCAAAGTTCGCCTAGAGTAGGAACTCATTGAAGAGATTTTATGAAGCAAAGTACAAATCAATTTGGGGCTTTTATTTTTCAGCAATGTCTGGCTTAATCAGATCATTTGGGGCTCTTTATTTTTCAGCAACATCCATCTTAAACATAGCATTAAACCCTAATTTTTCATCATTTATTTGAGGGCAAAAATCAAGCATGGAAGTGAACCCTAATTTTTTGGAAACCCTAAATTTTGCCAAGGGATGAGATGAAAATCCCTTTATGCAATGATTCAACCTCTGAGCCACCAATGGCCAAATTGGTATCAAGGGGGGGTGATGATAAATGTACTGCTACAAAGCACAAATGTGTGTTTCTAGGTCAAGTGTTTATTATGGTTGCTTTTTGGATCAAGTGTTTATCATGGTTGAAACCACCTCTGGTCGCCCTATGATGTAGGCCATGTGGATTGTGTGTGATCCGATTGGTCCTTTTTCGTGGTGGTTAGCTCTACCCAAGGTGCATCACTGCAGGCATGTGCAACAAGACTATAGGTCCTAATTTATCTTTGGAATAGCGCCCTTGAGGGAGATTTGCTGGAAGTAAGGGCTTATCTCTATGATTGTTATGGCCAGTCTGTACTTGATCTAAGTGTGTGTGTGAACTACCGCTAGGCCGTGTTGTGTGTACATGGTCAACATTTTGTGTAAGTGTATGTCAGTGTGTGACTTGATCTTGTGTATACTTTACCCGAGGGATCCCATAACTGACCTCTGAAACTAAAGCCATGTGATTTATCCTTGACCAAGAAAACTGGCATGAGAAACCATGAGCCCAGATTTATCCTTGACACGGTATGAGGTAATCCCTTGAGGGGGGTATTGCTAGAAATGAAGGTCTTATCTATGTGTGAACTCACTCTTAGAGTGATGTGTGAACCACCTCTTAGAAGGGTATCAAATAATATCTAGATATTTGTGTGTGTCTCACGTATGCAATGATGTCACAAAAGAATCTTTGTAGCCTATAAAGGTACATGTACTTTCTTGAAATGAATCAAGAAAGTGTTACATCATTGATTCGTGTACTTTCACTCTCCCTCTCTATCATGTTGACGCTCTCTCCCTTTCTCTTGTGTGTGCAATGCCATAGCCCCAGCATGTTTCCCTTTGGGCCCCCATATCTGGGCTGAACCCTTCAGAGCCTTGAGAGCAGCTTATCACAATTTGCATGTGTTAGCAAAAGCGTCTTGTCAATCTATAAAATTTGATCAAATCTCCATACACACATCCATCATCTTCATCATAAGCCTAAACAAAAAATGTTTGATCTAAAAAGCACACTAACAAAAGTTCATTGATTCCCTTCCCCGTATTGGAACCATCCATCCCTTCCATGGATGGAGACAAGCCTAGTATAAATCCATGTAATTCGTAACAATAACTATATATATATCTAGATGAATCAAGGAACATGCCCAAATTTACCTTATAAGAAAGTGCAATTTATAACCTCATGGTAGTCATCCACAAGAAAATAAACCATCGACTCCATCATGCATAGTATAGACTAGATACTACGACATCCCCACTAACATCATCAGTGCCCAATAGTGGGTGTGGAACTTGTTATTAATATATGCTCCCGCACACACACACTCCACATAAGCGTACTCAGCCATAATGAAGCCTAGCAATAACTATAGCTTAATAAAAAATATGACACCCCGTGGGTAAAAATTTATATTTGACCCTTGGTGCATGTGGGAATCATGGTGCCATCCCATTCCTCAAGCAAATTTTTAGATGTGACCATTGCCTTGCCAAAACCCCCTCTTTTTGTAGTACTATGATAGTACCCACAGTAATACAGGTGTGAAGTTAGAACATGGCTTCAATTTTCATGAACAAGGTCATTAACACGTAATATTCAAGAAAGGTGTAAGGGACTTGATAAAATATTTTTGGTGTTCTTTCTGAAAGAGAGCCCTATTTGTGAGAGGGTTGATTTTGTAAAAGAAGTGTCACTGACCAGTTTCTTCCAATTACTTCTTTCGAGCTGTACCCCGTCATTTTGAAGAAACCTGCACTTGCGTACAGAATCGGATAATCGGGCTTTGTTGCATCTGAGACGACGAAGGTTTGCTGAAATGTTTCTAGAGCATCCTTAAGATTCTTGGACACACGAGGGATGTACAAAGCGCCCGGTTCGGAGTCCTCCGACGATCTTACTGACACTCCCGAGACTCTTTGCTGGAAGCTGCCGGATCGCCTCTCCTCACCGGATGTCCTTGCTCCCACACCAGGCCTTTTGCCATTGCTCTTCACCACCAGCCCCCACTCCGCTGCTCTCTCTGCCATTCCAGACTCCGAAAGTATCTTGCGACCCCCCTTCTCACCGCTTGTCGCACCAAACTTCGCAGCATCCACAGGCCAGTCCGCTTCAATCTCTTCTTCTTCTACCTTCTCAACATCAACGTCAGCTGGCTCCAACGAAAACTCCTCCGTGGTCGACTCCTCGTTAGAAGCCTTCTCTGTAAGTATAGGTGGTGAGGAGACCTTGCCGAGATCTACCACGGCCTGCTTTTCGGCCCGCGACTTGTTCCACTTGTCCACCTGTGATTTGACCATCCCTGTTCTGGAGCCTGAAGTGCTCTCGTCTTCTCCTTCTCCTCCTCCTCTTGGAAGGAGGAAAGGGCCAGGTGTCGTGGAGGAGGAGTAGCTAGAGGGGCTGAAGACCTCGAGGGATCCACGGGAATCTCTGGGAAGGGATGGAAGACCTGCTGAGGAAGGGTCGTAAGGGGGTCTCCGAAGGGTATATCCCCCACCACCAGAGGAAGAGGCATCCGGCTGCTGTTGAGGCTCCATGGAGAGCGTGTTGCGGTATAATTACCACCACAGCCGAACTAGGGTTGCAGAAGGGAGTAGCGACACATTATTGGCAGAGCATCTTTTTCTTTCAGAAGGGAAAATGGTGTGCACAGCAGGCGCAGCTACGCAGCGCTCTACTCTCTTCAGTCGTGGTAGTAGGTGGTCGTAGTCTAATAGAGGATGAAGGGGACAATTGGCAAAACCGCAGCCTTATACGAGAGACCTGCAGGGCGGTCACACCACCTACCAGAGCCTGCCTTATCCATCCCTCAGCTGGGTGAGGAGACATTGCGATTGGGACACGTGGAGTCCCGACGAATCGTGAGCTCAAGCATCGGAATCCCGTCTTCTCGACACCATCACACAAAAAAGGCAACCCTGCTTCACTGTGTGCCCTGGCCGCGTGACGTTGCAACATTCCGTAGACTCCCACGATGCTGCACTTCCCTCCACAAGCTCGTAGCCCCTTGGTCACATGCATTGAAAATGACATGAAAAGACAAATTTCAATAATGTTCACGTTCAGAGTAGGAAGAACATTTAGCAATAACATGGTTGATAATTATTACGGATGGCGATGGCTAATAAGCGCATTTTCAGATACACAAGTAACCTCACCCATCTCCCCCAATCGAACCTCCTCCTCAAACCTTGAAACCGCGTCCAGAACCTGCAAATAGCAGCCTCGTGAAATTCTTCCTCTATATAATATATAGAAAAGAGATATAGACATGACCCACGAAAAAAGTACAAGAAGAAGCTTGGAAAGAGTAGATAATTTTATTTAAGTGGTCCCCTCCTATAATTTGTTTTGACCTATGTAGTGCATACATGCACTTTTAAGTCATAGATAACAACTCAAATTTGTTTATGTTTTGTTCAAATAATAATTGTGAAGATCATCCTCCCTCCTATTTTCACTCTCCCAATGGGATTCTAACTTCTCCATGTCATGAGCCACACTCACACCATAACAGCCCCATCCCACTAGGGAGTAGGGGTAGTAGGATGCTATCATCCCCATGATCGAGATGTTCAAAATAAACAGATTATTGTATTCCCTACTACTACCAAGCAAAATCGTGGGTTTACAGAAGGCAGGTTTAATGAAGGACGATAGAGTACTGCAATCCTACTACTATGCAATCCCTACTACTAAGCAAAATCATGGGTTTACATGTAGGTTTAATGAAGGAGTTCAAAATAAACAAAGTACTACAATCCCTACTACTCTAAGGAAAATCGTGGTACAATGTTGCTTTGAAGGAATATTGACGTTGCTGGTAGTAAGTATCTTAATTCTAATGTAGAAAAGGTAGTAAGTGTTTCTCTTCCCTATAATTATGCAAACCTTGGTGTGGGACTTCATCACAAGAAAAACCCACACTATTCTCATGGAACCCATGCTCTCTCTCATGAGACCCAACTCTAAGAAAACAAGTTGAGTACTAGTATCCTACCTCTTTATCAATCTCATTTTTGCATTTGATGTTTATGATATAACTCACAACCTTTATAAATTGGTATATCACTCAAGAAACTAAGAAACAAGTCAATAAGTCGCTTCAAAAGTATTATTAGCCTACCCAAGGCCCTCACACCAGATCCATCTTATGTGATGATAGGATGACCTTGCCTTATTAGTGCAAAATGGTTTTCTAGTGAACATTGTGTCATCTTGTGGACTTTCACAATCTTATAAGGATGTGCTCACTACTGTCACAAATTTCAAATAGAGATCACATCATTACGTAAAAGGTTGTTCAACTCTACTAGTTAAATGTTATGGATTTGCACAAATGGATATGGGCCAAGTCTCCATAGTCCTTATGTTAGACTAAGTGTGGCACCTTTTATTTTAAGTCGTAGGTTGTCATAGTATGAAAGCAACTCCTTGTATATCAGTCACTTTTGTTGAGCTTTTTGCTCAATCTTATTCTTTTGACAAACTTGAATCAAGAACACACTCCTCATTGTGAGCTAAGCTTTGTGAGCACTCTCTTTTCACATTCTCTCTTATTTTGTTTAGTTTAATGCTTGCATGTCTAGGATGGTAGTTTGCAAGTAGGTGAGTGTATACTATTGCCTTGGGCTTAGGAGCTTAGGAGCTTTCTTTTCCTTTTGAATGCCTAGGAGACCATAGAATAGATGACCTTCTCTTTCCTCCATCAAAGGTAGGATTATTTTGTTTAGTTTAATGCTTGCATGTCTAGGATGGTAGTTTGCAAGTAGGTGAGTGTATACTATTGCCTTGGGCTTAGGAGCTTCGGAGCTTTCTTTTCCTTTTGAATGCCTAGGAGACCATAGAATAGATGACCTTCTCTTTCCTCCATCAAAGGTAGGATTAATTCTCTTCATACACCTTAATATTGACAATGTGATAGTATGGAGATGACATCAATGTTTAAGCCCACGCTTCCACATATTATTTCTAAGGTTGTATTGTAACATCTTTGGTGCAGTTGCCAGGGATAGCACTTTTTTTTTGTCTTTTCCTCACTATTGAACATAGTCAAATCTTACTTCGAGTTGATTAGAGGGTCACACCTCAAGAAAAGTATGGTTTTTATGATCCTTTGAAATAATCGATTGTGTACTATGTCTTTTCCTCTTTTTTAGTTTTCAAGAGAGAAATCTATGTTTTTATTCTATTTGAGCATGTAAAACGAAGCATTACAACAAGGAATGGCTTTATCAGTGTGATTGCATACATTACAACAAGAAATGGATTTATTTGGGTAATTGTATGCATTACAACAAGGAATGGATTTATCAAAGGTGATTGCATGCATTCACCTCTTAGAAAGCATCACATGAATGCTAAAAGTCTGGCTTTTCTAGGTTACTTTCTCTTTTATTATGTAAGGTATCTTTTCACCTTCCATAAGCATCTAAAACCCCTCAAAATCAATTGCATCTTTTAATTCACTCTTGAAATTAGGTTTAGGATAGTTTAGAGGATCCTTGGAGTCCAAACTTTCCAAGAAAACTCTTTAAAAGGGTTACAATCCCAATTTTTGCTCTCTAGAAAAGAAAGTGTGAAGACTCGGTATCTTTCACGTCATGAATTATCATCTCTCATGTGTATGGCCTAAAATTTTTCATGTGTACTTCACTCGCTAAGTATTGCAAAGTTTTATTATCTTTAATCACTCATCATCTAATCATACTATAGCGTATCTGATCACAACCACTAAAATTGATAAATCTATGCTTGACACATGTACTTTTAAGTGCGTGAATTGTTATCACTCTGACCATGAGCTTCATCTTTCATGTGCTTGAAATGATAGCTTTTTGTACTTACATAACCCTTGAATAAAAGTCTAAAAATAAGCAATAGCACCCCAAAGTGACATAAAATGGTATCTCTCTTCAATTTGCATATAGGCTAAGTTATAGAGCCCCAAATACTCTGAGAATCTCTTACATTGCCTTAGAAGCTACCGGGTATCTAGGGCACACATGTTTTCTCCAAAAGAAGACCTCTTGTGGTGCAAGGCATCATGGGCATGCATGGTATCCAAGGGAAAGTCTCCTACACATTCCTCTATCTAAGCTGAGGGTAGTTCTTCCACAAGCAAGGCTTCCTCTCTAGCCGTGAGATGGTCATCCCTTTTCTCCTTTCGGGTGCAGCTAGGAGAGTTGGCTTTTTACTCGCTTTGTAGTCAATCTCGAAGGGAGGGGTGGCTTCTATGTCGTCTTCCTTTCACGTCATTTCACGTGGTACGGCTATATTTGTATGATAATCCATGATGTGAATTAACATTGCTCACCTATATAAATTAACTAATTCGCGTCATCTTCTTGCAAGGATGTCAACTATGAAATGGCTTAACTCTTCCTATCAACCAAGTCTAAAGTCCCATCAATCAAATGAGACTTAACAAAGTACGTTAAAAATTGTAAGGTAGAGACCCGTGTTAGGAGAGAGTTTGTTAAGAATAGTTAGGAGAGAGCATTGATTTGAGCGGTGGGACTTACTAGAGGACCATCTAGATTAATAAACCCCTTCCTCTCCTTGCAAATCCATAAATAGCACGATAAGCTTCGTGAAGAGAGACTTTAGGCACCCTAGTTTTAGGCAAAGCCAAAACTAGTGCATCTGTAGGAGGAGGCACACCATTTGTAAGCTTCATGAAGGGAGCCTTTAAGAACCCTACTTTAAGGCAAAGCCAAAACCAGTACATCTGTAGGAGGCACATATCATTTGGTTGTCTTGTTAACTATGATGCTTCTTGGCATGCTCCTTGTTTATGATGAGGTCATTTATAAGGTTGCACTTTGCATGATGTTCCTTGGAAACCAAATCTCTAGCAAGGCCATTACCAACCAGTGATTCTATGGAACATGATAAATAATAAGAAGAATCACTATGAATTATGATCCTCGGTTGTGCCTGGTCAAACTCGACACTTTAATGGTTTCGAACCACTTAGCCATCTCTTCTGAGGAGCAAAGCTATATGATTGTGCTCAATACCATAAGTGGACCAAACATGCCCATCATCGGTCTACATGAGCCAAGGGGGAAGCTCTAGAGATTAGTCCAGATGAGTTATTGTCTAAAATGAGTCTAGATAGGAGTAAGCATGTGCCTACTGTTGTTTTGATAGTGCAAGAAAGACTTGGTTATGTGAACTACAATACTCATGTGGATGCTTACAACAGTACAAAAATGAAAGCTCAACAATGTACACATGATATGCACACTTGTACTCCAAACACCACACATAAAATCAAGGTAAAAAATAAGATGCCTCCATGAATATATAGGTGCAGGTGGGTTGGTGAGTATTCCTCCTATATAAATGTAAAATTATAGAAAATGTGGTGGATGTTTTCAAAAAATGTCCAAAATTGGGTGAATATTTTCTAAAACCCTTCAAAATGGCCAAAATTTGGGTGAATGTTTTAAGATACTAGGTGATTTTTTTGGGAAAAAACTTAAAAAAAATAGCGAATTGGTAAAGATTAGCCCTTATTTTTTCCCTAGATAGAATATAATGCGTAAATAGACTTTGAACACCATGCAGATAGAACACAATGCATAAATAGAGTGAATCCATTAATTAAAAGATAATAGCTATCTCCTAGATACACAATCAAGCTTCCACTTTCTACTTAGGTAACATTAGATAGTTATCGCCATAAGTAATGCCATCCTCCTTTTACGAGACCCATCCCATTAATAAAATGGCAACATGCCCACTTCTTAGTATGGTTCTATCCTTCACTTATTCCTTGCTCTCGTTTCTATCCTAATAAGTACTACCTTTTTTTCCATCTCCACTCATTCAAGTACTGCTCTTGTTACAAAATGTCATTATCATGAAAGATTTCCATCTCATAATGAGTATATTACTTTTGTTAGTGGGTGAAGTATGGAGCTGTTCACCTACCAACACTTGGCACACCTTGGTGAACATTGCATCGAAAACCACTCTTTTTATTTTAAAGACTTGATAATTTTTTTAAGATCTAGAAAGTCATGTGAAAACACTCATGTCCGATTCCATGAATGTCATTTTCTTCTCTTTTAGGTTTGTTTATAACCTTTGAATCTGTCTTGGCCCCTTTGTCCATGTCAATTATTTCCAAAAACCTTAATGCAACTTGGATGGTTGGGTTTGGGATAGGTGTGGAGCTATGGCAATGGCATCTGTACAGGCTTTATGCCTCCACTCTACATCTACACTTGGCTATGTGCCCCTTGTTATGAGAAACCTAACACCATTAAATCTCTTGTTTCTTGTGTTGCTGGGTGTTTCCAGCTTGCTACTCTACTATTTTTTATTTTGTTTACTTCTGCTGTTCCTTCCTTAAAATTCAAAGCATCTTTTCTTCCCTTGTCTAGAGCTAGCAATTGTTGCCTATTCTAAAGGCTTCTTGAATTGAGGGGGTAGAGGTGGTAGCCTTGGACATCATTAGCCCTTCTCGTTCTTATGTGATTGTGTTTCCTATTGGAGTCCTATCTCTAGTCCTGCTCCTTGAAATAATGCCTTGTTATGAGAAATACTCTTAAGTATTGATAATTATATTTCTTATTTAATATCAAGGACGCTCGTGTGTACCATGCCAGTTGATACGTGTGATTTGATATTATGGTTACCTATTTTTCATGACAATATTGGGATTAATTGATGTGTTTGATTGATTGTTGAACTAACGTGGATTATGTCTACTAGTAAAGTAATGAGATGTGCGAGGGTACCTATTGAGGCCCGATTGAGGTGTCACACTATACGCAGGTACCGATTGAGCTGTCTTATGGATTGAGATATGCGAGGGTACTGATTAAGGTGTCGCACTATACAAGGGTACCAATTGAGGTGTCGTATGGATGATAGATTGAGCAGTAGTGTGAAGATGAAGATCATGTGCTATATCAGTGCCACGTTTCATTGACTCTGAAAGCCGGCATGCATGTCAAAGGTTCTTCAAAGGCAAGCTTACCGAACAAGCAAGTTTGACCTTTCCGTGAAAGAGTCCAAAGTGGATTTGTTGGCGGAATTGAACGGTAGAAGCCCGCGAATGCGGGGTGGCTCCCTGGCCTTACCACTATTGCTCTCAAAGGTGCATTCTTCTGGCGTAGGCGCTTCAGTTCTTGTACTAGAATTTGTTAAATCACTGATAGCCTATCATGTGGCTAGATTTTATGTGCAAATGTGCACAAGATTATTTTATGTGTAAAGGCCCATTAGTATTTATCATTAGGCAAAGTTTTGTCATGTATAAACCTTATAAACTTTTGACAAGGTTATTTATATGCAAAGCAAAAGCCTAAAAGTGGAAAAGGTGCTATTATTGGCTCCAAGGACTACAAATATCAATATGACATAAATACCGTGTGTGGGAGACGGAGCCACACACGTCGAGGGAAGATTGCACCCAATGCTTGTCTTTTGTGTGGTGAGGTATTTTTCAAGTGTTCACGTTCACCTTCTCTATGTTTGAATTATTTTTCTCTATTGAATTTATTTGTTATTGTGAGAATATGGTTTAAATTTGTACTTGGAGAAAGATTCCTATTTCAATGTTATTAGAGCTTTGGCAAGTACAAGAATATCTTGAAGGTTTAAATCCAAAAACATGATTTTGAAGCAATTCAAAATTCCAAGGTATGCCTAAATCTCTTGCAGATTTGATTTAATTTATTTCAAGGAGAATGAAAATAGTTTTTTTATAAAAAACCTACAAGCCTCTACCAATTTGAACCGTGGAGTGTACAAATAATTCTTAAGGTTTGGGGGTAATAGCATGTACTTTCTTGAGTCTTTTGGACAAAATAATAGTGAATCTAGAGACCTTTTGGGTAAAGAGGTCAATGGTTTATGTGAATTTTCTGGATCATTGGATCTAAGACTAGATCAAGGGGTCATAATTTATATCACCTACTTGTCCAAAACCACTCTACATAATTGAAAACCACTCTACATAATTGAAAACCACCCTTCTCTTCACAAAACCACCTTTCAATTTCTTCATTCTCTCCAACATCCAACCATATGGATAGTATCAGCAATTGAAGGAGGCTTGGGTTCAATTGTTGGATTGCTAAACCAGTAAAGGAGTCTACCCAAAAAAATAATTTGAAGTAGAAAAGCAGTTTTCTTTATAGGCCATTAATTTTGGATTAAAGCTTAATTACTAGGAAATTCAAGGCTATTAAAGCTTTAAATTGGTTTGTTCTTCTTACTCCATTCGACGGGCGGCGAAAATTCCAAGCGTAGGTGGGTTCTTCTTTCTTCCTCCTGGTGCGAGCTGCCGCCCCGCTGTGATTGATTAGGCATAGAGAAGCTTGATTAAAAGCTTTCAAAAGCTTTAGTATAAAGCTTTAAAAAAAAAGAGAGAGCTTAATCTTTTCGTCTTTGAGCTCGCCGCCATCTGGCCTTTTCTTCTTCCTCTATTTTCTCTCTATTTTCCACGTTTTGTTGTTTCCCAAAGCAAGCTAAAATTAGCTAAGATTATATGCAATAATAGTTAATTACATAGCTATTCCTAGCTATAAAGCCTAGCTACTAAAGTTCTAAAATTCAAAAACCATGTTATTTAAAGCTCTCTTAAAAAAAACCTTCATCTATGCCCAAGTTTAAAGCTTGTGAAGTCAAAAATTAAATTGGCCAAAGTCTCAAGCATAATTCTTATGCGAGGGTGTTAAATAGTTTATATATATATTCTTATTTCACCAAGAGATGGTGGAACAACTTGGAAACAATTTCCATCATGCGACTCTAAGAGAAAACCTTTTAGAGACCTTCCTTTAGATTTATGTGTTAATTGAAAAATCATGACCATGAAAATGGAAGGGGGTGAAATGTAGAGATTAGGGGTGTAAATCTATACAAGGAAATCCAAGGGCCAACGCCATCACCACAAATCCAAAGAGGGAAGTCACCAACACCATCGCTAACTGCTTCAACAATCGCGAGTCCAACGCCATCACCAAATCGTGAGTCCAATCAAAGAGGGCAGTCACCAACGCCATCACCAACTGCTTCCATAAATCCAAGGTCCAACACCATCACCGCAAATCCAGAGAGGGAAGTCACCAACACCATCACCAACTGCTTCAACAAATCCAAGGTCCAATGCCATCACCACAAATCCAAAGAGGGAAGTCACCAATGCCAACGCCAACTGATTTAACAATCGCGACTCCAACACCATCGCTTGCCAGGAAGATTGAAGACAAATCGCTTATGTGGAGATTAAAACGAGATTCGAGTCGGCCGCCCACTTTCAATTGGCTCTATGGCTTCTGCCAGCCAATCTTTCGTCACCCCCATAGGCCAGGAGAATCGATCGCTTGTGTGGAGATTAAAATGGGATTCGAGTCAGTCGTCCACTATCAATTGGCTCTATGGCTTCTGCCAGCCAATCTTTCATCGCCCCCACAGGCTAGGAGAATCATTAATTTTTGCAAGACGAGCTCACCTCTCTTCAACACCACATTGACATTGAGGTCCAAACCACCCTTGTTTTACGAGGGTTTATGGCTCCCACCCCTCTCATTCGTAGGCCTATGAATAGCAACTCTCCCTTCAGAGTTGATTGTACACTTCTAGGATACTCGTTTGCTTGGTCGAGGCTTCTTCTAGGTGGAATTTCATTCTCTAGAAGCTACTTCTCAGGTTTTGGCTGAAACCCCTTCCCTCTTGGCCCTAGGAAGATTTTCTTTTTTCAGTACCAGGTGGGCTTTTATCTAGTGGTGGAGGATCAGCACCTTACCTCGGTCTCTCTATGGTTCCCTGCACTTCCTTGATCTTATTCAAAGCTTTTAGCTTCCATAGGGGCATCCTTTGGCCAGGTTCTAGAGGTACCGGCCCTTTCGGGCACTCCTGCCTTAGCTTCTGGTTGTTACCGCCGCTTATGATGGTGTACCCCGGGTCCTTGTGCTTGTTCCTGATTCATCAATTTTATTGACAACCATATTATGTTTCAAAGACTTGACGGGTCTCATTTCCGCCAGGATGGAGATTGCAGACAGACTTGACTAGTGTTGGATTTGTTGACGATAGTGCCACATTGCTAGAGATTGTCCTAGATTGAGGGGCCATACTAGGAGGCGGTGTGGTACTACCCATCAGACGCCTTCTACAGTTGTCCAAACTCTAGTTGCCCCTATGCCATGGTAGACCTAGTTAGAGATGGCAAGCGCCCTTGGACCCTTGTACTTGCCCCTTCACCCGCACCCCTACTGGATCACCCCAACCCTTATGCATCTCTTGCCTCATAAGATGTTAATCCTTCTTTGGAGGAGGATGAGGCTCTAAAGGCACATGATTTGGATCCCTCATAGGAGGATGTTGCATTATAGTTACAGGATGATTGCACCCTCGAGGATGATGCTGTGCAGTCGCACTATCAGGGTAGCTCTCCAGATTTGAGGACCACCTAGCTTTTCCCCAAAGTGGGAACGAGAGGTAGGGTTTTCATTGTTAGAGTTTCCCTCCCTTACCTATGCAAAACGTACCTCCGTCTCTAATGGGGGTCCTTCGTCGACCATGAGATCTGGTCGTTTCTACTCTGAGTCCTTATGAGGATTGTCTCATGGAACATTCAGGGTCTTGGGGGCTTTTTTTCCGCGTCGATGGAAACAAATTGTCAAAACTCAGCTTTATTGTGTAGTTACAGGTGGAACTTTGGATGTATTTCTCTTGAAAGAGCATAAATTGGATGCTAGTCAGTGTGGGAGATTAGACTAGTTTCTTTCGACACACACCTTTTGGTCACCAGCTATTGGTACCAAAGGTGGTGTCTATATCTCTATTTTAGCTTTGGTAAACAGATTTGGGATTCTATAGCCCAAATTATGGGCAAATTGAGTGGCCGTGCCATGCACGTGACCTCGAGGGTAGTTGCTTGGCTCTCCCATTCTGGTCCGTAACTTTTTTCTGAGGGCAGTGGTACAGACTCTGCTATTTTCATTTGTAGAGGTATTGCCGAGCATGGTTTGTTGCAAGATGTCCCTCACTCTGATTATACACCCCCCAAATAGAGTATTGACACCAGTTGTTGGGAGATTGTTGCCAGTATTACAGCATGGCAGATCTTGAGAGCTAGATACACAGAGGCTATTGAGGGTGTACAGATATTTGGTTCTCAGTGCATTAGTACTATCTAGGGTGATATCATCCATACTATCATGGCTACTTGGGCTCGTATTCAGCGGGCCTCTCATTCCGCATAGGCAAAGCGTGTTATATTTATGCGGGATGGGACCATGGTGATTTCTTTTCCTCTAGTCCCACAAGTCTCTCATGGCATCATGATGCTCCTTGGCTGAAATCACCTTACATATCGGGGTGTTTGTATTCTATTTTGGCTTATAGCTGTGATAGACACATGCCCTATATACCTTATGAAGGTATTTATACAAGACTTAATAAACTTATGCCATGGATTTTGTCCATTGTTAGAAAGAAAAAAATACTTAATTTGACATTAGTCCAGTTTGTGGCAAGTTAAATTATAGGGGGACAATTCCAATGAGAACTATTTAAGGATAAATTAGTGATGTTCCAAAGTTTATAAGATGTACAAGTTTATCTCTCTTGACCTAGTTTATATTAGAGATAATAAAAGTTGTGTTAGAAATTATTATTCTACCTTTTTTTCTTACAAATGATCTCGCATGGAACTCTGCTAATATAGGGTTCATGATCATAACTCCTTGTTTGAAAGGTTGTACAAATCCCAAAGTCCTACCTAATTTAGAGACCTTCTTTATGGCCTTAAGCAATCACTTATAACTTTTTCCCAATAACGTCATTTGATATTAACTCACCTATGTCTTGAATTTTAAAACTTGATACTAAAAGGGAGTTATAGTGAAATAGTTAAACTCATGTTTTCATTTTACCAACTTAATTAAGGTTGTTGGATTAATACTAGTCATTCACTATATTCATGTTTGTATTATGTCTTAATTTTAGGTGTATTGAAAATTACTCAGTCTATTATCCATTTATGTAATACAATCTAACATCAAATCAAAGAGCTCCCAATTGAGACAAAAATAGATGTAAGAGACTACACCAACAAAAGTAAAGATCCTAATAGATTTATCTTAAAAATTGGGAAGTTCTAATTGTGTCAAAATTCTTTTGTCTGTAGCACTATGGAAATCTCCACATGACCCTTATCCACCTTCAGAACTCCTACAAGTTATGTCAGAGTGTAGCCGATTAGCTTATTTATCCGAATAGAATGACACTCTATTTTAGCAAATTATTACAAATTTTCAATAATGAACAAGCCGACAAATGGTCAAAGATTTAGACATGTGACCACGAGGAATGTCTCATCATGATACCCATCGGCAACACTAGAGTTTTTTCTCCAAACATCTACTTTTACCAAATCATGGAATACATAAATATCATTTGGGGATATAGTATAGAAGACGACCCAACGGTATCCGATGAGGAATTTCTTACTTATCTTCACTATCTTAAATCCGAGTTACCACCCAAGCAAGTAATTATATCTAATTACATCCGTATTATTAGAGGATTGTAAAACTTATTATTGAACTTGTTATAGTTAACGTTTTTATCACTTTCAAATTTTATTTTATTTAATAGCAAACAACTCATCAATTTAAGATGTCTCTCCTACCTTGATATCAATAATCAATTTAAATTTTATTTTATGATGTCAAATTTTACTTGAATTGTTGTTTATTATTGAACTTATTATAGTTAACGTTTTTATCACTTTCAAATTTCATTTTATTTAATAGCAAACAACTCATCAATTTAAGATAAGTCTCTCCTACCTTGATATCAATAATCAATTTAAATTTTATTTTATGATGTCAAATTTTACTTGAATTGTTGTTTTCAGTATAATCGCAGTAGCAACTTTTAAAATATTATTTATTATTTTTCTCTTTTCCTTAAATATTTGATTTTTAAATTAAAAAGTTTATACTTCGTATGCATAGAAAGTATATAGATTCACATGTTCTTGGAGTATTAAATTGTTTTTTCCATACTACCTACCCCATACACATTTATGTCTTCTATCTTTTACCATCTTATGTGTGTATATGGAATGCGGCTTTATGGTATGGGACACTTAGACTTGTTTCACATATGTTCATTTGATTGGTTTGTTGCATATCTGCATTATGTGTTGATCAAGTTTTCCACACCAATCATGAAGCCATCCTCTCATGGATTTACGCAACTGAGGACATTTGTAACCCAAGCAAGAGGGAATGTTATGATAATTACTCTTGAGTATTAGGAATTATATTTCTTATATTATATCAAGGACGTGTGTATCATACCAGTTGTTGGTATGTGTGATTTGATATTTATGGTTGCCTCTTTCTCATGACAACATTGGGATTAATTGATGTGTTCAATTGATTATTGAACTACCGTGGATTATGTTTATGAGTATAGGTAATGAGATGTACGAGGGTACGTGTTGCACTATACGAGGGTACCGATTGAGGTGTCATATGGATGGTGGATTGAGTGGTGATGTGAAGATGAAGATCATGTGCTAATCATGTATTATAATTTTATTAATCATTGTTAGCCTATCATGTGGCTAGATTTTATATGTAAATGTGCATAATATTTTTTTATGTGTAAAGGCCCATTAGTATTTATCATCATTGGGCAAAGGTTTTGTCATGTATAAACCTTAGAAACTTTTGACAATGTTATTTATATATATAATGTAAAAGCCCAAAAGCAAAAAAGGTGCTATTATTGGCTCCAAGGGCTAAAAATATGAATATGACATAAATACCACGTGTAGGAGAAGGAGCCACACACCTCGGGGAAAGATTGCACCCAATGCTTGTCTTTTGTGTGGTGAAGTATTTTTCAAGTGTTCACATCACCTTCTCCATGTTTGAATAATTTTTCTCTATTGAATTTATTTGTTATTGTTGTGAGAATATGGTTAAAATTTGTACTTAGAGAAAGATTCATGTTTCATGCATTTAGATAGCCACTAATATTGGTCTTATTGTTAGGTTTAGATAGTTTGCTTATCAATTTCTTAAGGTTATTATATAGGATCTCTGTCTATGTAACCTTTGTACCTTCTTCTAGAGCCTTGACCATGCTATAGTTTTCCAAGGGATCTTTCCAAATCCAATTCAACTTGTCTTGTCTAATGTTTATGTACAAGGATGATAATTTCTATTAAGCTTCTAAAATCAACAGTATAATCCTTGAATTTTTACTTTATTGTTAACCCATTCCTACAGTTAATAAGAGCTACCACCATTATCTTACATCAAGGAGTCAAGGTAGATACACCAAAGGATGATACATTCAAGATATGAAACAATGGTGTCCAAAGCTACAACTTGGACGGGCGTCCGTAATGGTGTGACGGAGTATTTATGGTGATTCCTTCAAGAGAGTGTGGTAGCAAGTTAGGATGAAGTCCTAAGTGATGTACTTCATGGATATATTATGAGAGTATTTATGGCGATTCCTTCAAGAGAGTGTGGTAGCAAGTTAGGATGAAGTCCTAAGTGATGTACTTCATGGATATATTATGAGAGTAGTCATTGTAATAGCATTAGGCCTCTTATGAGTCTAAAGTGCCCCATCGGCCACAGTTTAAGTGATTGTGAACACTTACGGCCAGGTATATAAGTGAATATCTCTCATAATACAACATACTCTCCCATTGTGCAATTGAGTCTTGCTCTTGCTAATCCTCTTGCTAATCTCTCTCCCTAATACATGCTAGTGAGTGTGTGTGAGTGAAGTGAGGTGAGAGGAGAGACGAGTACCCATAGTGCAATGCAGTGGTATGACAACGCTCGTGAGAGGAGAGACGAGTACCCATAGTGCAATGCAGTGAAGTGAGGTGAGAGGAGAGACGAGTACCCATAGTGCAATGCAGTGGTGTGACAACGCTCGTGGGAGGCGCAGTGGAATTACTTCACAAGGAGTTGTACAGCTTGGAGACCTCAAGGGTTAGGAGCTCACCCATTGGAAATATCCTTACGATAGTTGTGGTTCACCAGGTAATCTCTTGTTGGATGTGTTTCAAGGGGGGTTAGGGTGAGCGATAACATTTTTAGTGCCATTGTCGGGGAGCCATCCCTTGGCTTTTTCCATCGTTTTTCCTCTACGCATTACCCATTGCACATTATCTTGATTAATGGTTTTCCATGAAAAAGATGTGGATTTGATGGTTTCCCATGAAAAAGATGTGGATTTGATGGTGATATGTGTGTGATTTGGTGTAGAATAGCTCTCTTTTTTATTTTTGTAAATAATGCTTTTTGTTTAATTTTTAGCTTAATTTGTTATTTTTGTTGTTATTGTGGTTTTTCATGCTCTTAGGGCTTACACATAGTTTGTATTAGGCTTATTTTACATCCATTACATCAAACAATACAATAGAATGCAATTTTTAGTGAATGTTAGCTCTCTTTAGTGTTAAACATAGAACTAAAATCATTAATTTTAGCTTAATTGTATGTTTATTGTTGAAATTGTTTGCATTAGAGTGTTAGCAAGCATTAGGAGTAGGTTAATCTTTTAAAAAATTTCTTAAAACCATAAAAAAATCCTTGAATTGGACTAATTTCTCTTAAATGACTGGTTTTTGTCATTAAGGGTGATTAATCTTGTTCAAGGGGTAAAAAATTTAGAAAATGTGCTAATTGGGGTTTACATTGATCATGTGAGTAGTTGAAATTAGTGTTTTTGAGTGTTGTGAGAGCATCTAGATGCATCAAAATACCTAGCTACATCAAATTCTTCATCAATTGAGAAGGAATTTGACTCTCTTTGCTTAATTTTATCTTAAAAGAGGAGATCAAAATTAAGAATCTAATTAATCTCCTATTTTAGATTAATTTACACATTTGTTGATGCACATAGATTAGCAATCCTTTGCTCTATCCAATGATGTGCTCAATTGTGTGAATTAATTAGGGATTAGTGGTTAATTAGAGTCTTTGATTAGTGTAAAAGAGGAAAAGATTAGTAAAAGAATTAATCTTTGATTAAATTTTAATCACTTTTTTACATAACTCATTAAGGCTAATGAGCATTCAATGAGTACATGCTCAAGAGTTGTCAAATTATCCATTTTGGGAGTCATTTATGAAGGGTGTAAGGGGTGTCATGAAGAGGTTGACTTTTTTGATTCCCACTTACCTTTTTGAGAAAATGCCCATATCTCCTTAATTTTAAATTCAAAAAATATTCCCCCCAAATAAGGAAATTCGTATTTTCCACTAGACTAAAAAAAAAGGTTCACGTGTGAAACACTTTTGCGCCTTAAGGTTTCATGGCATAAAACAAGGTTCACGGCCAAAAAAAATATTAAAAAAATGGTTCATGCCGTGAACCATTTATACACTTTCATGGCCTAAGGCTTCACACTCTAAGAGTCTTTTAAAAAAAATTGAATTTACTTTTTTCGTGAAGCGGATCTGGTTCACGCAAAAAAAAAGTTTTTTTTTTGTGTAGTTCGGTTCACAACGTGAAACCCTAAGTGTTTCTAGAAATGAAACAAGCTTGGGCAATGCAAAAAAAAAAATCAAATTTAATTTTTTCGTGAAGTCCGGTTCACGGCGTGAAACAAGGTTCACGCTTACAAAAAATAAAAAATAAAAAATAAAAAATTGATAAAATTTTTGAAGTTTGCTTCACGCCGTGAACACCTTGCTAGTTCACGATGTGAAAAGGGGTTCGTCGGCCAAAAAAAAAACTTTAGAAAAACACCCCTATTTGGAGGCTCGTATCTCCTAAATCGTAAATTCGATGAAGGCGCTCTAGGGCTCATTAGAAAGCTAACATCGAGCTTTTCAACTTTAGTCTTGGCTGTCCGAAGTCAAAATTGATTGTTTTGGCCTTCGACTAGCAGCCTCAAAATTCGACCTAGAAATCGAGGCCCTAGGAGTTTGAATATTTTCTTCAAAAGAATTTTTGCAAAATCAAGAGCTATATAAGTCTTATTTACTAGAATCCTAGTGACCTTTGTCAATCGATCTACCACAACTAAGATGGAGTCATATCCCCACAACATTAACTTAAGGCACTCCAGTAATGAAATCCATGCTTATGCACTTCCACTTCATCTACAGAATATGTAAAGGGATGCAACTTTCTTGGCATATTTATCCTTATGTATGGTATACTAAGCATTGATGAATGTCTAAAGGGATGCAACTTTCCTCGTTTAGTTTGCCTTTACCTTTTGGGTGGTAAACTAAACATTAACAAACATGTTGTTGCAATACATATCTCTTAAGTACGGGCCAAAATAAACTCTTCTTTACTGCTATGAAAGGTTTCACATAGCCAGGGTGTCCAACTATAAGGCTACCATGAACTTCATTTAAAATCGATCTCTTAAGATTTCTATCTTCAGGAACACATAACCGATTATTGAAGTATAGGAACACACAACCGATTATTAAAGTATAGGCATCCATCTTCAATTCTGAATCCTTGAGCTTTCTCAACTTATTCAGTAGTCTTACTCTCTTGCTTAAGCCTCTTGCTTAAGCAATGCAATAATAGGGGCAAAAAATTTATCTAATTTGATCTTCTTCTTGATCTCAATGGGCAACGAGTAAGGAAGTCTTCTTACTAAGCATACCTATGACTATATTCTCATTGCTTGATCTGAACTTGATCTTAAAATCAAACTCTTGAAGCATCTACGACCACCTTTTTTTGCCTCATGTTAATATTATTTTAGGTGAAAATTCACTTTAAACTTTGATGATCTGTAACCATGGTAAACTTATGTCCAAGAAGATAGTGTTGCCAAAGCTTCATGACATGCACTACTACAAGTAACTTAACATCATGGACATCATAGCTTCTTTCATGAGGTCTTAATTTTTGGGATGCATATGCTATGGGGCGTCCTTCCTACATTAGGATTCCTCTACAATGAATCCGTAATAATGGAGTGATACTAAAGCTGAGATATGGGAAAATCACTATGGATTAATGCAAGATTAAGGAGATAATTTTATACAAAGAGCCATGATGCCTACGTGAGTTAACCTCTCACCAAGAGGATGGAAATAGCCTTCCATAATTATGGTAGCCAAAGGCTCTAAGAACATACGAATGTCCAAAGATCACAAAAGGGGTACAAATGACCACCCATGAGCCCCTTATATACCTGAGCCCATGACCATGGTCGTAGACCTAATCTATAAAGTTGTTGCTTCATTACAAACCATCCCCTCCTATAATGATTTTGTTCTCAAAATCAAAGGTGGTCGTATAAAAAGCAAACATATACAAATGACTAAATATAGAAGCCAAAATCTCCCACAATCATAGTGTCAATGCTAAGGATGGAGGACGGGTAAATATGTCGAACATGAATCGCCAAAGTCGCAAAGCCCTTGGGATCAAATGGATGATGGTCTCTCATCAACAATGAAGCTAACCAAGCAACTGCTTGGATCAAAGGGAAAGGATGATGGACTCCCGTCGCGATGATGAACCTAGCCTTGTATGCACCACAGGAGGATCAAATATATAGCCATGGTATGCATCACGGATCCCTGAATCTAATGTAGCAATAGCTCCTGGATCGAAGAGAAAGCTCCAGCTCGAGGGAAAGCTCATAGGCCCCTCCTCGTGACAATAATGTGAAGCCGACATCCCAAGTATCCAACAAATGAAATTATAATCCATAGCTAGAATGTCGAATGATCCTAGTATAAAAGACCTGTAGGCCAAGCCCCATATCTGTCAAATGTGCATTTGAGGGATATGCCATGTAATAAGCTACCATACATCTCAAATGACATATGATGAACCTAAAGATAAATGCCTTGGCTGCTCCAAAGAAAATAGGATCATGTAGACAATCATGGAAGCCATAGGAATATTACTCAAAGTCAGGATCATGTAAGATCAAATGTGAATCCTCATCGCATGTAGCAGGCATGATCCACTACATCAATAAATGTATAAGCATGATCCAAACCATGCACCATATCCTCATGTCTAAAATCCCCTATGTGTGTGATCATCAAAATAATCATTATCATCACTGAATATCGGCAAGGTACCCACACATGAGAGATAAGTGGCATTGTCAACCATATCACTAATCATGGTATCCTCATGGTCACTATGGTCATCCCCATAGGTATGATCTATCTCCAACAATGGTATTCCTATATGACCATCTCTATCTCATGATACGTCAATCTCTATCAATATTGGATCTAAAAAAATCTCCAAATCAAAAGTAAAACACTCTAGATCCATGTGTATAAATTTGCCTCTCTTTGCACTATGCCTGGCTGCTCAAATACATGAACTATCCCAACAACACGAACACTATCGGGTAAGCCATGATAATTAGGAGTAGTGATCATATGAGGACTGTCTCCAAATATGAAATCTCTAGAAGCGTGTAGCCTAACACAATGAGAGGAGTAGCCTAACACATCTAACACCAAGAACTCAGGCCTATACGCCTCATAGTCTATCATATGCTCAAGAATATGTGAAGTATCATCAATCTCATGAGCAACAATAGATGTATCACTAGTTGATTATATGAGGACTGTTTCCAAATGTGAAATGTCTAGAGGAGTAGCCTAACACATCTAACACCAAGAACTCAGGCCTGTACGCCTCATAGTCTATCATATGCTCAAGAATATGTGAAGTGTCATCAATCTCATGAGCAACAATAGACATATCACTAGTTGAATGCCCATGATCATCTAAAAGACCCTCATGATTGACTAATGCATCCCCATGATCCCTAGGAAGGTAGGTAGACATAGGAATATCATCACTCATATTGTTCGATGATGTGCTTGATGCCATGTCTGCCCTCGAGATCATGTCCACATGATCTAACTAACACACATCACTAGTACATACAACATCATCATATGTGTATGTGTTATCATCATGTGCATGTGTAACATTATGTGCATGTGCATCAATATCATCATAAGTATGTATGTGTGATACATCATCATGTGCCTATATATCACTATTATCATGTGCATGTGTATCATCACCTGCATGTGTATCAATATCATCATGTGTGTGTGTGTGCGATACATCATTAGGTGTATGTATATGTGAGATACATCATCATAGGTATGTGGGTGTGATACATCATTATCATTATCTAAATCCGTGTTGGTGTAGTCCACGTCCTCAAGAACATAATCACAATGACTTGAGAGTGTGGGATAGTCAATCAAGTTGCCAAAAGAAAAATCGTCCCACACAAACAATACCGAACCATCCATCTCCATGTAGCCAAGCAATGAAGTGATGAAATCATCTTGTGTAGATCACCTGGACCCTTTGGCACATATCTGCTCCTCATTAAAAATCTCCTCCTCATAAAAAAAAAGCTCGAAATAACTACGCATCAAAAACTCTAAAGCTTAAACATCCAATATTGGTAGGAATATACTTCCTCATGATAGCAAGAAGTCGTGTGAGTGAGGATGTAGAGGTCTAAGCCTCAAAGTAAAAAAGGCATGTGGAAATATAGCAAAAGGTATGCAATACTTGACATGAGAAGGCAAATCAAAATAGCAACTACAAAGCCATGATGATAGTGCATGCGTAGCTTCCCTACGATCACAATCAAAATCTCTATCAAAACCATGTCGATGACGATGTGAATTTGCACCATGGAGATCAAATGAAGGATAAATGTAGTAGCCCATGCTTGCGTGTGAACACTACCCAAAGTGCTCCAAATGTGTGAACAAGGCCCAAACAATACTCAACACAAGTCAATGTGTACTCCACGTAAAAGAATTCCCAAATGTGTGAACAACCAACAAGAACACACAAGATGTGTGAACACATCTCAACAAGCACAACACGTGTGAATCAATCCTAAACACTTCACCAAACCAAGAGCAAACCCTCACAACACACAAGGTGTGTGAACAACATGTGTGACTCACCTTGTAAAAACCTACACATTGCATGTAATCGGGGCCACTTAGCCAGAACAAAAGGTAGGTCAATGGCCCAATGCTTGTAGTGGCAAGCGAGTGTGTGTGAAAGCCAAAAAAGAAGAAGAAAGGACCAGGATACGAGGATGGGGTTTTTAGATGGAGAGGGTTAGATTGGACAAGATCTGTAGAATGGGAAAAGGGAAAGAGAGTGTAAAGTATGGAGAAGGGGTAAGAACCCTAACGTATTAATCAAGTAGGCCTCTTCTATCTGTTTTTTTTTTGTACCTTAAAAGTATTTCACTTCTTCTCCTCCTTCATGCTAGTGGCAGCTAGTTTCTGTTTTTATTCTCTCCTCTCCTCAAGCATTGGCGGCCTACTGCTGGCATGAAGATTTTCTTTTTGTTGAGTTGTTTGTGAAGGAAAAGACTTGAGCTGAGCCAAGGCGATGAAGCTGTATGTTTTTTTAGAACAATAAATTAAGCTGCACTGTCTTCTTCTTTAAAAAATAGTTAGCGAAAGGAAACATGCCTAACTCTTTGGAAGAGTTAAAAAGAGAGATAAATATGGATTTCCTTTCACCATTGGTTCTTGCTAGGTACATGTAACAATGGTTTAAGCTTGCACAAAAAAGGAAAATGGTAAAAGACTACATTAAGAGCTTTATAAATCTTTCCATGTATGTGGAAGGGCTTAATGAAGACATGAGGTTAAATAAGTTCATTCATGAATTGGATCCTCTTATCAAGGAGGATATATCAGCTTAACATCTCCCTTTTTGAAGGAAGCAATGAGGCTTGCCGAGCCATATGAGTCTAAGTACAAGAGGCTTCAACAAATTTAGGCTATCAAGAGCTTCCAAAATTCATTCACTACCATATGGAACAATGGGAAGAGTTCTTTCCCATGTAATCGTCTTCCATAATCAAGTTTCTAATAGTGTATATGGAATAGATAGGGGCTAGACATAGCCAAGGATTGGTAACACTCATGCTCAAATTGACATCCCAAGAAGCCCTTCTCTTATGACCAAAAGCCTACCTATAATCCCAATAAGTTATTAACCCTATTTTGGGCTTATTAAAAAGTCACTCTCTACTACAAACAGGAGTAGCATATAAGTGTCATGAAAAGGCAACATAAATATTATACATATTATGAGAAAATCTAGTAAATAACCAAGATTAGTACTTTAGGGTTAAGTTTGGGCACCCAAGTGTGAACAAGAGCTAGTTAAATATTAGTCAATTTATCATAATATAATAAGACAATTCCCCTTTGTGCTAAGTGAGCTCTTGTCTTCCCCTTGCACTTGCTCTTATGTATATATGTGTGTGTGTGTGTGTGTGTGAGAGAGAGAGAGAGAGAGAGAGAGAGAGAGTTGAGAGGATATTCTTATTGCTTCTTACACATGCCTTTCTATGCTTTGTGTGAGAGGGTGTAGAAAGTGTGAGAGGTGCGTCCTTTGCAGGGAAGTGTAACAAACTTCTTAGTGACAACAAGAGGGAGGCTTAGGAGTTAAAGCTAGCAACCAGTGGTGGAGCTCAAAGGTCAAAGAGATCATGGGCTAGAAAAGCAAGGTAAGAATCCCACAATGGTTGTTGCTTATTTCACTACTTGGGCTAGAAAAGCAAGGTAAGAATCCCACAATGATTGTTGCTTATTTCACTACTTACTCGAATGGTAGAGTTCTTGGAAGAGTAGAAATAGGCCATAACATTTTTGGCACTGCTACCAGAGAGCTAATGCTTAAAAATCTTTATTTTTAGTTTTGTTAAGGTTTTCTATGTATTTGTGAGTGGATAAGGTTACTACAAAGAAGTGAAAGGTATAGTTTTTGTCAAGGTTTTCTATGTATTTGTGAGTGGATAAGGTTACTACAAAGAAGTGAAAGGTATAGTAAATTGTTAAAATATTAGTGTGTGAGTACTTGGGGAACCTAGAGGGAAACATTAAAATAAGATTTTCTTTTATTATTTGAGTTTGCAAAATTTTGCTTTTTCATGTGAAAAACCAATCTTGGGTTTTTTACCTTTTAAAAAAAATCATAAAACATAAAAAAACCAGTGTTAAGTTTTTACCTTTTTTAAAATCATAAAAACTAGAGTGTTGAGTTTTTTATCTTTTAAAAAATCATAAAAAAACCAGAGTATTGGGTTTTTAAACCTTTTTCACTTTAAAAACTAGAGTGTTAGATTTTTTACCTTTTAAAAATCATAAAAAATATTGTTGCTTGATCTTTGCTAAAGATTTCATTACCTTAGCTATAGTATGTAGACTCAAACTTTTTAAAAATCATAAAATCATAAAAACATATTGTTGCTTACTCTTTGCGAAAGATTTCATTATCTTAGCTATGGTCTACAGACTTAAATTG
Source organism: Cibotium barometz (assembly GCF_041138505.1). NCBI lineage: Eukaryota > Viridiplantae > Streptophyta > Polypodiopsida > Cyatheales > Cibotiaceae > Cibotium > Cibotium barometz. The sequence continues at coordinate 5,804,425 of NC_141083.1, read as the reverse complement.
CACCTTAGCAGGTAAAAACAAGATTTGAATCTTCAAAATTTAGATTAAACTCAATTTTTTATTTTTCTTGCTTGGGAGTTTTTCACAACCGTGGAGGATAAGGTTAATTTTACTCGTCCCTTAAGAATGTCTTTGTTCCAAAAGCTTTGCTAAAAGCAGTGGCCTAGTGGCACAACTTTACAACATTTAGAAACAAGAGATGAGTCGATGAGATATTATGTATCTCATCTTAAACAAGAGATGAGTCGATGAGATATTATGTATCTCATCTTAAACAAGAGCATGCATAAATGAGATATTATGTCTCTCATCTTAAACATTTAAACTCTCGGTGTAAAATTTGGGAGAGACTCACTATGATGAATAGTATCGCCATGCTTTTGGAAGGGAGTATAAGACCTAAGAATGCATGACTGTGTTTGCTCTTATAAAGACCAGCCACATTGGATGCATGTTGAAAATTATCCATTGAATTTGAGGAGGACATGTTAGAATTATCTCAACCAAAAGAGAACAAGACTCTATCTTTGGTTGCATCATCACGGGCGGGTGTTAAGTCGGCATGAATCAGACACTAGGGAAAGGCATGTAACAAATTATCGATGAATTGACCTTGACCACCATCCTCGAGAAGGTCAAGCTAAAGGAGGTAAGGGAGCCTCCCAACAATCCACACCTATACCCAAGGAGAGACCTAGTCTAGTGTTCAATATGACAAAGTCATATAAGCATTGATGAATGCCCATATCTATGACCTAGACCATTAATCTATTATACACATTGTAGACGCCTAGGAAACCATGAGACATCCATGTGTAGATATGGTCTTTAGCACACAAATATCAATAGCTAGATAAACCCTAGCTTTACCAGCACCAGTAACTCCCCATAATGGCAATATTGGACCCTTACCTAGTCAAGATAAGGTTATGCATATGGAAGTTATAGGATACTCGATGTGCCCTTACGGTGTACCACACTTGTCTAAAGAGAATGCGGGGGAGAGGGAGAGATTGAATTCCTTGCAAGCAAATAATCACACACAAGAGAGAGCAAGACATAATTCCTTTCTACTTTCTTCTTCTCTTCTCTACATAAACTTAAAAGATAAGAGTACATACTATAAGGGAAAGTACTCTCCTACTATAACATACAATGGTCAGTCTATAGTGTGAACCCGACTTCATAAGTTGGTGCTACAACTATGTCATAACTCTAGTACTCCAAAGTGGCTTCATAGAGCCTGTTGAGACATCCCCCCATTGGTTGCATATCAACCATAATCTCACCAACCATGCTAGTGGCATAACTGCGAAAGGTATCACCCAGGGTCATCAATATCCATAGCCCTAGTTGAGTTCAATATCTCTCAGCACTTCCCCTCGAGCTCAACTTCACACATTACACTCCAAGTAAGCTCCTAAATTAATATAGCTTCTCTGTGGTGCCAAGTACCTTCGTGAAGATGTGAGCAGCCACTTGATCCTGTCTGCTGATATATACTAGATGTACATCACCTGTTAGAACCTTCTTCCTCACAAAGTGATGATGCACCTCAATGTGCTTTATTCTAGCATAGTAGACTGGGTTACTAGCCAAATGTATGCTACTCATCTTGTCACAATAAATGATAATGGCCCTATCCACACACAGCAAGTAACTTCTTAAACAAATCTACCTTACAAGTTGCCATAGCACCACCCCTATACTTTGCCTTTGTACTTGACAAGGCAATTGTCTGTTATTTCTTGCTACTCTAACTCACAACATCACTCCCAAAAGCAAACATAAAGTCACTTGTAGATCTCCTATTTATGACACTACCAGCCCAATCAGCATTTGTATACCCATGTAGTAGCTGTATCTCTGTGCTAAACCTCATAAAAGATTCCCTAATTAACTATGTATCTAATAATCCATCTTGTCATATCTAAGTGTGGCTTCCTAGGGGCCTACATAAAATGACTCACAAGTCCAACAACATAGCTCAAGTCTGGTCTAATAATGATCATATAGATCAAACTATCCACGATGCACCTGGGAAGGGACTTGTGAAGAAGCAAGCAACTTATATTGTGAAGCTCAGTCTTGCAGAGAGTCAGAGGGACTAAGATGGTTAAATGGGTATACTGACATATTTCTTGAAGATTTGATTAAAATGCCCCCGACTTGTAAGGTTGATCATGAGATAGAATTAATTTTTGAAGCCCAACCAACTATGAAAAGATCTTACAAGATGGTCGTTCTAGAAGCATCGAGCTCAAAGAGAAAATTTGAGGTACCTTTTCGAGCAAGGATTTGTTTGGCCCAGTGTATCCCCTTAGTGTGTGCCCATTCTTTTTTGCAAAAGGAGGAGGATGAGACCCTTAGATTGTGCATTGATTATCATGGGTTAAATGAACACTATCACGAATAAGTATCCAATTTCCATGATAGGTAAGCTATTAGACATTTTGCATGGAGCCCATATATTCACAAAGATTGATTTGAAGTCCGAATATTATCAGATTGGGAGCAAGATATTCCCAAGATGGCTTTTAATACTCGATATGGACATTATAAGTTCACAGTAATGCCACTTGGATTAATAAATGTCACTACTACTTTTAATCATTTGCTGTAGGAAATCATATCTGGATGATTTCATTTAAGTCTTCTTTGATGATATTCTAGTTTACTCCAAGAATGCTGCTAAGCATGAGAAGCATGTGCATAAAATCTTTGGCTACCATAGGCTCATGAAAGACTATTTCCATCCTCTTGGGTGAGAGGTTAACTCACTTCGGCATCATGGCTTTTTGTATAAGATGATCTCCTTAATCATGCATTAATCCATGGTGATTTCTCCATATCTCAGCTTTAGTATCACTCTATTACATTTGGTATTAGAGCTCTTAGCTTAGATCTTGATGTTCTAGATTAGGCAGTGATTAGTGCTTAATCTATTTTCAGATTAGTACTTTTACATAATTTTTAAATTTTCTTTGGATTCTATTTTGAGTGGATTAGCAATGGGATTAATGGTAATCATTTTTTAGTATATGCTAATCACATATTTCAAAAACCCTAATTCTTACTACATAGATTTGAGAGAATCTTGATGTTTTAGATTAGGAAGTGCTTAATCTATTTTCAGATTAGTACTTTTACATAATTTTTAAATTTTCTTTGGATTCTATTTTGAGTGGATTAGCAATGGGATTAATAGTAATCATTTTTTAGTATATGCTCATCACATATTTCAAAAACCCTAATTCTTACTACATAGATTTGAGAGAATCTTATTTTCATGATTTTTGAAGTAAGGTTTTTAGCCATTTTTAGAGATCTTTTCTTAGTAAATCTCCTTGATTAGTGGCTTCTTTTATCATTTCTATTCATAAACCTTAGTTTTCTTCCATACTTGCCTAGTTTCTAGGGTATCTAGGTAGTTTGGAGAGAACTTTTGGTTGCTATGCAAGGTTTGGAGGAATTTTCAAAAGGAAGAAAGTGTAGATTGAAGATATGTTGTAGATCTAGGTAGATTCTTGTACAATTTATAGTTCTTATACATATTTAAGCAGATTGTAGTTTTGTTGCAGAATATGTTGTGTAGAGTGGTGCAGTTCACAATTGTGTAGTAGATCTATGTAAAGTTGCTGTGCAGAGTACTGTTTACAAGTTTCTTGGTGCAGATTTATAAAGAAATGCAAAGACAAGGTAAAAAATCAAATCTTGAACCAACAGTGAGTGATTCTTGATTAAACCTTTCAATCTTTATCACTTCTTTATTGTTTTCTTACAAGAAATCCTTGTTATGTAAGGAAAATTTGATTAAACCTTTCAATCTTTATCACTTCTTTATTGTTTTCTTACAAGAAATCCTTGTTATGTAAGAAAATTTGACAAGAAAGGTTATATAGGGAAAAACACTTGGATATTGCAGGTAGAATATGCTAAGATTAAACCATTTTGGATTTAATCAAAGTGATTAAGAATAAATCTTGTAAACCTTTATTGATATAAGGCATTAGCATAGTTTTCTTGTAAAGATTGGCAAAGACTGCATCACAGTTGATGATGATTAAGGTAGAATCTTGCTTTAGTTTAATGGTTTCTTGTAAATCTTAACATTCTTATGCTAATCTTGATGAGATTAGACTATAATCATCACATACAAGGTATAATATACAAAGTAAGACTTAAATGTGGCTTAACAACAAGATTACACTTAACTAAGCTTCATTAATAGTGGAAAAAACAAGATTGCAAGGTCTTGAATGGGAAGTTGTCAAGGCCAACAACAAAGATCTCATTGGGAATTGAATCCAAACCACTAGCAAGCTAGTGTGCACCTTACACCATAAGACCCGACGATTGTTGGGGAAAGACAACTATCATTGGTTAACTTGTAATCCACAAGGGTGTGTAGAAACTTAAGAGTAAGGGGATTAGTCCTCTACACTTACAAATCAAGAAAGCAATGTCCTAGCCAATGATAAGGCTACAAGGGATTTCAAGAAGTAGTTGGGTAGGTTACAATCCAAACTAAAGCAATTGAAAAGCATACAAGCAGTATAGTAAGTTTTGGTAGCCAGATACAAGGGGTCAACTGACATAAGACTTTTGACTCAGACTAAAGCAGCCTACACAAAGCCCGAGCGCAAGAATTCAACCAAAGCATGCAAGAAGATTGATTGACGGGAAACACTTGCTAATAATAACAGTGAGTACTTGAGCTTATCTAAGACCCAAGCATATTTGAATCCTAAGAGGCAAGAGCATATAGTACCGATTATGAAGAAAAGAAAAAAACTTCAGTTTATACTTCACATTTGCCATACATGTGAAGGATAGCATTCCCAACCATAAGTTTTGACTCTAAGTTTTCTATGGATTATATCAATTGACCATCTTGAAGGGCCACCAACATTGAGCAAGCACTAGGCACACTAACAAGGATGACTTCATTTGGATCCATGCTCTCTTGAAGCACTAAGCACACTACCAAGAGTGACTTCATTCAGATTCATGCTCTCTTGCTCCACTCTCCATAATAGTTGAGGAGCCTCCTTGCCATAGCATTGTTAATCATACAGATGGGCGCCAAGTGAAGGCCAGCTCATGTCAACGAGCATCATCGCAGGGGCGACTTGATCTTAAGGCGTCATTACCTCTCAAGGCTCGACACATGTTAGAGGTGCCCACAGTGCATACATCTGTAGTTTATTATCATCGCAAGGTGACTTGAGATCTCAAGGCATCTCACGTGCATCTATAGTTTATTATCATTGCAAGACGACTTAATCTCAAGGCGCCATTGCCTCTCAAGGCTCAGCACATGTCACAGGTGTCCACATTAACACATGTGTCTGCAATTTATTAGAGGTAGAGTCTCCAACCATCTCAGTACGGTATCATTGCCCTAGCAGCTGTTAAGGCTCGTCATACGACGACTGCACGAAACAATTCAGGCCGGTGACTAACTTCATCACCTTCTTGCATAGTTTGCAAGGTTTAGCGCAATCTTGGAGCTTAGCAAACTGCAGAAACGGTTTAGGGTGACTAGCTTCATCATATTACACAGTTGTAAGGTTCAGCCTGGAGCTCAGCATGACTGCACGAAATGGTTCACCATCATCACCTTGAGAAGCAAGGCAAAGCAAGCAAAGAAGTTTGTACAGATCATCAACAAATGTGAGAGCGCCATCATCCGTTACAAAAGAAAGCAGCATAGCTACATTGTCTCTCTAGTCGTTTCAACCTCACAGAGTTTGTACAAGAAATCAACAAATGAGAGAGCACCATTATCCATTGCAAAAGAGAGCAGCGCAGTTGCATCATTTTAACAAAGTGTAAATTTTTATTTTTAACAGAGCGCAATTCTTTCTGGCAGCTGATCATGTAGCCACCAAAACAATAATCTGGGTTGGAAGGGTTTATAATCACCACTGGTTGAAAACCAATTTATAAATTTAGAGCATGATAAATGGCAACTGGCTTCTAACTTGTTGACAACCGGTTTATAGATTGAGAGTATAACAAATGGCAACTGGTTGACAACAAGTTTATAAGAGAAGGGGCACTTGAAAGGGTTTTGGACTATTGGTTTCAGTCCGTTGACAACCAGTTTATATGTTTAGAGCATAACAAATGGTTTTCAATCACTAGATTGACACCCACTAGTTTGGAAGCACTGCAAATGGGTTTCAACTGGTTTCCAATGGGCTGACATATAGCAAGTGCTTAAAGGTGGTGTTAACAAATGCCCAGCAGTGCTAATCAAATAAAACCAGTTAAAGAGTATAGGTTGCTACCTTTCTCTTCAGGCATGGCATGACCAAGTGGTTTTCTTACCACCATTTTTTTTTTGCTTCTTTAGGTATGGCCTGGCTATAACCAACTGCAATGCACTTGCCTTTGACATATACATAAGAGTAGCAAAACACATGGTACGCATGATTTCAAGGTAATATAAGCAGACCAACAATAGACTAGTCCACTTCAAATCAAGGCCACACCCTGGGCAACTTCGTCACAATCAGCATACTATCCTCATGCTGAAGAATCTTTGGTGGTTGTGGAATGATCATCGTGCTAGAGTTCTCTAACTTCACACCCATCATGAAAGCTCTACTAGCACCTGATTTCTCCACAGCCTCATTCTTGTGGTCTAAATCGGCCTACAAACACAGAGAAAGAGGCAATAAACATGGCATGGAGTTTCTTCATATGTAGAAAACACATATGCATACCTTTGCTTTTTCAAGAGCTTCTCTAGTGACACAAAGTTTATCTTGAAGAGCTATCGCTCTTCTTGTTCTTGTGCATTAGGGGATGTTATTTGATGGATGCCTCATGGTGTGGTATTCAATTGCACCTTCAATGTGATGCAAGATGCACTTTGCCTTCTCTATCTTCGTTGTACAAAGAGCCAGCAATGCAGCTTCTTTGATGCACTCAGTATTCAATAGAATGTCATCCAGCAGTGTCTACACACCTGACCTGAGACCTCCACCTCTGCCTCATATAGTGCATGCATCTTGAGATAGTGTTACACCACAGCTCATAGATGACATCGACTGTACACCTGCCTCGCACATCCATTGAGTTGTTTTTTTTAATGCAACTACCATCGCCACTTGTCTTCTTAACAACCTGCTTAGCAAATACGGCCCACTTTGGACCAGTGCAGACCTGGAAAACGTACCCTCGGGCAAATTGAAGGCCCACAAAATAGCCCATTAAACAAGGATATTAAGTAAATGCATGATGGATTAAATTGATCTTTACCAAAACTTGTCCCTGACTATGCTGCAGAGCAGTGACAATAGCTTCTCGCGACGTTTTTTCTATAATTTGACCACACATGGTTGTTCACCTTGTGCCAAAACCCTCAAGGCCAGCTTGAATTAGAAAAAATTACTTTGTAGCCTTTAATTTTAGGGTCTCCCTAAATCTAGCAGCTCTAGTGATTGGTGTAGAGTATCCCGCTCGGTGATGCGCTATGTTGTTTGTTGATTCCTCTGGCTTGATTGTGCACCTCTAAGTCAAGAACAAGATGATACAAGTAATGTCTCTAACGGTGGTGTGTAGAGGGAGAGATCAACCCTCCACTACTACAAATGGAGGCCTGATACAAGTATGTCTCCAATAGTGGTGTGTAGAGGGAGAGAGAGATCAGGCCTCCACTACTACAAGTGGGTATGGCAAAGAGAGGAAAAATGGCAAAACTTATTTAAGTTAATGATGATGATTAATTAAGTAATTGATAAGGCTATTGCAAGTAAGCTTAATGATCCTAATGGCTTTGATACCAATCGACAACATCATGGAGGCTCATAGTAATCAAGGAGCAACATGATTAAGCATAATGAAAGAGCTTAAGGTAGAGAAACTAATACATGGATTAATTTAATCACAAGAATGATCAACATAATCATGCACTAATTAACCAGTTTACCTCTTAATATACATTAATTCATTAAGAAAACTTGTGGGCATGATTTGAGGGAGCATCCCCTACATCTTCTCCTAAACCTCCATAAAGCCTAGAATCTCTCCACCTCTCTTTAACTCATGGGGTTTAACATTTCACTCATCTATTGGTGCATTTACATGGATAAAATAGTTTTGAACCTTATCCCCTTGTCCCCTAATGTCACATAGGATATTTTGGTGTATTTAATCCAACATTAAGGATAATCACCTAATCTGGTAAGAGAAATCATTCATTATTACTATTATCATTATTTTAATGATTTCTTATTTTTCTCATTGTGCTCCTCTCTTCTCCATGTTCTTTTCTTCCAGTGCATTTCCTTTTCTAACTTTCTCTCTTTCCCTTTTCTTCTCTATGAGGATACCTCTATACACTTGATGCATGTTCTTTTCTTCTGGTGCATTTCCTTTTCTAACTTTCTCTCTTTCCCTTTTCTTCTCTATGAGGACACCTCTATACACTTGATGTGATCAATGCCTCAAAGCACTCTCCAAACACCTAGAAAAAGGAAATAAGACCTTAAGACGCATCTATACACTTGATGATTAACACCTCAAGGCACTGTCCAAACACCTAGAAAAAGGAAACAAGACATTAAGATACCTCAAGGCCTCAAGATAACGAGGAGTTTTCACCCTTTCCCACAACATTTTGGAGGACTTGTTGGTCACCAACATATTGCAATAATGTTTTTTCCATCACATTTTGTTGATGTTGAGAGATTACCTCTAGTGCCATTGAATTGGTTTTATGAATTAGTTTTAACTGACCCTAGTGAGATAAGGATAATGGATGACCATATGAGACACCTTCATAACAATTTTGATATCCATAGGTATGTGCCATATGAGTGATTTTATTATCTCTAGCCAAGGGAGTCACCATTAGATTATGGTGCTAAGAGATTACCTCTAGCCATTGAAATGGCTTTGCATGAACCTAATGTTAAGGACAATGGATAACGATTTGGGAAACCTTCAAGAGAACTTTACTATCCATATGTGATTTTATTATCTGTGAGAGTATATGCCAAGGGAGTCATCACTAGATTATTACCTAAAAGCGACAAGATGGATTCTTGGGTGTTGGTCCAAGTCCAACAAATCCATTTTAAATTCCAATCAGCTACATTTTAATCATGGAGACACCTTAAACATGAAAGTTATTGTGTGGAACGACAACACTGATTGGTTACATGGATAAATTTCATCTTGTATGGAACTAATTGGTTATATGGATAAATTACATCTTGATTATATTTTGTATTTATATTATATTGATCTCTTTGTGTTAAAGTTTTTTTTGTTATATTATAGCTATATAAAATGGGGTCATCATCAGTTAGATAGATATCCGCTTGTGTAATGTTGAGCTATCAAATTTGCAGAGGTTGAATTACTAAACTCCATTCCCCCTCCCCATGCTGATGATTTATTCCCTAAACTAATAGCTTACAAATGTCACAAGGTTGTCCTGGTTCATGGCACAAACACCACATCATAATATACTTAATACACTTTTTTGGCATGATCGATGCAAATTATTTATCAATGATCTATATTGATAAAGGTGTCCAATAAGAAAGATAGATTCTAGACCAAAACACTCAAAATAAAGTCCTTATGACTTTGTTGGCCCAATTTGTATTATTGCACACAAGCAGCACATAAGAAAGACATGAAACTTTTTTATTGTGGTAGAAGATGTGAAACTTTATACATTTAACCATTGTACAATATGTTTTCATGGGGCGAGGTTTTAGCTAAGCACATAATTTTATATCATATACTAAAATAATAATAAGGCTAATGTGTTAGATGAATGTCTATTAATTCTCTATTTTGGGATTTGTGTAGAGACCTTATTCCTTCTTAAAATTTAATAAAGTTCTTAAGCCTTATTTTAATTTATATCCCCTTAAGAAAAGCATCAATTTGGACTATTTATGCCTTTCTCACATAGCCTTAATAACATCCTATCCTATGGTGTTAATAGTCCTAACTAGGGTGTCATGTATTAATTAGACCAAGAATTATTCAAGGCAAATTGAATTAACCATTCATATGCAAGAAATATAAAATTTTGAATATAGGTGTTGACTATACCTTAGCCTAGATTTGGGGATTAGAGTAGAGTCCAAGAGTGAAGTAGATGTCTTGCACATATGTTACACAGCTTCTTAGAAGCACACACATTTCTTTGTAGCTTCCCAAGGTACTGTGGTACATCCAAGCTCTTGTAGATATGCAAATGAATACTTCTCCAAGTGAAAAGTATTGATTATAATAGGTAAAATGCAAGTATACGCAGTGAAAATGATGCAAAAGTATTTTCTCCTCCTCCTAGAAAAATGTGTATAGTTCTAAAGGGCTAGGGGGTTTTTTTTATAGTTGAAAATGATGGTTGGGCACTTTATATACTCCTCTAGTTAACTCAAGTTTGCTAGCCCACCATATCTCATACAGCTAGAACTAGCTATGCATGTAACCATCTAATTTTTATGCAACTAACTCTTACATGTAGTGAACTAGCCCTTCTCATATACAATTCACCTCAATTAATAGTTTTCACCCTTATCTCTTCATTTATTTAATTTCCTTGGCCTCAAAATTTAATCCTAGTCTATTATTATACACACTCCCATTTAACCTTAGGCAAAATATTATACACATTCCCATTTATAATTGCCAAGACCAATATTTACACCCAAAATTTTTAATGTGCATGGGGAATATTTTATTTATCATTTTTTCTATTTTAATTTAGGTATTAACAATTTCACATTTTCTAAAGTTATTTTGTCTCTTTAACCCAATTAATATGCTAGGGGTGCACATGTACATATGGTTGGGTCCAAATAAAATTGTGTACTCACCCACTACCTTAATCTAATTTACTTAAAATTAACCCTAATCATTTATCTAATTTTATTTTCTTAGGTTCTTTAGGTTTTCTCATTAATCAAACACTTCTCTCTCTACATTTATAGTGTCCCTTTAGAATATGGACCATAATAAAGAAATACCAGTATTAATTTTTTACATGGTAAGAGTTATCTTATATGATCCCCCACTTAAAGAATTGAGATGTACTCGCAAGGACTAGGGATAATCCTTCATCGATTCTCTCTCTCTCTCTCTCTCAAAGTGGCATCTTCAGCTGGAGAAATTTTTTACTTAACCAAATACTCTTTTAGGATTCTATTTCCAAGCGGCTTTTTTTCTAACATCTAAGATCACTTTCGGTTCTAGTTCTATGTATTCTTGAGCCTAAAAACTCTCAACTACTAAGAAATGCCTAATAGGCAAGATGCTCTTCCCAGTCGTGCCAAAGTTGCTAGCTAAGCCAAAATGAACAAGGCAACCGCAGCATCACATCTCTTTCGTTTAGTGTGAGTGTTTCAGCTGCTGCGTTCTCTCTTGTTTCGTGTGAGTGCTTCATAAAGCTCTTGGCACAGCTCATCATCCTCATCAGATGGCGTGACTAACGTGATCGTTTCAACGCGCATCAACTAACAGGAGCAGTAGCAAACGAAAGGTGCCATCACACAGCTTGCAACCTCTCAGGTCGTCAACAAGAAGCGCAGTCCGTAGATTTAAAAAATACAACATTTTTTTCCTAAGGGTCATCAGCATCAAAGTCAAATGCTTCATTGAGCTGCACTTTGACTACAAGGTTACAAGCAAGCATTAACATCAGGGGCTTGTTCTAGTGGTTGATGGGGTGGCTTGTAACCTGGAGGTACAAGGTTCGATCCCAGCTACTCCTAATTGTTACCTTGCCTTCGCTTTGTAGAGGATATGAGGGGTCCTCACAGAGTACTTTGCTCCCTTCTAGTAGTCGCCAAAAAAGAAGAAGAAAAGAAAGCTACAAGCAAGCATTGCATGCACCATGCGTAGTAGGTAGAGAAAAAATCCTCAAGAAAGAGAAGATGAATTGGCCACCAATGTGATGAAGAAATGAATTGGGGGATATAATATATTTTTTAACGTTGAGGTGCTAGGGCTCCTACCCCTTTTTCACACTTTACACTCTCTTTTCCCTTTTCCCATTTTACACATCTTGTCCATTCTAACCCTCTCCATCTTAAAAACCCCTTCCTCATATCTTAATCCTTTCATTTTTTTGGTTTTCATACACCTTCACTTGCCACTTCAAGCATTGGGCCATTGACCTACCTTTTGTTTTGGCTAGTGGCCATGGTTACATGCTATGTGTAGGTTTTTCACAAGGTAATTCACATGGTTTGTGTTGAGTTTTGGTTGTTCACACATTTGGGGATTTTCCATGTGGAGTACTTGTTGAGTTGTGTTGAGTATTGTTGGGGCATTGTTTACACATCTAATGTTTTTGTAAAATCTTTTTCACACCTTGTTCACATGTTTGGAGCACTTTGGATAGCGTTCACAAGAGCGACCATGCTTTTATCCTTCATTTGATTTCCATAGTGCGAGTTCACATTGTCATCGACATCGTTTTGATAGCATTTTTTGACTGTAGGGGAGCCACTCATGCACTATCATCATTGTTGAAAATACAAGTGAATAGGGTGTGTGCGGGAACAAGCCCTTGGTTAGAGGCTGTAAAAGAGAAGATGTAAATGTGAAAGAACCTGTGAAAAGGTGAGAAGAATCTACTGGGAGAGAATAAAGGGTAGCATGAGAAGATTTAGGAAGTGTGGAGATATTCTGGGAAGTGTGGAGATATTCTGGGGAAAAGTGAAGAGGTGGAGAGAATCAGGGAAAAGAGGTGGAGTGAATCATGGAGAAATCAATGGGATTTGATGCTTGATGTAAACTCTATAAATTGAGGCATAGCCCTAATGAGAATTTGTTGGTTTTTGAGTATCCATGCCTACATTAATCTATTTGCTAATTACCCACTAATTACATCTTAATTATTGCTAATCACTTTGTTAATGATATTGATTCTAGTGTTTGATCCACCATAGCTCATCACAATGCTCAAATTTCAACATGGTATCAGAGCCACACTAATTTGTGAGCCCATTATCTTGCTAATTAGGATTGGTAGAAAATTATAAATTTTTCTCTTTTTTCAACTAGGCTCTGCACCCCCAGCCAGTGGAGGAGTCCATTCTCCTTGCACACACAACATTAGCTCAAAAGCTTCTAACCATAGCTAGCCAACCTTATGGTGCTCCAGCCTATGCAATCAAAAGCGCAAACTGCCGAAGCGTTTAGGAGAAATCGTCATTTTCACTGGCGCGTTTTTTTTGAGTAAAAGTGACATTGCAGCTTGTACAAATCAAATGTTTCTAATTCCTCCTAGCCCAAGGTGTTTTCAAGCATGCTCTACAAGCTGGTGAAGACAGAATTCAGTTTCATCAAGTCTAAAGTGAGATCCAAGCTCTTCATCAAATCTGTAGGTGACTTTGGTAAAACAGAGATTAAGCTTTCAATATTTGGTCAAATCTTGTGTTTCTTGGCTTAATCCTCTACTAGACTCATTGCTATTGATGCCTTTGAAAGCATTTGAACTCATTTGAAGTCTAAGCCACCAGATCTAGACTCCCTGCATACTCTATTTTCTGCACACAAAACAATGGATTAATTTGCTAATCAGTGATTAATCAATGCTAATCACTGTATTTTGGTACAATTGAGGATTCAAATTAACCATTAGGTATCTGATACAGATTCCTATAACTTTAGATTTCAATTCGGAGTTGGTTTGATACTCCAACCATCCCGTACAAATTGGTTACCCTTGATTTAATGTAATTTTTGGAAAAATTGTGCTGATAAATTTGTGATAATCATCATTTTGCATTTAACCTTTGATTAATGCCTGTAAATCTCACTCAAAATCAAGATTATTCACAGCCAGAGTTGCATTTGGGAATGTGCATGAGAATGAATGCTATACGCATTATGTATTAGGCACATTGCATCAGTGTAAATATGGGATCAGACACTGCCCTTGTCCAGAATAAGACAAGAGGTAAGACCTCCCGCATAAATTTGGGTTTGCATTGCATAATGACACAAGATAAACATCAAAAACCCAAAGGAATTGTCAGCAAAACATTGAAACATGGAGCAAAAAGACCTGACGGACAAGCTCATGGCCCCAGCCATGAAAGAAGAAGAATATCTCTTTCCAAGAAGAGGATCCACACCAAGAAGATCTAAAGGAAGCATTGAAGGAAGACATGGACACGAGAAGAGAAGCTGCCCCAAGAAGACTGAAAGAAGACATGGATGCATGGAGAGAAGCTCCCACACGACAAGAAGACTGAAGACAAGAGAAGATGTGAGGCTACAAAGAGTGAGGGGCCATGTGAAAATCTCTAAGAGAGAGAGAGAGAGACCCCACAACCCAATGTAACCTGCCCCAACAAAGTAAAACCACCTCTGAGCCACCGATGATGTAGGCCACGTGGTAGATGTATGTGTGAGCACTTTAGTCAAGGTCGCAGCACTTATAGTAGCCTTGGACACATAGAGAGAGAGTGTCAAGGACTATGGAGTTTAGGGACTTGAGGCACTGGTCGCGGGCTATCAAGTAAGAGGGAAACTTGGTATAGAGTCCAGGTGTGCTAGGATTATTCACTTGAGGGGAGGTGTTGAAAATACAAGTGAATAGGGTGTGTGCGGGAACAAGCCCTTGGTTAGAGGCTGTAAAAGAGAAGATGTAAATGTGAAAGAACCTGTGAAAAGGTGAGAAGAATCTACTGGGAGAGAATAAAGGGTAGCATGAGAAGATTTAGGAAGTGTGGAGATATTCTGGGAAGTGTGGAGATATTCTGGGAGATATTCTGGGAAAAGTGAAGAGGTGGAGAGAATCAGGGAAAAGAGGTGGAGTGAATCATGGAGAAATCAATGGGATTTGATGCTTGATGTAAACTCTATAAATTGAGGCATAGCCCTAATGAGAATTTGCTGGTTTTTGAGTATCCATGCCTACATTAATCTATTTGCTAATTACCCACTAATTACATCTTAATTATTACTAATCACTTTGTTAATGATATTGATTCTAGTGTTTGATTCACCATAGCTCATCACAATGCTCAAATTTCAACAATCATGATCTATGATTGCTATTTTGATTTGCCTTCTCATGTCATGTATTGCAAATCTTTTGCAACATTTGCACATGCCTTTGGTATTTTGAGACTTAGACCTCTACATCCTCATTCACTGACTTCTTTCTATGATGAGGCAACATATTCAAACTAGTATTGGATGTTCGAGCTTCAAAGTTTTTGATGCCTAGTCATTTTGAGCATTTGTTCGATGAGGAGAAGATATGTACCAGATGGTCTAGGTGGTCCGACTACACCGACACAGATCTATGCAGATAATGATGTATCTGTTAACCCATGGCGGACATTGAGACGTACTATGTTTTACGTCATTAATTTAAATATTCTGAGTCATGGGCCGGGCTTGTCGGCACCATAGGTTAAGGATGAAGGGATTGGGTGATCGCCGATGAGAGGCGCACCTTGAATATCAGTAGGATAAGGGTTAGGGTCGGTCGGCCATGTATGGGCACCCAAGTGTGAACGGCCAAGTCACCTATAAGAGTCAAATGTAACCCTAAAATCCTCATTCTCATGTGTTGTGAATACAAGAGTGCTCTTGCCTTATCTCTTTGGTTTCCTTCTCCTGCGTGTGTGAGAGAGAGAGAGAGAGAGTGAGAGAGCGATCGAGCACTGTGTAGCGGCACGGCGGCGGAGAGGTGGTAGAGCGGCGAACGGCGGCTCCTTCTTCACGGCTGCGACGCGGGAATCCTTCAAGGCAGCGGTTGAGCGGTGAGTGACACACCCTTTGGCATTCTGTTTGAGCTTCCTTCCCTGGTTGTATGCTTGCAGCCATTCGTGGCTCGCATACGGTGTCTGGCAAGTCCCCAGCTACGACCTGTGCGGCAAAAGCGCACATTTTTGGCGCCGCTGCCGGGGAGTTGCCCTGCACCAAGCTCCAGTTGGCAGTTCGGCTGCTGCGTGAAGTTTAATCTACACTGTAGGAAAGCGACTGTGTGTTTGCTGTTAAGGTGTTTCTGTGGTTTGCAATCTCTGTTTCTGCAATTTGTCTTCTGCATTTCTGTTTCTTTTGTTATTTTTCCGCTTCGCGTGTGGGCGCACGATCGGTTATCTGGTTTTCTGCGTGTGAGGGGGTTTCTGAATACCCAGATCTGTGCTGTGTGCGCGAACTGCGCCGCGGCCAAGGCTAGAAACCCTAGAGAACTTATCTCAGAAAAAAAAACAGAAAATAAAAATTTAAAAAAAATATAAAAAATAAAAAATAAAAAATAAAATTTTATTTTTAAAGAAAGAACCAAACGTGTGGAGAGGAAGAGAGGAAAGATTTTCTAATTGGAGAAAAAATTTTTGAAAAGAAAGAACCCCAATTGACCCACGACCCACGACCCCGGCCCCGGTCTCGGTCTTTTGATATATATATATAGGAGAGTGAGCCTCCATAGCTTTCTTTCAAGTGAGAGCTTATGGGAAGTCGTGCCCTATATGTAGCCCACTCCCCAAGGAGTAAAGTGAGCATGTGGGATAAAGCCCTCACCCTTTCCTCCACAAGCAAATAGGCTTTTGCCCCTTCCCCCCAAGGGAAACGGACTGTTTTGAGGACTACAGGAGCTCTAGATAGGCGAACACGGTGTTGTAAAGCACACTAGGACCCTTTGAACGATACGCTCGTTTCGAGCTATCACACGTCCTAGTCCAAGTTCGACCGTGAGTAAGGGGGTCAAAAACGAGTCAAAAACGGGTTAAAAACAATCTAAAAACAAGTAAAAAGGGGGTGCGAAACACCTAAGAAACCACTTGTGTGAGTTTCAAGGGTAGTTACCAACGCATGTAGGGTACCCACGTCACATGCATCTACGTTCTGGTCGGGTGCTAGAGCCTGAACCACTAGAAAGTGTTTCAGTTTACGCAGGCTCACACCATCCCTCCACGTTGGCATCTTGGCCTTCGGCCGGAACCCAAGGGAGTGCAACCCAAGATCCACGAATAGTGGATAGTGACTCATCCTCTGACTCAGAAGCCATGGAAGGGCACCCTACCAAGAACCCTGAGGAGACAAGCCAAAACATGCCAGTGTGGGCCCCACAACCCGGATCTAGCATGTTTAGTCGTCTAATAGAGACCTTTAGTAGAGCTACACGCTCTGAGCATGCGACAAGCGAAGTAAATGAAGAAGGAGGGGTAGTAGATTCACCATTCACATCTTATGTAGACCCTACCCTCCCAAAGAGTGTCCATGTGGATATTCTACCCACTTCGTTTAATGAGGGCCCTACTGAGCTACCAACTTCCGATGCTCTTCCTAAAGTAGAGGTCCCTAGAAGCCAATCCATAAGAAGTGACATTGCGTCCACTTCAAGAGAACCGTTTGGCACACCAAGTCTAGATGGGATATTTCTCAAGGAAAATTGGAAATATGATCTACACACAGAGACTCTAACGGACCTATACACGGGTTACACCTACCATGTAGGTTGGTTAGAAGTCCTACGATCTACATCTAGCGCCACTAATCTAGAGGAGCAACAACACATGATATGTGAGGTGATTCATAGAATTATCCAAATTGAGAGGCAAAATAGGGGAGTGAACTTAGTTTCCACTGGCCCTATGAGATTTTTGGATACGGGCAAGGCCAAACAACCAACCTTATCACAATTGGAGACTCCCTCGGTGAGTCCCATAGACCCTTCATATGTTGTTTCGCCTGGAGTCTCAATGCAGGTTGAGCCCACGAGTAGTAACTTTAGCTTTCCAACTTTGGCTCAACTTTCCATTAAGGACTCCACAATGCCTACCCCAATGATGAGCATGACAGAAAGCGCACCTGTTACCACTGTAGTTAGTACGACACCACTACCTAGTGGAACAGTACCTACAATAGTGCGTGGCAGTGCCTATCGGCCTTATGTACCTATTGCTACTCATGCTCATGTAGCTCCTACGCCTCTTAGTATGCCAATGGCGTATGCTCCATGACCACCTTATCATAACCATTATCCAAGGGGAGCTAGGCCTAGCCACATATCATATCCTACGTCATTTGCCAACCTACTCAGACCAACGCCAACTCCTATCAGCCAGGCTATCCCAGAAGTGCCTCTACCAGTTATGCCTGCTCACCTAGGTGATCTCGCAGCGTTTGCTCAGACGATTGGACGATCTATTGCAGAAAACATGCGGGGTATGCCTGAGAGAGAACCTAGAAGCAAGGCAGTACAAGTGGCTAAGCTCACTCAAAACTTCAGTGGTAACGAGGATGTTAGGAAGCACATTGAAGTCTTTGAACACGTGTGTGATTCCTTGGAAGAGCACAATGAGCTGCATAAGTGTAAAGCCTTAGGCTTAACCTTGAGTGGGAAGGCCGGAGATTGGTATCGAACCTTAAGGGTTGAAGAGCGCACTCACTATCCCACTCTCAAGAGATTGTTCTTAAAAGAATACATACGTGAGGGTGTGCTTTGGGGAGTAGCATCTCAACTCCAAAAAGCTGAACGTGAGGAAGGGGAGTCAGTGAGAGACTTTATAAGTCGATTGAAGCATCTAAATTCTCGCTGCACTCCCGATGAACGCTTCAATAACAACCAACTCCTCGATAGATTCATCCGAGGATTGCGCCACGAGGACATTTACAATGGCCTAGTCATTAGAGGTCTTACAACGTGGGAAGCAGTCACTGCCAATGCAATCCAGTTAGAAGACAACTTGATGATTGCAGGTAAAAAGGCGTCTTCGGAAACAAAATCCGTTAGTTCACAAGTATCTGGGCCCGAGCCAATGACTGTGAAACCTATTGCCAAGGAGCCCAAGATATCTGAAATGTCTGTGACCGACCTTACTAAGGCTCTCCAAGAATACTTTAGGGGTAATCGAGCTCCTCAGAATAGCCATATGTACCCAAGAAGAGAGCAACAATGGTGTTCGGTGTGCTTAGGACCACATAGCACGAGTGAATGTCCCACATTCAGAGTCAAATTCAATGGGAATTGCAATGCATGTGGTAAGTATGGCCATCAATCTAAAGATTGCCTAACACTTAAGCGAATGTTGGCAAACCAGGCACCACTAGCTTGGTCAAACACACCTCAAGTACCCGCGCTAATGCCCGCACAACCTATCGAGCAACCGTCACAGCACATAGTTCCAAGGAATCCGAATGTAGTCCAGTCTGTGCCGCTACCACCGCCAGTGCTAGGACCACAACCTCCACATCCAAGGATTACCCCAATAAACCAGATGGGTTGTGAGTCACATAGTGCATGTGGGGATTATGAAGAGGAGATAGACCCCACTGCTCCATACGGGATTGATACGTTTGAAATGATTCCCCAGTACTACATGGAGGATCATTTCGGGCAAGTCAAGCCTGTATATCAAGCGGCTGCTCTCGCCACAAGAGGGCAAAACCTTAATACCATGGCAAGGAGACCACCTCTTCAATGCTATGATTGTGGTGGACCGCATCGTGTAGCGGAGTGTCCTAATAGGCTACAGAAGATCGCTACTCAAATGCAACCAAATCAAGGGAGCACATCGGGAATGCCGGTACTTACATGTAATCGTTGTGGCATAGATCATTTGATTGCTCAATGTCCACATAATCCTAATGCACCCAAGATTACGCCATTGAATTTGGTTGAGGTCACCAACCAAGCACGAGGAACCACACCCGCTGTACCCGCGAATGTAGTTACACGGTCAATGCTTCAAAATCAAAACTACATTCTTGAAGAGAGGGATACTGCATCAATCGCTCAGGCAAAGAAAAAGAAAACACGGCGAAAGAGATCGCTTAATGCCACGAGCTCCAAGCCCAGTTCAAAGACTAACATAGGGACAGGAGACGACCCCGTGTATATGAATGATCCTGAAGATGATTCCAATTCAATAGAAACCATGGGGACAAAAGCCACTACCTTAAGGGAGGAACCCACTCGGGAGCTCAATGAAGGAGAATCAAGCGAGTACCTAAATAAAGGAAAACAGAAGGAAACTTCCTCGGCCCCACAACCAAGTCAGTTAATGCCCTCTCGACCACCCAAACTGACTGAGACTCCCCAAGACAAGCCACGTGGGCCAAAAACCCTCAAGAAAAAGATTGGAACTTACCCAAACCCAGTTGAGGAGATTGAACAAGTGCAACACTTAAGGGGTTTGGTGGAAGAAACACAAAGAGAACTGGAGCCAAACCCGAGAAAAGTCAAAATTCCAGACACAGTGTTTCCTACGCAAGTTCAGCCTCACAGGAACCATAAACCGTTAGCTATACCTAGTATCATTCAAGAAGAAAGTGAGGACAGGACATCAGGAAGTGGGCAACCACCCTTTCTGCTGGAAAGAATGTTTAGTGAGGGAATGCATGACCCCATTGAAGAGGAAGTGATTCCATCTTCACCAGTTCCTAGTCAAGGAGCGATATCTCGAAAAGTACCATTGAATGTGTCCAAGCTAATGGATTTCATGTCCTCTGAGATCAGAACCACGATCATATCTAAATTATACGGAGATCCTGAGCTATTCTTAGCTCTTCGGGCATTTCTCAATGGAGAACTAAAGGCGGGGCTACCACAATTTGCAAATATGGATAGACCCGACACGCTTCAAGATGAAGGGGAACATTGGGATCTACAACCCAACCTAGATGAAGATTCGGTCGTTGAAATACCTGTGAACAAGTTGGGACAGTACTTTGAAGGTGATGAATCTAATGCCACCCTCCCCATTACTACCAAGGGATTAACTCTAAAGGAAATCCTTGATGGTGGTGCTGGAGTGAGCATTGTGACTAAAAACTGTTGGGAATCCATGGGGAGACCTCACCTCGAGGTCACAAACATAGTGGTCAAGATGGCAAACGGAACTATTGCTAAACCTATTGGAATGTTAAGGGACCTTAAGATCAAGGTCCTGGGATACAAGGTAAAACATACCTTCATTGTAATGGATTTCTCCAAGCATCCTATGTCATATCAAATGATCTTAGGACGTCCTTTCATGAGGGAAGCACAAATGGTGCATGACTGGTCGAAAAACCATGTCTATCTACAATTCCAGGACTCTGTCATTCGAGTTGATCTTGTGAGAATGGTCGTGCGCATCCTTTAGGAAGCAAGGTTATCATCGATAATCGATCAGATACCACTATTCACTCCGCCCCATTAAGGTATTGCTATACATGCAAAAAAGAGACTGATGATGGGAAGGATTCTCCTTATATGGATGTCCTACCGGGTATGACTGAGTCGGATAACGTGGATTGGGTACACCTAGCGGCAACCATAGACACATGGGGAAATAGAGGCACAAGCTGGGTAACACCTGAGGGGCAAGATATGCCACCGTTAGTGCCAATAAACATGATAGGTGTTATGCACTTGACTCCTGATGGTGGCAAGAAAGTGGCAAACTCAACTGACAGTAGTAGTGAAGACTCTGACCAATGTAACTCTGACTATGAATCTCAAGAACAAACTGACTCTGAGCTTGATGGGAGGGATGAATCAAATATTCACCCAAATGTGGAAGCAAGGTGCTCAAGGCCTAGGACAGTGACCTCCTGCAGTTCATCCGAAAGTGAAGATCGACCAAGTGAGTCCGAATCTGATAGAAACAAAAATCAAAAACTTGGTAAGAAGAAAACGAGACATAAGCGCCCACGCTATCGAGCTAATGTACGAACTGCAATAAACAAGGAAAGATCCACCGCAGAATGGCTTAGTTATGTAGGAGCCATTGACGCTCATCGGAAGATAGCGGATAATTGGGGACAATACCTCCAAAGTGTCATGTGGTGTATTCCGCAACCTCATGACGTCGCCCAATTAGAAATCGAAGAGAAGCCAAAACTAAGTCGTACTGCAAGAAGGCGGCAAAACCAAGAGTTGGCTCAGCAACAAAAGGAAGCGGAATTGAAAGAAAAAAGCCTGGCACAACAAGAACCAGTAGACTTACACCCTGCACCCGAGCATTTCAAATCATTTACCACAGGGGAACGTAAAGTGGTCTACACAAAAGCCCAACGAACGCCTACCAATGGGAGTAGCGGTGTCTACGATGGCCCTGCGGTAGTCAAGGAGATAGACTTAGCAGATCCGGGTGAGGAGTCTAAACCAGTTTTTATTGCTCAAGACCTCACCAAGGCGGAAGAAGCTGCACTTACGAAGCTTCTTAAAGAATTCAAGGACATATTTGCTTGGACATATCATGATATGAAGGGTGTTCCACCCTCGGTGGTGCAACACACGATTCCAATGATTAGCACTGCTAAACCAGTCCAGCAACGTCCCTACCCAATGAATCCTAAGTACGCAAAGATTGTACAAGAGGAAATTGAAAAGCTGGTAAAATGTGGATTCATATACCCAATTGAGCACTCAGAATGGGTTTCTCCGATAGTCATCGTGCCAAAGAAGAATGGGAAACTCAGAGTGTGCGTTGATCTCAAAAAGGTTAATGCAGCCACCAGAAGGGATCATTACCCCTTGCCATATTCTGAACATGTGCTTGAAAGAGTGGCAGGCAAGGAGGCATATAGCTTTTTAGATGGGTACTCGGGTTACAATCAGATCACAATTGCAGTCGAGGACCAAGCTAAAACAGCATTTATCACGGAGTTTGGAGTGTTTGCCTTTCGCGTCATGGCTTTTGGCTTGACCAATGCACCTGCAACATTCCAACGATTGATAAACACGGCCTTTAAGGAATATCTAAGGGACTTCTATGAAGCTTTCTTAGATGATCTTTGTGTTCATTCCTCTTGGGACGAGCACTTGATGTGTTTAAGAAAAATATTTGAAAGGTGTAGATTGTATCGCATCTCCTTGAATCCTTTCAAATGCCAATTCTGGGTTAAACACGGAGTTATCTTAGGGCATATAGTGTCCAAAAATGGGATTTCCACGGACGAGAGTAAAATCAAGGTCATTCTGGAATTGCCACCACTCACCAACTATAAGGGAGTCCAACGCTTTATGGGCCACGTTGGTTATTATCGAAGGTTTATTCTATTCTTCGCCGAGATAGCTCGACCATTGTATAAGCTTCTCATCGAGTTTATTTGGACCGAAGAATGTGACCGTGCCTATGAGCTATTAAAGAAGGCCTTGGCGAGTGCTCCAATCTTGAGAATGCCTAACTGGGATTTACTCTTCCATGTGCATATTGATGCATCAAACTTTGCTATTGGGTGTGTATTAACTCAACCTGGAGAACACAAGCTAGACTACCCCATTAGCTTTGCCAGTCGCCAATTGAACGATGCTGAGATAAACTACACCACTACGGAGCGAGAAGGGTTGGCAATGATATATGCAGTAAGGAAATTTCGTTATTACCTCCTTGCCACCAAGTTTGTTTTCTATGTAGATCATCAAGCATTGTTGTATCTGGTAAACAAACCATGCTCCACAGGAAGAATCACACGATGGCTATTGATTCTTCTTGAGTTTGATTTCACTGTTGTTGTGAGACCTGGCAAAAAACATGTTATGGCTGATCATTTGTCTCGCATACCTAATGGTGAGGCTCCTACGGGGGTTGATGATGACTTACCGGACACTTCCCTGTTCATGGTGGAGACAATGCCTGAATGGAGTGAGAAGATTGTTAACTTTTTGGTTAATGGCTTTCCACCCAAGGAGCTTCGTAAAGATCTAGCTCGAAAGCTAATCAAAGAATGCGAACCCTATTGCCTGATAGCCGGGACTCTTTATAAAAGAGGAAAGGATGACGTTCTTAGGCGTTGTGCCCGAGAGGATGAGTATCTATACATTTTGCAAGAGGCACATATGGGCGTAGCCGGTGGTCACTTCTCAGGAGACTTAACTGCGCGAAAGATCTTACAATCAGGGTATTGGTGGCCCACTATGTTCCAAGATGCATCTCTTTGTGAAGGGTTGCGATGAATGCCAACGATACAAGAAACCCCGACGGAAAGATCAGATGCCCCTACATCCGATCAAAGTAAACCAACCATTTGAAAAGTGGGGTTTAGACTTTGTAGGTCCGATTAGCCCGCGGCCCGAAACACACAATATCGCTATATTATTGTGGCCACTGACTATATGACCAAATGGGCTGAAGCGAAAGCGACACGTAAGGCAGATGCAAGGACAACAGCCAAGTTCCTCTTTGAAAATATAATCACACGATTCGGTTGTCCTTTTGAACTTGTGAGCGACAATGGTACGCATTTTATAAATGAAGTGATTAAGGAGCTCACAACAAATTTCATGATATCCCATCATAAATCTACTCCTTACTATCCGCAAGCGAATGGCCAAGCTGAGAGTACCAACAAGACTTTAATCTCTGTTTTGACAAAGACAGTTGAAGCTCATCGCACGGATTGGGATCTAAAGCTTACGATAGCTTTATGGGCCTATCGTACTGCGTATAAAGTGGCTATTAATTGCACACCATTCAAAATAGTATATGGCCAAGAAGCAGTCATGCCGTGGGAATTTGTCATTCCAAGTCTTCGTGTTGCTACTCAAGAGGGTTGGGATGGTAATCCCTTAGCAGAGCGTCTGTATATCCTTGAGCGGCTAAACGAAGAAAGACAATTGGCTGTGTACAATGCCCTTGTGGAGAAGGATAGAAGGAAAAAATGGTTTGATCGCCACCTCAAGGACAAGGACATCAAGGTTGGGGATAAAGTCCTGATGTATGGAGTGCGTAATGAAAAGAAAAAACTCAAATATGCTGGTAAGGAACCGTATAGAGTATGTGAAATTACCCCGCAAGGTACCATCAGAGTGGAGACTCTCGACGGAGTTGAAACCATTGGATTCCTTAATGGGAGTAAGTTCAAAAGATACTATGACCCCCTGAGCCAAGAGGAGTTACATGCAATCCATCAAAAGAAGGCAGCTAAAGAACAAGCTGAGCTTAAAAAGATACAAGCAAGAGTCGAAGCCAAAGAACGTCAACAGCATGCTAGGCGCCAACGGGAAGCCAACTTGGGAATTACGCAAGTATTTTTCGAGGAAGCAGAGGGGGATGCACTGGAATCTGACCCGCCTCTAAGATACCCAATTGAGTTACAGAGTCCTTACGGGGAGGTGCTGTATAATGCATTATTGGATACAGGAGCTCAACACAATTTGCTATCATATGGCGTGTGGTGTCAACTGGGAAAACCACCTTTATCCAAGAGTTCTATCCAAGTTCAAGGAATCAACAAGAAGAAAACCCCTGTCTCAGGAATTCTGCACACTCCGGTTGCTTATGACAAGGGAACCATAATTCAAAGCTTTTTGGTTATGCCTGCGGGTACCATGAAAGGGACTGTAAACTTAGGGCGCAAATGGATGATGGCCACCAAGTGCAATATCGATTGGGCAACCAGACAAGTCACAACGCAAGAACCAACACTAGGTCTGACCGCTCAAAATCCCGCACCTAAGTCATCCACTCAAATCTTAGATAATGAAAAATCACAAAGTCCAGTGGCAAAACCATCTTCGATTGTTGACCACCCCTTTAACGCTTCAATGTCAAGAGTGGAAACAGGCAAGGTAGTTCCTAAAGCTTCGCTTACGAGTACATACAAATGGGTCCCCAAAGCTTCATTAACAGCTACTTCCCCTGCTCAATCTCGTTCAGCCACCAAGAAGCCTCGTAAAAGGAAAGCAGCTACCCACCCAAGAAAGGGCAATGTAACATCACGATGGATCCCTAAAAAATTATTAGTAGCCCAAGGGTACTACGAGGGAAATGACCAGATTTGGGTCCCTAAACATAAGCTGAATCCCTCTACATCACCTGTGAAACCTTGTAAACCAATTGTTGCCACCCCAACGACAATTCAAGATCGTGGTAAGGGAAAAGTAATAGAGTGCTCCGCACCACTTCTTCCAGAGTTAGTTTGGATTCCCAAACGATATCGATCATTACCACCTAGCTCAGGAAGGGGGGAGCCACATGAAGCTTCTAGCTCCTCATGCTAGGCACACACTCATATAGAAGTTTCTACATGCTCTACACCTACTCTTGTCAACACCCAACAAAAAACCGATGAGTCTACGTCTCCCCTTGTAATAGTATCGTCGGAAACCATTTCCTCCATTCGTCAATGGGAGCGTACACTACCATCTCTGCAATTGGATGTGGCCACAAGGGTCATTAAAAGCTATCTGCCCACATCACAACCTATGACCCGCTGGACAAATTGGTTCCAAGAGGCTGCAACATCATTGCAAATAATATGATCTACCCAAGGAAAGGGGGAGCATGTACTCACGCTCGACATTCTAATGCTTTCTCCTTAACCTTCTCCCCTGACCATGTAATTGCCAAATTCAAGGGGATGTATATATATAGCTTCATACATTAAAAAAAAAAACCAAAGAAAAGAAAAACAAAAAATAGTAAAAAGAGCAAGAGCACAAGAAGAGGATAAATATCTGTATACAATCAAGAACTAGATTGACCTATCATAAACCTACTGATGCTATATCTGTGTTTGCAGATATGGCAGATGCACGATCATCATACACTTCATCCACTCCCACCTTTGATGAGAGGTATCATCTATACCTTTCTCAGATATTCCACATGTGCTATCCTGTAATTGAAACTGAATGGGATCATATAGATGTACTAGCCAGAGAGGAAAATGTTGAGGAATTAGAATGGCTAATTCGCCTATTGACCATGACTGACCCCTACTCCGTAGAGGAAATATCCCCGATAGCCCAATGCCTTCCTTTTCCACAAGATGACTATCCTCGCATGGTAACATTCTTGATGAGTTTATGTGGATGGGAAAATGAAACGGAAATATCTGACAATGATGAATGGACGGATGAAACTCATGGCACTACTGAGGTTGACTTTATTTATTTGGATGATACGGATAGAGGCTTAGCCTTAGGGCTAGAGCCAGGACTCTACAACATCCTCTTACCGTATCCTCAGTAGTAGTGTGGTGACTGGTAGGTAGGTTAGTGTTTTCAAGTTTTTTCTAGTTTAGATTCCTTAAACAAGTCTTGAAATTTTCACACTGATGTGCCTCTCGAGGTATAGTGCTTGTTAGTTGATTGTACAGGTTGAAAAGTTTGAGGTGGGTTCGCTTTCAAATCCTAAGACTGCCGCAATGTTCATCAAAATATATCTACATCAAATTGCCAGCTGTCTCGTCAAATCAAGGAGATCTCCAATTACAGGTGTAATTCTTCCATACCCACTCTCTTTCGTTTTTACTGTTCAATCAATTGCATAAACTATAATGCATGACCACATGGAAATTGTCAATGTACTACTTAGTTTTTGAAGTTGCTTGCATGCTAGTGTAAATCATTAATGAGCTTAACTTTATTGGAAATATTCCTAGGCAGCATGATGTCTTTAGTTAACCTTGGAATACGATTGTCTTAGGTCTAGGGTCAAACCATCTTAATGTTTGACACCTGGCCATGTGTGTGTTGACCTCTAGGACATAGCTATTACCCCTTTGTCGAAAGGATGCAAGACAAATTATAGTTCAGGAGCAAAGATCAAAAGAAATAGATTTAAAAAAAAAGCCTACAATAAATGGCAATACAAGTCTATGATGTGCTTTAATGTTGGCCTATCGCCTTATTGATACTTGGTAGGCGAGGAGTATTCTACTCCAGACCGATGCCTTGGTTGGTAGGGGGTAGCCTTGCCTAAGGTGAACTAATAGATTCCTGGATAATGCCTTGTGTAAAACATGGTACCATGATCGATGTTAGTTTTGCCTTAGGAAGGTCGCCATTATGTGTAAAAATTGTCACGTGCATAAAAAATAATAATAATAATAAAATAAAGGCAAAAGGCTCCTGTAACTCTGATGTTTCTTGTGTCCCTAGACGCGTGGTATTAACTTGTTCTTAGAGTAGACACAGTGTGGTCATCTGTTTATTTATTAAGCTTGGTTATTTTCCTTGACTTAGGCCAGTTATAAGCCTTGATTAACCTTTGACACCTTGCTAACTCTTGAATTCCTTTCAATAATTTTAAACTCCTATTAATTTGCTACACTAGCTCACTCATGTGACCCTTAAACTAAGTTCTCATAGCAATATCCATTGTGGTCTGACATGCTTGAATTTATACGCTTTATATCTTTTGAATTCCAGCATACTTTCACTCTACTTCCCTATTTTGCAGACGGTCTACCACAACAACCCTCTCGAGCTTACCATACCATAGCTTCCGAGGACGGAATCTACATCAGGAAGGGGGGCATGTTAACCCATGGCGGACATTGAGACGTACTATGTTTTACGTCATTAATTTAAATATTCTGAGTCATGGGCCGGGCTTGTCGGCACCATAGGTTAAGGATGAAGGGATTGGGTGATCACCGATGAGAGGCGCACCTTGAATATCAGTAGGATAAGGGTTAGGGTCGGCCGGCCATGTATGGGCGCCCAAGTGTGAACGGCCAAGTCACCTATAAGAGTCAAATGTAACCCTAAAATCCTCATTCTCATGTGTTGTGAATACAAGAGTGCTCTTGCCTTATCTCTTTGGTTTCCTTCTCCTGCGTGTGTGAGAGAGAGAGAGAGAGAGTGAGAGAGCGATCGAGCACTGTGTAGCGGCACGGCGGCGGAGAGGTGGTAGAGCGGTGAACGGCGGCTCCTTCTTCACGGCTGCGATGCGGGAATCCTTCAAGGCAGCGGTTGAGCGGTGAGTGACACACCCTTTGGCATTCTGTTTGAGCTTCCTTCCCTGGTTGTATGCTTGCAGCCATTCGTGGCTCGCATACGGTGTCTGGCAAGTCCCCAGCTACGACCTGTGCGGCAAAAGCGCACAGTATCACACCCACATACCTATGATGATGTATCTCATACACATACATACACATGGTAATGTACCACACACACACACTTATGATGATATTGATACACTTGCACGTGATGATACACATGCACATAATCATAGTGATACGCATGTACATGAAGCTATTGCCACATATGTACCTGACGATGATAGTGATGTGTGTGAGTTGAATCATGTGGGCATGATCTCAAGGGCAGATGTAATAGTGAACGACTGAGCATTGATACTTCTACGCCCATCTTCCTTCCTATGGATCATGTAGATACATTAGTTGATCATGGGAGCATTTTAGGGGATAGTGTGCATTCGATTAGTGATACTTCACATGTGGATTCTCGAGATACTTATGGGCATAGGCCTGAGTTCCTTATGCTAGATAGGACAGGCTATTCTTCTAGGGCTTTCGCATGTGGAGATGTTCATGTTACCAATACTCGTAGTTCTCATAGCTATTGGCATTCATGGTGGCTCATAATGATCAATGAACAACATGGTTAAGCATAATGATGAGAGATTAGTGTTAAGTAAAATGAGATTAGTTTAAACACATTAAATTAGCATAATGACAAGGTAATGATGGAGAATGAGAGCGTGTATCTCTTGCATTAGTGTGCCTCTTTAATTAGGCAGGTATAAAAGTGATTATAATGAGCTAATCAAGATTAGATCCACAAATCTCTTCATGATTCTCTCCCATAGATTCCTTCTTAAATCTCTCCACACTCTAGTATTCTCTCTCCCATGATTCTAGCTTTCCTAGATACAAGGTGGGTTGATTGGCAACGAGTTTGACCACCTGCAAAAGTAGAGATTCTCTAGTAAATGACATCCTACTGAGCCAGTGAATATAAATAACCTTTGTTCAAGTCTAGACCATATGCCCCATTATTCCCTAAGGCTAAATATTTTGGTACATATTTCAACACCCTTCCTCAACAAAATATTCATGGCAATGATGATGTTATGATGGCAATATTAGACCCATTAGGATCTCCTAGTTAGGTTTATGATGCTAGTTTCGATGACCTCTTTGGTTTTACAATGCTAGTTCAATGACCATGCTGATATAACCATATGAGTGGCTAGTTATGCGCTTACAATGCATACATTTATGCTTAGAATATGGGAGGAGCCAATAAGTAGGGCTATCCTTTGTTGACCTATAAGGCCCAATCATCTTCAACACAGTTGGCCTCATATGACAACTCTTCTTGCTTGACTTCTTCTTCCCTTGAATCTCCATTGTTGGAATATATATCATTTCCAGAGGGTCTTCATACACCTTTTTCATGCTTGTGTTGGTCATTTTATGAGACCCTGCATTTGCATATTTTAGCAAGTATTATTTGGGATTTTTCTACCATTTTTAGGCATTTTATAGCATTTTTATGCTACAAGATAGCTGTCGGCCTGCTCTATAGCTGGATGACTAGCTTCTCATGAGGGATATATAAGGGTGCTCCCCCTTCCCCTCAGTTTTCATCTCATTATTGCATATCTGCTGGAGG
Organism: Cibotium barometz; assembly: GCF_041138505.1. Lineage (NCBI taxonomy): Eukaryota > Viridiplantae > Streptophyta > Polypodiopsida > Cyatheales > Cibotiaceae > Cibotium > Cibotium barometz. Next base: position 5,774,118 of record NC_141083.1, on the reverse strand, counting down.
TCATTGGCTGTAGAGATAGTTTCTTATGCTTGTAAGCACCTATGGGCTTCCCTCGTGCTCATATTCAGCAATAATCAACTGCTTTCAACAATAATCAAGTGCTTTCAGCCTTCTATAGTTTGTGCTTTGGGCCTACAACTTGTGTTTGCTCTTTCTTTCATGGTATTAGAGCCAAAGTCTGATCTACAGGTAAGGAATTGCTGCATTTTTTGATTGGAGCACAGGCTTCATCAATTTGTTACGTTTTCTGCATCTGTACTATTGGATTGATGTGTTTTTGCTGTTGGAGATTGAAGCTCTCTTCTAGGTGCTGAGGACATGGTTCCTGAGACATTTGCTTTCTCTATTTCTCTTTTCCCACCCTCCCTCCCTTTCTTGTTTCTCTCCTCTTACTGTGCACATCGAGAGGAGGCTGTTTGCTATTTTTTTATCAGCCCCTCTTGATACAGAGAAGGTTTCTCGCTAGAGGACATGGCTTCAAAAGATTTCTCTACTGTTGCTCCTTCTCCCGTATACTCCAACTCCTTCATTGCATGGATCCCCTGCCCCGCTCCCCAGGTGGTTCCTCTTCCCAATCTTTCTTCTTTGATTTTCTCTCATCTAGGTCTTGCTCCCACAACTACCCATATACCATCCTACAATCCTCCCCAAGTCAGTGACTCCATGAAGCTTACACATCAACCAACTATCATACATGGTCTTTCTACACTCTATTATTGTTGGAAGGAGCCAGTGTATGGATGGCTATCTCCACACCTCACTTGGTGTACCTTGCTTTGAGAAGCATATTGGATGCTTAGGCTTGTCTTATCATCATCCATTGCATGACTCCATCTATACAGGCACAATTTGTCTCTACCCGGATTAATGCTCATCAGATGTGGACAGAGATCCAGCAGAAGTATGGGAGAGTTTCGAAAGTGAAGATTGCCAAATTGGCGTTAGATGATCTGGAGAAGCTTACAATCACAATGAGTCATATAACTTGATTGAGAATATTGGAGAGTTCACCCATATCAAGTTGCAGCTTGAGGAGTATGGGAGCACCATCAACAATCCCATCCATAAAATTCTTGGTAAATTGCCTGCTTCCTTTTATTCTTTTAAGGATAATATTTATTTCCATAATCCTCTCCCCCCTTTTAAGGAAGTCGTGAGTTATCTCCACGATAAGTGCATGCTTTGCATAAAAGACAAGTCAGAGTCTGCTTTTGTTGCCTCTGACAAGGGCAAAGGCAAAGGGCAGAAAAGGGACCTCCAAAAACAACAACAACAACAAAAACAAAGGCAAAGGCAAGGGTAAACATGATTCAAAGGATTACAGAGGCTCACTGATTTGCTCGTCGTGATAGCTCTCGAGTAGCCAAAGCAAGGTATAAAGCCCAAGATGCTTCCAAAGCATTCAACAAGGACATCACCAAAGACAAGAGCAAGGACAAAGTTTCAGAGGAAGGATCTACCAAAGTAGCATACATGACAGTCACAGATTCATCCACTTCTTCACAGGATTAACTCCTTGTGATCACAGAGATGACTTGTCCAAAAGAGGTTAGTGACACACCTAAAGTAGCGTAATGGTTTGGTGATAATGGTACTTCTGCCCACATGACCAATCGAGCCCATATTTTGGAGGACTACCAGACACTCTCTTCTTCAATTCATATCGGCACAATAACTCTTTGCTTTCTATATCACCGGTGTTGGTAATGTTTCTTTGGATTATTATGCCACCTTACATGATGTTTTATATGTACCATGGATTTCTAAAAATCTGTTTTCAGTGTACAAAGCTTCTCAGAAGAGACTACTTTGATGATGCGGTCATTGAAGTGATTGACTTGGTTGTTGCCAATGGAGTCCATGATGGGGGTCTCTACAAGATCACTAACTTTTCTGCTAAGATCCCTCATACTGACTCCCATATTCATCAGCTTTTCTCCCCCTTGATGGCTTTGGTTTTTGAGGTACATACTTCTTTGTGGCATTTACGCTTCGGTCATGTTCCCATTGCTGCCTTTCAGAAGTTCCATTCTCAGCACGTTGTCAACGGAGTACCTCAGCTTAGGTCACACATCTGCTCATCTTGCATGATGGGCAAGCATCATCGAGATGCATTTCCAAAGGAGGCCACTCATTGAGCAACCCGAAGACTGGAGCTTATACATGTAGATCTTGCTAGACCCATGGAGGTTAAGTCTCTTGGAGGGGCTTGATATTTTCTTCTTCTTGTGAATGATTTCTCGCAAAGTCTAGGTATGTTTTTTGGCTCATAAGTCAAATGCTTTTGCCAGTTTCAAGACTTGAATCACGATGGTGAAAAATCAGTTTGGGGCTACAGTTTCTTTTCTCCTGATTGATAATGGTGGTGAGTTTATACCATTTGATAACTTCCTTGCATTCACCCACGAGACAGACCTCTGTTCCTTACACTCCTCAGCAGAATGGAGCTGTGGAACGGAAGAGCCCGGAGTGTAAAAGAGATGGCTCATTCTTTGTTGCATCATGTTGGTCTCCATCCTACTTTCTGGGGTGAAGCTGTGACTACCTCAATTTATCTCATTAACTGCTCTCTCATAAAAATGGTTGAGGGGATAACTCCAGAGGAGGCTTTTATACAGGACACAAGCCTTCTGTTTCTCATCTATGTGTTTTCGGTTGTGTTGCTAATGTGCATGTCCCACATCAAAAGAGGACCACACTCGCACCAAAGTCAAAGAGGATGATCTTCACAAACTACATTCTAAGATCCAAAGGGTACCGCTTCTTGGATTCGGAGGTTGATGACATCATCATTTCTTGGGAGGCTCGATTTGATGAGAGCTTGTTTGGCACCAACTCCTCTCCACTTGATGCATCTACAAGTTTTCTGGATGATTCATTCCCGAGACGGATGTTAGTGATCTTATACTTCTTCCACATCTAGCTCCTCCTCCTCCTCTTGCAACTCAAATGCCAGCTGCTACTTTACAGCCACCACCAATTCTTGTTGCACCAGCTTTTGGAGCTCCTAGTCCCTCTACGAGTCCTGCTTTGATTCTAGTATTACCCCCACAAGTGCTTACTTCATCACCTCTCCCAGCAGCATCGGACGAGTCCTCTACTGGTTGGATCTTCTTCTTCTTCATGCTTTGGGAGGAAGGTTGGCCTACCTCCGTGGGTTTAGCAACTCTTTAGAGATTCTAGTCTCACTCATGCACAGATCCATAAGTAGATCTCTACCACCAACTCTAGACCTCGTCATTCATTTCGAGCTTCCACATCTCATCACATAGTGAATTATGCTCTCATGAGTTCTCTTCAGGAGATCGATGAGCCTAAGAGTCTAGAGGAGGCTCTTTCATAGTCGCGCACTGTGGTGGCAAGCCATGGAAATAGAGATGTTCTCTATTGAGAGGAATCACACTTAGTCTTTGGTGCCATGACCTTTACATCATCATGTGATTGGTGTGAAATGGATTTTCAAAGTCAAGTTTTATGTAGATGGTACTTTGGATAAGTACAAAGCCCACCTTGTTGCTCGAGGATATGCTCTCAGAAGGTAGGTGAAGTCTTTAATGAGACATTTTCTCCTACAGCTAGGTATATCACCATTAGGATTGTTTTGGATCTGGTTGTACACTTTAGATGGTCCGTGTTCTAGATGAATGTCAAATCCTCTTTTTTGAATGGAGATTTAGAGGAGGAAGTTTATGTTGATAAGCCTCCTGGTTTGTGATTCAGGGACAAGACTCCCATGTGTATCTTTTGCACAAGTCTCTTTATGGTCTAAAACAGGCACCCCGTGCTTGGTATCAGAAATTTGATGCCTCGTGTTGTTATCTCTTAGGCATATGCTGACAATAATCTCTATGTGTTTCTTTCTAATGGGGGGATACTTGTGTCATTGTTTTGTATGTTGATGACCTCATCCTTTCTAGCTCAGATACTGAGTTGGTCACACAAGTTTAGTACAAGCTTTCAACGACATTTGAAATAACTAATCTTGGCATTCTTCATTATTTTCTTGGGCTCGAGGTTTGGCAGAAATATTACTATATCTTCATTTCTCAGCAAAAGTATGTGAAGAAGCTGCTCTCACTTTATGGGTTGTCAGACTATATACCTCTCTCTTGTCCCATGGATCCTAATGCGAAGTTATCCAAGGAGTATGATATGCTCTTGGTGGATTCCACAGCATACCAACAAATTGTTGGCTCATTGATTTACCTTGCCAACACCCATCTAGATATCTCCTATACTATGAGTGTTAGCCAATTATTAGCCACTCGAAGGTCGCATTGGCAGGCAACCTTGAGAGTTCTTTGTTATCTTCGAGGTACTTCAAATTATGGCATCCCCTATTCTAGTGGTGATGATTTGGTTGGTTTCACAGATTCTAATTGGCTAGGCTGCATTGATACTCAGAGGTCTACATTTGGATATTGCTTCATGCTTGGTACTGGATTAGTTTCTTGGAAGTCTCAAAAGTAGAGGACTGTTTTTTCTTCTTCCACCACCCAGGCTGATTACAAATTCTACCTTCTCTCCTCCACTTAGGCACTTTGGATTCATCAGATTCTGGAGCATGCTGTGTCGACACTTCCCCAGCTACCATATTGTTAGATTCTCAGAGTGCTATTGCTCTAGCTCAGAATCTTGTGATGATATAAGGACGATCCAAGCATATTGAGGTGCATATTCATTTTGTACGTGTTTGGATCGAGTTGGGACTTCTTTAGTTGGCCTACTATTCTACCAAGGACAATGTGGCTGATCTCTTCACAAAAGCACTTCCGCGTTACTTCAGCGTGCCACCCCTCTGGTGGTGAAGAGGAGGTGTTGGAATATATATCATCTCTAGAGGGTCTTCATACACCTTTTTTATGATTGTACTAGTCATTTTATGAGACCCTACATTTGCATATTTTAGCAAATATTACTTAAGATTTTTCTACCATTTTTAGTTGTTTTATAGCATTTTTATGCTACAGGATAGCTGTCGGCCTGCTATCTACAGCTGGCCGACCAGCTCTCAAGAGGGATATATAAGAGTGTTCATCCTTCCCCTTAGTTTTCATCTCAATCTTGCATATCTATTGGAGGTCACTGGTGGCTGTAGAGACAATCTCGTATGCTTGTCAGCACCTACGTGCTTCCCTCGTGCTCATTTTTTACAATAAACCAATTGTTTTCAGCCTTCTACAATTTGTGCTTTGGGCCTACAACTTGTGTTTGCTCTTTTTTCACGCATTATCGTTCATAATCTCTTGGGCTTTCTTCATATTGTCCTTGCATAGTTGAAGAAGTTGCCTCATTCTCTCCAACTCTTCTTTAGCCAATGAGTTGACTACCTTGTCTTCTTGGAAGGCTATGGATAGGGCATGTAGTTGATACCCATAATAAAGAGCCTCAAAGGGAGATATACCAATGCTCAAGTGCTTGCTAGAATTATGGTAAAATTCAACAAGATATAGCCATTCATCCCATGAAGATTGTATGTCATGACAATAATGCCTCAAATACACCTCAAGCTAGTTGTTGATACACTCCGTTTAAGGATGATAAGCTGTAGATGGAGTAATTTGTATACCCATGTTCTTATACAAAGATCTCCAAAAATTTCCCATGAATTTAGTGTCTCTATCACACACTATGTTAAATGGCAAGCCAAGTATCTTAAATACATTCTCCATGAATTGCTTGGTAATTTGAGATGGCCCATATGTGCTCTTAGAATCAATGACGTGAGTTGATTTGGTAAGCCTATTAAAACCACCACAAATATTTGATCCCACCCATGCTTAGTCTTTGGAAGACTCGTAATGAAATCCGTAGAGATGTGGGTCCACTTCCCATCCAGACTGGGTAAAGGATTAAGTAAACCCTTGGGTAGTTGATGACTATCCTTGTTCCTTTGACATAAAGAACATTCCATCACAAACTTCTTGAAAAATCTTCGTCACTTTGTCATAGGCCTTTAGCACACCAAGATGACCCACAAAGTGGAGAAGATTGCATCTCATGAAGCATCATAGGTATGTAGGATGAAGTGGAAAAAAGATACACTCTATCCTTGTACCATAAGAGGTTGTTGTGAAGCTTGTAATGAGGGATACCTTCATGATCACCATAAGAGGTTGTTGTGAAGCTTATAATGAGGGATACCTTCATGATCACCTTGTTGTAATTTTGTGTAAATATGGGCAACACCCTTATTTAAAAGATATTCCTCTTGAATCCCTTTAATCCAATCACTATAGACCGCCATGATTGATGTCATAGTGCAAGCCCACATCCTTGACAATGCATCCGCTACCACATTGTCTTTGCCTAGTGTATATAATATCTCAAAATCACAACTTTGAAGAGTGGCCCAGCCACCTCTTTTGCTTAGGAGAGAGGATTGGTTGGGATAAGAAAAATTTTAACACTCTGTGGTCACTTCTTATCTTGAAATGGAAACCATAAAGATAATGATGACATGAAGGATAGCAAGCATCTCTTGATCATAAACATGAAATCCCATCCCCTTGTCAGTAAGATTTCTACTCTCAAACGCAATGACTCCATGCTCTTGATACATGAAACAGTCCCAAGTCCCCTTCCACTTGCATCCACTCTCACATAAAAAGTCTTCGAAAAGTTGGGGCACTCAAGAATGGGGGCTGAAGTGAGTAGAGATTTGAGTTCATTGAAACTCTTGTTAGCAATGGAATTCCAAAAGAAAGATTCTCTCCTGAGAACTACGGTGTAGCCACACTTGGGTGCCTACACTAGACGGACACCGTAATAGTGTCACACCGACACATCATCGTAAAGTGTCACACTGTTACACACCACCATAGTGGGTCAACCTAGAGGTACATCTCAAAGTATTCGGTGGACAAAAGCGGAGGTGCACAACCAACACATACAAGAGCGGTGCGTGCACTGGCATTGAAGGCACCACATTGATATGCCAACGAGCATCTTCCAAAGACACGATATTCTACAAAAGTCTGTCACTTTGAGGGCATCTTCCAAAGATAGGAGATGCCATCACATCTTTCAGGAATGCTTATATGGTCTCTCGACACATCCTTTGGATCATTCTTTGCCATCGTGCTACATCTTTGATACTACATTATAGCCTGAGCCTTGGGCTATCTTCACTTGTCATCACCTTGAGTTGTGTGTCGTCCTCTTCAATGTGACCTCTGCTGAGTGTGCATGGTACAATGAAGGACATCTAGTAGTGTTTGGAGTAGTCCAAGTGTCATCCAGCTTCTTGTACCTCTTACAATCTTGTTCTCTTGTGTGGTGTTTTGCTCCATAGTGTCTACTCGTACGTGTGTTGTGTCATACTGTGAACATCAAGGACTCCAGACATACTATCATCAGAAGAGCCACCACTTAGTGTGCTCGTCAACCAACCCTGCTACAAGTACACTAAAGATTTAAGAGATGATCTCTTTATGGGCTCAAGCAACCAACCTGGTTACCCACCAAATCATGATACTACATTGTAGCCTGAGCCTTGGGCTATAGTCACTTGTCATCACCTTGATGTATGTGTTGTCCTCTTCACCTGTGACCTCTGCTGAGTGTGCATGGTATAGTGAAGAACATGTAATAGTCTTTGGAGTAGCGCAAGTGTCATCTGGCTTCTTGTTCCTCTTACAATCTTGTTCTCTTATGTGGTTTTACACTCCATAGTGTCTATCGTATGAATGATGTGTCACACTATGAGCATCGAGGACTTCGGACATACTATCCAGAGAAGAGATACCACTTAGTGTGCCGAGAAACTAACCTTCCTACAATCAGTAAGAGATGCCGCTATCGATGCATACTGCTCCATAAATCTCTTATAGAAAGAAGATAATCCCAGAAAACCTCTTAGTTGAGTTGAATTAGTTTGTTGGCGTTGGCCAATCTCTTCGACAAATGCCACTTTCTTTGGATCCACCCTTATGCTATTCTCTCCCACTAAATGTCCAAGATACTCCACTTCATTGACCATGAATGTGCATTTTCTCTCTTTTGCAAAAAGCTTGTGCTTTCTCATCACCTCAAACACTCGCTTCACATGAAACAAATGCTCCTCCTTATTCTTTCTATATATCAATATGTCATCGAAGAATACTAGCACAAACTTGAATAGAAAAGCAGCCAATACTCTTTTCATCTCATCAATGCTTGGAAGGTGGCCAGTGCATTCGTTAGGCCAAAGGGCATGACCATAAAATGAAACAATTCCCTTTCGGTCCTAAATGTGGTCTTCTCTTCATCACCCTCCTTCATCCTTATTTGATGGTATCCCAATCTCAAATCAATCTTAGTGAAGAATTTCACTCCCTTGAGCTCATCCAAGAGATCATCAATCTTAGTGAAGAATTTCACTCCCTTGAGCTCATCCAAGAGATCATCAATGTGTGGGATAGGGTACCCATGACCTTATTCAAGCCATGATAGTCAATGTCAATTCATCAGTTCTCAATCAGAATTTTAAAATCATATCAACCACATTCAAATTCATCATCTAGATAGCATTTTTGCTCTCTATAAGCATGTAAATGTCCCCAGGTGCAATATAGAGGTAGTCTTCCTCCATTGTGCCAACATTGGAGATCAGTTGCCCTGGTACTTGGGCAAGCCTCTGAGAATTGGCCTTCTCCAATTACACTAGAATCTCTAAGCTATCATGCACATGTGAGATATTCTCATTTTTCTTCACCTCCTCCTCCTCCCTAGAACTCTTGTCATCTGGCTTTGATTTCCTAACCAACTTTCTTTTCTTCTTGGGAGGGGAAGTGACTTCTTCAACTTTTATATTATCTGCCTTTGATTTCCTTTTCAATGCAGGGGGGATTGTGAAGGCTTTCCTATCCCTCATTGACAAGGGATGAAGAAATTTGTCGAACTCTCACCCTGCTTATAAGTGTCATGTCTCTGTCCATCAAAGTGACTCTTCTTGCATGGGCAACACATATGAAGCTTTCATTCATAAAGTCTATAAGGAAGTCTTCACAAGCTTCTTGTAGACATGCCACTGAACTGCTCTACCATCTATAATATCCCTCCCCTTTGATACTGTCACTTACTGTTCTTACAATTCTTAGGAATGGTGCCCTAGGGATGAGAAGATGTGTAGACTCTTGTGCTTGCCTTATCTCAACAAACAACTTCTTTTGTTTCTGAAGGAAAGTTCTTGCCTTAGATATATTATTTCTCCCCTTTATTGGTTTCTTCTCTAATGGTTGCTTAGATGTTGTTACCTCAACTTTAGTTTGAGGTTCTGGGGCTTTGAATCTTGTTGTTTTGGAAGGGAGGCATCAGGGTACACCATCCTCACAGTTTGCTTTGTGTACGAGCCATGGTTGCCACCCATGAAGCGATAATGAGCAACCAAATCAAGATGATGATCTAAATCGCATCTTCAACGGAAAGGTGCTTGCTGTCCATAGAGCGATAAATCAAATCTAATGGATTAATCAAGGATTAGACTACTCATGCTAGAGATTAGCCATGGCACAAGCGTGCACGTGACAAGCCTACCGTGTCAAGGTAATCAAGATGCAAGCGCAATCTACCAACATCAACACTCTCTACTAGAACTGGGTCGAACTAGTATAAACCCACCAATCAATACCTTGCTACACAATCCTAAATAACAACCATAGTTAAGATGATAACCTAGATATCTGCCACATCAAAAAACATAACCAATAAACTGTACATCTACCACATCAAAGGTGTGGCCAACAAAACTGGATAAACATTTACTACATCAGAGGCTAGTACACCTCCCCATAACTAGCCTTTATTAATCTGAGTGTACTACCCTCTGATGTCATTCTCTTGCTGGCAACTCTCACCATCAATTAGCCCCTAGTTTTTTCCTTCAAGGCCTAGCCTACCACTCAGAATGTTTTGTGATTCAGCTGTGACTTCATGTCTTGCAGAAAAAAACTAGTTTGTATGTGTGAGAAGTGAGAGCTAAAAGAGGGCCCAGATTGGGCTGAAGTAGGTGACCTACAGTTCAGCTACAGCTATCTTCCTTATAATTGGAGTCTAAACCATTTGGGGCCATAGTCACAAGAAATGTTTCGAGATTTTTAGACTTTTGTTTCCAAAGGTTTAATTCATGCTAAAATCATATACATGTGTGTGTGTGTGAAAATAGATACATGCATACATACAAGCAAAAATGTTTGGCTGCTCATACATAAAGATGAGCAAACCTTCTCCCTTGTATGTCTCATGGTGCTGCTCATGATTGGTTACCAATAATCCCCACATGAACAAACACCCTCATGGAAGTGATGAAAACGATTTGCATCTCTTTGAGATATCTGTCTGCCAGTAATTTTTGATAAGATCTTGGTTGCGTTGTGGCAATCCACACAAACTCTCAAATTTTTGAATATTCGAAGGGGAGATCCAGGGGGTGTATTGATCAGACCAAAAGCTAATGCCAGCTTCTCACTGTGTCCACAAAGTGCCTCTTCTTTGTCTGAGTCTGCCATTGGATAGAGCACAGAATCCAAATGGGGCAAGTATCCAGCTTCTCTCAATGGACCCTTCAATCTCTCCAATTCCAAGTATATACAATCACCTTTAGGGTGGCTTTTATCATTAACCATGAAAACATGCATCTTCTTGTTTATTTCTATCCAGCTTTGCGCTGGTGTCTTCGACACTCTCTGTCGCAATTTCCTCTCTTGTATTCTTTGTACATCATCCCACATATGATTAGCTGCATACAAATTTGATATCAGAGTATAAGCAGCAGCATTTCGGCAGCCTTTTTTCACTAGACACTCAAATGCATGTGTTCCAAACCCAACATTGTTAAACTTCACACAGGAAGCAAGTAGAGCCATCCACACAACAGAATCTGGTTGCAGTGGCATTCCAAAGATCAGGTCCTGTGCCTCTCTCAGATATCCTGCACGGCCGAGAAGATCGACCATGCACACAAAATGCTGTATCGTTGGCTGAATACAGTACTCTTTATTCATCTGCTTAAAATACCCATGCCCTTCTCTAACTAAACCAGCCTGACTGCAGGCAGACAGAACAATTATAAACGTTATGTTGTCTGGCCTGATTCCTTGTGATTGCATGCTCTCAAAGAGCTGCAAGGCCACTCTGAAGTCTCCATGCCAGGCAAATCCTTCAATCATGGCATTCCATGACACCACATCTCGCCCTGTATGCCTTTTGAATACATACCATGCATCTGCTAAGCTCCCACACTTTGCATACACATCAATAATGCTGTTGCCCATGATAAGATCCGACTCCAATCCACAACTCACAATACAGGCATGGATTAACCTGCCCTGATCCAGGGCAGCTATACTGGCACATGCTCTGAGGATGCACATGAAGGTTACAATGTCAGGTTCTGTACCCTTCTGCTGCATTTTCTCGTAAAGTAGAAGGGCCTTTTGACCATGTCCATTGTTGGTGTATCCTGCAATTAGTGCAGACCATGACACTACATTCTTTTCTGATAACCTGTCAAATGCATTGTGTGCATCCTCGAGGCTGCCACATTTAGCATACATGTCAACCAAAGCGCTTCCAACCAACAAATCAGATTCCAAGCCACGCTTTGATATGTTTGCATGAATCAGTTTTCCGTAGTTGAGAGCTTCTATCATTGCACAAGTTTTGAGAATGCAGGCAAATGTAATCTTGTCTGGGTCAAACCCTTCCTGATGCATTTTCTTAAAAAGCTCAAAGGCTTGCTCACCATGACCTTGCTCCGCATATCCTTCAATCATAGTGGACCATGATACCACATCCCGCTCTTGCATCTTGTCGAATACGCAATGTGATTCCTTCAGGTGGCCACATTTGGCATACATATTAATCAGTGCATTTCCTATCATCAAATTTGAGCCAATCCCACGATACGTGATGGCTGTATGTACATATCTGCCCTGGTCCACTGCTCCTGTGCCAGTGCAAGCCCTTAGAACGAAGAGGCAAGTGACCTTATCTGGTAATACATGCTCTTGCTGCATTTTCTCAAAGAGTGCGACAGCCCCCTTGTAATGTCCACTCTCTGTGTATCCTGATAGCATCACATTCCATGACACTACATCTTGTTTTGACAGCTTCTCAAACACTAGATATGCATCCTTTAAACTTCCACACTTGCAATACATGTCCATTAGGGTGTTTGCAACTGCTATATCTAGCTCAAGGCCACATTCCTTTATATCAGCATGGATCACTTTACCCTGAGCTAGAGCTTCTATGCTGGCACATGCTTTCAAAGTGCATAAATAAGTGATTTTATCTGGATGCACACCGTCCTGCCTCATTCTTTTATAGAATTGAAGGGCCTCTTCACCACGTTCATTTTGAACAAGACCTGCTATTACTGTATTCCATGACACCACATCTCGGAGTTGCATGCCCTCGAAAACCTTCCGTGCATCTGGTAGGCTCGCGCACTTGGCATACATGTCCATGAGAGAATTGCCGATAAATAAATGAGACTCTAGTTTATGTCTGGTGATATCAGAATGGATTTCCTTGCCTTGATCCAAGTCTAACATGCTGGTGCATGCTTTAACAAGTACCACGAACGTATGCAAGCTCGGTTTCATGCCTGACAATAACATTCGGTGATAGAGGCACATGGCCTGGCTACCCTCTTTATGTTGCACATGTGCTGAGATGATTGCAGTCCAGGTAAACACATCTTGTTCATGTAGGCAATTGAAAACCTCCTGTGCTTGTGGCAGGCATCCAGACGAGGCAAGCAAGTGGATGGTCTGGCAGGCCATCTTATTATCCAGTTGGAGCCCATTCTGGACAACCATGGAATGTACGAGCCTACCGGCTGCCAGGTCCTTCCTTCTCAGACATTGTCTTATGTGGGATAACGATGGTGCAGGAAGAGGGGTTTCCTGTTTACCCCAAGGTTCAATAACCTTCACACCTTCAAACATCAAATCCATTTCTTTGCCCAATTGTTGAGCTTGTACAAAAGAGAGGTCATTCATGACTTGTACACAAGGACAACAAAAGGGAGTAGACCCTCAAAAGTGGGCACTCTTTTGATATTTGAAAATTTGGCTCTACTTGACGCTTTAGAATCATAGATGCAAGAGCTAAACCTGCTTCTCTACAGGTGCTGGGGAAAGTTGTATAAGAAAAATTGCAGGCTTCAGAAAACTCCCGACCTTTTTTGGGCTTCCTACACAATGTACGTATGTCCTGATAGTAGTTGGTAATACGCACTGAATTTTCCAATAATAATAGTTGCGTGGCCCATTCTAGAATTTGCTCCGCCCCGAACAATGGGCCACAACCCCTCTCCAACCCTTCCCTGCGTGTACTTCAAAGCTATGGTCGACTTAAGGCCCAAGCCCCCGCCGCCGCCCGCCCCCCCCCCCACACACACACACTCTCTCTGCTGTCGCGCCGCTGCTGCTGCGGCAGTGGTGCATGTTAAGACTTTGAAATAGTAGCGTGATAGCGCTACACCATCTTTGCCCAAACTTCCAAGTGTCATAATTTGAACCATAGATAAATATCAACCCTACTGGATAATGAGCGTGCTTTTTCCTTGAATGAAAATCTGATCAGGACAAAGCTCTCCTCATGTTTTTGTTCCATTTCTGGCACAAGCACAATAATAATAAACTAGCTAACAGTGTCCAGTGAAATATACATATCAAATAATTTGTCTGATATGCATATGACAAATTATTTGATATATATTATTTAAATGCCATTAAGTGATATTTAATTAATACAACTTTAGAACATGGTTTTTTCTCATCCTTTCTTTTCTTTCTTCTCTCTTTTCTTTCTACTAGGCTTTTGAGACTTTTTATAGAGAATTGTGGACTCTTAAATAGAAAATGAGTGAATGCATAAAAATAGAAACTATATAGAAGGTCATTATTTTATTGCCTTAAAATAAACAAACTATATGGAGATCATCATTTTATTGTCTTAAATAGAGAAGATATAAGGTCATCATTTCATTCACTTTTTCAAACATTAATTATTACATACTAAAATGAAACCTTTAAAAAACACTTTTTTTTCTTAAAAATCTTACATAATATATTTAATAAAAATAAAAAAAATATTTTGGTACCATATTAATAATAATATTTGCACTATCGGTTTTATTCAAAGCTCAGCGACCATGGCTACACTCCAAAACCTCTTGCCATCCCGCTCCTCCACGGAGACTCGAGAGAGACAAAAATGCACATCCACAACTTGATGAAGTTGATCTCGATGGGTTTTCCAACGCTGCTAACCACCACAAAATATTTGTGCATGACTATATGACTTGTATTACATGATGGGATGATGACCTTTGGGAATCCTATACGTAATACATATTCGATTTTGGATAATTTACATGCTAGTTTTTTAGAGATGTTTCTTGATTTTTATACCACAATCAGTTCTGAAATGTTTTTCAGAAAAGATTCTTAGTTTTGGATTTTATTGATAACGCTAGCATGTGCATATCATATGAATAAGCTACACTGGTATATGAGTCTTGTCTCTTTTTTTCAGAAATTTTAAAATAAATTTGAGCACGGCTTATAACCTTGGTTTTCTGTGCGTGTTGATCATGTATCACTGATTGATAAGCAGGGCTAATAATGTGGATTCACTATCATATTTTCTGGTTTTTTTTGGGTTATATTAACTAGGGAGTTAATACCATGTATGATATTTTTAGGTTTTTTAAAATCAATACAAACTGATTTTTGAAGTCAATAAGGATTTATACTGGCACATTGAGGTTTATCCTCAAACGCTAATTGACGGTACACCGCATATGGATGTGTATTAATGTGATAATCGGCTGATGGCCTGTAATTGGGCATGCATGGTGTGGTTGAAACACTCGATGGATTCTGGAAATTTAATCAGACCTCAATACAGGCTAAAGAATTGGTTACAATAACGTATAATCTGAGAATTTAACCCTCCGGGTTGTTAGATAAAGAATGGTTATATAAGGATGTAAATAGCTTCAAGAATTGCATGGAGGCTGCCACTAGAAAGTACTTCATAATACTACTGCTAAGAAGTGATTATGTGTTCTTATACATATGTAGTTTTCTA
The DNA here is from genome assembly GCF_041138505.1 of Cibotium barometz. Taxonomy (NCBI): domain Eukaryota; kingdom Viridiplantae; phylum Streptophyta; class Polypodiopsida; order Cyatheales; family Cibotiaceae; genus Cibotium; species Cibotium barometz. The sequence goes on along the minus strand of NC_141083.1, from coordinate 5,759,034 downwards.
AATTCTCCTAAGACTTGCTTAACTGGATGAAAAATACTTGGATTGTTGTGATATTTTCTAGGGACCATCCTCTGAGATACTCGAGTACTTACATCTTAATAGGATGTTCTACTGACTTTATTAGTGGTATCTATTGATTCTTTTTAGGAATACTAAGATGTTAATCATCTTTCATAAGAAACAATATTGGATCTCTCTAACTGAGATCACTTTGCAGCCAATTATCTTCCACTTGATAGATTACCCCTTTACTTTAAGATAATACTATATTCTAGATATATCAGGAGGATTGATCCCATCACTGCATAAACCATAAGCTATTTTGGCTGACATCTATAACACATGATAGGTCCTTTGACACCTACAAGACACACATGGGCTAACTCTTTGTTTGTCTATTTGAATGAATGCAAGTAAAAGAATCTATTCTCTCAAAATATTTTTGTGGTTTATGCTCTACAACAACAAGTTCTTTTTTCACTTAATGGAGTCACTTTCTCCTTGTACTTGTAACATGATTATTATACACAAATCTATTATTATATAATCGCGTTTAATGTTTTTACTAGTCAAGTTGTATATGGTTCTTGGAGTTTCTCTGATTACTGATGTAGAAGACTAAAAACACACACTCAAGCACTCACACATGCAAAGAAAGCAATCTCTACAAGACTCCATAATCAAGAACACACATAGACATGCAAGATAACAAGATAAGCAAGAATAGACGAGCTCCCAAGCTTGGGCTTAATAGTAGATTGTATTGCAAAAAGTGTCCTTCCACACAAGTGTGTTTTTTTAGGGAGCTTGGTGGAGGGAGGAGGGAGATTTTACTAGCAACTCTTCTCTCTTAAAAATGTGGACATTCTCTCTCCATTCCCTCCATCACCTCACTACCTCCAGCCTAGCCCACCACCACTATCTACTACAACCTCCCACCCTCTTCTCTCTCTCACTCTTTCTCCCTTATCCACGCTCCCTCTCACTCTCTGTCCTTACGTCTCTCCTTCCCCCTATCTCTCTCCCAACCTCTTGCCTTGTTTTCTTCCTCTACCTCTCCTTCTTTCACCCTCTTGTGCTCTCTCCCTCTCCCTCCCTATGCATCATCTTTCCTCTCCTCTTCTCTCTATCTCTCTCTCTATGCATAATCTCTCCTTCCATCTCTCTCTCTCTCTCTCTCTCTCTCTCCTCCTATGCATAATCTCCTCTCTTCTTCCCTCTGTCTCTCCCTCTCCCTATGCGTAATGTCACCTTCCCTTTCTTCTCTCTCTCTCTCTCTCTCTCTCTCTCTCTCCCTATGCATAATCTCTCCTCTCCTCTTCCCTCTGTCTCTCCCTCTCCCTATGCGTAATGTCACCTTCCCTCTCTCTCTCTCTCTCTCTCTCTCTCTCTCTCTCTCTCTCTCCCTCTCCCTATGCATAATCTCTCCTCTCCTCTTCCCTCTGTCTCTCCCTCTCCCTATGCATAATCTCTCCTTCTCTCTCTCTCTCTCTCTCTCTCTCTCTCTCTCTCTCTCTCAATCTTTCTTCTTCCCTCTTTCTCTCTCTCTCTCTCCTAATCTCGTCCCTTTCTCTCTCCCTCGCACTCTACTTCTCCCTCTCCCACCCTCTTCCCTCTCTCCTCCTCCTAACCTCGTCCTTTATTTCTCCCTCTCTCCCCCTTCTTCCACCCTCTTCCCTCTCTCCTTCCTTGCCCTCTCCCTCACTCTTCCTATGCATAATATCTCCTTCCCTCTCCCTCACTCTTCCTATGCATCATCTCTCCTTCCCTCTCTCCCACTATTTGTCCTTTTCCCACCCTCCTTTCCTCTCTCCTTCCCCCCCTCTCTCTCTCTCTCTCTCTCTCTCTCTCTCTCTCTCACCCACCCTCTTCCCTTTCTCTCTCCCACCCTCTTCCCTTTCTCTCTCCCACCCTCTTCCCTCTCTCTCCCCTACTCCCACTCGCTTTTTTAAAATAAAGAGATTTCATCCTTCCTCTCTCTCCCCCACTCCCACTCGCTTTTTTGAAATAAAGATATTCCCTCTCCCCTCCATCAAGAGAGAGAGCAAAGCGAGTGGGAGAGAGGGAAAGAGAGTCATGACATAATTATTTGAGAGGGAGATGGAGAGAGAAAGCAAAAGGGAGTGAGAGAGAGAACAACATGACAACCTTACATCCTTAAGATAAAAAATAATGTTTCCAATTAGAAATAAAACCAAGTTCATTCATATACAACTTCTAAATATAGCTCTTCTATCATAATTGTTATACCATCTTTACTTCTATTTATGGATGTCCCTTATCCTCCGGGGTGAAGGCAAAAAGTAAGCGAATGACGTTCCCTTCCGCACTTCCTCTAGCAAGAGACACTCGGGACGCATCATTAATAAAACTATGGGCTCGCCATATAGCAATTAATCTCACCACTTTGGTCTGCATTGGAGAATTATCATCATCAATACTAGGAAGTGGTAAGGATGTGAGAGATTTCCATGCTTATGCACAATCTACAGTTTTTTGCTTGACCTCCGCATTGGTGGCCTCCTTAGCGATATGTGTAACAACTTCAATGCTAATTTTTTATGAGGCTATCACAAACAATATGGAGGGTTGTGGGTGGTGTTCTCTACTAATAATGCTAAGATAAATGCTGGTTAACAAAGTTGTATGGAGGTTATATGTATATTTATAGTGGTGGGAGAGGTGTACTCTTCTTTTGCACCAAACAAAAAAAAAATACATTTCTTCTTTTTTAATGTCAATAATAATGGCATCTTCCCTGAAAATCCTACACCCCAATAATGAAGGCATCTTTTCTTACTTTTTTAGGGAAAAGCAAGTATGTCATGAAGAATAATGAACAATAAAAAATTGAATAGGATAATATAGCTGCCAATTGCGGGCAATAGATAATTTTACTTCCAAAAAGAAATTACATCGAGATCACACACTATTTCCTCAAAACAACAAACAACCTAATATTTGACAAGGCAATTAATAAAAAAGACAAGGTGAATTATAGTTGAAAGACCACTTTATTCCAGAAAGGTTGTTATATCATCCTTGCAGGCAAAGACTAAAGACATCTACATACTTGTAAGGGCTATAGCCTTAAATACTGTTTACAAAAGATAACATACCACAACTACATAAGGGTACCTACACCTATGTGCTTTTATGGGCTAGTCTATTCTTCAACTCCTCTCAAGGGATCCCTCCTTCTCTTCAGCAATGTACCCGTAACTCCGCTAAGTGCTGATAGCACTTCTAATCTTCATATTCCAGTATAAATCTCCGAAATTGATAGGTTCATCCACTAGCAGCTTGCTCTAAAGACTATGGGCCTCTATCATGATTCTCAGATGCTCTTTTACATCTCCACCTATTTTCGTGCATAAATCTTTGCAAATCCTATTAATAAGGGTATGCTTGAGAGTATAGTTGGGACCATTAGAAGAACACATAATGAGATCAACAAAGATTAGTGGATGATGGTGATGATTGTTAAGGTAGAGGATGATAGTGAGGGAGAGAAATACAATAAGAGGAAGAGGGAGGCAATAAGATTTGGAATTGAAGATTAGAGTAAGAGCCAGGGGTCATATTTATAAATACATCATGCTAAAAGCAAAAAGGGATTTTGCATGGATATTCCCTAAATTTAGAAAAGTAGATGCATGGATAAGTGTTGTGTGTAAAAAAAGGAATTGCATGAATAAGTAATATATTTAAGAAAATCTATGTAGACATCAACATTGAGAAGACCTTAAAATAACAAATGAACATATTCTTACCATTGACACACAACCATATTGATTGTCCTACTAAAACATTTAAAAACGAAAAGTAAATAGACCTTCCTAGAGAGTTGATAAAACCATGATACAAAGGACATTTCATTATCGTAAAACAAAGGACCTTTTCAAAACTACAATTCAATGTCATCATAACACTATAAGGTCCTTTTTAGATTGTTCTCCTACTGCTTAACATTTTCATTAGGTCCTCCTTTTTTAGAGTGGGTTGATGTATAAATATATTATGGATCGCATCTAACCCAAAAATATGCAAATATACAAAATAAATGTGCTTGCATACACAACATGGTCTACCAGTTCCTACCCTGATTTGAAAATCGAGACATGTGCATGATGGATTCTTTCCCATAGTCACCCGGTATTTTTCATTGCATAGTAGCGATTCCTCGATCTCAATTACAAACACTTCCATCTGTCCGGCCTTAATGACCAAATGCTCAAAGACCATAGCTATGTTTGAAATCGCTAAATATATTCTCTTTGGCTGCTATATCCAATATGCCACTTTTATACTTTGTTGACCGATGGGCTACATTATTTGCTTCTTGGCGTAGTCCCCTTTTGCAACACAAATCCACCAACCTCTAATGCTTGAACCTCATACACAGTAAGGTTTGTACCTCGTCCAATTGGCCATACAGCTGGGGGTCTAGTAGGTGATTGACAGCTGGTATTTCATACTCTCCAAGTATGATCCACGCTGTTGATGCAAAACCACATGACAGTACTGATGCCTCTGCCCCCCTGACCACTCTCTCATACCATAGAAAGAGATGGAGCTTGAACACTTTGCCTGCAGTTCTTGATGTTCTTCTTACGCTAACCATCCTTGGCAAGTGGCCTTGATGTGCAAAGGTGTTTGACGTATAGCCCACATTGAGTCGTGTATGTCATTCTCGCACCTCTGATTCAATTGCTAATCACTCTACATTTTGACCACCTTCTGCACCTAAAGGAATAGTGGGTGGAAAGTTTAATCTCCTCCCTTGTTTCTTACGTTATTGGTTTTCTGTGACATACTCTGGACTATGTGATGAGTTATCTTCCTCAAGATTTATAACTATGGGTTTTTTACGCTGACTAGTTGTAATGTTATCACCAATATAGTTTGGTTGTACATGTTTTGGAGTGTCACTCACTACATCCCCCACCAATTTGCTGATGATGGTTGATGGACTTGGAGCTTTTGATTTTATGGCCTTCTCCATCAACTTTGTTAATGTAGGTACTGCTGCTCTGTGATATTTACGTTGCATGAATGCATGCTTCTTCATGGATTGAAAGAGGGCATTAGCGAGATTGAAACAACAGCATCATATAAATAGATGGTTCCCTTGAAACCCTCTCCTGCTATAACCAACTTGCATGTTTTGTTTTTGCTAGATTGGTGGTTGGCATGTGCGACAGAGTGGCATCATCCACCTCCTATAACAAAAGATTAAATGATGAGAATGAAAGTTGTAAGCTCCAGCTACATTCCATTATAAAAGATTAGCTTAACAATTCAGATTCCAAATGCAAGCTGTTTGTTTTCAAATCCAATAAAGTAATACTTACCCCTACAAGGTGCTTCCTCCAATGGGGATATCTAGTATTCCACCAACTAAGCCAATAATCCATGGTTGGTAAGTTTGCAACGTCAACGACTTTACTGTTCATCCACCATGATCTAATGTGTCTGTATTTCAAGAGTGTCTCTTATTCACTCAATGCACAATGCCACTGATGGCATAGTCGCTTGTACTTTTCTTGAAAATTCATGACTACATATTGTATTGTATGGATGTTCAAGCTTTGTTCCCAATGAAAAAGATAGAAATGCTCATGACCTTTCAATATATTCTCTGGTCCATTATTATTGACTATCCTAACTGCTCTCCACTTGGCTCTAGCCTCATCAGCCCATGAAGCTAAAAAAATCTGGTTTGGAAAAGTCTTTTTGCACCACAAAATTGTTAATCATTTTCCAAAAAAGAACTTGTGCCCCACTATATCCTCCTCTTTCATTTTGCAAGTCGCAATTGTCATGAGCTCTTGCAGGCTGAGTGCCATCATACAACAGTTGGAAAGCAGTTGAAAACAAGTTTAAAATTTTGAAGAATTTTACAAGGCCAAACTGTACCTTGGATCATATACATGTGCAGCCATTGTTATTTATCCCTGCACATGTCTGATGTGATCAAAACAAACCCAATCCCTCCTCAAGTTATCGTCTCCTATTTGGCCCATACGGTTCACCAATTCCAAACCCAATGTGGCCCTGTGGTTGACATTTTAAACACGTAACACTTTGACTCGTATCCAAAGCTTGCCCAGGAAAACGACTACCATAGAAGAACTCAAAAGCACATTGTCTCTTCAATTCTAGGATATTGTACTCTACTCCTTGCACTGAACCATTGATCCTACAAGCACGTACTATCCTCTTGAATCTACAAGAGAATTGGACAACTCAACAAAGTATGTAAACTTAAGTTGACAAGAATAATAAAAAAATTAAAATCAATATGGAATATGCATTACCTTTGGCATTGAATTAGAGGATGCATGTGTTCCAATAATAGCGACAACTCCATGTTGCTAATATTTGATCCATCCTTCATGTACTTCTTGACAACTACATCCAATACAAGTTGTTTGGTGATATCCATTTATATCTTGCTTGGACAACTTGTAGCCACCTTTGAAACTACCTCTTGCACAAGTTCTCTTATCTTTTACAATGCTTGCCTTAATGTTCCCCTTTGCACCTCATGCAAATGTTCCCCTTGATTTATCATCAATTTGGTCATATGTGGGTTAGCACGCATATAATAGTACATCGTATCACCACACATTCTTCTACGTATAGGTTTGTTCTTGCAGTAGAAACAAGCTAGAGAGCCATATCCATCCATTGTAAAGCCCAACGAGAGAAGCTTCTGTGTGAGCTTGCCTATTATTTGAAAAATTATAAAGTCCCAATTAATACTGAAATTAATAAATACTCTTATTAATCAAGGTTTACTGAAATTAAGCTAAAATAATGAGCTTACCAATCCATGATATTGAATTCGGTGTGCCGCTCATAAATATCTAAAATATGTGCTTTCTGGTCATTTGGCAATGAGCTAGATGATGCCAAGCTGTATAACATATCCTCTGTCAAACAATCCAGTTTCTCGTCCCAATTAACTTGCACTATTCATCTATAACACAACACTAAAATTAAACCGCAATATTAAAACCATAAAATGTTGTTATCTACCAAATAGACAAAGAGGGAAGAGTGCAGACTTTCTTACTCAAAGAAACCTTCTCCTTGTGCAAGGTTTACCGCCAGCTGCCTAGTAGCAAACCTCCACTTTCTTTCATCTGTATTAAATGTAGTTCTCCATTTCTCTTCGAACTCATTTGCAGGCAAGATATCTACTAGGGGATCAATATCTCAGGTGGTTATGAGATACTCATCCTATTATTCACATGTTACAACATTAGTTTAATAATATGTAAATGTTAATCATATATTGCAAGTGTTAGAAGATTGAAGGTTTACCTAGAATACTATTTGGGAAAGTTTTGAAAGCTCGCAGGTGTACCAAGATGGGCGACTTTTTTTTTCTATGTCGAGGCATGCTTCTCCATCCATGCCTTGTTCATCGCTCTAGTGCGATTCATAATTGTTTCTTTATTTGCTAGTCTAAGAACCCTAATGAGGCACACTTTGTCCACAAGAGATGAAGAAACATAAATGTAAATTATCCAAAATCGAATATGTATTACATATAGGATTCCCAAAGGGCATCATCACATCATGTGATACAAGTCATACATAGGCGTTAGCACAATACAGGTTTCCATGTAGTCATAAACCCAGAGGTCTGTAGAGTTACCATCGCTAAGGGATTCAATCATCATGTGAGGTAGATCAACAGGAGTTACCTCTGAGAGGAGGAACTCTTGGTCGATGCTAAAACTAGAGACATGGCAAACAACCACAAGACAATCCACAGGCTAAGTGAGTGTCTCAGCACTCATCTTGCTCCCTTTATATAGGTAGAGCTTGGAGGACACTTCCAAACCGCTAGCAACACCTCTCGCTAGTGCATATGCCTCCATAATCTACATTTGTTGGATTCCTCCATGTAATGTGTAGGTCCATAAACTTTAGCCAGCTAGAGCCAGCTTGTTAGAAAGAAAGCATGAGCATGCGCCTAGGGTGGGCTCCACGAAAATGAACAAATGTGTCAAGCCGAGTAAAATTTCACATGCACGAGATTAAGTGAGATTACTAAAGAGTCATCATATGCAAATGGTCCCAAAGTTTAGGGTCATATGTGTGAATCAATTTATTAATGTGCTAAGGGATGTATCTAAACAAAGATGTGCAAGAAGAGAGAGTGTTTGTGTGTGTTGTGTGTGTGTGTGTGTGTGTGATAGAGATAGCGGAGTATTTTTTAGTGAGTTATGTGTGTGTGTGTGTGTGTGTGTGTGTGTGTGGGAGATAGAGATAGAGGAGTATTTTTAAGTGAGTTGTGTGTGTGTGTGTGTGTGTGTGTGTGCACGTGCGCATGAGGTGAGATTGCTTGCTTGATTCTTGCTTTGAGAATATTTAGGTGTGGAGTGTGTGTGTGTGTGTGCATGCGCACGCGCATGAGGTGAGATTGCTTGCTTGATTCTTGATTTAAGAATATTTAGGTGTGGAGTGTGTGTGTGTGTGTGTGTGTGTGTGTGAGAGAGAGAGAGAGAGAGAGAGAGAGTGAGTAGAGAGAAAGCTTGTGAGCTTCTCCCTCTTAGTGTGGTTGGATTACGGAGGTCCAAGAATTGGATTAGTAGAGCTTGAGGGCTTGGCAACCCTTGATGTCTCCATTTTTGCAAGTAATGCATTATCATGACTCTAGATGGGTTTGTACTCCTCGGTATTGACATGCTCGTTTATGAGACTATAACTTCTTTATACAAGAGGCACAGTTGCCGTCAGGAAGTAGAGCTAGTGTGATAGAGTGGAATTGGAACATCCTAAAGATCCATTATTTGCTTTTTCTTGCCCATGAATTACAAAACTTGTGGTGCGATGATTGTGTGTTGTGTTGGAGTGTGATTTGAAGTGTAATGGTGTGTTAGATTAAGCTTTTCCTAACCCATAATAACCCTTGTTTTGTGCTTTTTATTGGTTTTACTTCATTGGTGAAGATGGATGGTTGAGTTAAGCTCCCCCTTGCAAGATTGAGGTTAGCAATCTCTTTTGTTAGGCTTTTCGTTGACATCATGAGCATTAGATTAGGTTAAATAGGTTAATTAGGCCAAATAGGAAATTTTATAAGATAAAAATTAGCCTATTCTTTCAATTAATCCACAATAATTATTTATTTTGATGTTTGCATAGTAGAATAGCCATTTTGGAATCATTTGCTAAGCTAGGTGCCAAGCAAAAATAGGGAAAAAAACTCGTAAAGTGGAATCATGCATCTGGTCTAAGAGTAGATTGTTTGGGGTAGAACACCCGATCCAACCCCTATAGTCGGATTGTTTGGACAAGGCTAATACAATCATTGAACATCTAAGGAGAATCATGTGTAGGTGCCATAATGAGCCTTTAATTGGTAATAATCGTCATTGAATGTGGGTACCAGTACCATAGTACATGCAAAATCTACAAGGACTATTTGGTAGACGTATAATAATTGCACAACAATCGAGGCACTATGTGGCTAACACTAACAATTTACACAACGATCAAAAGTACGATTGTTGAGACCAGGGTTAAATTTCCCGATTCTAAAAACTTGAATCGTCGGAGTTTGATCGTTACAATCCCAAAATGAGGATAGTCAAATCACGAATCATTCCAACAAGGATCATTTTCAACTAGTATCATTTTTAGTAGAATCCTTTTTAGTGGAATCATTCTAATAAGGATTGATCCATCTAGAATCGTTTCAATAAGGATCGCTCCATCTAGAATTGTTTCGTCTAGAATCATTTCTAGTGGAATTGTTTTCAACTGGAATTGTTTTCAGTGGAATCATTTTCTAGTAGGATCATTTTCTAGTGGAATTATTTTCGACTGGAATTGTTTTCAGTGGAATCATTTTCTAGTAGGATCATTTTTAGTGGAACCATTTCATCTAGAATCATTTCTAGTGGGATCATTTTTTACCTGAATCGTTTTTAGTGGAATCATTTTCAAGAAGAATTGTTTTCAATGGAATCATTTTCTAATAGGATTGTTCAGAGATGAATCGTTCGAGTAGGTCGTCAATCTTACTACTAGGGTAAAATTCGAGAGGTATTAAAAAATTAGAAAAAGAATTTGACCATAACCTTAGACTTTGGCCTGCTGATCTTTAAAAAAACATTTAAAAATATAAAGCCTTTTAAAAATACCCAAAAATATTAGAAAATCAAGAAAATTTACCAAAAAGTATCAAGAAACTACCCAAAAAGACCATACAAATAGAAAAAACATTAGAAAACCCAAAACGTTATTATGGTGTTGGACCAAGAGCTTAAATACATTCAGGCCGAATCATTGCAACTTTATTCTTGAACCTAATGTTTGAGAGCACGAAACATTATCCTACGTGCCAACACTAGGGAGTGGGATAGGACCAAGGGTCGATTTAACCACCCTAGTAGCTCTAGATTTTAGTTCGGAAGTAGACCAGGATTCTTTCACAACAATGGAGGATACGAGATCAAGATTGTGGGGCATTAGTCCAATTCAATGTCCAAACATGGAAATGGAGGATACCAAATCAAGATTATGAGGCATTATTCCAATTCAACGTCTAAACATAGAAATGGCTGAATGAGAGCATGAAGCTTTTATAAGAGAGTCGTCGGAAGGAGCCCAAAGGCCGCAAGCTATGAGACCAACGAGTGGGCCAAGCTAGTAACATAGGGACCAGTGAAGCATATGGTTTACAACACTACAGCTTTCATATAACTAACCAAGTTCTAGTCTTCATTGACGTGAATGGGTACTCTTAGAGAGATGTCCAATATCGTCATTGCACAAAATTGAGCAACCTCTTGGACAACTCGGGAGTGGTATTATTGATGATTAGTGGGAACTAAGAGTTCTATCTGGACTCCGAGGGGACTATGTATATCCCAACAAGGGACATTGTGAAAGGGGTAGACCTTAGCCATGGCCGTTGAGATAGAAAGGCCCAAGAGAGTACATGATGCTACCATAGCTCAAACAGAGCCTGTAACTCATCCCCAAAATGCGATTTTGGTAGATTCTTTGTAAGGAGGCTTAGAGTCAATAATGAGGGAATAATGTGGTACGAGGATGCCTCAAGCAACCTCTACACTATCACAAATATTCCTAAGAACATACAAGGATCGTTTTACAATTTTGTGAAATACCCCTAATGAGTAAGTGTTACCAGCTAGCCACTCAGATTAAATGACTTATGTCAATGAAGAAGGTAACACATACACCCAAAGACTTACCGAGGAGGCAAGGAATATTGACAGGTCTAGGCAGGGGGTGTCACACCACTTGTAGCCTATCAGAGTGTAAGGATAGCAGGAGGAAGAGAAGAAAGAACCTCTTAGGAGTAATTCACTTCAAGAAGAGGCAATCTAGTGGAAGAGCAAGAATTCTCATTATAACCGCAAACAAGATGCTAACTTTTGGATTCCTTCCTCATTAGACATGATTAAGAAAGAAAGAACGAGGAAAAATAGTACCGTCCATACCAGTCAGTGCGCTTGGGAAGTACTATATGAAGGAGATAATATAATATAAACACCACCATTCCAATTAAATTGGAAGGAGTGACCACAACTACAGTCCTTGACAATGAGAATTATGACAAAAAATAAGTGGTAAAGATGCTAAAGCAAGCCCCTTAAAAGAACCAAAATAATCCTTAAGCTAGCAGATGGAAATTTAGGTACCCCTATGGGAATCATGAAGGATGTTGAGGTAACATTATGTGGGCTAAACTACAAACATACATTTGTTGTTGTGTTGACTTTGGGAGGCCCACTAATTACAATATAATTCTTGTAAAACCATTCATGCACCAATTGTTAATGATTCATGATTTGGGTTATAATGTCATTTACCTTCATCAAGAGGGAAATACCATTAAGGTGAACCTGAAGGACAAAGAAGTCATGAAATACCTATCAAATACTTGGGGTCAGATACGATGGCTTGCTCGGAATTAATACATATGCACCACTACAATAATGGACAAAGAAGTCACGAGAATACCTATCAAAGACTTGGGGTCAGATACGACTGCTTGCTCAGAATTAATACATATGCACCACTGCAATGGACAAAGTGATAAAATGGTCAAGCCTCCATAGCTTCATCACACGAGATTTTGAAGAGGAGGAAAACTAGATGCACGTGTTAGCTATGATGGACGTATCAACATCCATGGGAACACAATTTTGTGATGAGAATAGTAGGGACATAATTCCAATCATGACTATCCCAATGATCCTAAAAATAGGGATATCGGTTCTACACAAGGCAGGAGGACACAAAAACATGGAAAAAGTCTTTCGATGAACCAAAAACTATACCAATCAGAGGCTTTAGTAGTGCAAGTCTTGCATTAAGCAACTCCTCTGATAGTGAAGTTAGTGAAGATGAAGAAGGAGAAGTGTTGCCACATACACCACGCCCTTCTCAAGAAATTCTTCAAAAGGAGAGAAGCGCTACATAAAAGAGTTAAAAAACCAACCAAAATTAGAGCCAGAGTCTTGCAAGCCTCAAGGGGGCCTCAAGGGGGAAGAACATTACTTGTAATACATGGAAGCCTTGCACATAAAACCAAGGAGTTCTACTCTAGCTGGAAGGATCTAATGAAAAGACCTAGTTCAAATGCCATGAATATAGATCCTGAGATAGCTAAAGTGCTAGCCCAAAACTACTCCTATGATACGATTTCAATGACTCCAAAAAGACTTCCAAGTCTAGAAGGAGAAGACGAAACAAGGCCATAAAGGAAGGGATAATCAAGAAGGAATCTGAGCCTTCTAGCTCAACAACCAATGATCTAAAACAAGACCCTCGTCAATCCAAGAACTACAAGGTGGAAAACAAAAGTTGTGTGCCCAACTATCAAAAAGGAAAAAACTTGAGGAACCAAGAGTGTCCTATGATGTACCAAAAGATTCAAAACAAGTGGGTTTAGCATTTCCAAGGGAGGAACCTAAATTGCTTTTGATAGCCCTCCTGGAAAAGTAGTAACAATGCCCTCACCTAGGCTAGCTTTTTTCCTCGAAAGCATTATTACACAGCAACAAACAGTGTGAGCGAGAAGTTAGATAGTGTCACGTCGAAGAAGAGGATTGATAGAAAAAGGTTGAAAAAGCTTTGACATGCCACACTGAAAAAACTGTCATAAAGAAACGTCGGGTATCAAACTCGCTCCTCATAATAGTCATAAATCTTTCTCAGAGTTGGACCAATGGAAAAGTCAAAGGCTAATTTATTCACTTTGCTTTCATGATATCTGTTGTGCATTTTACATAAACCTTGCAATGTTAACAATCTATGGTGTAGATGAATTTGTTATACCTTTGTTTGTGGAGGAGGCTAACCTTTGAATTTTTGAGCAATTCCCTCTCCTCACCCAAACTTTCTCTCTTGCACTTTCTTTTTGTTTCAGTATTAGTGTGTGCTAAGGGATTAAGGGCTTTTGTAAGGGTTCTTCCATGGGAGAAACTGTTGGAAAAATTTTTGGGGATCTTCAATGTGGTTTGGTCGAGATAGTGCCAAGGATTATGTTGCAGGCTTGTTGAAGAAGGTAGATCTGTAAACTCAAAGTATAGAGGTTATACATGCCATTCCCCTTCCCTTGGTTTCTCGTTGTGTTCTCCAAACTTGTGTAGTTCCTGTGTAGAGTTATCCATTTAGTGTGACCGCTGCAGAATCCAATGCAAAACGCTCACACCACAAAGTCGGAGGATCCTTGAAGCCCACCAAAGTGACTTTCAATTTGTTTGAAGATGATGTGGATGATGAAGAATGGCAGAAGATAGCCCAAAAGGCCAGCAAAAAGAGAAAGCACATAGTGGATGAAGAGCTATTGCCAGACCCAGAAGAAGTAAAGAAACAGAAAGCAGAGGAAGAAAGGAAAAGAAAACTGGAGGAGAGACAAAATCAAGAAGCTTCTGTAGAAGCAGAAAATAAAAGGAAGCCAGAAGAGGAGAAAAGGAAAAAGGAGGAAGAATAAAAGAGAAGAAAAGAGGAGGAAGAGAAAAAGAAAAGAGAAGGAGAACATCACAAAAAGAGAGAAGAGGAAGCACAAAAGAGCAAGGTGTCTGAAGGGGTAGAACTTTCTATCCCACCATAACTTTGGCCTTGGGTGGCAACTCTGGCACAAAAAATGCAGGAAGGTTCGAGCCACAACCCAAAGCTACCCGGAGAACTGGAGGTGCAACTCCCCACTCAGCCAGCTGAACATGAACAAAGGGTTGATGACCATAGCCCAGAACATTCTTTCTCAAGCCATCACTGTAATGGAGGAATATGAGTCAAAGGCCCGAAACACTATTCACTAGATGTGCACCCTGAATCATCACAACAACATGGGCTGCTCACAAAATCTACAACCAAAGCCAAGGATTTTGAGAACAAAGCACAGATCATGGCTCAACATAATGTGGAGATGCAAAACAAGCTTGCCATGGTGGAAAAGGCCTTGGTCCAGCAAAAAGAGCTGAGTGAAGGAAAGATCATAACCTTCACTAGTGAGAAAAACATGCTCCAGGATTAGGTGGAAAGACACAGAGCAGAATTATAGCCCAAAAGCCAGCCAAGGTTTGGGGTGACACCATCTAAGGACTGAAAGAAGAAGTGCTGGAGAGCACTACAGCATTGGCAGTCGCCCTCCCAGACGGAGGTCCAAGCCTTGAAGAACCAAGAGGAAGAAGAGATATTGTGCCTTTCGCTTGATGCTAAAACAACAATTATTAAAACAACAAAGGCGAGACTCAACAAGGTGTGGGACCAAGCCTTGGAAGCACTGATTGAAATACAGGATCAAATGGCTTGTGAAGCTCAAGAGGTCATTCATGACCTAGATGAAGATGATGATGTAGACAAGGAGCATCATAACAACAACAACAGTAACATCATCATCATCATCAACAACAACAACAACAACAACAACAGCAACACCAGTAGAGCAGAAGCAACAACCTGCAAGCCAAGGGCCCCCTAAGCCAAGAAATCCGACGGAAAGGAGAAACAAACAGAAAGTGAGGAGCAAAGCCAAGAAATCCGACGGAAAGGAGAAACAAACAGAAAGTGAGGAGCAAAGCTTGGTGCAAGCCCTGAAGGAGGCCACAACTTGGAAAGCAACTCACTAGGAAATAATCTTTTTTTTTTCATTTCATCATAAATATTAAGCTCTTGTGATATTTGTACCAACTAAAATATTTCTTTAGCATAATAATGGAAAGAAACTTGAGTATGGAGGAAGTTACTAGTCTGCTTTGGCAGTTGTGAATATTTACAATCTCGTGCAATTATAAAAGTAATCTTGGGTACTTTATGAGATTGAGATATAGCTTACGAGTTACGAAGAAGCAAAGTATTGAAGCAAATATAAAACACAATAAGTTTGGAGTTATTAAGAAGGGAAAACTAGGATTGGGAGTGTTTAATTTTTTGTTAGTGTTATACGGAGCAAAGTATTGAAGCAAATATAAAACACAATAATTTTAGAGCTATTGAGAACGGCAAACTAGGATTGGGAGGTAATTGGTGTTTAAAACTTTTATTAGTATTATAATTTTATTTAAATTGATTATTAATATTTAATATCTTTTTTGAGTTAGTGTATCATTAATTTCATTAAATATTATTATATTTTTTCAAGAAAAATATTTAAATATCAAGAATATCTTGTAATGTTATTTGGAAAGATTTAGTTTTTTTAAAGAAAATTTTATATATCTTTATTTTATATATGTTTTTAAAGTAAATTTTACAAATTTTTAAGAAAAAATTATATATGTTTATTTTTATAATTATTTACTTCTTATAATTTATTTGATCTCATTTTTACATCATAAGTGTATCTTTTTATTGTATTCTTTTTCATCATAAGCGTATTCTTTACATCATAAGTGTATAACTTCCTTAACTAATTCCCACTACTTTTTTTGCAACATAAAGAACTAAAAAGAATATCCCACAACCTTCCAAAAGTTGAAAAAACAACCACACACATATTTTATTGACCATGGCTTTTGCAATTTGTGCAGACCCTCTATATTTTGCCATGTCAATTTACATTGGATTTTTATAGTAAAGCTTATCAAATAAATGTTTTTAATAGCCAAAATGCTAAAAACTTGTTGACGTAGACCAATAAAATGTGCCAAATAATGCACAAAAATAGGGATTATCATTCCTCCTCCACTTAGTTGTGAAGCATCCTCGTCGCAAACGAACACTAAAGAACACTTTGCCTTGGAGAATAAGCACCTCAAACATGTTGATGAAGACACCACAATCACTTTATCACTTCTCTTCTCTTCACATTGGACCACCTCAATCGGCACCCGTCCCAAAACGCCACACTTCTTCTCACAAACTTCATACTTCACACCTCAACTATAACTTCTTCTTCACACCAACACTTCATACAGATTTGCCACTCTAATTTTGAAAGAACAAGGCAAAAGAACCTCCCCAAATACCACCAAAGATACCCACAATCTTTAGCAAAGAAAGGAAATGAACTCCACCATCCATGAAGCACACATCAAACCCAGGCTAAACATGGTAAAAATTCCCATTAAAAAATCAAGCTTGAAAGCACTCCCTCACATATAATATGCCATGAAGCTCTTCACCTGAATGATTATGTGTAGATCCCAATTTAGAAGGGAGAAAGCAAAAGTTTTATTGTATGTGGAAAAGAAAAAACTAAGCTAATGTGGGTGTTCTTGTAATGATATGCACATGGAGTTCTTGGCTAAGAAAGCGTGGATTAAAGAAGAACAGAATTCATGGCTACCAAGTGCAAAGAAATAAAAAATGTAGCTTTGGAAACCTTCTGCATATGAACACCAGCTTGCAAAAGATCTTTTACACCACATCATTATTTTAAAGCTTAATTTGATTAAGGTTTTAAGCAAAACCTTATCTTCTTCTTCTTTTTTTGTAATGTGAGATTTTTATTTGTACCAAGCAGTGTCCTTATTTACGGATGAGAGCTGGAAGTAAGACTTGATCACGAGACCTTACCCCAAACACACACACACTTCACTCTACCGCACTACTGGTTTATCTTCTTTTTATAAGCGGGTAGCCGTGGCGAAAAATAGTGCACAGACATTTTAGCAGTGTGCCATCAACAACGTGTAGGTGACCTCGTGCTTCAGCCCTGCATTCTCCATAAAATTGTAATCGCCTCAGGTTGATAACTTCATAGCTTTAATTTCTTCTGCTACATGGCTTTTATGCGCTGCTTTGAATCATGAATTGACTCCATTTTTACCATCGTCATCATTGCCTTCTTCCCTCTTTTCTCCATGCATCCCCACCTCATCTCCTACAATCACCTTGAGTTCTTAATCTTCTTCTTCTTCTTCTTCAAAGGTTCATGCCTGCGGCCTGCGTAATGGCAATGATATAATGACCCATACCAGAGAGAAAATTGGTAGCGATTTGGCATTTCTCTTGGATCCTTTGTGACCATAGTAGCAATAAGTTCATTTCTTTGTAGACCTCGAGAGACCAGCCCCCTTCTCAACCAGTCCACCTATGAACATCACCCTTTCTTTTTGCAGTTCCCATGGCTGGCTAGCTTGATCTCAGCAATGGAACCAAAATGAACAAGCTCTCACCTTAATCACATAATAAGCACAAAACTAGGGTACCAAGGCATCAAAATATATGCTTAGGGCTTAGCCCCTCACCATGAAACCCAACAAATTATGCTCTCTTACCAAGAAAAACAGCCCACACACTCACAAAGAACTTGGCACACACAGAAAACATCATCTTCCTCACCATCCTCACTCTCATCTTCTTCCTCCATAGTTAATTTTGCAAGAAAGAACAAGAAATAAGAAAGACAAGAGAGAGAGAGTTGTGCCAAAATGAGAGAGAGAGAAAAAAGTGGAAGAAGCATGCACATAAAGGAGTCATGCAGCATAACTTCCTCAACCAACTCCCACTACTTTTCTTGATATTCTAAAAAATTGAGTACATCTTTGGCCTAAGGTTCATGAGACCTTTCATTTTTTAACAACATAAAGAACTAAAAAGTATCCCACAACCTTCCAAAAGTTGAAAAAACTCACACACATATTTTATTGACCATGGCTTTTACAATTTGTGCGGACCCGCTATATTTTTCCATGTAAATTTACATTGATTTTTTATAGTAAATCTCATCAAATAAATGTTTTTAATAGCCAAAATGCTAAGCATTTATCAATGTAGACCAATAAAATGTGCCAAATAATGCATGAAAATAGGGGTTGTCATATTCAATCTTCAATAGTATATTCTTTCTTCCTATTCATATTGTTGATTAGAGATATGGCTTATGTATCTTTTTCATTTTTTAACAACATAAAGAACTAAAAAGTATCCCACAACCTTCCAAAAGTTGAAAAAACTCACACACATATTTTATTGACCATGGCTTTTACAATTTGTGCGGACCCGCTATATTTTTCCATGTAAATTTACATTGATTTTTTATAGTAAATCTCATCAAATAAATGTTTTTAATAGCCAAAATGCTAAGCATTTATCAATGTAGACCAATAAAATGTGCCAAATAATGCATGAAAATAGGGGTTGTCATATTCAATCTTCAATAGTATATTCTTTCTTCCTATTCATATTGTTGATTAGAGATATGGCTTATGTATCTTTTTAATTTTTTGTTGGTGGATTGGAAGGTGGAACCATTGATTAAAAAAAGTGAAGGGTCAATTTTTTATTTCCAAAATTATGACTTTTTCAATGATCATATACACACAATGGGGTAAGGATATAAAGGTATATGCAGTGAAACAATCTTCTAATGATGTTGATAACCTTATCGCAATTGTCTCTGCCCTAACAAACGGTGAAGAACCATGCTTTATATCAGATAAGGAAGTGTCTCTGAAATCACTCATTGTGCAACACTCTCTCAGTCACATGCATGTAACCCTCCAGAAACCCCCAAACCCCACTAGCATAAGCATTTGGTTGAAGTAAGTATTTACCTCTTTTTCATTAAAAATCTAGGGATACATTATTGACAAACCACTTTATTGATTTTCATGATGTTAGAAGCTGGATGACATAAGTTTGGCACACATGCCTACAACAAATGGTTAAGTTGTGCTGAGAAGTGAATGATATGGATGGTCTAGGATATGCTATAGAGTTGGCAATCAAGGTTATGTGGTTAGTTTGGGACTGATCTGAGATTAATGTAGCAACATATATATAGATACAGAAAGGAAGAAGAGATAGATAGAAGCACAACCCTCAAAGTAGATTGATAAAAATACGTGAAGTACAAGTGAAGTGGCATGATAAAGTCACGCGCACACACTCATAAGAGTGTGTACAAATGCTTGGGGGAAAAAACCTCCTATAGAGGAAAAAAGTGTCGGGCCCATTATTAGCCTACATCCACACATCACGACCATATAAATGGCTACAAATCCCTCCTGTATGGATGATGTAAACATGCATAAGGATCCTTTGGGCTGATCTATCTCCAAATGGCAAAATAAGCCTAAAGCTTTGTGATAGGGATCCTGTGGAGGCTGATGTATCTCCAAATGGAAATAATCCCAAAGCTTTGTGAAAAGCTTAAAACTTCTCTCGTGAGAGAGCCTTCATGAACATATATGCCACATTGTTGTATGTAGAGACATAAGCTAGGCTAATCTCTCGTGCAATGAGCCTCTCCTTGACATAATGATGTACTTTAATGTGCTTTGTGTGAGCATGAAACACTGGGTTCCTACAAATGGCTAATGCACTCTAGCTGTTGTCAATGAAGATGGAGGTGGGAGACTTCTATCCACCAACATCAAGATTACTCCGGCTATTAGTGAAGATGGAGGTAAGGAACTACCAACACCAAGATTTGCTATAAGTCGTCTAAGCCATACACACTCCCCACCCACAATTGCTATATAACAGCTTCATAGCTCGAAGTGGCCATTGTTGACTACTTTTTACTAAGCCATGATATACATGAATCACCAACGTGAAAGCAAAAGCCGCTAGTGGACACTCGTGTGTCATAACATCTAGCCTAATCAAAATCATTAAAAGTATGTAACTAAACATCACCCCCTTTATTAGCATAAAATAATCCAAGGGATTGGGTCTCTTGTAAGTATCTAAATACTCACTTAGTAGCCTTCCAAGGCTTACTTTTGGGATTGTGCACAAACCTGCTCAACTAGGATACCCCAAATTGAATGTATAGCCTCGTATTACATAGATAGATGAGCAAGGATCAATGACATAATTTGGTGAAAATGGTTTTGTATGGTTTATTCCAACTATGCTTAAGAGGGAAACATCGATAAGGGTATGTGTCTGCACAAGAGTATTAAAGGATTTATTGTAATAGAAAGTTATTCAATGATAAACTTTTATGAGAATCATAAGTACCTCGATGTTAGTGTTACTCACCTCTTATCTAAATGCTTTTCCAATCTTCATTGTACATTGTAGATTTTTTTTTATAGAATGCACCCACTTATCTAAAACTCCCATTGTGGTGCCCCCACTTGGGCATGTTCAGTACTAAAACTCCAAGACGGTTCTCAAGACTCTTCTAAATAGGAGGTCATGTTGCTTTGACTTCTTGCAAGAAGACAAAGTTTGGCTGAGAGAATTTTGATGCATCCATTTCTTGATTAAGGAGGATTATTGTCTGTAGTAGTAAGTCCTTTAGTGTTATAAGAAATGATGTCGATCGAGTATTTATTTATTTTGGGGGGAGGGTTGGGACTATCTTGGGGTCTCTTTTCTGTGGGTAGAGGTGAGGACATTCCCCTAGCTTGTGATTATCTCCTTTTGTAGGCTATAGATTTTGGTCTATTAGAGCTAAGGTGTTTCTAATGGTATTCTTTAGGGCGAAAAGTGAAAGATAATCCCCCCCCCCCATGAGAGATTCCTCTTCCACTTTGGAACATCCCTCCCTCAAGGTTAACTAGAGCAGCATTCTGGAAATCTATCTTCTCTACCATGTTATCTTGCAGCTAGGTGTTGGGCACTATTTCCTCTTCTCCTCACTCCCATTACTTAGGGAGTCATTTGGCTGTGAGTGGCATCTTTGAGGTCCACTAGTAGCAGAGTGTGTATCTATTAGTGTTTCTATTTCTAAAAATGTTTCTTGTGTTTGAGTTTTTGTTGCTATTAAGGGGTTTCCTTCCTACTAGTTGGAAGCCTTGATTATCCACATGTTTTAGTTCTTTTGTGGGGTAGTTCTCCATCACACATACGACTAGGGAAAGGGAAACTTTATAGGGCCATTTTGAGATACCCCCATAGTGGAAACATGTTTTGGGGATATTTTTAAAGATGATGGGTTGCCCATTTGAGTACTCATCTCTAGCATGGATGTATAGAGGAGGGAAGTTCCTTACTAATGTCAATTTCTACCGAGGGGAAGAACAAATCTCTCATGGAGATGGCACATTGCATGGTTAAAGGCCAGGATTTGCCTTATGTTTTTTGGTTAGAGGTAGTTAGTTATGTGTGCCACTTATGTGCTAAATAGATAATTACCCCTTATGAAGCTTGA
Source organism: Cibotium barometz (assembly GCF_041138505.1). NCBI lineage: Eukaryota > Viridiplantae > Streptophyta > Polypodiopsida > Cyatheales > Cibotiaceae > Cibotium > Cibotium barometz. The sequence goes on along the minus strand of NC_141083.1, from coordinate 5,737,484 downwards.
AATGACAAGGAGCCCTATGTGGCTCATTTGCGTGTTTTTGGTTGTCTTGCTTATGCTCTTATGGCTAAACAACAATGCAATAAGCTAGATGATAAGGTATTAAAATGTATATTTATAGAATACAGCTCAGGTTGCAAGGGTAAAGGCTCTACCATCTAACCACACACGGATTTTGGTGAGTAGAGATGTTATCTTTGTTGAGAACTTAGTTCAACCCCTATGTTTTTATGTAAAAAATGGCAAAATGTATGCTCACATGACATCTTTGATGCACTCCTACCTTTGTACAATGTTAGGTAGCCATATGTGGAGCAAATTAATGCTCCAAAAGGTGTTGTAAATCACCCCATATACTGGTTGAAAATTAGCTCAAATTTTAGCCCATAGATCAGCCTATTGATGAGGCAATTGTGGATGATGCAATGGATGAGGAAAGGGTAGCCATACAAGAGTATGCCAAAATGGCTAGTGCAGACATTGCACGATAGAAAATTAGCTACTCCTTTGCCTAGCAAGATGTGTAGGTTCTCATTATGCATCTTATTCTTTTGTAGATCATGCTCTCATTACCAGTATATGTAATGAAGAGGAACCTATTTCCTTTGAGGAATTACATAAAAATGATCATTGGGGATGCAGGCCATGCAAGATGAGTATGACTTAATCCTCAAAAATGACACTTGGCATTTAGAAGATTTATCTTTTGTGGTAAAAAGGTCATTGGTACAAAGTGGGTTTATAAACTTAAGCATAAAGTTGATGGCAGCATTGATCGCACAAGGTAAGGCTTGTTTCAAAGGGTTATGCTCAAGAGAAGGGCATATATTATAATGAGACCTTTGCAACCACATCTCATATGACTAAGATCAGGTGTGTTATTGCATTGGTGACAACGCATCATGGTTGGAATGTACATAAATTAGACATCAAGAATACCTTCTTAAATGGTGACTTGCATGAGGAGGTTTATGTATCTCAGCCTCATGTTTTGTTGAGAAGGGGTAGGAATCTAAAGTATGCAGGTTAAGAAAACCTTTACATGGCCTTAAGTAGGCTCCTAGAGCATGGTATGTGAAGATAAATGCATACTTGATTGTAAATGGTTTTTGTAATAATCCAACTGAGAGTAGCCTTTGTGTAAAGAGAGGAGTAAAGAGAAAGACGTGTTGGGTTTTAAAAAATGAGAATGAGAGTTTCTTTTATGTTTATGCTCAGCATGTCAAATAAACAACTAAAGTAGTGACATTGTGTATATTGTGTAGATGATTAAGGTAGTGTTAAGTTTGTAGACTCAAAGGATCTGTAGAGGATAATTGAATTGCACCATAAATAAAGTTATAATGTTGTGTGTACTGTGTAAATAAATTAATGATAAGTTTATAGGCTCAAATGATCCGAAGGATAAGAGAGAGAACGTGAAGGGCAAGAGAGAGATGCAAGAGGTGACAATATGGAGAAGAAAAGAGGACAAAGATAGAGAGAGCGAGAGGGATTGCAGTATAAAAAAGAGGAAAGAGAGGTGTGCTCACACTGAAACTACAAAGAAGAAAAACGGAATCGTCATACGTTGACAGGGAGAGAGCGAGAGGGATTGCAATATAAAAACGAGGTAAGAGAGGTACGCTCACTGAAATCATGAACGGAATAGTCGTATGGTGAGAGAGGGGAAGAAGAAGACTGTTTTAACATCATACGAACAATCCCAAGAGAGTGAGGCTGACAAGAAGGAAGAGTGAAAATGAGTGGAAAAGGGATAGACAGTGATAGACAACTAATGAAAGAGAGGAGGGGAGAGGGTTAAGGGCTAAGGGTGGCAGGAGACAAGGAGGGAGAGGGGGAGAAAGAGACAGAGACATGGGAGAGAGAAAGAGAGGGAGACTGGGAGATGGAGAGGGAGAGGGAGAGGGATACTTGGGAGGAGAGGGTGAGAGCAACAATACAAGGGAGGAGAGGGTGAGAAGGAGAGAGAAAGGGAGAAAGAGGAAGACATGGGGGAGAGAGAGGAGATTGGGGAGATGATGAGAGGGAGACTTGGGAGGAGAATATGAGAACTTCGATGCAAGGGAGGAGAGGTTGAGAGGGCGACAAATAGGGAGAGGGTTAAGGGTGACATAGAAAAATAGGGAGAGACAGGGAGAAAGACAGAGATAAGAGGAAGAGAGCAAGAACAAGAGAGATGGTGAGAGGGCAATAGATAGGGAGAGAGATGGTGAGAGGGCAATAGATAGGGAGAGAGAGTAAAGTTGGTGGAGGAGGAGCTTAGGTGGGCTAAGCGGCGATAGTGGTGGTGATGCTACCCAAAATGTTTGTTCATTCAAGGCCAAACATTTTGGGCAGCATTCGAGTGTGATGATTAGTGAGGGGTTAGCTATGCAAGTGTGAAAACATAAGATTGAATAAGAGGGAGGAAGGGAGCGTATGTGCATGCATGTGCTTGCTATTGTGTGTGTGTGTGTGTGTGTGTGTGTGTGTGTGTGTGCACATGTGCACGCATGCATGTGCACATGCATGCCTACATGCATACGTGTGTTTGTTTTCCATAAGTATAATAAACAAAGTGACAAGACAATAGAAAACTCAAATGGCGGTAAGTATATTTGTATTTTTTCAATCATATCCTAAGTTGCTTTTAAAGTGACCTTGTGATGAAACAAATTAGCCTAATCTAGGATACTTTCAATAATTCTTGGAAAAATATTTTCACATGGACCTACACTACAAGCATACAATAAACCTTAAAGAAAATAGCCCAATGGTTAACACTTCTTCCAAGGTGTGCATGGGTTATTGTTTTCATCCTAGCAACCACTATACCTCCCTAGATCAAGGTTTAACAACTATTACCTCTTTTTTTATGTGTTGAATATAGACCCTAACATAGTCCTTGGTTGGTTGCAAATGTGCACTGAAAAAGTGCTAGCCATATTGGTTGAGTAGGTAAGCGAAAAAGGTGAAAAGGTGAAGAGACAAGTGAAGTCATGACTGATGTAAAGGGGTCATATAAGAATTTCTAGCTATATGATGTTCTCTAATCATATGATTTGTGCCATGGAGTATAAAGGATGCATGTAATTACTACTCTTGAGCTATACTTGGGTCTCATTTCAAGAGAGTGAGATTGATCAATGGGTTGAAGTGATTTGTGAGTTTACCTTACCAAAGCCTCTTCTTTTTAGTTATAATTCTAATTATCTCATCAAATTATGGAGTTACTTATTTACTTTGATCCTTCCTAAATTTTATCAAGGCAATGTTTATGCAAGTTTTAATGGTATGCAAGGGATGACAAGAGAAAACTTGTATGGTCGAAATTTAGCTTAAAGCAAGTACAAAAGTCACAATACCAAAGAAGTTTGGAGTAGGCAAATGAGTATAATGCTTCTTTGAATCCAATATATTTAGTCTATAAGTGAAAGACCAAGTAACTTGTTGAGAACTTCTCCTTGACCCAAAACTTGTAGTTGTTTCTCTACATCAAGCTTTATGAAAACCTTAACTCAAGCAAGCTTCACCAGGATGACAACATATGTGCAATACAAGTAAAAATCATCTAGTACCTCTCCCACATAGTTATCATTCATGCATGTCTTCTTGATCTTAAGCATAATATTTTGAATCTCAAAACCAGTAGTGAAATATAAAATGATTATTTTCAATAATTCTTAGACAAAGGGTGGTAATACACAATCCAAAGAGATGCTTGCCTTTAACTAGTCTTGGTTTACATGTCCCATCTACATGCAACATATACATATATATATTCAAAAAATGACATGTCAAAATGATTGTACAAATAACATGTATAAGCCATTTTGAACCAAAAATAATAATCAAAGACTAAACTTCTTGCTCAAGTATAGCTACATAAATAGTTAAATCAATATAACTTTTAGCAAGGTTAAGTCATCCACTCATAGTCTTCAATAAATATTCCCCATCACTCAATCATAACATTAAGTCCATATCGAAAACCCGCTTGCTCAAAGCCTAGCTATATAAATAATTAAATCAATATAAATTCTAGCAAGCTTCCATGGATACATTAACTCCATATATCACACCGGTTGTTTATACGATTTGATGAGAGCGAGGTACTTGTAGAGTCTGATGCATCAGAAGAATTTGAAGTAACATTGTAATGAGAATGGTTGAGACTCATACTTGTTCAAATTGAAAATGAGTTACTTTTATTTATTTTCTTTCCATTGATTTCATGATTGTCAAAAGATACATTTCATTTTGTTGATACTTATTTGTGTTTAGTGTAAAGCTTATACTTTCTAGATATGGTCTCTCATCCCTAACATGGTGTATGAATACACATGATTTGTCATATTATTTTAATGATGTGTATTAATCCGTTTTGATAAATTTGAAGAGCCATATTAATTCGTTCGCTATTGTGTCGTTTTTAAAACGTCTGGATGTATTGATAACTATGATTGCATGGCATGGCTATGTTTTGAACATTAATGAACTTCAAAAGCAAGACGTGCCACTAAACTTAAATTACTCACTAACTTCCAATATGAAACAGTTGAGAAGAAAAAGGGTTCATTATGCACAAAGCAAAGTGCATGAAGCTGTAGGGTACAAGAGTTGAAGTAGGAGTTAATCCAAATTTTGAAATAGACCTACACGAGACCACATTGTGCCCATTTGAATGGAGAGATGGAAGATAATAGATACGAGTGCGGTAATGTGCTAATGTCAAATGCTCGGTTCACCTACAACACTTGCACTTGACACCAAATACTGTAACAAAAACAAAGGCAAGTTTCCATGGTGAAAAGTGACAAAATTTGAAATAGCTCTAAATGAGAGACCACATTTAGTCAGTTTCAATGAGATCACTAGTGGTTTAGATAGGAAAATCTTTTCAACTGTCTTTGTTAATATCATGCATGCTCTTTCAAGGATGGTGCTAGCGCCTCTAACTAACGGAGTAGCCAATAGAAGTTATAAGTCTAACATACTTATATCAACTAGTATGCCTTCATGCATAATAACAATTAGACACTTGGGGTTAAAGATCAAAGGGATCTTGCCAGCCAATTCAATTGGATAGTATGCCTTCATACATGTGAATAATTAGACATTTGGGGATATAGATCAAAAGGATCCCGCCAGCTGGGACTGCCATTCACTTTGCAGATAACTATTCAATGAGAGAGAAAAAAGATGTAGCGTAGTTCAAAGAATAAATGTACCATTTTAGTCAAATGAAGTCAAACACAAAAATAGGTTAGTGCCATTCATACAAAAGAGATGCCATTTCTGATGTTAGTAACTTACTGCTGAAGGGGCTGATTTTGTAGGTCACAACTGTTGTATTCAAAAAATAACAGGCGATAGGCTTTGTGCAACTAGTTTGCTGAGGTATTAGAAATAATTCACTACTCTTGGAGAAACCTATGATAGCTCGTCATGTAAGGATGGTTATGCTGAGAGTACACAGGCTTCAGATTGGAATCAATGAATTCCAGCCAGCATGGCATTGAGTTTGGCAAGTATGGAGATGTCACTCACATAGGCGTGTGCAAAGTAGTCGATAGCCTATCCTCCTATTTAAGACAAAGCCACTTAGTAGCTATATCCACCTTTTATCTGTCTGCATCCAAGCATAGCATTGGGTGCAGCTTACAGTGAAAATACGGTCAAAGAAGAAAACATCTTCACTTGTCATGGACTTTCCCATTTGCAACAAGAACTAGTTTGGGAAACATCCAGAAGACAGGATGCCTGTGTCCAAAAACCTGTCGCAAATTTCTCCATCCTCTGCCTGGCGGCATCTCCCTAATCAGTCCATTTTCATGTTGAAGAGAGTCTATGAACGTATGGCCATCATACAGCTGCCGTACTTGTTGGTGGAGTAGTAGTCCCACACCTATTGTTACTGATAAGCTCACTGCAACAAGATACAATAATCCAACAGCCCTCACAGAGGAAGAAATGGAGCTTCCGAGCATTGCCTGCAAATATGATGCCAACACTACCACTGCATGCCTACTGGAGGCAACTCCTAACATCCCTGGGACATCAGTAAGAGTGCTCCAAATCTTAACAATTGCAGACACCGACATGGCCAGTACATACATATTGCTGATTACAGCAAACAGAAGAAAAAGGATGAAAGGCCGGTGGTTCGCTGCCCCCACACAGTTGCCAATCTGGAAGTACAGAGCAACAGGAAATAAAACATTATGAAAAGATGGACTTGGCAACAAAAAGGGTTGATTTGATTGCATCGAGGATGCATAGAAGACACTGCAAGTATGGTTTGCATATTCGACTTACAAAAGGGCAATGATGGTCCATCTCAAGTACACAGGCCTTGCAAGCTCGACAATGGTGTGCTCTGGGTGGTTTTGGTTTGTGGCAAACAGAACAAAAGCGATGACCCTCTAAACCACCTTTACTAACACACTCAAAACTTCCCCAAGCCATCTGTGGTAGGGGACCAGCTTGCACAAAGGCTGCGAGGCAGTAGTTGAACATCGTGTTGAAGGAAAGAATGCTCGTGAGAGCAAGATGAAAGCAGAAACTGAAGCTTAAATCTGGGAATAAAATAGGGAAGACAGCCCACGATCCACCGCCTGCACAAACAGTGTGTATGTTTTTGTGACAAGCAACCTCTAATTTGATTTTAGCACAAACCTGAGCATAAGCTTATCATTCCATTTATGCAGAGGAGCATCTTACTCACAAATGATAAGAACTATCAAGGAAATTATAGTAGCAACAAGTACACGGTCCAAAGCACGAGAGCAGTTTAGGCACCGTCCTTGCTTCTTAGCCTGCATATCATGGCTTGAAATAGCCCCACACCAACCGCACTTGAACACAGGAACAACAGAGGGAAGTAGTAAACGAAGCCCACAACCCCAGCATACTGTTTCATAACCTTCAGAGGGTATCTCTCTGTGATCTTGTCTTTGCAGCTGCCACCAAGCACAGAGATAGTCCGGCATTAAAATACAGAGAAGTTACATAATTTGTCCAAACACCACATAAAAAGATAAAAGGTGAGGACAATAGACATTAATCAAATCAAAAGCTTGCTTCCTTTTGCAAAACTGCTACCCCTAGCAACCTGGCATTTTAATGTAATCTTTTCAAAAATTGCAATGGTCAGGCAACCTGTTGTCTACCAAGGATTCTGAAGAACTAAATAATGCCTCCTCTGATGACCTACTTTGTGGTGTTTCAACCATCCAAAAGACATACCCAGCTGACAGTAGTCTTGATTTTCTCGGGGGGGCGGGGGGGGGGGGGGGGGGGGGGGGGGGGGGGGGGGCAGGGGCATGAACATCTTCTTGACATCCTCCAGGATACCTTGAAGTGTTGCAATCCAAATAAATTTCCTTGAATGTGATGCTAGAAATCAAATCTCCAACCTCATTACATAACGACCATGTTCCAGGTAGCTTTTGTACGTAAGGCCTTGTTTATGAGTAGAAGCTATGGTTAGAGCAGCCTGAACCCAAATACCTTGGTTTGGGCACAAGGTGGTAACCTATTAGGCCAGACAGTTTGCAGACAGCTTCAAAAGTTTGCCACACTATTACATAGTTGTATTCTGTACTCGTACCTGACCTCGTGAACTGTATGGTACTTTCCGTACCCTACGGTTGCGTACATAATCAACTTTCTGGGTGAAGGTTTTCCTTTCCCTTTAAGGTAATCCATAATTGAGACAACAATCTTTACATAAGACTTAATGAATTTGTGACAGAATCCTAACAAAGCAAGAAATGTTTGGACTTCCTTGACATTCTTGCATTGTGGCCACTTCAAGAAAACTTCCACCTTCTTAAGGTCTGAGCAAATTCTTTCCTGGGATATGATATGTCCCAGGTACTACACTTCTTTCGCAAAGAAATCACAATCAGACTATTTGGTGATAAAGGGAATACCCTTTGAGCAATTGATTATGAGATGTTCAATAAGCTCCTCCTTAGATCTACTGAAGATCGGCATATCACCTAAAAACACAACAGAAAACTGTGAACTTTATGCAAAAAAAAGGGGGGAAAAGAGGGCCAAAAGGTGAATGCCTTGTTAATTTGGGAATTAAGCTTGCTTTTTTGGGTGCATGCGCATAATAGCCTGCATGCGTGAAGTGTGGGCAGAAAGTCGACTTCTGTGAGCTGTGCTTTTGCAAAAAGCTGAAGCCTGTTATATCTACCCCTTATTGGCGAACATCTCCAACCATCTAAATTCCTCATACTCCTACATGCCTATTGAATTTCTGCACCTCTCTGCTACATGAGGGATCAGCAAGCTATCGCCGGTGTACCGTGTACCTATGGGAGTTGGCGACAACTCTACCTGTTGCTATTCATAAGCTCGTGGGTGATGCTGTTGTGCAGTCTAGAGAAGTACCACCCGGCACTCAAGTACATATGACTACACCACAGCTGCCATCTCAGTATTTTGGATGGCCGGTTCCTACACCAAGTTCTGGTATTCTAAATCTTTACTTTGCTTTTTCTCAATACTCTTAGCCATATCAACAATATATGGGCTATGTGCAACCTCCTCTACCTTCTGGACAACCTTCACCTGTTGCTCAACCTCTACATCTTTTGTGGATACTCTGTATTCCACCATTCTTGATTTGCAGAGACAGAACTACGCTCCCTGGCCGCAGCTAGTAATCCTCCTCCTCTACAAGACTCTTTTCATCCGAAACCTTTTTCAGGTGAGAAGAAAGACTGTGAGGAGCTTTTACTTGAATAGCTGGCTTGGGAAGTGAACCGCCTTTTTTTAATCTATATAAGTTCATTGATGCTCACTGTTTTTAGCCAAATTCAAATTATGCTTCAGGATAAGGCGTTTGCCTAGTGGAAGGACCTCCGAGTAAAGCCAACAACATGGGCTGATTTTCAGCTTGTGTTTTAAGACACAACTCGTCTCTATCAACAAGATAGACAACTTTCGAAAATTGTTTAAGATGGAGATAGGAAGGAAGAGCCTGGACAATTATTCCCACGAGTCCAAAGACCTAGTAAACCGTCATAACGCCCTTGAGGAGCCTCATGTGTTGGTTAACATACTACATGTTCGGCCTTCCACCAAATTATCAGAATGATGTTCTCCGAAACCACATACATTCACTCGAGGACATCTACACATACGCCAAGAATTTCGATGATAGCCTTGCAGTCAAAAGAGTGGTGAGCCTGTAGGTGATTCCTCACGCAAGAGCCAAAAATCCTCTAAAGACAAGAAGGGAGGGCATGTTGCAGCATCCAAGGAGGGTCAATCGTCACACCACAATCCCAAGAAACGCTCCAAAGGCAAGCGAGGGTCTACGTTGCTTACCGATCAAAGGCAAGGAAGGACAACCTATGCTTCGAGTGCAATCAACCCAGTCATCACTACAGGGATTGTCCAAAGAAGTCGTCTTTGGGGAGTAAGACCTCGACACATTACGGAACTACAAGGTAACTCTTTGATCTCTTCTATTGAAACTCATCATCTGCATAGTAGCAATTGCCACAGGTGTCAGATTAGTGAGTCTACCTTTGGTCCACATGATCTCCTCCAAGCCGAGGGATCTATTATAGGCAAGCATCGGGTACGGATTCTCTTTGACAACGGCTGTGCTCACAATTTTATCTCTTCGCGTTTCATGTAGACACTCCAGCTACCCATGGTGGAAAGTGATCACGTTATGTGGTCAATCTTGCCAAGGGTACATACGTGGAAGTTTGGGACCAAACAATGCCTACGTTGGAGATCCGCATTCAGAACTACCGGAAGGATTTGGACTTTCACATCACGAACCTTGATAGGGTGGACATGCTCTTAGAAATGTCTTGGTTTTTTCACAGGAGCCCAAGGTCACCGCGAAACGTTTCACTACTGAAACGATTCATTTTGGAATGAAATGTTTCAACACCGGGAGGTGGCCAGTGAAACGATGGACTGAAACAATTATATACATAAAATCTAACGGTTGGGCCCAAATCTGAAATTTCAGATTTGGGCCTTCAATTTAATTACTATAATAGCGTACAATCAAGAAAACAAAAGTACCAAAATCATATAACCAATCGGTAATTACCAAACAGAATTTAAAACTACAAGTCTACAATACATTATTGATTGCATCCATGGACAGTCATTTCCTCGTACTTAGTCATACATGTAACATTGAAAAAAAGCATGCCTCATGAGGTCATGTCACATGACCATAATCCATTGAATCATTGACAAGTCACAAGATCAAGATTTCTAATAACTTAAAGTTTTAACATGATTTAGTGGCAATGGGATGCACGATTAAATAAGAAATATAATAGTTAACTCGGCATTACTGGAGTCCAAAAAAGAAAGTGCAATACATCAAAAAATACCATGACACAATAAAGTCCTAGGCTCTCCTAGCCTAGTCACTATCATCACTCTCACACTCAGAGGGAGTGGGAGTAAGTCTGGAGGGTAAAGGATCCATCTCTCTAGTCCATCTAGATGGACTATCTACATCTCCACGGCCTTCTCGGCGGGCTCCTACTGCAGATGTCTCTCCAATGGATGCCTCCTAATGAGCACGGGCTACACAACGTGTGGAGAAGCGTATCTGACATGTAAATCTCATCATGTCCTCACATAAAAAGTCGTAGACATCATCCTCCGCTATCCTGGGCTGTAGTTGTGACACATCAACAAGTCTCACATTAATCTTTCTATAATCCACCTGCTTCATTGTCCACCTCACTACTCCCATAGTGTCCAAACCTCCAGCTCTCTCCAACACTCGAAGGTTCGCATTGACATAAGCCAACTTATCAAGTTGACTTGTGTTCAATCTGAAATTATGTTTAAAACACATTAGGAGTTAGAACATTCAACATAGACAAAATGTTGTCTATATTATAAATTTATATAATATGCATATTAGAAATTACAAATAAACTATACATGTTTCGGTCCTTTGTGTGGATATCACCCATAATAATGCTCCACAGTCTCTTAGTGCTTGATGAGCTCACCTCTTGCGAAAGAACTCGCAAGACTAATGTCTGTAATGTGGGGTTCAATCCACCAAACTTTTCCCACCAAGAGACAGGCAACACCTGATTCTCCGGATCATGTGCAATCTAGCGGGAGAAGTTACCCCTATTGCCTTTGTACTCTAAGAGGTCTTCCTCAAGCTGATTTTTCATGGCCCCATCAGAATAAACCTTCTCAATATACTCATTCCATGCAATCAAAAGAACACGATTAAACCTCTGGCTATCACTTCTCCATGCAGGATAGAGGATGTGTGCAACACAATGTATAGGCCAATGGAACTAAGCCCATCTCCTCACAAAGATCCTCAGCATGAGAGGAATCCTACACATGCGACATGTCATGTCATAAACAAGCATTTCAAATTTTAATCATTATGATTTATTTATGAAACATGATTAAATTATGAATATTGATTCTTGAATCGCCCAAATATATTTAAGATACCTATCAAGGCTAATAGTCGTGGACCTTGTGATAGCTCGTACAAGCCTCTCCGTGAACTCGTAAAAGAGTCCCATGGTGGCTCCCTCACTATCAGAGAGTCGTAGCATAAACACCACAGGCAATAATGCACACTGTAATCCATCAACCTCTGTCCAGAACTCATTGTCGAAGATAGTGTTCTAGATGCTTACGGAAGCAGGCGTGGTAGACTCGGGCCACTCGATCCACTCTTGGTCAACTACCATATGCCGCAGTGCATCTTGCACTTCACTAGCCTGCACTTTGAGGTATGTAAAAGACTTGATTAAGATCATACTTAACTCTAAGCCCTAAGAAAACCAAGGAATTGATATCCAAATAGACTTACCGGCACAAGACAAGAAAGATGTAGCAAAATCTGGTTTTCGCTGGCTTTACCAATTCCCATTGACAGTGGGATCGGAATAAGCCAAGCGCAAATGACTTCCGAGTCACAAAGCTTATTATCTCCTTGGCTTTGTCTACCAAGGAAGCAACCCAACGGATGCGGCCGATGTCCTCCATCATCAAATCCAAGGAGTGTGCAGCACATGGTGTCCAAACAATGTGTGGATATATGGACTCTAATATGACACCCATAGACTTGCAATTGCTTGCATTATCGGTGACCACTTGCACGACATTCTGTGGCCCAACCTCCTCGATGGCCTCACGTATGTGTCTCCATTTTGTTTCTCCTATAGTTGAAAAAAAACATTATTAGTATTATCCCAGTTACATGAATCTCGAGTCTCGAGAGTTGAAAGTGATTGTTGTGACTTTCATAAAAGAAGCAACTTGTTACTTGTTGCTAGTACTTACAAGTTACAACTTACAACTTACAACGTATCTGTGATCCGAACTCCACGGCCAGAGACATCAATCGACCTCAAGAAGGTCGTGCGAGTGCAATAAGAGACCAAGATGTTCAACAAATGCCGCTTACAGACATCTTTCCAGCCATCAGAAAATTATGGTACATCCATACAGGACCCAGGGTGACCTAAGTCCCTCTAACTGATCATGCACCATATCGATCTGTCTAGTCAGCCTTGTGGTACGAAGTGCCTCTAAACCTGCTGGAGTAATGGGCACTCCTGCAGCTACTGCGGTGAACACGGCATTCACAAAGTGTTTGTATGCTCCTCTACGAGCAATGTTGAATGCCAAGTTACATTGATAGAACAGACGCTCCTCAACAATCTCAGCCTGCTTTTTCAGACTTGGAGCCCAACTATCATGCAATGTGTTGGGACGTGATACTGCACGTGACCTCTTCCGTGGTGCTAGACTAGTGTTGCATAGAAACGCGTTTCTTACCTGGTGGAAACGTTTCGAGCGTTTCGTACTATATGAAACGCGTTTTTTTCCAGCTCAATTTTAATAATTCCCTAGACCACATTGCCATCATTCTGTATGTTTTTTCCATGCGCGTTTTCCAAGGGTCGTTCCCTGCATGTTTCTTGACGGTATGTGTACTGCGCCTTTGAAATCCCCATGTGCTCCTTGGTGTCCTTGGGCCTTGTGGAGGTCTATTCGAGGGGTAATTTTCTTTGGTACTTTATGTACGTTTTCTGTGCAGAGCTCACAGAGAAGCACACTCTTTACTCTGTGCTCAATATTTCTTGCATATCTTCCTCCCCTTGCTCTATTGAGGCCCAAGACTACCTGCCATGGGCAATATAGAGTGAATTTGGAGCGGTTTTTACAAGGGCAGCTTGATTGGGTGAGCCATGTATTTTCAGTTGCATCTAGCATGGTGAACTTTGTGTGGTCTCTTATAAGTTCTGTCATAGAGCTAAATACATTTTTTTTGGTATATTCCAAGTTAAAAATATACATATTTTTTCTATTTTGTTTGAAACCTTTTTGGACCCGTTTCTTACCTTTTAGGAAACGTTTCAAAACGTACGAAACCCGTTTCATACCTACCGTTTCAGAAACGCCTGGCAACACTGTGCTAGACCCTCTTGTGTGGCAGGAGCCTTTCCCCGAGAAGGCCCACTATGCATAGATGAAACATGGGCATCAATATGAGTGGTGCTAGCACATGGTGTACTCGTGCCTGCACCACCAGTCTCTCCTGTACCTCCCAACGAGGCAACACTTTGACTGGCCTCCTCTCGCTGCTCTCCTGGTGCTTCAACATTATGGTCAACCTCCTGTGAAGCAAGGTCTAGAAGTCTTGTCTTCTCTCTCCGAACAATTGCATCAAGCGCAGCCTATGCAATGGGGGGTTGAAGACGATCTATAATCGCCATATACCGATTGTGATCCCAACCATGCGCTATGAAGATGTGCTCAAGGACTCCAACACATGCCTGGATGCCTTTGCTACCATCTCCCCATGCAAGATGTGACTTTACACGTGTCACACCACCAGACATCACTTGCCCACAATAAATGCAGACCGCCTTCCTAGAACTCGAACGGTTGTATTTGTTGATGACAACCGTATCGAGCCATGGGTCCCTTGCAACTGAAGATCTCCCTCTCGCTAAGCCCGAGGCTGCTCCACTCCGAACCATGGTGCCAAAAGAGCTGAAAGTATACACACCAACAGTTCAATAATCAATCAATCGAAATCTGACTTGGGCCTTTTCCAATTTGGGCCCAAATCTGAAATTTAAAGATTTTGCCTAAAATTTACACATCAATTTGGGGGTCCAAATTGAGATTGCTCAACTTGGGCAACCAATTAGAGGGTTTTATCCCAAATTGGACAAAACCCCTAGATTTGGGCATTGAATTGAATGCCCATTTCTGAAATTTCAGAAATGGGCATTCAACTCGATGCCCAAATTTGGGGGTTCTTGCAGAAATTGATAAAAATGAGAAAAACCCCCAAATTTGGGCATGAATTGAATGCCCATTTCTGAAATTTGGGCATTCAATTCGATGCCCAAATTTGGGGGTTCTTGCAAAAATTAAAATTTCCCAAATTTGGGAAAATCTCCCCCAAATTTGGACATCGAATTGAATGCCCATTTCAGAAATTTCAAAAATTGGGCATCGGATTTCAATTTCTGCAAAACAGGAAAAGGGTAGAGGGGGAAGTCTTTTTTTTTATTTTAATTTTTGAAAAAAAAAAGAACCATGAGAGAGAGAGAGAGAGAGAGAGAGAGACGAATAGAGAGAGAGACTGTGTCAAAGAGAGAGAGAGAGAGAGAGAGAGAGAGGAGAGTTGAAGAGAGAGAGAGAGAGAGAGAGAGAGAGAGAGAGAGAGAGAGAGAGAGCACTGTTGAAGAGAGAGAGAGAGAGAGAGAGAGAGGGGGGGAGAGAGACTCGAAGAGAGAAATGAAATGAAATGAAATGTTATATTAACATCTTCAAAAGGCCAAAATGACCTATGAGACCAAAGTTACAACCATGTGACTCTGATACAGTATCTGGAAAAGAAAAGAAAGGACCAAAGGTAAGTATCTAGCCCTACAATACATCAGTAGGAAGCATCCGGAAGCAGCAACTAGGGAGAGTGGGAAGCTAATGCAACTAGTCAAAATGGGGTACATGAGTACATGGATACATGAATACATGAATATGGGGGAGTACAAAAGTGACAATGAGTACAACAGTATATGGCTGGAGTGGTAATCATCCTAGGAGCTCTAGCATGGGTCTGTGCCGGATGGCCTGGATATCTGCCATAGTGAGATGCCTGGTCGGACGAGCCCGATGCCTTGCAATGATGCTCTGAATCCTCCAGTGTAGGCACCATCTCTGATGTAAGGATCCGCGAACCCTCGGGCATCTGGATCTGCCCAACTGGATAGCTCTCTCAACTAGAGTCCCACGGGGTGCCCACTGTTGGGCTGTCCGCTGTGTGTCCTCCCGGGTAGTCCCTCTAAAGAAGTCAGTAATCTGTCTCTGTGTGGACTCCCTGCCAGTCGAGCGTCTGCTCCTCATAATGGACTCTGAGCCTGCGGATCTCCAGGAGATAAAAACCCAAGCATCGCTGATCACAATAGTCCATGACTCTAGCCAGTGGTCCAAATCCCTCTCTGGAAAGGCAATGGTAGCGCCCTCGAATCTCATAATATGCTGTGCAGCGACAGATGTAGTGCTCTTCCGTCTCTGGCTCTATCCAACAAATCTGACATATTCTGTCCCCTGGAGGTATGCCTCTGAATCTACATGTCTCTATCTCTAACTGATGTGAAGAGGTGTCGATCTGCCCAATGGCGCACCTCAAACCATGAGACAAATGGGTATCCATGTAGCTCGGTCTAAGTATAAAGCCATCCTCAGTGGTGCGGAGAAGATGGTCTCTATAGAAAGCCACCTTCGTCCCTAACTCCTGTGAGGGCTCTAGCCATGTCCTCCTAGTGTCCAACTGAATGAGGTCCTGTCTGATGACTCTACTAATCTCAGAATGTGTCAAGGTGAGAGAGGGCGCCTTTAGAGAGTACTGGAAGGGTGGAAGTCTGTCTAAGCTGAACCCGTGGAGCTCAAACCAGGATGCTATCTGCGCATACCAACATGAAGTGTCTCCCTCCATGGCTAGCTGATGAGAGGACTCTAAAGCAAGTCGTGCATACCGGTGTCGGGGAAGCTCCCAGGTGCTATGAATGAAGGACACTGATCTGGCAAGAGCCTCGACTACGATCGGTGGTGCTCCCATCTCGGCTCGGATAATCTCATGGGGTACCGAGGCCTTAGCCCGAATCATCGGGGAGATCATGCAAACAAGTGGTCTCTCCATCGATCTCCATCCATCGTATGTGCGTCCTGATCGATTGTGACGATCTAGGCTAGGCCCCCAGATCTGTACTCCATATAGCATAGCCGATGTGACCAGCGTGTCAAAAAGCCATAGCTTAGTGCATGGCTCCTGAAACTATACCTGTGAGCACATCCTCTCTAGACCTCCTAGTGCTGCATATCCTCTAGTCAATCTGGCCTCTGCTGCCCCCCTCATGGAAAATGTGGGCCCAGTGAACACCACTCCAAGATATGTGTATGAGTCAACATACTCCACTGTCTCCTGCCCATATGTGAAAATAGGCGCTGATCTCCAGACCCACTGAGCTGTAGTGTTAAACACCATAACCTTGGTCTTACCAAGGTTAACTGAGAGCCCACTGTCCTGTTAAAGTATCCAAGTGCCTCTGCATACCCTCTGGTGAGTCTGCTATAAGCACAATATCATCAGCATATAAGAGCAGAGGTATCCAAGTGCCAGCCAACTGGGCTCCTCTGTCCCCTCGTGTCCCAATATAATCACAAATCTCATCAATGTATAGTCCAAATAGAGTCGCAAAGAGCGGGCAACCCTGTTTCACCCCTATAGTGGAGTGTACTAGCTGGGAGAGAACCTCTGAAGTCCGCACCTGCCCAACTACTGTCTCATAAAGTGCCATAATACCCCAAATGAGCTCACATGGAACCCCCAAGTCTTGCAGCTTGCGCATGAGAGAGAGAGACAGCTACGGTGATACCTTGCTGGAAGCTAGTGCAGACACCGAGGAGAGAAGACAAGCAAAGTTGCAAACGTACGGTCAAGCGGCGCCCTCAAGAAAGATGCGAAACATTAAACCTTAATTTTTTCCAAATTTTTTTTCTATGCTACACGCAATGAAACTTTCAACGTTTCATAGCACGAATGAAACGTTTCGTAGGCGTTTCGCGTTTCAGGCAAAGTGAAACGTGTTTCGTGGTGACCCTGCAAGAGCGAGACAATAATGTTAGTTATCGGTCTCATAGGCTCTCCTTTGTTCATGATGGTAAACAATAAGTAATCTGGGGTAATCTTCCCCATGGATGTAAACTTGACTCAAGCTTCGACGGAGGATAAATATAAAACTCTTTTGATCCAAGTTCCAAGTCACTTTGTTGTTTTCATGATCTTTTAAATTCTCAAATTTTATTAAGATCCTCTGCTTATTCTGTATCAAGTAATGAATTTTCTAAGTAACAGCAAAATTGGGATGATATTTTAAAAGAATTTCTTGATGCATTTCCAACAAGTGACCAGATGGTCCACCACCTGAGATGGGAGTTGATCATGGGATTGAGCTATTATCTGGTAGTAATCCCATCTCCCAGCAACCTTATCGGTTTAGCTAGAAAGAAGATGGGATTACTCGGCAACTACAAGATTATCTGAATAAAGGTTTTGTTGAGTCTAGTAAGTCTTCATGGGGTGCTCCCCATTCTTCTGTCATGGAGAAAAGATGGTAGCTGTAAGCCCAACGAGGCATGCAGTGACAGACTCAACCATGTGTCCAAGAGATAGAGATATAGACAGAGAGCGGAGAGAGAGAAGGGAATAGGCGATCTTGCACAGCACACCACATTGAGTGGGGAACAGGCCCCGTCCCCTTTCAGGAATCTATTCAGGAACAATCCACGGGCACACTGGCCAGGATCAATACAATCAATGAATACAAAACAAACAGATATGCTAATGTAGGATATCCAATGTCGAGGCACAAGATCTCTGATGCCGAGCACACCACAGGGATGACCCACGAGTATCTCTCACCGGGCTAGTACTAAATCCAATGAATCCAAGTCTAAGTTCCAAGTCCAAATCAAATCCAAAACCAAGTCCAGATCAAGTCCAAGTCCAGATCCATGTCCAAGCTATATATCTAAGTTCCATGTCTATGTCCAAGTTCTCCATGTCTATGCTCCATGTCCAAGCTCTATGTTCCATATCCAAGCTCTATGTCCAAGTTCAAGTAGTCCAAGTTCCCATGAGTAATCGCCACAACTCCTACAACCTTGTCGATGAAGAAAACCATGGAAAAGCTCTTTCTGGCAAGAAAACTAATATAAAACCTGTTTTAATGGTTTTTGGGCGATAAAAACATCCAAAAAGTAGTTTTTAGGGTTTCTGGAGCAGTTTTAGGGTTCTTGAAATTTTTAGGGTTTCTGAAATGTGTCCGTACAAATCCGTGCACTTCCATAGAGCTCTGTACAGGTGTCCATATCCCCCATGCATACGCCCATACAAGTCTAGGGCTAACCGTACATCTGAAAAGCAAGTTGGAGAAGGTGTTGATGACGAAGAAAAAGCTCTCCATGATCATAATGATGCCCACACATACACTCCACGATCTCCTTAATGATGCTACAAGAGAGGTTCAAGCCTTTTAATACTTGAAGAGAACTCTGCTTTTCGCCAAAAGCTTAACCAAGCTTTTGTTTTTGTCTTTTTCCCTTTGCTTTCCACTTTATAATAAAATATCACTCACTTTTGTCAAAGTTCTTAAACTTTGCTTTTCTAACTTCAGGGCCTTGCTTTTTGGCCCTCGAGCTGCTTTTTGAGAAAGCACCTTTTAGCTTTTTGGTCCGACTCGGTCTCCTCTTTCCAATGGTGCCCTTGGCTCACGGTCAACCTTGTTTGACTTTTTGCTTTTACTTGCTTTTTGACCAAGAATGGTGCTTTTTCTTAATCAAACCTTGTGGACCCTGTCCCCATGTCTTCTTCCACTTGTCCGGTGTCCGGGCATGGGTTTCATCATGTGAAATAGAGCTAGAAGGGTCAAATAGTTACATTCCCTCCCTCTTACATCGCAGTTGTCCTCAAAAAGCGGACCGCAAGTGTTCCAAGCATGTGCATATCTTACAAGACAATCCATGTGTCCCTGGTATATCAAGTACATCCATATGTTTCAAGGTACTAGTCCCATCTAGTGAGCTTGCGCATCTTGTCTTTCTCCATATATGTGGTGTCATCTGCTCATTTGGCAACATCTCAATGCCTTTTCTTTGACCAATAGCTTTGTTCTCAATGGTACTTCTTCATGGCATGTCACAGGTGTTAGAAAAAAATAAATGCATACTTACCTCCTGCAAAAACTAGACACAAGCTAGTCAACAAACAAGCATGCATCATTCGCGTCTACTGGTATTCCAGGTACTGGCCAGGTAGCCTGGAGCCCAGTGGACTATCACATGCCATAAATCCAAGCATTGTCCACGCATCAAAAACAGCACACAAAGTCAAAAAAAATTCAAACATACATCAGTATGCAATGCACAAGTAATGATCACCCTGTTCATGGATTGTCCTGTCTGGTTTCATCGAAACCGTGTTGAGCCATCTAGCCACTAGGACCACTCAGACTATCCTCAAGGCCATCTAGTCACTAGGACCGCCCACGAGTTCATCAATAGTCATCTAGGTCATCTGGTCACATTGACCGCCCGACTATGAAATCCAATACAATCATTTAGGCCATCTGGTCACAACGACCGCCCGAATGTGAAATCCAATAAAGGCATCAGGGCCATCTGGCCGCAATGACCGCCCGATTGCGAAATCCAATACAGTCATCCGGGCCATCTGATTTGGTCGCAATGACCGCCCGACTGCTAAGTCTAATATATCTGGCATCGTTGCCGTCCAATGGGTCATGTCGCATCGTTGCCTCCCATATACAAATCTTACTCCTTGGGCTATCTGGCATCGTTGCCACGCACTAGAGCATGTCCAAGTAACCATTATAAGTAGGACAATGGTCAATTCCAGTCCAATATATATACAATGAAGAGGGCTAGAGGCACAATTCCTCCCTCTTGAATCTGTCTTAATCACAAGACGTCTATATATATGTACTTCAAATACATCTAGACCAACCACTTCCTCATAAGCTCGAAGTATATCTAAATAGTCCTTGAAGTACTTCTCTGAGATCCATTTGGCATCCAATAGCAAATAATTCTCGAATTCCAAGAGCAACTTTCTGACCACAGTCTTTTCTCTTTTTCTCACAAATAAAACTCAATCTATTCTGACTCTTCCATCCCTAATGAATCCTTCAAAAGAGTTCCTCCTGTACATGGTTTCAATAAACTGTCATGGAAAACATTATATATCCTCCAATGATCTAAAAGGTCCAACCGATGCCATACATGGTTGATCTTCTTGGTATCCTAAAAAGGTCCATATAGCATCATTTCCATTTCTTGACTTTGGTAATCCAAGGGTAAATCCATAGCAATATTCTCCCATTAATCATTCAATGGGTGCGATTAACCTGCTAGCTTTTGTCGTTCAAAACTTGACCATCTCACAAAACCAAACATTCTCAAACATATAACTCAATGTCCTTTCTCATACTAGGTCAATAAAAAGTAGCTCTCCAAAGCTTGAAGTGTAATCAAGGTGTCTCTATGTCCCATGTAGGGAGGAGCATGGCACTCTTCCATTACTTTGGCCTCAATTCCTTGTGCTCTTTGGTTCTTTTCCTTCCTTGCTCTCCAAGTTAGGAATTCATCTTGGAGAAACTATCTGAACTGCTGAAAGTCATGATACTCTTCTGATGACCTTGCTTCCCATTAAGAATTTATGTATCATCCTCCTGGTTGTTCCCTTCATGAGACCCTTGGTTTCCCTCTTCTCCCGACATGGCTCTGTCACTCCAAGAAAGTTTCTTCAAAGAAATCTTGCTCTGATACCACTGTAAGCCCAGCGGGGCGTGCAGTGAGACAGACATAACCATGTGCCCAAGAGATAAAGATATAGAGAGAGAGGGGAGAGAGAGAAGGGGATAGGGGATCTTGCACAGTACACCACATTGAGCGGGGAACAGGCCCCGCCCTCTTTCAGGCATTTATTCAAGAACAATACACAGGCACACTGGCCAGGATCAATACAATCAATGAATACAAAACAAAGAGATATGCCAATGTAGGATATCCAAGTCGATGTCGAGTCAAGGCACAAGATCTCTGACGCCGAGCACACCACGGGGATGACCCACACATATCTCTCACCGAGCTAGTACCAAATCCAATATCCAAATCCAATGAATCCAAGTCTAAGTTCCAAGTCCAAATCAAATCCAAAACCAAGTCCAGATCCATGTCCAAGCTATATATCTAAGTTCCATGTTAATGTCCAAGTTCTCTATGTCCAAGCTCTATGTTCCATATCCAAGCTCTATGTCCAAGTTCAAGTAGTCCAAGTTCCCATGAGTAATCTCCACAACTCCTACAACCTTGTTGTAACTAGATGTATGGGAAACAGGACAGAAGTTTCAAAGGGAAACAGGCCTAAGGGTTCCATGTGGAAACAGGTCGTAGGTTTTCTCGAAGAGACATCTTTTTGGGTTTCTCCAGGAGATAGGTCACATGCAGGCAAAGGGTATAGGAATGGACACATGTATGGTCCAGCCTTGCTACTGATTGGACAGGGGTCAGGGAATCCATGACAGAGATGGATAGTACCCTTGGAAGGTAGAGAGGGTTGGTACAGGTGTGTCGACTGTATGGTATGCTGTGCTGTGATACTCTCTTTTGAGAGACAGATTGGGAGTCTGTGTTGTGATACAGGAGCACTGGATGTGTCACGGTGTGATGCTATTCATAGTGTGAGAGGCTATGGATGGTTGTGGGTCTCATGAGAGTCACATCAAAAGCTTCAACATGAGGAAAGTGAAAAGGAAGTGCAGGACACAGTATAGGATTTTGTGTCTTTGCCTATATGAGGTGAAGAGCAAGAGCTGAAGATGAAGTTCAGGAGAAAAGACACCGAGGACAAGAAGTAGTCGGCCAGGAACAAGAAGCAGTTGAAGTGTTAAGGTGCAGGAGATGCGTTGAAGGCTATGGCTTTCGACAGTTTGTCACCGATGGTATCTTCATAGAGGCTTCATGGGTTCGGAAGACAGTTTCTTTCTATGTTTAGCAGTGGTGATCTACTATGCTTTGTCGAGGACTTGTGCTTACCACTTGGGTGGAGTGCAAGCAAGTTTTGGGTGCCTGAGGATGTATCAGATGAGGCTCAGATGGAAGTGGAGAAACTTGACGAGGTTCTTATTCCCGAGCAGATACTGACACATTAGGTACAGGGTAAGGTTTCCCGTCGCTATCCTGTGAAGTTCAAGAGCTGTTCAGCGATGGATATGAAGTGGATGGAGGAGGTTCACTGATGGATACGAAGTGGATGGAGGAGGGTGACTTAGCAGATTCACCTCAGGAGTTGCAGCTTTATCTTGATGCCTATGAGTTGGAGTCGACTCTTGTTACGGCTCATTCAGGTTCAGCAGAGCATAGGTCTGGAGCATTGCCTGATGCTCAAGAGGGGGGTAGCACCTCCGCTCCCTTGTTACAGACAGGCTCAGTTGTCATCTAGGAGTCGCTTGGTGACATCTTTGTATTCACCCGAAGGTACTGAGGCTGACAGTACATCTGCTTATGGGACTTCTATGATCTTGTGTTCTAGACACATGAGATGGTAAAGTTGGGTATGGTTCACAGTCGGCTGCACCTTGAACTCTAACTGCAACTATGGATACCTCTATGGAGGGCATAAGTCTTGCGAGCAGTCCTAGAGTTGGTTTGGTTCATGGAAATATGGTTCGAACCCTATTTGTGCATGTATGCATACACTTTTTGAGGTAGAGGTATTTTTGTATTCTGGTGCCATTGGATCCTGGTACCATTGAGAATACATTAGGAAATACTCTGCATTGTGTCATGTGCTGCATGTATGTTGGTATGATACATCAAGTGCTTTATTATGTTCATGGATGCACCACTGGGTGTAACTCCTGCGGGATGGCCATGAAACATATGTGGGAAAGTACTTAGTGGATGTAGTGTTTGGATGCATTGAGTGCTTTCATATGCTCATGTTGTACCATCAGTCGTGGGTCCTGCGGGATGCCCATAGGCGTAAGGCTTGCGAGCAGCCCTTAGACTGTTACTTTGGAGTAGGTAGAGCATTTTGAGGAGTATATTGTTTGCGAATGCATATGTGTCTCATGCATATGTTTGTCATATGTAGAATGATGCATGGTTTTGTTTTTGGCTAACACAGTTAACGTGTTTCCATTTGGTTTTAGACTTTTGCTGTAGGTTCTGAAGGAACAAGCAAGAGGACAGTGTGGCTTATTGTGCAGGATGATTGTTCTATCATCCAGATGCATTGGAAGGCCATTGTTTTTGCCATATGGGATGTCTTTGCTCATGAGATGCTTTACTGTGCCATTGAGTGCAATCGAGGACGCTTGCCATTTTTCAAGAGGGGGGTATGTTACGACCCTGTGTTTTTCTATGGACAAGATGCAGGTGTGCACGGGGACATGGTGGACAGTGTGAATGGCATAAGGTAGGAGTCAAAAAGGGAGCCCATGTGTGGACAACCCCAAGTGTGAAGGGGGCCAAGTGATTAAAGTCTCTCATAACCCATGGGGACAAAGGGTTTTGGTGGGGACAAAGGTTTAAAAACCTTTAAAAATTATTATAAAGCCCTTCATTAAAGAAAAACGTGGCCCATATGCTAATTTGGGGCCACGTGTGCTTTTTGGGAAAAAGGGGGGGCTGGCAGGCAAAAGAGGCGCCTATCTCTCTTGAGGAAGCTTGTGCTTTTTGGGAGAGGTGGACTGTATGTTGGCTGCGCGTAGAAGGGCCTGTGCAGAACTGTACGGCTGCTGTGCAGGTACAGTCCACGTGGCAGGTCAAGCTGCTGTCTGTAAGTACAGTCCACGTGGCAGGTCAGGCTGCTGCAGGTGCAGATTCAGGCAGTGCAGGTACAGGCGGCGCAGGTCAGGTTGCTGCAGGTACAGGCGGCGCAGTCAGGTACAGCTGCAGGTACAGTCCATGTGGCAGCTGTACGGACAGCTGTATGGACAGGACAGAATCAGGCGCCTATTGAATCCCTCTTTCCCCTTTGCTTTTGGCATGAAGCTGGCTGGCTGCGCTGCTGTCCATACAGGCAGAGTTGGACACAAAGGCGTGGACTGCAGGACAAGAAGGCAGGACACAACGGGGCTTTTCCTCGTGTCTCTCTCTCTCTTGTGGAAAGCGACATAAAGACTGTAAGTCTCTCTTTATTTGTGAGCAAGTGGGACTGCAGGTGATGTCTTTCGGAGTCTCTCTTTTCACTGGCTCAAGACTGTTCCAGAGTGATTCTCTCTAGCCCTTTGTGAGAGGAAGGGTTTGACAGTTCAGAGGGTGGAAACAGGACAATTTATGCAAGCTCGCATGACTGCGTGCTCATGGAGCAGATTGTTTTCTTCCTGCTAGAAAGGAACAGTGGGACCTACAGTTATGGGCATCTCTATGTTGCCAGATGTTTCATGAGGGAACAGGTAACTAGATGTATGGGAAACAGGACAGAAGTTTCAAAGGGAAACAGGCCTAAGGGTTCCATGTGGAAACAGGTCGTAGGTTTTCTCGAAGAGACATCTTTTTGGGTTTCTCCAGGAGATAGGTCACATGCAGGCAAAGGGTACAGGAATGGACACATGTATGGTACAGCCTTGCTACTGATTGGACAGGGGTCAGGGAATCCATGACAGAGATGGATAGTACCCTTGGAAGGTAGAGAGGGTTGGTACAGGTGTGTCGACTGTATGGTATGCTGTGCTGTGATACTCTCTTTTGAGAGACAGATTGGGAGTCTGTGTTGTGATACAGGAGCACTGGATGTGTCACGGTGTGATGCTATTCATAGTGTGAGAGGCTATGGATGGTTGTGGCAGCCTTGATCATGGGAGAAAGCTTCTGTATGCAGACTCAATGTGAGAAGAGTCTTTCGATGTGAACAATGGCTGGACTTGTTTGTGGATGCCGTGTGGACAAGAAGCCAGATGCAGGTTCTTTGCAGGCTTCAGGGGTTCTACTGTGACGGCTGAGTTCCCAGCCTTATATTGTAATCAAAGCTCTTATAATCAATTAAAGAAATACCGCAAGGGGCGCCACTGCGATTTGGGGCCAATCGGTGTCCGTATACTGTTTGCAGGAGCACTCTAGCTCCCCCTGTTTGTTTTCCTTTTTCTAGGTCCTCAATGGTGTTGAAGTGTTTTATGTGCAAGTGTTTGTTTCACCGCCCGTCAGGCCGGTTTACAGCTTATATGATGTGTCATGTTTTGGTCGCCAAAAATGTATGGCTGTATGTGCATGGCACTGAGGAGCGTCCTCTTGCACCTGCTCCAACGGAAGGTGAAGTGATTCCCGCTCATCCTCCAGTAGGTCCACCTCCTCGTCTTCCTCCTACTCAACAGCAGCATACTTGGGATGCTAGGGATGCTCAGGCCCATGCATTGATTGCTCTCTCATGCCGCAGGCGTATCATTCCGCACATTCGTTCTTGCACCACTACAAAGGGTGCTTGGTATACCTTGGCGGCATTGTATTCAGGTCGCAATGAGGCTCGTGTAGCTTACCTTCGGGGCAAGCCTGAGACTGACCGCATGCTTGAAGGTGACTCTATCGATCAGTACCTTACGCATGTGAAGGACCTACAAGAGCAGTTCATTAACATTGATGAGGTCTTGACAGATAGCTATCTTGTTCAGACAGTTTTGTGCAACTTGCCTAACTCTTATCAGACATTTGGCACCACTTTGCGGTTGTTGGCTGGCAATGCACCTAATGCGGTCACTTTTGACAACCTTGTGACTCTCTTGCTCAGTGAAGAGCAATCTCATTCCAACACGAACAACATGATGTCTGTTGACTCAGCAATTACTGCTCCCTTTCGTGGGAATAGATCTGGGCCTAAACCTAGCCCATCGATCCTCCCAAGACAGAGGACAAGCTTGAAAAGAAAGAGCGTTGTAACTATCGCAGGAAAACAAGGCACACCATAGAGGAATGCAAGAAGCGTATTGAGAGTGAAAAAAAGAAGAAGCTGGCATCTTCTTCCACAGGTGCAGATCAGGCCAATTTGGCTACACGTGTCAGCCTTGACACTTACATCTTCATTGCCTGCAAAGATGTCTTCTGATGCCATTGCTTTTGATGACTATGCTTTATAGTCTATACTCCATGGTATGCATTGTCTGGCAGATGCATTTCAGGGGGGGATTTTACTTGCCCACATGCAGTTGGTGATGCCTCATGGTCACTTATGCTTGTTGACCCTTATGCTGGTCTATGCTAGATACTTTCTCTCATGTGATGTCTATTGGAGATGCCTTTTATGCTGTTTTCCCTTGCAGCGGGATTGTTTCTACGGTGTTGACATTGTCACTTTCTCACATGTGATGTTTACTGGGAGTGCCTTTTACACACTTGGCCAGTGTTGGCTTGCTCTCATGGTTTTGACATGTCACATGTATATTATTCATTGTGGGATTATGCATCTTTACACTTGCCATACATGCCACTGATCATGGCATCGCTGAGAGTTTACCTATCCTCTCATAGCATTGGTTGATGCCCGCTTCGAGCCCCCACTTTCTCTCCCCATTTTCAGCTTTTCCCATTGCTGAATTTTTACTTCTATCAGCCCTACCATTGCGAATTTTTCCTCATCGGATCCTCCATTGATGAGTTTCACTTCTGCAGCTTACATTGCATGTCTCACATGCATGACTTCTGGATCCTGTTGCCTTTACACGTGTATTTCTGCTACCTCTTCTTATGCTTATCATTGGTGCAGTTACAGAGCATTGACGCGGATTACATGCAGTTCATCTTGGCATTTGGTACTTGCCTTCAGGGGGGTATTATGCGATGCCTCTTGATTTGATGCAGTTGATGTCCACATGATCTTTGCCATGCATTTCTGGTGATGCATTTATGTACTACAGTGCTCTAGCATTAGCACTATTACATTGGGGAATCTTCTTTTCCCCGTCATATAGTGCTTGCTTTTTCCATTGGCACTGCAGTTCACTCTTACTGTGGAGCATAGTGCAGGGTAGCATTCACAGCTTTATCACCCTGCTGCTACCCGTTCACACCATTCACTTGAGGGGGGTTTGTTGGTCATGTCCACTCCCGGCTAGTTCAAGTGTAAACCCAGCTTACTCACGGGCACTTTTTCCCTGTGACTGGACACACGTTTTTTCCCTGTGTGAACACACTTATGTGTGTTGGGCACTTTGCCCTAGGCCTTTTAGTACTCACTTGTCCTTTCATTTTCATATCATTATTGAGTACATCTTTTCCAGCACTCTCACGTTTCTCTGTGCTTGAGGTTGTGTGTGTGTGTGTGTGTGTGTGTGTGTGTGTGTGTGCAGGCTAGCTTCCCTCCTACCCAACAACTTTCAGTGACCCATGGTTCACCATGTTCCCGCAGCACATGCTAGAGTGACACGGGGTTATGCAGCCTTGAGCTTACTTGAGCGGCAGTGATTCCAGGCACATCTCCAGGAGCCCAGTACGAAGGGCTAGCTTTTGGACACTTTGGTCACACCAGCCTTGATGTATGGAGCAGCCTTTTGGGGGCCATATTTACCCGATGAGGATTGGCAGCGAGTTGAGAGGCCCCAAGTCATGATGTTCTCCCGTAAGATCCGCAACAAACCATCAGTCCCACACCAAGTTATCTAGGCAGAGTTTGTTGCAGCCCCGATGGTAGTGGATGCACTCTTCCAGACAGTCACATACCTCCATCGCATCAGTCACATGGATCCCCACAGGTACCCGAGGCTTGCCCTGGAGTCCTCAACATAGCTAGCACTTGAGGGCCACTCTGGAGTATGGTATGCACTAGTTTCCACTTGGTTCTCAGTATATGGGCCCCACAGGTACCCGAGGCTTGCCCTGGAGTCCTCAACATAGCTAGCACTTGAGGGCCACTCTGGAGTATGGTATGCACTAGTTTCCACTTGGTTCTCAGTATATGGGCTCCGCATGGACCCCCTTCAGTACAGTTTGGACTCCCCTTTTCTCCGACTCTCTCATGAGGATACCAACCGGGTTATCCGATTAGATCTTCTCAGCCTCTACACCCATTGCACATGGATCACACCTTTGGAGCTCCCTACGAAGATGCAGTTCTACAGAGATCACTTCCTCACACTCACTGAGGATGGATTCATCCAGTAGCCGGGCAACTTGAGTGTTCACATGTCCCATGCCATGTGGATTGCGATTGGCTAGATAATTTGGTCCACTCTCCAAGATCATTGACCTCCAGGACCAGCATTGCCTAGGCCTCTTCCTGCTTGAGCTCCGCAGACACACGGACGCCTTCTTGAAAGAAATTCGGCCCCAACCACCCCGCCCCCTCCCTCGCCAGCCAACCATCACCAGTTTCTTTCGGACCCAGGAGGTGGAGGACACCGATATACTGGATCTTGTGGACCCTCCACGAGTTGCTCCGGACCTACCTCACCGGAGAGGAGTTACCTTGTACCGAGCCTCCGCACTCCAGCGTGCCCGACGCCCCTAGTCCCCCCGTCGACCACGATCACCTCATCAGCTCCAAATCCAAGACATGCTCCACCGAGATACCTTTCCATGTGACATAGCTGAGGGATACCTCTCGGCCATACTCTTAGCCCCATGCTTTATATTTTGGAGAGTGGTATACCATCTACTCAAAGCTAATGTTGCTCTCATGTTTCTACGTTCTTAGTATTTCCACGATGAGTTTCCATGGACAGTTTTGTATCACCTAAGTGAGATAGCTATGTTTATGTTTTCTTTCTGTTTTATTTTCCATTCCATGATGAGATATGCCATGGACATTATTGTATCACTTTGGTCTCATAGGCCCATTGGGTCTTTAGTAGACGCTTAATATATCTTTCTTTCTCTCTCTCGATGAATTCTCTCTTCCTTCCTTTGTGTCCTGCGGTGCATATCTCTCTAAATCCTGTGGTGGATTTCTTCTTCTTCTTCTTCTTCTTCTTCTTCTCTCTCTCTCTCTCTCTCTCTCTCTCTCTCTCTCTCTCTCTCTCTCTCTCTCTCTCTCTCTCTCTCTCTCTCTCTCTCTCTCTCTCTCTCTCTCTCCTTTTCTTTGGTAGACGCTTAATATCTCTCTCCCTGTGCGCCCGCTGCCCATCACCCCCTGTTTCGCCTCGCCTGTTGTGCCCACCACATCTCTCTCTTTCCGTCTCTCTGTTCGTCGCCCGCTGTTCGCTATTGCCGCCCACTAGCCCCTCCGCCTCGCTGCCCCGCTGGCGCTATGCTGGCCCGTCTGCCTGTCCGGTACCCACCCTTTTCCCACCCACCCTTCCTTAGGCCCCCAAGGCAGCAACATAACTCTCTCTCTCTCTGCTCAGTTCGCCTTAGGTTTGACCCCATTTCGCCTCTGCCCACCATTCCGCCTCTGGTCTGCCCAGTTCGCGTCTGCCCACCAGTTCGCCTTAGGTTCGGGCCCATTTCGCCTCTGCCCACCATTCCGCCTCTGGTCTGCCCAGTTCGCCTCTCTGCCCGCCAGTTCGCCTCTCTGCCCACCAGTTCGCCTTAGGTTCGGGCCCATTTCGCCTCTGCCCACCATTCCGCCTCTGGTCTGCCCAGTTCGCCTCTCTGCCCGCCAGTTCGCCTTAGGTTTGGCCCCATTTCGCCTCTGCCCACCATTCCGCCTCTGGTCTGCCCAGTTCGCGTCTGCCCGCCAGTTCGCCTCTCTGCCCACCAGTTCGCCTTAGGTTCGGGCCCATTTCGCCTCTGCCCACCATTCCGCCTCTGGTCTGCCCAGTTCGCCTCTCTGCCCGCCAGTTCGCCTCTCTGCCCACCAGTTCACCTTAGGTTTGGCCCCATTTCGCCTCTGCCCACCATTCCGCCTCTGGTCTGCCCAGTTCGCGTCTGCCCGCCAGTTCGCCTCTCTGCCCACCAGTTCGCCTTAGGTTCAAGCCCATTTCGCCTCTGCCCACCATTCCGCCTCTGGTCTGCCCAGTTCGCCTCTCTGCCCGCCAGTTCGCGTTTACCCACCCACGCACGCACCCACCCACCCTTGCTCAGGCCCCCAAGGCAGCAACATAACTCTCTCTCTCTCTCTCTCTCCTCCCTGCCTGTGGGAAGGACTGCAGACTGATTTGGAGGAATGGCCCCGAGTCTCCAAGAGAAACTCGAGGCCCTCGAGATGGCAATGAAGACACTAATCAAGGAGAACAAGAAGACATCCGATTCCAACCTCAATGAGGTGGAAAACAAACTACACAAGCACATCATAGCTCTCGAAGCACGGATCACGAACCTCGAATAAGAGAACACGGCACTCAAGGAGGAGGTGAGTGCATTGAAAGTGGAAATGGTAGCCATCAAGAATGCTGAGAAGGAAGAAGGGGAGATCAATGACAACACTCTCACGGCCATCAAAGAAGAGATCTCCAAGGAGATCACAAAGGACATGGAGGGAAAGCTCGAAGCCAAGCAGTCAGGATGGGTCGAGGTGGTGAAGAAGAACATCCGTAAAGAAGTGAGGGAGGAGACTCAAAGGGAAGAAAACCAAATCATTCACACCACCATTGAGGAGGAGAAGATGAGGCATGCCTGCCGCCTCAACATTCGAGTCACAGGTATAGCCGAGACACCCGACTCCACTCCCGAGAAAGATGGACAGCTTCTATGCATGAAGCTCGGCTACAAGGAAGAGCACCCTATCCCCTTCACCAAAGCATGGAGAGCCGGGAAAGACTCAACACGCAAGCGAGCCCTCATCCTACAGTTTGCAGGAGAGACGGAGAGGGTCACCTTCATGAGGAAGAGGGTCATACTACGGGGTTTAGAGGGAGCTCCTATTTTCTTGGATGATGATCTCACGAGGATGCAGCTTGAGCATAGGAGAACTTGCATGCCACGAGTCTTACACGCGAGGAGAGAAGGCAAGAAGGCCTTCTATCGAGATGGTCGGGTCATCATTGATGGCCGGCCCATGGATTAGCGGTTTGGGGCCTATGGGACACAGACCAAGCCACTGACAGAGATACACATGGCAGTATGGAACTGTAATGGTTCACTATGGGTGCAGCCTGGACGACTGGAGCATGTTATGGTGGGGAGAGACATCATACTTCTGACAGAGACACATCAGAGCCCAGAGAGAGGGCTACCTCGAGTATAGGGATTCCAGTGGGAGTCAGCATACAGAAGGACCACACGCCAGGGTACCTCGAGAGCGTCGGGGGGAGTAGCAGTCCTATTCAGACGGGAGCTACAGGGGAGACTGAGAGTGGTAGCACAGGATCCAGAGGTCAGATACATGTGGATCAACTTACAGCTCTCACAGGACAGGGTTATATACATAGCTCTATGTTACTTTTCTCCATCAAGATCCTCCTATGTCATTACAGAGGACATGCCACAGGAGGAGGAGACAGGAGCCTCGCCATACACTTGTCTGTCAGAGGAGATTATGCATTATTCTACACTAGGGGAAGTATTTCTTACGGGCAACTTCAATGCCCACACACAGAGCAGACAGTGTGAGGTGTATGACTATGATGACATGGAGATCCTCCACCCTGTGGATCCAGAGGAGATAGGGGCTAGTCGGGCATCAGAGGACACTGGACCAGACAGAGGACATTATGGGGACCACTTACTAGAGTTGGGAGCCAGGCATCGTCTCGTTATTTATAACGGGATGCTACAGTGGCCGGGATCAGGAGGGCTGACATGCTTCCCACATGGGGGTCATACACGGACCGGAGGCACGGTGGTAGACTACATTATGGGGTCTTTGGAGGCATCACAGCTTGTCACCTCATTCTCCATTCCACCTCGTCCTATTGGGGCAGATCATACATACTTGGCATTTTCACTAGCCGGATCACCAGTATCACCAGCCCCCCACATACCGACGCCACACACTACCATCTACTTCACACATGACATGGCAGACATATACACTGGCAGAGTAGAGGATGGGCTCCTACTCATGGATCCCCTAGCATCTATGGATACCATTACAACCCAGCTCGCATCACTCCTACACACGGCTGCATTACAGAGCTTTCCACATCGTGTACACTCAGGAGAGCCTGCGAGACCTGGGACTATGCCCCAGAACAGATGGTATGATGACGAGTGCAGAGCCCTATACTCACGGCTCCGCATACAGAGAGCCTTGGGAGCCATCACAGAGCAGGAGTTGAGGAGAGAGATGAGGAGACTTACTCGCCGCAAAAGGCGGGCCTTCGCAGAGATACAGGAGCTAGAGATCTTTCATTTCTTCATGAGTAGAGATAGCCCTGTCTCATGGCGGCACTTCAGAGAGCCCCGGACCGCGACACCTATTGCAGACCCACAGACATGGCACACATATGCAGAGGGTCTATACCATGCCCCACAACAGCCACCTATACCTCAGCCACAGGAGCCTCGACCTACCACAGCTAGCTTCTTTACCCACTCGATGGTACAGGAAGCTATCCGCCGCCTACAGCATGGACGGGCCGCCGACCGTATGGGCCTGCACGGTGAGCATCTCATATATGCAGTAGATTCTTTGGCTCCTTTCCTTGCACACCTGTTTAACAGGGCACTAGCAGAGGGTTTGCCTGCGGAGTGGACGATGCACACCATTGTGCCGATTCACAAAACAGGGGATATGCTCGATCCGAGCAACTACAGGACAGTTATGGTTGGCCACGTGCTGGCCAAACTCTATGGTGCAGTGCTGGAGCAAGAGCTTAGCTTATATGCTGAGCGAGCAAGTTTACGCTCATCAGGGCAGGCAGGCTTCAGGAGAGCTTTCTCTACCACTGACCATGTATTCACTTTGAGATGTATGATTGATCAGGCCAGAGTGAGGAAGAGAAAGCTCTATTGCTGCTTTGTGAATTTCCGCAAGGCATTTGACACAGTACCACGAGAGAGGCTCTTTCAGCGCCTGCAGTCTCTTGGCATACCAGCAGATATGACATGGGGCATCTATGCATTATATGAGCAGGTTTTTGGGCGAGTCAGATGTCCAAGAGGTATGTCCGAGACTATTGCTAGCACCATTGGTGTGAAGCAAGGATGCCCACTTTCCCCCACGCTATTTGGGTTATACATTGATGAGGTGGCTAACTTCATTACACGAGGAGGCAGAGATGGAGTTGATTTAGCAGGTACCTTAGTACATATTATGCTCTATGCTGATGATATTGAGTCCCCACGTGGTCTACAGCAGCATCTACATGCACTCGATGATTTCTGCACACAGAGGGGTCTTACTATGAACCTTGGGAAAACCAAGGTTATGGTCTTTCATACATCGAGACAAGGCAGGAGTCAGCTGACATTCACTCTCGCAGGATGCCAGGTGGAGGTGGTGACATCATACGTGTACCTAGGGGTTACCTTCTCTGCAGCAGCCACACGCTTTACCATGGGTTCAGCAACCAGAGCTAGATTGACACGAGGATATGCAGCATTGGCTATGCTAGAGAGACAGTGCCACCAGGCGCATTTTCAGGAGCCCCGGACGAAGGGGTGGCTATTTGACACATTAGTCACACCGGCATTGATGTATGGAGCAGCAGTATGGGCGCCAGGCCTTGCTACCCATTGGTGGACACAGATAGAGAGACCACAGGCCCTCATGATGGCACGCATGATACGCAGCAAACCGTCAGTACCTCATGACATTATCCGAGCAGAGTTTGCTGCGCCTCCTATGATGGTAGAGGCCATATTTCAGACTATATGCCTGCTAGACAGATTCAGAGAGATGCCACAGGACAGATTATCATACAGAGCTTTTCAGGCATCTAGACAGTTGGCTTAGGTAGGAGACAGAGGATCATGGTATGCACAGGTCACACATTGGTTCTCACAGCATGGCCTAGACATGGATCATCTACCACCATTCCAGTATGACAGGGATGCACCACATATCCGTCTCTCTCATAGTGAGAGGCACAGAGTATTGAGACAGGATCTATGGCAGCTCTATACACGAGAGACATGGATATCGCATACACAGCCTCTTCCACCGAAGATGCTATACTACAAAGATCACTTCATGAGTATCACTGATGATGGATTTATAGAGAGGCCTAGATACATGGAGGGCTTTTTACCACACGGCTCCCGAGTGGCTATTGGTCAGCTCAGAGTTTCATCACACCGATTGGAGATTGAGACTGGCAGAGCAGCACGGATCCCTCGAGAGGAGAGGGTATGCAGATTGTGCAGAGAGGAGGTGGAGAGTGAGGAGCATTATGTATGCAGATGCAGAGCATATACAGCCATGAGAGAGAGAGATCCCATTTTATTCAGAGAGCCACATTCCCTACGCCAGATCTTTGAGGCAGCAGACCAGTGCATACTGGGGAGATACATTCTAGACATACAGCGCCACAGAGAGACATTATTACAGGCTCAGACAGCTCCAGAGGGGGGGGCGACAGACACAGATTACTACATTTTTTCAGAGATCCATACCCCTCCCAGCCCCTACACGGCAGGGAATTACTCTCCAGAGAGCAGAGACACTTAGAGCCCGCAGGAGACAGAGGACACCTGGCTTTCGGACACCACGCCTATACCAAAGAGAGATGACAGAGATCAGAGCTCAGTTTCACAGAGAGGGTGCGGAGCAATTGGCTCGCTTCAGAGCACACCCAGGCATGTTCTTCAGGGAGCTGCGGACACCCCCTTCACTGATGTATACCATTTTATTACCCCAGTATGGTACAGGATGGAGCTAGCTAGGTTGCATATCATGATTGTATACTCCATGCATATAGCTTTGCATTCTCCTAGTAGTAGAGCTCCGTCCCCTGCACACCCAGATTCAGCTTTTTTATTCAGTACTTTTTCATTTTGTTGGGATGACAGAGGATACCCCATACAGGTACTCCGATTTGTCTCATAGGCCGAGTTCGGTCTTTTGGAAGACGTTAATAAAATCTTTCTTTATTTCTTTCTTTCTCTCTCTCTCTCTCCTCCCTGCCTGTGGGAAGGGCAATCTTGAGGAATGGCGCCGAGTCTCCAAGAGAAACTCGAGGCCCTCGAGACGACAATGAAGACACTAATCAAGGAGAACAAGAAGACATACGATTCCAACCTCAATGAGGTGGAGAACAAACCACACCGGCACATCATGGCCCTCGAAGCACGGGTCACGGACCTTGAACAAGAGAACATAGCACTCAAGGAGGAGGTGAGTGCATTGAAAGTGGAACTGGTAGCCGTCAAGAACACCGAGAAGGAAGAAGGGGAGATCAATGAAAACACCCTCACGGCCATCAAAGAAGAGATCTCCAAGGAGATCACAAAGGACATGGAGGGAAAACTCGTAGCCAAGCAGTCAGGATGGGTTGAGGTGGTGAAGAAGAACATCCGTAAAGAAGTGAGGGAGGAGACTCAAAGGGAAGAACATCAAATCATTCACACCACCATTGAGGAGGAGAAGATGAGGCATGCCCGCCGCCTCAACATTCGAGTCATAGGTATAGCCAACTCCACTCCCGAGAAAGATGGACAGCTTCTATGCATGAAGCTAGGCTACAGGGAAGAGGACCCTCTCCCCTACACCAAAGCATGGAGAGCCGGGAAAGACTCAACACGCAAGCGAGCCTACAGTTTGCAAGAGAGACGGAGAGGGTCACCTTCCTGAGGAAGAGGGTCATACTACGAGGCTTAGAGGGAGCTCCTATTTTCTTGGATGATGATCTCACGAGTCTTACACGCGAGGAGAGAAGGCAAGAAGGCCTTCTATCGAGATGGTCGGGTCATCATTGATGGTCGGTCCATGGATTAGCAGTTTGGGGCCTATGGGACACAGACCAGGCCACTGACAGAGATACACATGGCAGTATGGAACTGTAATGGTTCACTATGGGTGCAGCCTGGACGACTGGAGCATGTTATGGTGAGGAGAGACATCATACTTCTGACAGAGACACATCAGAGCCCAGAGAGAGAGCTACCTCGAGTAGAGGGATTAGCAAACAGGAGGACCACACGCCAGGGTACCTCGAGAGGGTCGGGGGGGGTAGCAGCTCTATTCAGACGGGAGCTATAGGGGAGACTGAGAGTGGTAGCACAGGATCCAAAGGCCAGATAGATATGGATCAGATTACAACTCTCAAAGGACAGGGTTATATACATAGCCCTATGTTACTTTCCTCCATCAGGATCCTCCTATGTCATTACAGAGGACATGCCACAGGAGGAGGAGACAGGAGCCTCGCCATACACTTGTCTGTCAGAGGAGATTATGCATTATTCTACACTAGGGGAAGTATTTCTTACGGGTGACTTCAATGCCCACACACAGAGCAGACAGTGTGAGGTGTATGACTGTGATGACATGGAGATCCTCCACCCTGTGGATCCAGAGGAGATAGGGGCTAGTCGGGCATCAGAGGACACTCGACCAGACAGAGGACATTATGGAGACCACTTACTAGATTTGGGAGCCAGGCATCGTCTCGTTATTTATAACGGGATGCTACAGTGGCCGGGATCAGGAGGGCTGACATGCTTCCCACATGGGGGTCATACACGGACCGGAGGCACGGTGGTAGACTACATTATGGGGTCTTTGGAGGCATCACAGCTTGTCACCTCATTCTCCATCCCACCTCGTCCTATTGGGGCAGATCATACATACTTGGCATTTTCACTAGCCGGATCACCAGTATCACCACCCCCCACATACCGACGCCACAACTACCATCTACTTCACACATGACATGGTAGACATATACACTGGCAGAGTAGAGGAGGGGCTCCTACTCATGGATCCCCTGGCACCTATGGATACCATTACAGCCCAGCTGGAATCACTCCTACACACGGCTGCATTACAGAGTTTCCCATATCGTGTCCACTCGGGAGAGCCTGCGAGATCTGGGACTATGCCCCAGAAGAGATGGTATGATCACGAGTGCAGAGCCCTATACTCACGGCTCCGCATACAGAGAGCCATGGGAGCCATCACAGAGAAGGAGTCGAGGAGAGAGACGAGGAGACTTACTCGCCACAAAAAGCCATCACAGAGAAGGAGTCGAGGAGAGAGATGAGGAGACTTACTCGCCACAAAAGGCGGGCCTTCGCAAAGATACAGGAGCTAGAGATCTTCCATTTCTTCATGAGTAGAGATAGCCCTATCTCATGGAGGCACTTCAGAGAACCCCGAACACCCACACCCATTGCAGACCCACAGACATGGCACACATATGCACAGGGCCTATATACCACGCCCCACAGTAGCCACCTATACCTCAGCCACAGGAGCCTCGACCTACCACAGCTAGCTTCTTTACCCACTTGATGGTAAAGGAAGCTATCCGCCGCCTACAGCATGGACGGGCCGCCAACCATATGGGCCTACAGGGTGAGCATCTCATATATGCAGTAGATTCTTTGGCTCCTTTCCTTGCACACCTGTTTAACAGGGCACTAGCAGAGGGTTTGCCTGCGGAGTGGACAATGCACACCATTGTGCCGATCCACAAAACAGGGGATATGCTCGATCCGAGCAACTACAGGACGGTTATGGTTGGCCACGTGTTGGCCAAACTCTATGGTGCAGTGTTGGAGCAAGAGCTTAGCTTATATGCTGAGCGAGCAGGTTTACGCTCATCAGGGCAGGCAGGCTTCAGGAGAGCTTTCTCTACCACTGACCATGTATTCACTTTGAGATGTATGATTGATCAGGCCAGACTAAGGAAGAGAAAGCTCTATTGCTGCTTTGTGGATTTCCGCAAGGCATTTGACACAGTACCACGAGAGAGGCTCTTTCAGCGCCTGCAATCTCTTGGCATACCAACAGATATGACATGGGGCATCTATGCATTATATGAGCAGGTTTTTGGGCAAGTCAGATGCCCAGGAGGTATGTCCGAGACTATTGCTAGCACCATTGGTGTGAAGCAAGGATGCCCACTTTCCCCCACGCTATTTGGGTTATACATTGATGAGGTGGTTGACTTCATTACACGGGGAGGCGGAGATGGAGTTGATCTAGCAGGTACCTCAGTACATATTATGCTTTATGCTGATGATATTGTATTAGTGTCTGAGTCTCCAGGAGGTCTACAGCAGCATCTACATGCACTCGATGATTTCTACACACAGAGGGGTCTTACTGTGAACCTTGGGAAAACCAAGGTTATGGTCTTTCATACATCGAGATAGGGCAGGAGTCAGCTGACATTCACTCTCGCAGGACGCCAGGTGGAGGTGGTGACATCATACGTGTACCTAGGGGTTACCTTCTCTGCAGCAGCCACGCGCTTCACCATGGGTTCAGCAACCAGAGCTAGATTGACACGGGGATATGCAATATTGACTATGCTAGAGAGACAGTGCCACCAGGCACATTTTCAGGAGCCCCGGACGAAGGGGTGGCTATTTGACACATTAGTCACAGCGGCACTGATGTAAGGAGCAGCGGTATGGGCGCCAGGCCTTGCTACCCATTGGTGGACACAGATAGAGAGACCACAGGCCCTCATGATGGCACGCATGATATGCAGCAAACCGTCAGTACCTCATGACATTATCCGAGAAGAGTTTGCTGGGCCTCCTATGATAGTAGAGGCCATATTCCAGACTAAATGCTTGCTAGACAGCTTCAGAGAGATGCCACAGGACAGATTGTCATACAGAGCTTTTGAGGCATCTAGACAGCTGGCTGAGGCGGGAGACAGAGGATCATGGTATGCACAGGTCACACATTGGTTCTCACAGCATGGCCTTGACATGGATCATCTACCACCATTCCAGTATGACAGGGATGCACCACATATCCGTCTCTCTCATAGTGAGAGGAACAGAGTATTGAGACAGGACCTATGGCAGCTCTATACACGAGAGACATGGATATCGCCTACACAGCCTCTTCCACCGAAGATGCTATACTACAAAGATCACTTCATGAGTATCACTGATGATAGATTTATAGAGAGGCCTAGATACATGGAGGGCTTTTTACCACACGGCTCCCGAGTAGCTATTGGTCAGCTTAGAGTCCCATCACATCGATTGGAGATCGAGACTGGCAGAGCAGCACGGATCCCCCGAGAGGAGAGGGTATGCACATTGTGCAGAGAGGAGGTGGAGAGTGAGGAGCATTATGTATGTAGATGCAGAGCATATATACAGCTATCAGAGAGAGATATCCCATTTTTTTCAAAGAGCCACATTCCCTACGCCAAATCTTTGAGGCAGCAGACTAGCGCATACTGGGGAGATTCATTCTAGACATACAGCGTCACAGAGAGACATCGTTACAGGCTCAAACAGCTCCAGAGGGGGGACGACAGACACAAATCACTATATTTTTTCAGAGATCCATCCTACTCCCAACCCCTACACAGCAGGGAATTACTCTCCAGAGAGTAGAGACACTCAGAGCCCGTAGGAGACAGAGGACACCTGGCTTTCGGACACCACGCCTATACCAGAGAGAGATGACAGAGATCAAAGCTCAGTTTCACAGAGAGGGTGCGGAGCGACTAGCTCGCTTCAGAGCAGACCCAGGCATGTTCTTCAGGGAGCTGTGGACACCCCCTTCATTGATGTATACCATTTTATACCCCCAGTATGGCACAGGATGGAGCTAGCTAGGTTGCATATCATGATTGTATACTCCATGCATATAGCTTTGCATTCTCCTAGTAGTAGAGCTCCATCCCCTACCCCACTCATTGTACTTATTGCACACCCAGATTCAGATTTTTAGTTCAGTACTTTTTCATTTTGTTGGGATGACAGAGGATACCCCACACAGGTACACTGATTTGTCTCATAGGCCGAGTTCGGTCTTTTGGAAGACGTTAATAAAATCTTTCTTTCTTTCTCTCTCTCTCTCTCTCTCTCTCTCTCTCTCTCTCTCTCTCTCTCTCTCTCTCTCTTCCCTCCTCTCTCTCTCTTTTCCCCCCTCTCTTTGTAACTTGAGGTGGATAATCTTTTTTCTTCTCTCTCAATGTGATTTAGCATTATGGTTTATCTTCTATCCTCTGCCTCATAAGTGATCCTACAAATTTGATGGCATGAGAACAACCTCTTGCTACATGGACACTCCTTCCATGGATGTACTCCTCTACATTGAAATCGGCATTGGCATCACATATGTACCTTTTTTTTTAATGCTTATTCACCGGGACAATGAACTCTCATAACCTGGGATATCTCTAGCACGGCTGTTTGCCCGGATGTGTGTGTTATGTATGAGTTGTACTCATGGTTGTAATGAGAAAGGAGAGAAGATGTGCGTGTGTGAGATATCTCATATACATATGGGTGTGAAGGTGCCTTGAAGTTGTATAAAAAAGACTTGTACTTGAGTTCGAAAATGATTCGATTGCAATACTGCTTGTGCTTTTGTGCCTTACATTTTGCACACTAGCTCTCAGTTCATCTTGTCTATTCATTTGTGTTGTCAATAGTTTAGCCAGGGCATTCGAATCAGCTACAGATACATGCACGGGCATGTGCCTCTATGTCCTTCCGCATACCTGGCCAAAAGTAATACTGCTCAATCATGTGCATAGTAGGCATTATGCCTCTATGACTAGCATATGGACAAGCATGGAGCTCATCCAAAACCTTTTGCCTCATGTCAGACACCACACATAGGCAATTATCTTTCATAAGATAACCCTCTTTGATCACATATGAGACATATGCATGAACACCATCAAATCAGTCCAAATAGTGGCAATTCAACATCCGTATGATACAAATCACGCATGGCAAACAAGTCTCCATGAGAGGCAACCAAGATAGCTGCTGCATACGGCTTACGTGACAATGCATCTGGCACTACATTCTTCTTTCTTGGGGTGTGCAAAATCTGAAAATGAAACATAGAGAGGAAATTGGCCATGCTCATATGCTTCTCCAACCATTTAGTTCGGGTAAGAAAATATCTCAAACTCTGGTGAGATCTATCTTCACAGTAAAATCAACCCCAAGAAGGTAATTTTTCCATATGGTTAATGTATGAATTACAACCAAGAGCTCTTTCTCATAAATGCCAAGAGAGAGCTTTGCATCATGCAATCTACGGCTCTCATAAGCCACAACATGTCCCTCTTGATTAAGGACAACTTCTATGCAATTTCCAGATACATCACATTCCACACTGAATGGCTTTTGCAAATCTGGAATGATCAACACTGGACCATGTGTAGTTGCACGAGAAATGCATCTCTCTCTATACAATATGCCTAAGATAGTGTTTCTGTGACAAGAAGAACTCACTCTTCATTGCATTCATGAAGAGTTTATACTTAAGGAGTTCTTCAAAATAATCTCTATGCTCTTCTTCGGTCTTCGAGAAGATTAGGATGTTATCAGAGAAGACACCTGTACATTTCCTATACCCACGAAACATGCAATCCATCATTCTATTGAATGTAGCCGGGACATTCATAAGACCACAAGGCATAACAAGATACTCATAAAGCCCAAATGTTGTCCTGAAAGCAATTTTATATAAATCCCCAGACACCACACGCACTCGATGGTACCCACTCTTGAGATCAATTCCGCTAAAGCATGTCAATCCATCCCACTTGTCAAGGATGTCGTCTATGTGTGGAATCAGAAACCGGTTCTTGATAGTGAGCTTATTCAAAGCTCTATAATCCACACATACGAAAAGATACATCCTTCTTTTGAACCAAGAGGACGGGTGAACAATATAGAGAAGAGCTTGGCTGAACCAACCCTTCTCAAGAACCTCATTTACCTGCTTCATGATCTCCTCTCTTTGGGATACACTCACACGACAAGCTAGCCTATTAGGTGGTGAGCTACCAAGTACAAGATCAATGCGATGATCTTCCAATCGTACGGGTGGCAGCTCATTTGGTAACTCATCAGCAAAACAATCATTGTACTCTTGCAAAAATTTTAGCCTATCATTACTAAGAGTGTCTACATGCACATTAGCTTCTTGAACATGATCTTGTACGAAAATCAAGTACGCAAAAACACTCTTTCTTAATTTGTACATGGGATACAATGTGGATAGTATCACCCTCACATACTCTCGGCCTTTATGCATGAAGATAATCCTGTTTGTCTTGTAAGCCTTGCACGGATCAACGCACGTGGGTCAAGGCTTTCTAAGCAATACATCACAACCACTCAAAGACGCTACAAGAGTACCTTTCATGAACATGATTACATGGATTTTTGATTGAAATCCTCATCACCAAAAGCAATATCAAACTAGGCATAAAAGCAAGTTTCTTTGATGCATCATACTCTCCATGATATGTATCAAACTTCACAAGTTTGTCTCCGGCTTTGAAGTCACGAGCCTTTGATGTACTAGTCTGCATCTCAACATGTTTTCTTACATGCATATCCATTGGGACAGCCGGCATCATTTTAAGAACAAAAAGGGATGCATTAGGCATAGAAACATGTGCCCTGTAAGCATGAGGCATAGTTGGCCCAACATGGCGTGAAGTCGCCGCTGGTTCATCTCTAATAGCATGAGGATTCATCCTCTTCGACATATATTATTGTTCAAACACCTGTGAAGATACCAAGACATGTGGAATGGTTGCCTTATCTGCATAGGCACCCACGGTACGAGCCAAGTATGCACGTGCTGCATCCCTCACTTGCATGTGCAACTCTTAAGCAATCACTGCCATGGCATGATCCATAAAAGATTCAGCTTTCTTGGCCTTCAAAAGATCATGTACTAATGAATCTTGGCGGTAGAGTTTCAATTCTTCTTCTTGGCATAAAGAAGAGCCTGCGTACGAGTAAGTTCAGTACTTAAGGCTATGGACTCTTCTTCTTGCGTTTCTCTTTACCACGGGACGGCTATCTCATATGTTCATGTTCCCTAATATACACCACATGAGTTCGTTCTTTCTATAAAGCATTGGAAGCATGCATTTCATTGTCCCCGCCTCTTGTGTTGGTATCTTCAACATTCATTGTATGACTGTCCATAGTGTTCTAAGCGTAGAGATAGCTAGTGTTCACAGTGACCGTCTGTCACAATAGAAATGAAAGAGAACCATATGCAAACCAATGTAACTCCACCGGTCGGTGTGAAATGCTTGGTTGAACACAATGCTAAACAATACACTTAAATACACCAAGATTTAATGGACAACAAATACAATACAAGATGTAATTTGCTAAAATCACAAGAGACGCGCAATGAGCCGGAACAGCTAGCCCCTCCCTCAAATAATGTTTATTGATCTTGAGAGAATGAAGTACATAGTGTCTTGGGCATTTCTGACCAGATTTCCATACCAATGCATATAAATACAATATTGCAAACAATATGGTTGTCAGTGAAGATCTAAAACTCACCCTACCCTCTCAAGGACCCATGTTCCCGACCATCTTTTCTCTATTCTTTCACCAACACATGGTAGAAACAATCTGCAAGAGAACACGTAGGACAAAAGAACACTACACAGGGTATGTGAACATGGAGTCTTGCTCCTCCCTACTTGCTTCTATAATTGAGAATTAAAGCTTACCAATTGCAAGTAGAGTCCATGACAGCATAAGTCTTCGTGATGGAAACGTCTGGAGTGTTGAAATCTTCAATCTGTCGTACACAAGGTATGTGAACATGGAGTCCTGCTCCTTCCTACTTGCTTCCATAATTGAGCATTAAAGCTTACCAATTGCAAGTAGAGTCCATGACAACAGAAGTCTTCGCGATGGAAACGTCTGGAGTGTTGAAATCTTCAATATGTCGCAATCTGACAAAAGTCTTCAAATGGGTGAAGAGAACCCTAGAAAAGCTTCCCCTATGGTTCAACTTGAGAAAGGAAGGCTAAAATTAGGGTTCTCAGCCAAAAGGCCAGAAATTACAGCAAATATAAGGGTTGTTCTGCTAAACGCCAGTCATTGGGAGTGTCTAGGAGAGTGAATGCGCCAACTTCTAGAGAGAAAATGAAGAGAAAGATGATGTCCACCCTGGGTATCACATAGAGAGGAAAAGTGACTTGTGGTGCAAGCTAGGATGGACACATGGTCTGGGCGGTGGGCATTGCGCTTTGTACACATCGAGACATCAGTGTGTGCAAACACAGGGCTGGTCATAATTTATAAGTGAGTTTTGGTCGCCCAAAATTTAATAAAGTGTGTATACACTCACTTATAAATTAATGCTAGTTCCTAAGGCTAGGTTTTGACCAATACTTACTACTTGTCATATGCCACATAACCATGTCAGTAGACAGTTTCAAACACACCGTTCACGGGCGGGCGTCCCCTTACCCTGAACTACACATTGGTTAAGCAAGCATGAAAACAGCATGCAAATTCAATTTGCAAGCAAGTACATAAAGATGCTATGCAACACATTACATATCGGCATGAATCAAGGAAC
This sequence comes from Cibotium barometz, assembly GCF_041138505.1. Lineage (NCBI taxonomy): Eukaryota > Viridiplantae > Streptophyta > Polypodiopsida > Cyatheales > Cibotiaceae > Cibotium > Cibotium barometz. The sequence continues at coordinate 5,693,092 of NC_141083.1, read as the reverse complement.
AAAGTGTCACCTTCGATTCGTCATGACTACTGAAGTCATTTCTTGGTTTCACTGGCTTATGCCAAGATTGTTGTCCCCCTGACTCAACTTTTAAATGAGATGAGAAGCAAGAAAGGCAAGTTAAGTTCTCTGGTGGTTCAGACTGACAAGTTGGATCAATGTTTTAGAGCACTAAACAAGCTAGTCGCCTCAACGCCTGGATTGCACATCATGGATACTAGAAAACCTTTTGTGGTTGAAACAAATGCCAATAATTATGCAATAGGTGCTACCCTATTCCAGAATGGGAGGCCCATAGTCTTTGAAAGCAAGAAGCTTTCGCACACACAGATGAGATATCCACGCCAGGAAAATTTGGAAACACTATTTGTATGGGTCTTGACATATCATGACATATCACCATTCATTGAAGTATATTTGTGATCAGCCCGACCTAAGGGGTCAGAAGGCCAAAGGGGTTGACCTCATGCAGGAGTTCCACTTTAAGATCCATTACCACAAGGGAGCAACCAATCGGATTGTTGATGCCCTTGGTAGAATCCCTGAAGATAACGACTGACTTCTATCTATCTCTCAAACGACGTTGCCAACATGATTCCCATTTGGTCGAATCTAGCAATTGGTCCAGGCCGGTTGCAACCCACAAGATCTGAGTGTTCCATACATATTCCGATGATTGCTATTGAGAGAAAATATTGGTAAAGTATTTCTTTAGAGGTGGATTACTCTTCAAGGATGGTAAGGTTGGTGTGCCTAGTGACCTAGACGTCCAAGCTTTGATATTGCATGAATGCCATGATGCACCTATCGCGGGGCACTCACGCATACATAGAACCTTGGCCTCGGATGGCTGGCATTTCTATTGGCCGTGCATGAAATCCTTTGTTGAGGATTATGTGTGAAAGTGTACCTAGTGTCACCTTGATGCTTAAAGGCTTAGAGTTGGAGCGTTGTTGCATCCTTTGCGAATTCCTAAGAACAAATGGCATTTGTAGTTGGATTACCACCGACTAGTAGGGACCATGACTCAATCTGGGTCTTAATACAACAATTGACTAAGATGACTAGATTTATCCCCACCAAGTCAATTGTAAAGTCACAATTTGGCTTAGCTGTTTGTGGAGTAGTTGTATAAGCTCTATGGAGTACCTGAGGGATTGTCAGTGACCAAGATCCCAAAATCACTACACAATTTTGGCAATCTATGTTCTCCAAGTTGGAAACATGCTTGACCATGTCATCTTCAGATCATCCCTAGCCAAAGGTCAAACAGAGAGGACGAACTAGACCATGCAGGAGATTGTCAGTGACCACGATCCCAAAATCACTACACAATTTTGGCAATATGTGTCCTCCGAGTTGGAAACACACTTGACCATGTCATCTTCGGATCATCCCGAGTCGGATGGTCAAACGGAGAGGACGAATCAGACCACGGAGGATATGCTAAGGGCGTATGTCTCCAAGAGACAACCTGAGTGGGAAAGGTATCTTATAACAATAGTAAGTTTAGCCCATTTATGCTTATGTATGGTTATCAGTCGAAGTCATCCATTGTCATAGGACTACGGGGAGTCAAGTTGCAATCAATAGTGGATTTCTTGCAAAATATGCTAAAAATTGCAAGGGAAAGCGTAAAGAGTGCTAAGATTGCACTCAGTATTATGCTAACCGACGGCGGACCCCGAGAATTTTACGAGAGGGCATGTGAGTGTATCTTCAAGTCCCAAAGGACTCTACAGACTACAACAATGAGAATTGGCAAGCATTATAAATTATCTTCTTAATGTTGTGGTCCTTACCAGATCCCAAAGAAGATTAGTGATGTGGCTTACCAATTAGTAACACCTCCTGGAATCAAGATTCATCCTGTGTTTCATGTCAGCCGTGTGAAAGAACGTTTGGGTGAAGGTGATGAAATAGTGAAAGTAAACGAGATCCCTAACATCAAGGACATGACTAGGTATATTCCTATGGAACCCTGAGTTAGTTCTAAATCAACGTACTTACGGTCTCCGCATACCATCTATTATGAGTACTTGATCAAATGGAAGGCACGGTCTAAGTTCGAAGTTACATGGGAGTCAGTGCATAGTTTGAAGAGTCACTTCCCCGGATTCACTGCTAAGGACATCAATGATTCTTAAGAGGGGAAGTATGTTATGTCCCAAGGCTAATCCAAGTTAAGACTATTACATACCTCGTACTAATCTTTAGGATTAGTGATCTAATCCAATAGGGTTAGAGGAGCCCTGGGCTTAGAGGAAGCAGGCTAATACATGTGGCTAACGTTCATGGTTAATAATACCAAGTATACTGACTATTTATGACTGGACATTTATTTATAACAATAGTAGCCACTATATAAGTGAGACTTGGGTTATTATTGTTCACAAAGAGTTAACTACTTTGTGGTCTGTGATGGACCAGGATTACCGTCGGAAACATCATTGGATTCGACGGATCATGGACGGTCATGCCGAAGGCCTTAGCAAGCAAGCATTGGTGGTCTACTAGTACTTACTAGCATGGTTCGTGGGATTGGAGCTTTAGCCTCTGGCTCGGGGAAGGTTTGCGGATGCGAACCTATGGTTGTGGTGAGCTAGCCTGCATTCCTCTTAGCCAGTATACTTGGCATTATTCATATCATGGAGCCTTCGCCGCATGTATTAGCCTACTTCCTCTAATCCCAGGGCTCCCCTAACCCCACTCGATTAGCCCACTAATCCTCAAGATGAGTACTAAGACCTTCACATTCGGTTAACCATAGCCTCAGGTTAGGCATCTTAAGTGCGGGTTAGTAGCTTACATCCGATGGGTGTGTACTGCTGGTGTGGAATGCCATCGACTTTGCACATGGAGCCATGTCTCAGATGCTACTTCCCCCCTGTGCTCGAGGGGGAGCCTAATCAGCTCTATGGTTGGCCTGGCAGGGGCTATACACCACGACTCCTGAAACCGCCAATGATATCAAAGACTCTCCACCAAACCCCTCTAATGGCTTTGCAGATTCCTCTGCCCATACATGGTTTGAAACTTCGTCCTTTAGTAACCATGGTCTAGGTGTATCCCCTATGGAACAATGCCCTACCAGCTACTTGGCTTGGAACTCTTCTTGAAAGAGTCATGGCTTCGACATCCCCCCCGCCCCCCCTCCCTTTGAATTATCCTTGGCCACTGTGCTCTTGATATCTCCTTTGTTGGACTTGTCCTTGCCTTTCTACTGCTAGTGTTGTGTCCCTTGCTTGTGACTATCCCGAGTCACCCATTATTTCTATGACCCCGCCCCCCCTCCCTTTGAATTATCCTTGGCCACTGTGCTCTTGATATCTCCTTTGTTGGACTTGTCCTTGCCTTTCTACTGCTAGTGTTGTGTCCCTTGCTTGTGACTATCCCTAGTCACCCATTATTTCTATGACCCAGCCTGAAACATTTTTTGCAAGGTTACAATCTAGTTCTTGGACCTAGCTGACATCATGTCAACCAAGGCTGCCAACTACTATGCCATAAACAAAAGGAACCCAAAAAAGAACTTTTCCCGAAACCAGCTATGATTCCCTAACTCTCCACGTTGACCCCTAATCAAGCAACCAACACAAGCTCAATGCTGGAAAAGAAGTGATTTGCAAAAATCCTAGGCTTTAATTTGCTACTCGTTGGATACATGTGTTAATAAAGATGATAATGCAACGGAAGACTTGATGAACACACCACTACTATAATTGTATAAATTTATTACAAAACAAAATCAACACATGTACAAGCATGCAAAGGTTGAAAAATCAAGAGAAAACCTAACCTCTATTTGAGAACAAATCTCCTTGACAACCCCAGTTGCATGAGAACCTTTGTCTCCACGGAAATGCTAGCTAAGAATGAAAGAGCAAACTAGATGTTGTTTCCAAATTAGGGATGTTACCTTGGGTGAAGGAAAGCTCCAATTGCAAGAATGAGAAATAAAAGAACAAGTGGGCTAGTTATAGATGCTGAAATTTTTTCGTGGACAAAGTTGTTTACATGGATTACTTATAGATGCTATCATGCTTGATATTTTTTGGAGGACAAACTTAATTGCAATCGATTTTGTCCTTATTCCCATGTTTTCACCTAAAAAACACTCCCTTTGGCTTATTTTTTCGGTTTCAATCTCTTGGCCCAACCATGTAGCATAATAAAGGCACTTTTCTACCACCTTTCTAGCTCATTTGCACCACTTTTCAATGCCCAATCAACTTGACCAAGCTGACATGTCCACCTGCCAACTGGCTAGTCCACACATGGACGATAATCCTTGCAGTCCACTTGTCCAGCACCCAAGGAAGCCTGCCCTAGACAAAGGTTGCCGAATCTCGAGCTTTGTTGATTTGCAAGTGCGTCACACCCACATAGGAGATGATAAGCAGCATGTGTTTGCTATCTTCGTGGTAAACCTCTGCCTCTTTAATCCTCTAAGTACCCCAAAAAGAGTACTTTTTGCACACAATGCACTTGCTTTGTTAAGCTTTACCTTTAGCACCCTCGTCTTTTTTCTTAGGACACTTGAGAGTGGTGGAGTCCGGAGTTTGGTCTTCTGGGAGTTTTCGGATGAAAGAGCCGGATACTGCAGTGAAAGTGGTGTGGTCCAGACTAGAGACTTCTGAGAGTTCTCGGATGAACGGGCCAGATACTTCAGTACAGAATTCTTGGGTTTCCTCTAAGAAGCACCCTCAATTTCTTTAAAGCTGCCCTTTCTTTCAGCGAGCTTTTAAAAGCTGTTTGTGCCTTGTACAAATACAAATTGCCTGCTCAGACTCCTCCCAAGTAATGGGCTGACGATTGGCTTCCTCAGAACTCAACCACCACTTATTCCTTAGAACCCAGCAAAAGACACAGTTAAGCCACTTGTTCATGAGGGGTATCTTCTTTAGGGCATTCAGAACCTCAATTTTCTCAAGAGAAGTAAGGATAACATCATTAGTCCTATCATTTTCCTGTGTTAAAAAAAGGAGGCTTCACATGGAAAAGCAAAGAGGGCATTTATATGAGCAGAAAGGTGAAGAAGACGGCTTCATCGGTCTTGGTTGAACTCAAACCTCTCTCCATCATGCGATGGTTCTAAGGTGGAGGCTGTACAGTCAGCAGCTGTCTGGTGGTATGCAGAAGCAGCACCAACAGTCCCCACATGTGCAGGTTGTATGACCAGCAACAGTAACCCTCGGACAATACAAGCAATTGCACCATCTCTGTACGACTGTACGGATAGCTACAAATGTTGTGTGGTAGCAACAACAGAAGTGTACGGAAAGAAAACAAAGGAGTGATGGCTTGGAGCTTTATCCTTATGCTGCTTTCCAGGAGCTCTTTGCTTCAGCCTTAGCTATTGAGAAGGTATATGTGAAGTATAACACGAGTGCTTAACTTAACAGAGATTAACACAAAAAGCACATATTAAGCTGCAGATCAACGCAAATCTCCCTATGTGGAAGCGTGAATGAAAGCATGCAATAGACAAGATAGATGTAGACCTAATCTATTGTCTATTACTAACATGAAAGAATATTTACAATGATTGTTGATGATGAGTGGCCTTATCTTCCTTCCCTACCACTGTCTCCGAGGCTCGAGCACATGCCTAAACTCATGAATGACCTTCAGCCCTAGCCCTCGATTTATAGTGTATTATGGGCTACTTGGCTAGCCTTTAGGGCTGGTTGGCTACCAAGCCTAGCTTGTTGATAATAATGTCCAGATATAACACACTTGGCTGCTCATTGGGCGCCTAGATCAAATACAATGAAATGGTTGAACATCCCCAAAATTGACCAAGACTCAACCACAAACACACCCTCTAAAGTGGCTAAATGGTAAGAACATGTCAGTTCTAGTGCCCATAGTTCCCGAGGAGGTAGTGGCCAAGACAACATGTTGGAGGTTGAGCTTGGAGTCAGATCGACACCAGGTTGTAGCAAACGAGTATCATGTGCACCCTTGTTCCAAGTTAAGCAGGAGGGGATGCACACCTTCCAGCCTCCTTGCGTTTGGATGCTCTACTAGCACGATAGACTCCACAGAAACCTCAAGAACTACTAAAGCAATAAACTCATCCTCCTACTCAGAGAGACATGCTTGAACCTTGGAAACTTGTATAGGATCTGAGATGAGCTGTGCTTCCTCTTCCGGTATCACCTTCAAGTCTCGCAGTGCCTGCACCTTGGGATCATCCCCCTGCTCTGGACATACCTGGCTTCCCTGTATGAGTGTGTTTTGCAGCTCTACCAGCCAAAGGCTGGCTTCCTGCTAGCCGCCCTTGTGATGAGTGTTATGTTGATGATGGTAGCCTCGAGCTACTCGACCTGGTCGCCCTTGAATGGTGTGTTATCCTCCTCTCCTTGCCTATGGTGCATGAGAGTACAACTCCCCTTTGCTGGCCTCGGCTAAGAGTGATATGCTGGACAATGGCAAGATACCTCTCTTGCCTCAGATCAGCCCTTATATATAGGCTTCTATCAAGGGCTAGGGTTGACATTGAATGCACGAAAAGGTGTGCCCTAGAAGTCCGCCAACCCCTTTTTCCATGTCTCCTATTGGTCCATGCCCACTAGGATGTCCATGGGCCGTCACAACCACCGCCCTAGTGACCATATCAGCCATACCTAATTGCCCGGGACTTGGACAATAAATTGACACAAGACTTGGCCTTCTGAGACACCCAAACATTCTTCCCACGTCCTCTCCAAATTGTTGAAGTGGCTGTGGATTGGTTTCCACCCAAAAAAGATTCCCTCCTCCTCTTGCCGGTGGCCCACAGGAGTCTGACAATGGGCAGAATAGCTAGCTCTTGCCACCCGCAATAGATGCAGCCCCCCAAGAGTCTAGCATCATTGCTTTTGGGATTGACCAAAGGCATAACAAGTCTGGTGGCAAATTCTATGCATGCTCACCTTGGACAATGATGATTCAGTTACTTGGGGCACCATAGCTTTGGCTTTATTTTCACTTCAGCCACAGTTTGGCAGGCTTATACGTAGAGCTTGTGCTCTCAGAAGTGATTTAGTTTCTAGTAGTTTACATATCTGTGTGTGCTGGTCAAGTCTTCACTTAATTCTATCTCTCTGTTCTTCACTTGCTTACACAAGCCTACTACTTGGACTACAATTACAATGATGCAAAGCATGCCTTCTTGATGCTACCATCAATTGCTTCTTGCTAATTCAAGAGATGTAACAAATAACCCTCCCAACTTGCCTCATAAAAGCCTACCGAGGTTTTAACTTTTCATTGCTTATCACCTGAGCACCTACACCAAAAAGGCATTACAGGGTGATTCAAAACTGCTAGCCCTCGAGATAGGTCCTTCAAAAGTCGCTGAGCACTCCTTCACATCCTCCTTCAACATGATGCAAAAGTTTTTTTGTTGTTTTGTTTTTCGAGCCAGGGTCAAGTAGGCACAAATGTTGCAAAAGTGGTACACTCGCTGCACCTCATCTTTGTTGCACCCTCCTTTGCTAATATGGGTGGCAGCATGCAGCCTCGTTGTGGACCTCATTCATCGGCAGGTAAGAACTTTTTTTCTAGTCATATGCATTCACTACTCTAGTTAAAATTAGAGAGCAAAGGTATAGACTAGGAAGCAGGCCTTGATAATTAGTGATTTTAGGATAACTGAGTAAGAAATCAATGCTTATGATGGCATTCGATTGATAACTGAGTAAGAAATCAAGGCTTATGACAGCAACCTATCTTACTGACTCACAAAATCCAGAGACAACAGCTGATCATCAAGTGCAAAAATCATTGTCTACTATGGCCATGTTTACCTCGATATCGTCATTGTTCTCCATTCTTAACCGAACAAACAAACTCCCCATAAGAAGTTACTAGCAATAATCACCTACAAAAATACAGCTTCTATAAGACTAGAAGATACCACGGACCACAAAACAAACGGAATACAAGCAGACCATAAAAGCTATCTTCAACTATCAAATTCTCTTGTGCCTAGCAAGAGCTAATGTCATGACCATGTTACACCTTGTCCAGTAAAGATTCAAACCAAGTGACTTCTACCTGTAACCTTAGTAAAATCTATGGAAGCCTTAATAGGACCAGAACTGAAAGCGTTCCCTGCTTGAAAAGTATATCTACACATGCCATTAAATGTCAAAAGAGATGGTCCCCCCTCCCCCCCCCCAACACACTTTCGTGACCCACAGCCCCCCAAGAGGAAAAAATTCCGAAAATAAGACGGGTTTGGGCCCTCTCTAGTAATTTCCCTGAGCACTCATTTGTTGTCTTGCTCAGCCCAAAATATGCTGAATTCCCACTTTCTATATTCTCATGGGCAATGCTTTCCAACTCACTCGCATAACCTTTTTCTTACCTCACAAACTCGGTGTTCATTAGGTCATTTTGATTTAACCCATCACCCCAGAATGTCCAGATGCATCTATATTATTGTTAAAACAGGTGATGCATATGTATAATGTGATGTACCTACAGAGTACAATCATGATTAGCAAAGTCCAAGCCATGCATAGGCGGCCTCCATCACAGACAGGCTGCCCATAGGTTTAGAAAAAAGGCAGGGCAGGACAGGACAGGACCAGATTTGAGCCACCGGACAGCAGCGTTTCTCCCCAGACAGGTCTGGACAAGGCGGACAGCTCAGCCAACTGGGTGGATAGGTTAAACAGGTCAGGTTAGGCAGCAGGCCAACCAGCCGACCATGTAGGGGGCGAATGAATCTGTAAACAGCCCCTCCCTTCATTCATCAGTCTTCTAATTCTTCTACATCAGCAGTCAAGAAGTTCGCATGAACTCATAAGCATGCATTTTGAGGCCAGCCAGCATTTGGGGAAAGTCAGTGTTTTCATCTGATTATATTTCCAATGATAGTTGAAAACAATCTTTTGAATTTCGGAGCTTTTACTCACATATAAATATAGAGATTAGCAGTCAGTTATTGGAATGCTTGTGATCGTGCTGTCATTATCTCTCTGTTAACCTCTTGCATCTAGTCACTAGCATTACATTTAATAGCACAGCCTAAGGTTTCTACAAAAAATTTCTTTCCCAACATTTTATTTGCATTAGTTACCTAATTAGCGTCAGCCCATACAGTCAAGAGAGCACACTCGGGTTTGGAAAAGGTCAGCCCACAGAGTCAAGAGAGCACACTCTGGTTTGTAAAAAGTCCTCTTTTGGTACCCTTTTCCTATTTCCAGTTTTAATCACTCTGCACTCATGGCCATGGATGAGCATATGGCGGCTTCGACCAATAAATCAAATGGCGGCCTTACTTCACGCTTAAGGAACTCCTCAATCTGGACTTCAACTCGGCATACGCTTGCAACTTGTAGAATGCCGAGGACGAGTACAAAGAGGAGGTGGAGCAGCAGGGTCCCTCTAAGCATCGCTCTGGATCTTAGTCAGCCACCAATCGAGTCACCGTGGGAGCCGGCACAAGAGTCCCCATTCCACTCAATCTCGAGCAAGCCACCAGGGAGAAGTCGCCTACCCTTGCAACCGAAAGAGGTTCATGTGTAAGGGATCCTCATGAGACGGAAACCGAGTTTCTCGCAATATAATCCTCCCAAGATCTCCTAAACATGAGACATAAAAGTTTTTTTTTCCCGGGAAAAAGATCCTTCTATTAGTTACTAAAAAAAACAGCCACGAAGGGCTAGATACAAACTCGCCTCATGTACAGGGCAGGGATCAAATAATCAAGAGAGGGGAGGGAAAGAGACGCTTCTCCTCCGGCTAGCCGCTCTATGAGGAGAAGGCTATCTCATACAAGGGGAGGGGGAGGGGGGGAACAACCACACAGGTGGACTGTAATGCCAACTGGGGTTACCACCTCTATCAGTGAGAAAAGGGCCAGGCCGCCAGAGCCTCAAGAAAGCTTCCCGGCGCTTCCGAATGCGATCATATCCACCTTATTGACCGCGGAGGGTACGTATGATGTTGAGCCAAATGCTCCTGATAGACTCTGCTAGTGGAGTGTGGGTACCCTCAATGGCTTCGCTGCATCGAGCTCGCCATATGTGCACTACAAATCTCCCATCTCTAGCATGAGCCTGGTCGCCAGTGGTCTGTAGGTGGGGCTGTGACTGGTACTGCCGGAATGCGGTGGTGAGAGACCTGAAGGGCTAGCCCTCCACCATCCTCCTTGTAAGCCCTACCACCTCAGCCTCTGTGGCCCAAGCGGCAGTGCCCCATGTAATGATCCGGGTCAAGGCCCTGTCCATAGTGAAGATGCGAAGAATCCGCCACCAAACCTACTCGGCCTTGGGCAATCCAAAAAACAATGTCGCTTAGACTCCTGAGGCTGGCTGCACCACAGGCAGGCTCATGGCCAACCACCAACTGCCAGCCAAGTGTCGACTGCCAAGCTACTGTGTGCCATCAGCCAAAGAAAAAGGGTGATCTTTCTAGGCCGAAAACTGTCCAAAAGCCTCTTCCAAAAATCTGAGCGGAAACGCTGTCAAAGGCCCTATGACTACCAATGTGCTGTTGTGCTGCCGAGGTGCCATCAATCTCTAGCATCTGGATCTTGCGGCCTAGCCGCACTGTATATGCAAAGAAGGGGGCATCCAAAGTCGCCTCCCAATCAGCGAGGTCGTGCCAAGTGCACTTGCCCGGGTCCCACTGTAGGTGCAAAGAGAGATCGGCACTCCCATATCCATAGCTGCCAGAATCTCTTTGTTGCCACCTTGGCGGGTGGTGGGTCTATGTGCCACTCCCGTGCCTGAATTCCTATCACCCTCAACCTCTCTTAGTTGCAGCCACTGAAATCCTCTAAGGGGAGCTCGGATCTCTCTAATCTGCCATGGGATCCAATAGAAAAAGTGAGCAGACCACTGCCCTCATCCACTCCATGGATTGCCACAAGAATATCATGTCTGGTAAACACGCCTAGCCACACTAGGGGAGTCGGGTTTGGGATAGGAGTCAACCACTCCTGAGAAAAAGCTGAATCAATGTCGATGCTGAGCCTATCTCTACCCCGGATCCCTATCAAGCCTCTCTCCTACACCTCCAGGGGTAATTGCCTGTGTGCGATCCAATCGCCAAGGGACCTGGCAAGTCCTATGCTCAACACGCCCCATGATACATGAGGTCGGGATTCCAACATATGGCCACTAGGTAAACGGATTAGGGGGTTCCAGACCAATGGCTGCCGAAGCCGCTCCCCTGAGGCTACCAGAGCTATCTGCCTAAGAGCTAGCCTGAGGTGATCCCAAGCTCGAAGTAAATTCGTTGCAAATCTGTCCTCAACAGCTCGACTAAAACCGTGGGCCCATATCTCTGTGAACTTTGAAGATCCATCTGGTACTCTGCGGCCAAGGGCCCCCTAGACTCAGGGTGCAGGCTGAAATCCGGGCCAAGAGGAAGTCCTTCCAAGGCTCACCAACGGGAAGGAGTCCTCTAACAATCAGCTTGCCCAGCAGGGCACGGCTCTAAATAGCAGGATCGATGATGCCTAGCCCCCCTCTACATCGTGGCTAAATGATCACTCTCCATGCCACCTTGGCCTTGGAAGGCCTCCGGTCACTACCGGCCCATAAGAAGTTCTGGATCAACTATTGTACCTGCTCGAGAGAAGGCCCAGCATGAAGTGATGTACCACATGGTGACCTGGTTCACCACCACCACTCTACCTACTAGGGAGAGCCTCGCAGAACTCCACTATAAAAGCTTCTTCCGAATACTCAAAAGAAGAGGGGCGAGCTATTGCTCAAGAGAGATATCAATGTCCACTTGGCATCAAAGATAGCAAACTGGAGTGCCCCTTGGGATCCACCAAAAAGCCTCAACTAGGTGACAAGTTGGGGCAGGTACTGAGCCTACCCAAAAACCACACAACTTGTGCCAGTTGATCTATATGCTCCTAATGCACAATAAAAGATCTCGATCGCCTTCGCGAATCTCTGGAGATTCCCCACATCTCCTGAAAGGTAAGCTAGTGTGTCATCTGCAAACTCTGAGTCAACCAGCTCCTCTTGAATGTGGAGGGGGAGATGCAATCCTTGAAGCCCGGTCTCTTGGGCTAAGAGAAAACTACTCATGGCCTCGACGACGAATAGAAAGAGGTAAGGTGCCAAAGGTGCCAAAGGACAGCCCTGGTGGACTGAGCAAGAAAGAGGTAAGGTGCCAAAGGACAGCCCTGGTGGACTGAGCAAGAAAAGGGGAATATGTCGTCACAGGCTCCCTGAATGAGAACCTAGCTGTGCAAGGTTGAGTAAAGTCCTAAAACCCCATGAATCCACTTCACGAGGAATCCCATCCAGCTCATCATGCTCTCTATAAAGCTCCAATCCACCCTATCATAAGCTTTCTCAAAGTCTAGGAGTAGCACTATGTGGTCCTGTTGCCACATCCTGGCCGAAGCTGTAGCCTCCCAGAAGTTGAAGATGTTGTCCAGAATGCTATGATCCTGAACAAAGCTTGTCTGAGTGTCATGAATCAAGTCAGGGAGGAAAGGCTGAAGTCTCCTGCTGATGGCCTTGGCTAAAATCTTATAGGTAGTCCCTAGAAGAGTGATGGATCTTCACTCTCGGATCTCCAATGTGTCACCACCCTCCTTGGGAATCAAGTGTATCAAACCCTCTGAGAGCCTCTCTGGCATGGCACCTGTGAGCATAATCTCATTGAAGGCAACTCGAAGGCCGCCCTCCATGAGGTCCCAGTGACGAAGAAAGAAAGAGACTAGAAGCCCGTCCGCCCCCGAGCATTTTCCCTTGGGAAGTGCCATTAGTGCCTCCGCTAGCTCCTCAGCAATAAATGGAGTCAATAAAAAGGACCAAAGAGAGGGGGAACCACCTCTCTCATGTGCCACCAGACCCCCTCGCGCACGTCCATCACTTGTGGGGATAATGGGGCACTAGTGAGAAGAGATCGGAAAAAATCTGTGGCGATGGCTCGCACATGTGGGGGATCAAAAACAATAGCTCCATCCTAGCCATGCAACCTGCGAATGCCGTCTCTCCTCCTGTGGGGGATGGCTATCTCAAAGAAATCCACTGTGACTCTGTCGTCGGCCTAGGTCCAGAAGCAAGCTTTGGCATGGTACCTGTACTCCACTCTCCTCTCCTCTATGGATCTAACCTCCGTGCGAGCGGCAGCAAGCTAACTCTCAATCCATGAGCTATCTGGGAAACTCTCCTAAAGCTACTATAAAGAAGCCAAACCCCTCCTCAAACTCCTTGCCTGCTCCCAAAATCCTTCCAATCTGCGTTGGACTGTCTCTCGTAGGAAACAGTTGATCTCCCCCAAGCCCACATACAATGTGCACGCAATAGAGCCCAAGATAAAGTCCAATCCCACCCATATCTTCTCTATCCTGTTGCAGATCTCGGGGTCCTAAATGAGGCTGTCCACAATCCTAGAGCTCGCATGCATGTCCTGCCTCCAGTGGTCCTCTAAGGATAGAATAACCAGAGCATGATCTGAAAAGTAGTGCCTGCCAAGATACTGATCATGCCCCCATGGCCGCAAGCCCACGGGCCACTCGTCAACATAAAACCTGTCAAGTCTATAGAGGTTGGAGCCGGTACTCTAAGGACAGAATAACCGGACCATGATCTGAAAAGAAGTGCCTGCCAAGATACTTATCATGCCCCCATGGCCGCAAGCCCACGGGCCACTCATCAACATAAAACCTGTCAAGTCTATAGAGGTTGGAGCCGGTACTACTCCTATCCGATCGCGAGAAGCTAAGGCTCCCAGGGCTGCGCCCAAACTCTCGAATATGCCAAGGATCTTGTCCCCTAAGTGCCAGTATCATCTCCTCCCAGGCAGAGTACTCTACTCTTGAGACTGTGGCCATGCCTCCTCTTAAGTCTGTCCTTTGCTGCCTCTATCGTGTTAAAGTCTCCACCCATGCACCAAAAGTTAGCCTGGGGAAGGGCCTACCGGACTGTCCTCCAAAAGAGGGCTCTACCTACAACGGCGTTCGCAACATAAACATTGAAGAAGCCAACGCAATCCTCTCCAATCAAAATGGTAACCCACTGTGCTCGCCCACGAACTATGACTCTTGAGCCTGTAACTGCCGACAAAAGCTGCTCACTGACAGAAATATAAACTCCTCCTTGTCCCTTAAGGGCCGAAGGAGTGTAGAGGCCAGAGAGGGGCGCGGCTGAGGAAGGCTACTGGAAGAGGCTCACCCGGGGCCTCAGTGCGGCCTACCGGTCTCCCCAGACACAGAGCTGGGGGAGGAATCACGACAAGGAATCAGCCCCCAAACCAGAGGGGCCAAAGGGAACCGCTCCGCGACTGCAGTGGGCCCGTCGCCAACGGATGGGTGCTATGATAAATGCTCAAAACAGTTCTCTAACAAAACCGAAACCTCCTGTAATCTGCCAACCTGGAGCGCGCAGCAATGGCAACGCTCATCTCTGGTGGCCGGCTAATAGCCTGGGCGCGGGCCAACCGTCCGCTACTCTCCAGCAGCAGCTGGGTCGTCCACGATCGGGACCTGGTGCTCCGCTGCGTGAGAACCTGCCTCTCTCTCTACCCCCTGGTGAGGATTTGAATGGGAAACAAGGGGGGGGACCACACGAGGCAATCTCCTGGACTAGCGCCGAGGGCAAGCTCTAGCTAGATGTCCCATCTGCCTGCAAATGAAACATTGGCTTGGAAGGCCTAAATACTCCACTTGTTGAATGATGGGGTCACCCCGAAGGCATGGAATAGATATAACATGAGGCACTGAATCCGGCGAGGTAACACAGATGCGAAGGGATGGGGCTGCCCGTGCGAGGGCCAAGGCAACAGTCGGGGGGATTCCATCACTCTCCCGATGGCACCACCAATCACCGAGAGAAGAGGAAGGTATTCCTTCTTAAGGCCTGGGAAGCAGACTGTCACTGGAAAGCCCAACATGCCAACCAAGGGTTCAGACGCGGGGTCGAAGCCATGCTGCCATCATGCAAAGAAGGCCTGAGCTACACACCGCAGCCGGGCTCAGTTGCATGACTCAATCTGACGCCGCTGGCGAGTCGAACTCAACATGACAGTAACCGCGTCCCAGAGGATGAATGTCTATGATCTTTGTAGGCCCACCAATGAGACTCGCCTGCAACAGATCTCTGAGTTGTCCTCGCGCTGGGCGACTACCAACAATCTTGCATACCAGAGTAGAGGCCTCTAATGATGCAACGTCATAAGGGTAAAGGAAACAGAGAAAAGGCTTCGGGGTGAGACGACGGAGGAGAGACAACAGGAGGGGGGAGGGAAAGAGAAAAGGAAGAAAAAACAAACAAAAAAAAAGGGGGGGGGGGGGGGAGTGGGCTGAGGAGAGGGCGAGAGGGAGGGCACAGGCAGAAAGTAAAGGGAGGCAAGGGGGAGGCGAAGGCTGAGAGAGAGAGAGAGAGAGAGAGAGAGAGAGGAAAGGCAGGGAGGGGATGCGGGGAGTTGGCGGAGAAAGGGGGGTGCGTGCAGGCGGAGAGAGGAGGGGAGGGGAGAGGGGCAGGCGAACAGGCAGCAAGGGGACGGGGACGGGGGAAGGGGGGGGAGGGGGGTGAAGGAGAGGGAGCGAAGTGAAAGGGGGAGGCAGGAGCAGGGGGCTCAAGGGGGCGAAGGTGTGCAGGTAGGCAACAGGCAGGGGGGAGCTCAGGGACACGCTACGAGACATAAAAGTTAGTAGTCCAAATCCAGGTTTGCAAGCTCACGCTCACCCCTCAACCATAGAGGTCCATGTCCCATACCACCAAGGTTTGCCTAGCCAATGCCCTTGGCAAGCTATTTACATCTTGGATGGATAGATCCATGTTTGCAAGAGTGTAAGTTGATCCTTCAAAAGCTGAATCTCCTTGTGAATCTTGCCCAATTGGGTATCCAATTAAGTCTTTTCCACATACTCCACTGCCCCTTCATACTCTTAGACATTCTCCTGCTAGTCATCAACGTTGTCACTCTGAGGAAACAAGAAAGAGGCCATCGAGGAGGAAAGAAGGGGAAAGAGAACAAAATACGGTGCTCCCACACCGAAAGAGGAAATCCCAGGTCAATGTTCAAAATCCAATAGCTTTACTCTCCAATCACATCCTCCACAAGGTTCCAAGCTTCTATGAAGAAAGAGAAGGCCAAGGGCTCTATAAATAGGGAGAAGGGCTGGAAAAGAGAATTTTTTTGAACGCTTTTCCCTTAGAATTTCAAAAGAGAGTTCAAAATGAATAATTTTTTATGTGTGCTTTTCTCAAAACAAGTGTTAAAAAATAACAATAGTCACCTGTGTTTTTTCATAGTCACCTATGTTTTTCATGTGTTAAAAAAACATTAATGGGCATTTTTGTATCACTCTCATCTTCTCTCTCAACTCTTCGTGGATTGCATAAACTCACAGGTTTGAAGAAGGCTTTGTTGCGTGTTACAACGGTCAACCTATTGTGTGCTATATTGGTATCAGAGCCACAGGTTGTGACCAACTTAGCTACCCAAAAGTGAGAGCATCCCATGGATATAAAACTTCGATCAGGAAAAACCACCCAAGCCTCCACAATGTCAGGAGAGACTTCTTCAGAAAGCTACAAAGAAGACACGAAAAGAGAGATCAACAAAGAAGATACCACCAAAGAAACACTTCCACATTTTAGTGACGACTTCATCCAAGCAATTTTGGAGCAAAATAGATTGCTCAAGGTCCAAATTGAGGCTAAAGAAGAAGAAGTAGAAAAAGCCAAAGAGGAACTGAAAAAGCTAAGGAAGTAATCAATGAAAGATGAAAAGCATAAAGAACTCTCCGAGCTTGAAAGATCGTTCCTCATCATGGAGCAACAAAGAAAAAAAGAAGAAGCCAAACGGGCTGAAGAATGAAGGGCCAAAGAAGCCCAACGTGATTATGAATGAAGGGCCAAGGATGCCAAACGCAGTGCTGATGAAGACCAACGACATGCAGACCAAGTAGATTTTGTAGGATCCCTTTGAGCAGCATTTGGATCCAGGAACATACAATGCATAATGATTATTGACCGGTTTAGTAAGTTTTGCATGCTCATTCCATGCAAGCAAATGTCCACAACAGAGGATATCGCACGCTTGTTTCTTCGCCTTTGGTACCACATGTGTGGTTTGCCAAGGACAATTACTCTAACAGGGATCACAAGTTTACTTCACATTTTTGGGGAGCATTATTCGACAACTTTGGGACCAAGTTACAGTTAACACGCAACAAAGACTTATTTAAACCTATGAGTTTATGCAATCCACTTTACTTAAGAGAGAAGATGAGAGTTGACACCAGATTGGGTCCCAATTACCCATTGAAGGTGCCCCCTTTCCCCCCTCTTCTCTTACAAGCAGGAACATTTGCTTGTATTACTTTGGAGAACTTTGTACAATGATGTGAATGACGATTGTGGACTGCCAAACGCAAGGACGAGGAAGACCGAATGGAGGTTGAACCATATGCTGACCCAATAGCACTATAGAAGACTCTATGAAGCCACTTATGCAAGTCCAGAACTGTTGAGAATATGCACAAATGCTGGCTGAAGATGAGAGGATCTTCTATGCTGCCTAGGGGATGAAGCACGGGGTGCTTGAAGGCTGATTGTATGTTGTAGAAAACTTGGAGGCTTTTAGGCACACATATTGACTTTCTTCTTGATGAACTTTTGTGAAATGAGATGATTTACACAAGGGATCTGTGGGATGCTTATATAGTACCACATGGTATTGGTCGGTTATCTTATGCTGATGTCGGCCAGTATTTATTGTCCACGACTAGTGAAAATAAGCATTAAATGCTATGCCTGTTGGTTGACTAACACTAGATGCTGGCCGATTGACATTTAATGCTGGCCGACTGTGTCTAATGGCTGGAAATGATGCCACCTGAGATATAAGGCTGCCCATTATGCTTGGCACCCTACCCAAGTCATAAGACTCGCCTTGGCTGTCCGATGGGCTGGCCAATGGGCTAGCCCATGCTGCTATACCTCTATATGCCTTTATATGCTTGGCTTAATGCATTCTAATGGATTGACTTAACCGTGCCTAGCCTTAGAGGACTTATATGCTTTGTTCTCCAAGTGGGTTAAGGGACTAACCCTTACACCTAAGGTTGAGAGACTGACCTACGTAGCTGGTGCTTGACATGTCTCGGATTGGGGCTCACAATGTGGCATAGCTGTTGTGGTACATCGTCTGACAGTGTCGTACGGTATGGCATGATATCATATGGTTCTGTACGGCTCCCCCCCCCCCTCTTCCCTGTTTTTGTTTTTGACTGTTGCTGTTTTGATCCTTTTTTTTTTTGAAAAAAATGGTTGTTTATGGCTGTTTTTGACTGCTATGGGGTTGGCTTGCTTTTGGTGTCCTTTTAGGCTTAGCAACCAAGGATCTGTGGATGTTGACTTTTGGTGTGGATGCAAAGGATCTGTTCTCTTTATCCTTGTGATGACTGCTCCGTATATGGAGGGTTGAGGTGAGGCACCTTTGTTAGTTAGGGCAACAAGAAGCAATGGCTTCTCCTCAACTACCTCCCTCTCTGTGTGTCTTCGCAGACCGTCTTCCAACAATTGGGCCGTGGCCCTTGGCCTTGGGTGGGTGCCTTGGACTCTTTGGCCTCCCTTTAAAAAGCTCTCCTCCAACCTTCTTTCCATCACAAGTTTCAAGCTCTCATAGCTCTAGCCTCTCAAGCTTTGTAACAACCTCTGAACTCTCTATCCTTTCAAATTGATAATCCGTAAATTATAAGTGTTTTTTAAAAAAACCGTACTTTACCATATCGTACTCCAAAATTTCATACTGTACGGAAAATTTCCGTATGATATTGTACCGTACCGTATCGTATGATTGTACGTGAACAACTATGCAATGGGGCCACGGCATACGGCAAATATTCCTAAAAAAGGGTACTAATGATGTATAGTGCATTACGGTTTCCACATGTGTACGGATGTGAGAGGCTGAGCCAGGTGGTAGTAGTGTTGCGTGTATCTGAGTCGTACAACAGCTCTATCTTGGGCCGTACAAGCGGGTTGGATCCTTGGGTATTACAGCTGGCACCTAGGTTTTAGGCTGAACAGGTGGCATAGGCTGTATTCACACTACAGGCGCACACAGGACAGACCGTACAGTTTGCCATAGGGATGTAGAGGGGGTTGTGCTGCTGGTGAAGGTTTCCATACATGAGCTGGGCTCTAGAGACTGTACAATGCACATCTTTGCATGGGTGAGAAAGCACAAAAAGCATATTTTCAGAAAATTGTGCAAGGCAAAAAAAGAGAGAAAATTGTGCAAGTGAGCTTGGTGGCTAGGAGAAAAAAGCAAGAATACAAGGAACATGAAACATAAGAGGAGCATCATGACAACGGGCTAGACCGGCATCCACTAAGCCCGAGCCAAGGCCAGGGCTCCTGCACAATCCCATAGGCCCATGTCTAACTTTGGCGTCCCATACCACTGAAGGCCTTCAACACACCAACATGCGTACTTGCCATGTACACAACATGAGCATGTCGGCTCTCGTGGTCCAAGCCTGTTTTATCAATCCAAGAACCCTAGCCAAGTATCTGCCTACTAATCCCTAATCTTGGGGTCCCCTAACCCCATTGGATTAGGTTCCTAATCTGTAGATTAGATAAAACATATCAAGCATGAGTTCAAACCAAAACACCACTGATTAAAACCTCTAGTGCAAGCTAATATATGTCATTGCACATCCATGCAATGACTATATAACAAATCATCGGCCCGTTCCCATAGTTGGCTACTCCTAGATTTATACCTTTAAGTTCTAAAGTCTTAGGGTAATGCGGGCTACCAGATCCCATACTAAACATAACCTAGCTATTGCTAGAAGTCATATGCTCAGCATTATCATAAGCAAATATGACCAATCAAATGATCAATTAGTGCCGAAAGCATGCAACATTTCACCAAAATCTTGGAGCCGAATGCATACTACTTCCGCCAAAATCTGATATATTCTCTCTGCTGCCTAACATACCGAGGACAATCATGATGCGCACAAACTCAAGTCAATCACTAATTGACTTAAGTGTTCAAAAAACTTCAAGTTCCTCTCAAAAACTATGTCAAGGTAATCGTGGTGGCGAAATTTCACAATCATAAATGGTACCGCTACTACACCTAATTTCTATACAATAATCTTGTGAAGAGCATCAACAGCCATATCGACAGTTGTCCAAATCACAAGAGAGGAATCCTAGGAAATCCCAAATATTACCAAGAATAGTATCATACTGCTTCTCATAAGAGGCAATAAGTCCCAACACAACAGTTCCCAATCGTATTGAGAAATCGCACCTCCTTTCCACCCTTTATGCTTGCCCACCTATATATGCCCTATCCAAGAGATCCAAAATCCTCTAATGAACAAATTATGTCAAAGAACCTCTTCTCACATACCAAAACTATAGCATCTCTCATCTAGAAACACTAAAACGAGGCCAAAGGTTCTAAAATGTGCCTAAAGAAACCTAACCCCAAAGATTCTAAAGAAACCTAGGATCTCCTAACCCCAAATTAGTCCCCACTAACCATGTGGTTAGCGTCAAAGTATGTAACAGTGTACGAAGCAGATCCATGATAAAATCCATGGCAATGCTTTCCCATGGGTAAAGACTAAAGCAAACCAAAAGCCTTTTGCCTATCAAATTTCATCTTTTGATAGGTGAGACATGCGCATACATAAGCCTCTATGCTCCTTCTTATGCTTGGCCAAAAGAAATAGCTCCCAATCATTTGAGTAATAGGCAATATTCCTCTATGTCCTAAATAGGGAGGAGCATGACATTTGTCCAAAACTTTTTACCTCATGTTTGAGACCACACATAGGCGATCTAGACATTCTTGAATATGATCCGTAGCTTTCCAATGATAAATTAATGAGTACTCTTTCTGCACATTTTCAAGTGGAGTCTATTAGAACCACACGACAACAAACTATGTACTCAATTCTCAATACACATACACCATGCAACTATTGGTTTCACGTTCTTATCCTATCCTTAAAAAGATGGATTTTCCTTCATTGGTGCTTCCATTTCCGATACATCAATCCAATAGTGACTGCCAATTCTGTAGAAATAAAGTTATTTGATCACCAATCATCAAACAATAAAAGAGCCCTTGATTCTTGAGTTGCCTCAAGCTTTGCATAGCTTCCAATTCTTGATTATTTCCCTTTTACGTCAAGAATCAAATTTGCTTGTTCTTTCTGTTCTTTCGAGTTTTAGAATTAGAACAATTTGCAATTATTTGATCCTTATTTCCACACTTGAACCACCATCCATGCTCTCTTCTCTTTGTTTGGGATCAATCCTAGGAACAAATGGTTTGTCCCATGGCTTCCTTTCTGTTGGGCTTTATCCTTGGATTCTCTTCTTGGTGGTTGTCTAGATCTAAATTGATTTGGACTGGTTCTTGGTTTTTACTTATGGAGTTGACTTTCCTTTGTCTGTCTTTCACGTGTAGATTCTCTAAGATGGTGATTGAGTTGATAAGTTCGGATAATGTTTGGTTGGTATTGCAACATGAGTGCTTAACTTAATGGAGATTAACAAAAAAACATAGATTAAGCCATAAATTAACACAAATCTCCCTATGCGGAAGCATGAATGAAAGCATGCCATAGACAAGATAGATGTAGACCTATTCTACCGTCTATTACTAACATGAGTGCATATTTACAAATAATTGCTGATAATGAGAACTTCATGATGCTCACAATATATTGGGTGTGGCCTTATCTTGCTTGCCCACCATCGTCTCCAAGCACATGCCTAAACTCATGAATGACCCTCAGCCCTAGCCCAATATTTATAGTGTATTATGAGTTAGTTGGCTGGCCGTTAGGGTTGGTAGGTTGCCAACCCTAACTTATCAATATAATGTCAAAATGTAATAAAAGTGGCCACACTTGGCTGCTCATTGGGCGCTTGGACTAAATATAATGAAATGGATGAAAAACCCTAGAATTGACCAAGGCTCAGCCATGAACACGCCCTCTAAACTAGCTAAATGGTAGCGGCATATCCAAGTCACACCATTGGAAGGTGTGCACGTGACATCCCCTCGTGCTTAACTTGGAGCAAGGTGTGCATGTGATGCTCCTTTGCTCCAACATGGTGTCGATACAACTACGGGCTCAACCTCCAATATGATGCATGTGCCATTGCCTCCTCAGAGCTTGTGGGGCTTTGGAATTGGCCCCTTTTGCCTCCGGATGCTCTATTGACATAATAGACTCCACAGAAACCTCAGGAACTTCTGAAGCACTCAACTCATCATCCTCCTCAACGGATTGGAGAGACATGCCTGAACCTTGGAAGTTGGTACAGAATCTAAGATGGGCTATTTTTTTTGTCGGTATCACCTTCAAGTTTGGCAGTGTCTGTAGCTCAGGATCATCTTCCGAAATCTGCTCCGTACTTGGGAACTCTATCTCCGATGCCACTTTCTCTCTTGAAAGCTGTAGGGCACACTCAACACTCCTTCTTGTTGAGCTTCCTCGGTGGGTGGACTCACCACTGTGCTTGTTGCCTTTCTTGCTTGAATCTCTTATCCGCATGCTATCAATTGGTTCTCCCAAGACTTCTGACAATCAACACTCCACTTGGTCAACTCCTCTCTTTCCTTTATGGAGAACATATTCTTGATGGCTTACTGCCAAATCTTTAACTCGGAATAGGTTTGTCACACCAAAGAACAAGCTCCATGTTTGCCATGAAGAGTTCCTTTTTGTTTTTTTGCAATAATGAGCTCACAAAACCCTAACCCTAGACTTCTACATGCTTCCTAGACTCTCTAGGACCATGCTAGGCTGAAATCTAGACTTTCTAGTACTGTACTATGCTGAAAATGAGCAAAAAGTTGATGCAAAAAACTAACATAAAAACGCAAACCATAATTTAGCATGCAAACCCTAAAAACAAAACCCTAATTTGTTGATTTGCATGCAAAACCTAGCATTCTACCTAGGGTGAACCTAGAAGCTCTAATATGACTTGAAAAAACCGCTTGAAAAAAAAAAAAAAAAAGCAAATCCCAATGCAACACCCTAGCTTTGCAAGACCTTTTGCTACATGTGATATCAATGTAATATGAGTGCTTAACTGAATGATTAACGCAATTACACATTAAGCTGCAAATTAACGAAAATCTCCCTATACAGAAGCGTGAATGAAAGCATGCCACATACAAGATAGATGTAAATCTAATTGTTTGTCGATTACTAGCATGAATGAATATTTACAAATGATTACTCGTGATGAGAACTTGATGATGCTCAGCGTATGTCAGGTGTGACCTTATCTCGCTTGCCCACCATAGTCTCCGAGCACATGCCTAAACTCATGTATGACCATCAACCCTAGCCCTCTATTTATAGTGTATTATGGGCTAGTTGACTTCCCTTTAGGGTTTGGTTGGCTGCCACTCAACCCTAACTTATTAATAATAATGTCCAAATATAATAAAAGTGTCCACACTTGGTTGCTCATTGGGCGCCTGGACCAAATACAATGAAATGGCTGAAAAGACCCAAAACTCGGCTACGAACATGCCCTCTAATTAGCTAAATGTAGTGACATGTCCACATCACACCGCTAGAAGATGTGCAAGTGATAGGTATAAACTTCCAACTCTTGTAAATTGTGGGGTGAAGCCCTGACTCAAGTTTTTGCATTTGTTGTGTATTAGGGATTTCTTTTAATGGAGTAACTTTGAGAAGTACTCTCCAAAATCTGGAATTGTGTCACTATTTGGGCATTCTTTGCGCTTCCGACCTTTGGATCTATGGACGGACTCCATAATGTGGACATGACACCTCATGGCAAGGGACTTCTTATGTCTACGCCAAGCGTCATTTGGACTGGCACCTCATCATAGAGACTTATGTCTACGCCAAGGGCCAATAGGCCAGATATGAGAGGTTGGGAACTTTGGTCCGTGCCCATAATTAGATTACGGTGGCATGGGGATGTAATGTCTACACTCGGAATGACTGCTTGCGACAAGCTAAATGAAAGGGAGATTGTACAACACATTCTTATTGTTTTCGCATGAAATGTTTTACGGTCTACATGATGTGTGTGTCTAGTTTACGAGAAGGGGACACCCTATGGTGAACCTTACGCGTGAATCTGTATTCTAACCTTGCTTGTGGGCTGTAGACAGGTGGTAGGTGTGACTCTAAACTCTTTGTTTATACTTGTTAGAGTTATAGCTGACTTTTTTGTTTTGCATGTCCACACTTCATTTAAGTACGGCCGAACAACTTATTAGTGAGTTTGGGCATCCACACTTCATCAAAGTGTGGGCGGACAAGTTATATGTAAGTTTGGGCACTTATTGGATGGCAATTGGCTAGGCTCTCACACAACAAGCATCCTTTTCATTAAGAGGGTGTGGACAACATAGTGGGCACCCTCTCCACTAACGGGAGACATGTGGCCTTTGCTAAGGTTGCCCAATGGCCACCCTCTCTATGTATGGAAAGGCTCTCTCTCTCTCTCTCTCTCGAAATTGGCGCATTTTTTAAGAGGAGGTTTTAGGAGGAATTTCCAGCAAACCCAGTCATTTACATGCTTTGTGGCATGCTTTCTTGCTTTTACAACGTTTGGTTCAGCCGGAAAATGAGTACTTCACTGCTGTCCAGCCCCTGGATGTCCTTTTTAGCTGTCATCTCTTGGGTATGTACCTGTTGAAAATGCCTTTGAACATTTTTGCTGCCAACAATTCGACCTAAAACTGATTTCTAGATACAAATTTCAGCAAATTACTTATAAGAGCGTCTCCAAGTTCTTTTTAACCTACTCTAACATCCACGCACTTGACAATTAAGGTCTCATATGTCTCAGCCTGGCACACATGCTTGTGTATGGATGCCTGTGGAGCATAGCTGCTTGTGGCAAGATACTGGGAATTGGGAGACAGGTTCTTTGCGACAAAAGTTCCAGAATCGACTCCGACTTCAACAAAGCATGTTTGCAAAGTGTTTTCATTGCATGAATGTCATTGGAAATTTGTCGTGTGATGTCCACGAAGCTTGTCTTAAGGAATCCTTGGTAATACAATCATGTTAAAAGGGAGGTTGGCCCTTTCCGATTTTCCACAGAAGGAAGCTGAAGCATTTACTAGCAAAGTTTGGCCTAAAAGATGGCTATGCACATCAGCACCATGGGATTTTTATCGATAAAGTGACTTATAACATTTATAAGTTGGTGTGTTCACACATTATTAAAGACGAGCTGGACATATTATTATTTTGGGCATGCAAAGGTGGACAAAAGGAGGCACCTGGAGCAAACTTGGGTTACAAGCTTGGGAAAAGCACAAAAGTTGATATTTTGGGCAAGTTCAACCACTTTTGGCAAAAAGGGGAAAAGCACAGTTATTTATGGCCTAATCGACTTCTTTATAAGGAGAAAGGATGCGCATGAGGAGAGGAAGATGGCGAGCAGCAGTGGAAAAATGTTTTCTCTCCTGAGCGCGACTAACCGAACAGCAGCAGCTTCCTCTCTTACTCTCCTGGGCCGTACAATTCAGCTACAGTCGCCTAGCGTGTTCCCTCTCCTACAGTGCTGGCTGTACAGTTCAGCTGTAACCTGTTTCTCTGAGCGCTAGCCGTACAACTTTCTCTCTCTTCTTCCAGAGAAGGCTGTACACTGCTTTCTCTCTCTACTGGCTGCGATTGAGGCAGGCCATATAGTGGTGGACTCTCTCTCAGTCTTGGCCTTGTTATGGGCAGATTTGAGGCTGCTTTTGGGCTCCGTACCGGGTTGTTTCATGGACTGTTTATGAGCTGATTCATGGGACTGTTTTGAGACACTTTCGGATGGCTTTTGGTATGATGTTTTATCTTGGCACTGGATACATATCTCGGCAAGAGATTTGCTGATGCTTTGTGGAAAATCCGGTGTTGTATGCACCCGCACCTTGGTTTATTGTAAAATTTTCTCTCTCAATAAAGTTGTTCCTACAGGGGACCGGCCATTCCGGCTCAGTGCGGTGTGATTATATTGTTTATGGTTCTTCCAATGTGTTTTCATGCTCTATCTAGTATTTAAAGTGTTGGTCTATTGTTCCAGGTCCCCTATTGGTTACAGTGGTATCGGAGCAAAGGCTTTCTCGGAAGCAAGAGGCTTTCTTCCAACAATGAGAAAGAGAAAAGATCAAAAGTGGGGACTACACTAACCAAGATTTTTGCTATTGAGCTTATGGAAGCAGTCATGAGCATGAGCAGTGGACAGCTTGGTCTAAGGATTTATAGATTCACAGATTTTAACCTCGAAGTATGGAGTTGGTTTTATGTGCCCAAATTCAGCACTCTTTCCATATGGATTATTATGGATTCTATAATCAAGTTTACAGACAAGCTATATGGAGCTATATCTCACGATATCTTATGTGTATGCTGACGAGATATTTCTTTTGGCTTCATGACAAACCTGGCAAAGAAAAAGCTAAGTATACTTTGAGTTTTGTAAAGTTGCTGCTTTTTGAAATTTATTGCAAGTGTTTTTGGACATTTAACCCTTGTATGCCCGTATAAGGAGAATTTTGTGTTGTTTGCCTTGAATTGTTTCAAGTAAACATTACGGTTGAAAAGCCTAGTTTATATGGTTTTTCATATGGATACGTTCAACAACTATGGATTAAATTTTTGGCATATCTTTGCTCGAGGATTTATACATATATGATGGTTTGGCGCATCTATATGGTTATTTTGGCTCAATGATTCTTGGGCTTTATATACAGTTCTATGGCTCCCTTTATTGGGATGGAGTATGTTTTTGGCTCCCTGTTCTATGGGATGTAGTGGATTTCTGGAATTTATGGATATCTTATGGATCGAGGATTTTTCTATGGATTTATATTATCGACTAAAATGCCTATAAAACTATCTGTCTCGCAGACATGTTTATGGAGAACCAGGCTATCTATGCCTGTGATTTATTCTTATCTTATGTTATACTGAACTCAAGGAAGAGTTGGTGACTCTAGTGAGTGAGTATCTGCACTCATGAAAGAGTTGGTGACTCTGCTGAGTGAGAATCTGAACTCAAGGAAGAGTTGGTGACTCTGTCCAGTGAAAGGAGTTGGTGACTCCATTTGGTGAGACGTGTTGGTCACTCTGATTTCTCACTCATGGGATCATGGAAGAGTTGGTGACTCTGTCCAATGAGTATTTCATGAACTCATGGAAGGGTTGGTGCCCCTAGAGAGTGACTTCGGGTTGGTGACCCTGTGAACTCATGCAAGAGTTGGTGACTCTAGTGAGTGAGTATCAGAACTCATGGAAGGGTTGGTGACCCTAGTGCGTAAAGTCTCGAGGAAAGAGGAAACTCTGGCAAGCATCTATGGTTTCATGGAAGGGTCATTGCCCTAGTGAACCATATGGACATGTGAAGCATGTTTGGCTTAGGCACGCGTATGGATCATAGAGGTAGTGCTCTTATGCATTCCAATGGCATGGCAAGATGTTTTATTGCTATGTATTCTACTTATTTTATTTTTGCAAGTACTTAAAGCTACTTATGGATATTTGGGACACAGTTGGCCCTTGTGCCTGTGTCTAGTTAATATCAAAGTTGTTGACTCGGCTTATGGATTTATAAATATTTGGGATGCAGTTGGTTGTTCTGCTTGTGTCTACTTATTATCAGAGTTGTTGATTCGGGATATGGATAAAGTTTCTTTCTTGATAAGGTTGGCTCTTGTGCCTGTATATGGCTTCAGATCGTGGATATGGATTTATGGCTTTAATACATGGATTATGAAATATTATAAATCGGCAGTGCATCTACTTTATTTGAAGGATATTTTAGTGGTATCGGGCTTATACAATTGCGGACAACTGCTTTATAAGATGGAGGGGATGTCACCGTCTGGTCCCTTCACCAGTCTTGACCAATGTTTCACACACTAAGCAAAGCCAGGATTTTCCACAAAAGGAAGCTGAAGCATTTACTAGCAAAGTTTGGCTTGAAAGATGGCTACGCAACATGAGCACCATGGGATTTTTATCAATAAAGTGACTTATAACATTTATAAGTTGGTGTGTTTACACATCATTAAAGACGGGCTAGACATATTATTATTTTGGGCATGGACAGGTGGACAAAAGGAGGTGCCTAGAGCAAACTTGGGCTACAAGCTTGGGAAAAGCACAAAAGTTGATATTTTGGGCAAGTTCAGCCACATTGGGCAAAAAGGGCAAAAGCACAATTATTTATGGCCTGGTTGACTTCTTTATGAGGAGGAGGAAGGATGCGCATGAGGAGAGGAGGGATAGCGGGCAGCAGTGGAAAAACGTTCTCTCTCTCCTGAGAGACTGGCCGAACAGCAACAGTTTTCTCTCTTACTCTGTTGAGCGTTGGCCGTACAGTTCAGCTCCAGCCGCCTAGCGTGTTCCCTCTCCTACAGTGCTGGCTATACAGTCTAGCTGCAACCTGCTCCTCTAAGTGCTGGCTGTACAGCAGCTTTCTCTCTCTTCTTCCAGAGCTGGCTGTTCCATGGACTGTTTATGAGCTGATTTACGGGACTATTTTGAGACAGTTTTCTGATGCTTTGTGAAAAATCTAGTGCTGTATGTGTTGGAGTATGCACAGGCGGAAGCATAAACAAAACAAAAGAGAGAAGACGGAGCAAAGGAGAGAGCTTGTGGACAAGATCACCTTTTATAATAGCAAGAAGCTTTACAATGGCAATAGCCAGTAAGTAGTGTTGAACAAAGTGCAGGGATTGGATGATACAAGTGAATATGAGGAGTTGCCTTATATAGTGGAGATGTGACCTGGCCAACCCTCTAGAAACAGGCCGACTTGCTCACAACTTACTACAGGAGAAATATGGACAAAATACCCAATAAATAGGGTAACCTTATAACAGTGAGATGCACAAATTCGAACACCCCCTCTACAGTTGATAGTGTGCAAGAGTCTGAAGAAGATAAGCTGATGAAGATGCAACCATGGACCCTCCAGTACTGCAAATACTAAAATCACCTCGAAGAGAGCACCCGCCAACCTGTTTCCTCGAAACCAAAATGCCACCACGAACAACAAGGAACTTTGCTTGGCTCCAAATTCCCCCACAAGTGTGTAATAAACTCCAAGAATAAGATGATGAGCTGCTAGACACACCACGCCCATAATCCCCAATAGTGGACGGATCCACTTGAAAATCTCTGCTACACCAAAGATGCCATGTCCTGCCAGATATCTAATGCTTGGAACTCCGACTCACGGTTTCCATGCACCAGAAAATAGAGCTGCAATCAACCCCCTCTCCCGCCCACAAGCCTCCTCTGACCGGAAGCACATGGGGGAAACTGCATGTATGCTAGAGAAGTATACCATCTTGGTCCTCCCAAGCCGAAAGTGCCCTCGGAATCCTAGATGAGTTACTAGAAGTATCTATATCACCGTCGTGTGTTGTGTCTTTGCCCTTCTCCTGAGACGAAGACTTGCTCTTGGTCTTGTCCTTCTTCTTGGACAAACAATCCTTGGACAGATGTCCTCTCTTCCCACATGAGAAGCAACGACTCCGACGTTTCTTTTGTACTGAAGTAAGTGACTAATCTAAACTGTTAAGAGGCACCTTCATCTTACCCTGAGAAACGAGGACGGACGAGTAGGGAGCTAAGGTCATCAAAATCCAACTAAGTGGGTATGACATGGCACCTCAAAACTTGAGAAACCACATCATCTCCGGGGGAAGCTTGGTGAGGATAAGTGCAGCGAAGGACAAAACAGCACCCATCACCAATAACTGGTCATGGATAACTTTGACCTTCATGAGAAAGAACTGCATAGAACTCCTAGCAGAAAATAGCAAACCATAGAGTTGCCCTTGCAAAGTAACTGCTGTCATTGATGAATCTCGAGCAAAGAGATCCTCCAATTTGGACCATACCTGATGAGCACTGGTAAGAGTTTGCACGACTGGTGAGACCTCCTTTGTGATGGTCCGCACAAGCACCGAATGTGCCTGCGAATCACAATTCTCCCAGTCTTGTAATTTTGCAAGGAATTCATCCTCTTGATCTTAGGTCCACCTCCTAGAGTTCTGAGGACGCTTGGGCTTCTTCTCAATGCCTTGAACAATCTCCTATAAACCCTTGTGGATGAACCAGATCCGCATATTCAGCTTCCAATGGGCATAGTTGGTTCCGTCCAACTTGTCATCCTTGTTCGTACAAGGGGGAGCCATATCGACAACAACAAACTACACAAATCTCAGCACTCCAAGACTCCTCTCGAGCGCTTTCCAATGAAGCGAGGCACCAGGACCAATCAGCCCCCTCTCAAATCTGAGACAAAAACAGGCTGGACAGCAACAAAACAGCCCTCGAACCATCGAGAACCTCCTACCGGAACGGCAAGGACTCTTGGAGGAAGAAGGGGATGTAGTGCCACTTATCTGGCAACACCACCCACAAGAAACTCACCAACTACTGATGCCGGAGCAGAAATTGCAGCCACAACGCCAAAACTTGCCTCTGTAAGAAAAAACGCAGCCTAAAAAGGGCTGGCCGACAGCAAGAGGGTGGTTGGACCAAAAAACGCAGCAAGGTAGACACTAATCTACAGCCTGGAGAAGCTATGGAAGCAAAAAACGCATAGCAAAGAAGAACGAGACGGTGAGCAGAATGCAGATTTTTAGAGCAGCCTGATCCTAAGCGACTGATACCATGTTGGAGTATGCACAGGCGGAAGCATAGATAAAACAAAAGAGAGAAGAGGGAGCAAAGGAGAGAGAGCTTGTGGACAAGATCACCTTTTATAATAGCAAGAAGCTTTACAATGGCAATAATCAGCAAGTAGCGTTGAACAAAGCACAGGGATTGGATGATACAAGTGAATATGAGGAGCTGCCTTATATAGTGGAGATGTGATCTCGCCGACTGCCTCTAGAAACAAGCCGAGTTGCTCACAACCTACTACACAAGAAAAATCGACAAAATACCCAATAAATAGGGTAACCTTATAACACTAAGATGCACAAATTCTAACAGTATGCACTCGCACCTTGGTTTATTGTAAAAGCTTCTCTCTCAATAAAGAAGTTCCGATGGGGGTCGGCCGTTCTGACTTAGTAAGGTGTGATTATATTGTTTATGGTTCTTCCAGTGTGTTTTCATGCTCTGTCTGGTATTTGAAGTGTTGGTCTATTGTTCCGGGTCCCCTATTAGTTACACAAGCCCTTGGAGTTGTTGAAGATGTAGACCATGGAATCCATGCAGGTGATGAATAGTGTGTTGAAAATGTATCTCGTGTATTCCATGGTGATTGAGGGATAGCCATCCCACGGTAAAGGGAAAGACCAAGTGACCATGTAAATGAGGGATAGCCACCTCCGTTCCATGGTAAAGAGGAGGTGCAAGACACTAAAGAGGTTGATGCCATGCATGCTTAGATGACCACGAGAATTCTCTTATTGCACCTCTTTTTGGATGTGGATGTATTACGTGGCAAACTATGGCCTCCACGCCTTGATCCCCGCAAGAGCTACAAAACAATTAACATCTCTTTTATGTATAAAGACCAAGAGCATCTTATAGATGTTGACACTTTAGGAGAAACTATCCCAATTGTATCTCATGTACAAATCAATAAAGCAATGAAGAAGAGTGTTTCTTCGTACTTGGTTTTTGTACGTGATGATGTGGAACATAGCAATGTGCATGTAGATTCTCTGACTAGTGATAGGCTGAATTTTCTAAGTGAGTATAGAGATTGCTCTGCATATGCATTGCCAAGTGAAATGCCTCCCCCATAGCAAGAGGATCACCACATTGATTTGGTCCAGGGTAGTTCACCTCCTAATAGGCCAGCATATTGTGAGTGCTTGTCAACAAGAGGAGATTATGAAGTAGGTTGGTGAACTATTAGAGAAGGGATTAGTGCAACCAAGCTCTTGCCATTTTGTTCATCGGTTCTTCTTGTGCAGAAGAAGGATGGTTCATTCCGCATGTGTGCGTGGATTACGTGACACTTAATAAGATAACCATCAAGAATCTATTTCCTATTCCGAGGATTGATGATGTTACATGCACTGAGCTTGATCGTGATAACGCACAACAGGGCCTTCTTTATACCTTTATGTAGTGAGAATCTTTAGCATCAACTTTAGAGAGTACAAAGAGAGAAGAGAATGTAGAAGACGACACAGTATTGGGTCCCAATACCCACTAAAGGACGCCCCCTCCAAGCAAGAGTATTTGCTTATATTATTCTTAGGAGAAATGTTGTACAAGTGATATGAATGCCCAACGCAAGGACGAGGAAGACCGTACATTGGTTGAAGACTCTCCTTGGCCATTGATGCAAGTCTAGATAGCTATAGGACTGCACATATGTTGGCTGAATGTGAAGAGGAACTTCCTTCCTTAGCCTGGAGTTGACTAGATGCTACAAACCATGTGTACTTTGCTGAATACCTGAATGCTTTGTATGGGACTGAGGCAAACACTTATATGTGGCCTCCTATTGCTGGTCGGCTGCCAGAAAAGGCTGTCGGCCTGTTGCAATTTCCCACGACTGCATTAATGACAATCATCTGCTTATAATGCCTGGTCGGGTGCAGTAAATGCCTATAGGCTGCTGTGTAAAGCCCACGACTGGCAGCAATTGCCTAGTCAGCTGCTGTGGGGCTCGTCGGGTGCTGGCCAACTAGACCCCAAGCCACATGGGCTGGCCAACTGAAAGGCAAGGGCTTGGATGCCCTTTGCAAGGCTAGCCCATGTTGGGCTGCCTTGGGGCTGACCTTAGGGCTGGCCCCCTTCTTTGTGCAATGAGCCTAACATGCCTACATGCAACTAAGGCTATGGCTTGACAACTACATGCTTTTGAAAGATGCTTTCTCCAAGTGGGTTAAGAGGACTGACATCTGATTGACCTCTAAAGCTCAAAGACTAACCTACGTAGCTCGTGCCTGACTGTCCCTGGACTAAGGGCTCACAATGGGGTCACGACGTACGACAAATAATCCTAAAAAAGGTTCTACTTCTATATAAATGCTGCGTTGATGATCATGCCACTGTGTCACTGTGTACCCCAATGCAAGGTGCACATGACATTCCCTCCTGCTTAACTTGGCGACGGCAGGTTCAGGGCTTCCAAGTAGTCCGCCAACAACTGGGGGTACTCTTGAAAGAACTCTTCATCCAACCAAACTGCTGCATGGGTTCCACAGTCTTTAAACTTCGTATAGAACTATCGGATTCTTCGACCGAAACCATGCTTCCATCTGTGGAGGAGAATCTACTCTAGCTCTATGACTTCACCTTCGTCTATCATATCTCGTTGTTGCTCTTCGGATATATCCTGCAATGTTGGACCTACATATGGCTTCAACCAAGAAACATGAAAGACATTGTGCATAGTCCAACTTTCCGGCAACTTTAACTTTAAAGAGACATCACTTAACTTTTGAATGACTAGAAATGGGCCGAAACTTCGGAACGATAGTTTGGGACAACACTAGCTCGCTTGCTTTAGGCGTTGTTTCATGATGCATAGATATACCCAATCCCCTTCCATAAAGTTGACATCTCGCCTGGATTTGTTGGCTTGCCGAGTATATGCTTCCTAAGCCTTGGAAAGGCGCTCCTTAATTGACTCCTTGATTTTCGAGTATGTCTCGGTGGTTTTATTGGCCTCGAGATGGTGACACCTACCTCGTCAAAAGAGATGAGAACCGGCGACCAAATGCTGCCTCATACGGCGTCCGGCCAATACTCGATGAGTGAGTATCGTCTAGGATTGCCTGAACCAAAGGAAGATATTGTTCCCATTTTCACTGTTGGTCATGGCAGTATGATTTGAGAACGTCAAAGACCAATTGATTGTAAATTTCTGTTTGGCCATCTGTTTGGGGATGGACTGCACTGGACAACTGCAACTTAGTCCCAAAATTATCAAACAATGCTCTCCAAAATGGGACGTAAATTTTGAATCTCTATCTGATGTGAAAGTCTATGGCCAACCACCAATGGGGTACCAAAACCGAATGAGCAAGCAAGCTATGTCCTCGGTTGTGGCTATCTGCTTGCATGGAATGAGCATGCAAAACTTACTGAATCTATCAACGATTATCATACATTGTGTGTTTATAGATCCAGCTGAGGCGGGAAGAAGGCCTACGAAGTCCATACTAATGTTGTGAAAGGGTCCCTTAGGAATAGGCAAAGGCTGAAGCAACCCTGCATGTTTGGTATGAGGAACTTTATCTTTTTGACATATCTGGCATGATTGGACATGTTGGTAGACATCCCATCGCATCTTAAGCCAATAGAATGACCTCTCTAACTTCTCCAAGGTACTGTTGATGACCCCCAACAAGAGAATCATGGGCATCATGGTGGAGAAAGACTTGGCGCTTTTCTTTGAGTACACAAAGACGGTTCTTAAAAAACAACCAACCATCCCGTATACTGTAGCGGCCTGGTTCTGAACTGAGGGCCAACTGATATCGAGTCCCAAACTCTTCCGAATCCAAATACTATGCCTTCATACTCTCTAAGTCTCTGCCTTGAATTTCTAGCATAGTGGACTCCTGCAATGTCTAAATAGTGCCCTTCCGGCTAAAAGCATCGGCAACGAGGTTATTTTTGCCCAGGGCGTATTCAAACATTCCCCCAAATTGTTAGAATGATTGACTCCACCTAGACTACCTATCACTCCATTGGGCACTGGGCATGGTTTGCAACCATTTAAGTGCTTGGTGATCTATCTTAATTGTGAAGGAAGTGCTTCCTTCACAATTAAGAGCGGTCATAACCCCCAAGAGCTCTTTGTCATACTCCATGTGGGTGTTGTAGACTTGACAAAGACCCAGAAATGAGCGGATTTCTTGGGCTGTAGTGGGAACATCCCAACTGAGAATGCCTTTTCACAGTTGAGGCTAATACCTAAAGAACTAATGATGTATCCCAGGTAATGGATTTCCTTTACTCCAAACTCACTCTTCTTGGCATTGATAAACTCATTGTCCTACAACTTACAAGAGTTGCAAAACCTGTGCCATATCAAGCTCATGCTGCTCTGCAGTCCCTGAGAAGATAAGAATGTCATTTAAGAAGATGAAGACGCATTTGCCAATGAGATCCCGAACAACCCGGGAGATCATTTTGTTGAACGTCACTGGTGCATTGGTGAGACCAAAGGGCATTGACATAAATTCGTAGTGGCCACGCTCGGTCCTAAAGGCCGTTTTTGGAATGTCAGCCTTGAAGGTCCAAACCTGATGATAGCCACTCTTAAGATCAATCTTAGAGAAAATATTTGCACCGTTGAGTAGTTCAAGGATGTACTCTATTCTGGGCATGGGGAATCTATTCTTCACTATTAGCTTATTGAGCGCCCTGTAATCCACACATAAGCATGTGGACTTATCCTTCTTCTGGACAAACAGAATGGGAATGGCAAGAGGCAAGGAAGATGGTCGGATAAATCCAAACCAAAGTAGTTGGGCTAACTGCTGCTCCAACTCGCTCTCGAAAGAATTAGAAAGGCGGTAGGGGAACTTGCTTGGAGGTTTTGAACCAGGAACCAACTCTATGCGATGGTCCTCAGGTCTATAGGGTGGGAGAGTAGATGGGAGGTCATCTCGCAGCATGATGTTGCTATATTGAGACAAAAGACCAACCATCCAGACATATAATGACGCACACTCTGCTCCTTTTCTAATGGCTCTTTGGACTTGAATCTGGGAAATGAGTGGAATGCCAGGAATGCTCCAATCCCCCCGAATCATGAGAGGCTCAGGAAAGCCTTCAAGTTTCAACTATGGTGAAGATGTCATGTTTCCCATCAGGAATGGGTGCATACTGTCGAAACTATGGATCTCGAGGATCATGTCACACCCTAAAAGAGGGGAGACAATGAAATCCCGCCGGCTGAACCTGAAACTCAAATTGCTGAGCTTTATGAGTGATGTGTGTACGTAGACCAAGGGTAAACCCGTCCACATCTAAGTGATAAGGAACCAAGGTACAACTCATCTTGGTAGCCAACTGCGGAGAGATGGCATCCTCAGAACTACCCATGTCAAAGAGGACAATGAACTGTTGTCCTTTTTGCAATGCCATAGGCACAGATGAGAGCCTTTGTCTTGCCCTCATCCTCACCCTCTTGCTTATCATCAAATACGATTAGTGGCACTGAATTCAAAGAGGGTAAAAGCTGCACGGCATTTGAGGCTAATGGTGGAGATGTGGATGATGATGCTATGGTTGCTATTGTGGAAGTGGATGCCTTAGCAAACTTTTCAGCCTGGAACTTAGTGCAATCTTCCTTCCCATGTCCCACAGTGTGACAGAAGAAACAACGGTTCTCTATCCTGTACCGTGTCTGTTCATCTGGATGGAGATAACCTCCAGGGATGCCCTCCTTAGCTTTTTCCTCAAGAGTCTTCTTGGGCGTAGAATCTTTCTTATTGCCCGATTGACCCAAATATTTTTTCTTTTGGTCCTTTTGGTCTTTGTTGTTCTGAGTCCCCTTACCCTGGGTCTAGGTGGATGACTGTTGTTGGAGCTTTGGGGTAGACTGTACCTGCTTGGGCTTACCCCCGTTCAACATCAACTCCTGATTCTGAGCGAGGGTCAGTGCCCGTGCATAAGCCTGAGGCTCAAAATTCCTCACTGGATACCTAATGGTAGTGTCTAAACCTCAAATAAACTGCTTGAGCTTATCTTCTTCCAATATACCCAACTGTTGGGCCATTGTAATGACCTTGTTTGAATAGGTCAAAATAGAGAAACCACCCTGAGTGAGTTTGTAAAACTCATCCTCAAGATTGGTCATGTATTGTGGTGGAAGAAAACAGGCTTTGAGGTCAGCCACGAAGGTGTTCCAATGAAAACGAAATTGGCCTGTGATGGGGTCTGTTTGTAAGTTGTGACCAATGCTGCCACCAAGTAACGGCTTCCCCAGTGAGTTGGGGTGCTGCCACATGGACTTTGTCTTGTGGATCTGTGATTTTAGCTAAAGGAAAATGTGCTTCAAATTGATAAATAAAT
The DNA here is from genome assembly GCF_041138505.1 of Cibotium barometz. Lineage (NCBI taxonomy): Eukaryota > Viridiplantae > Streptophyta > Polypodiopsida > Cyatheales > Cibotiaceae > Cibotium > Cibotium barometz. The sequence goes on along the minus strand of NC_141083.1, from coordinate 5,656,110 downwards.
TGAGTAACTGAAGCATGATCACACTTACCATCATACTTACTACAATTTGGAGAGGTTCGTATGACGGTGGTGGTAGAGGCGATGGAGGGCGAGGAATTTGGAGCCTGCTGAGGGAGAGCCGCCAGAATTTGTGCCATCGTTTGCTGATTCTAAATTTGCATAGCCTCCGAGTCGAGTCTTTGCTGGAACTCTCGATCCGAATTCTCTCTACAACATTGATCTTCCTCATATTTGCATGTGGCTTCCCTATCCCTCTATTCCTCCGCACATCTTAGTTCTTTTTCTTCATCTGCTTTTCTTTTTGCTTCTTCATCTTTTCTTCTTTGTTCTTCACATCGGTCTTCATCATTTCTTCTTTGTTCCTCCATATGTAGAAGGACCTATGCCAAATCTAAGATGCCTTCTTTGGGCAAGCTGCATCTTCAGAGAATTTATTTGCTCCATCATTATTCTCAAGAGCTCTTCTGTGCTTGGCGGAAGCGTTTTTTCTGTTTGGAAGCTTTGTGCCTCCATCCCTTCTTGCTAGCTTTCTTCTCAATGTGATGTCTGAAACCGAACGGGAATCCGGAACGATATACAGATACTTCACATGCCAAGCAAAGATACAAAAACACAACGGAAATAACCATAAACACTGTCAAAACACAGCACTGAGCCGGAACGGCCAACCCCCCGTAGAAACTTCTTTATTCAGATAGAAGCTTTTACAATAAACCAAGGTGCGGGTGCATACAGCACCGGATTTTCCACAAAGCATCAGCACAAATCTCTTGCCCAAATCTCAGTCTAGAGCCAAGATATAAACATAGCTCCAAAAATCCATCCAATAAACTGTCTCAAAAAAGTCCCATAATCAGCCCATAGACTGTCCATAAAACAGCCCATAAACTGTCCATAAAACAGCCCATAAATTGTCCATAAAACAGCCCGGTACGGAGCCCAAAACAGCCCCAAATTCTATGCCAAATCAGCCCCAAAACTGAGCCCAGAGGAGCCTCAAATCAGCCCGAAAAACAGTCCATAAGTCAGCCCATAAACAAGTCGACCAGCTCTATGGCGGCCTGGGAGGAGTCGACTTGCTGAAAACAGCCTAGAAATTGCTGTACGCCCAGCGCAAGAGAGAGAAGGGAGAGAAAACTACAGTCGACCAGCAGAAGAGAGAGAGAGAGAGAGAGAGAGAGAGTGATGCGCCCCCCTCAAATCAGCCTCCAATCCCTGCTTTTATAGAGTCGAGTTGTTATATTTGCAGCACTTTTCCCTTTTCACCCAAAATAGCTACAAAAATATCAACTTTTTAGCTTTCCTTGGCTTGTACTCCAAGTTTTAGCCCAAAAATATCAACTTTATGCTTTCCTTGGCTTGTACTCCAAGTTTTAGCCAAAAAATAACTAAAACTTCCAAAATATATCAGCTTTTATACTTTTCTTGGCTTGATGCCCAGGTTTCATCTACGTGCCTCCTTTTGTCCACCTGTCCAAGCCCAAAAACAATAATATGTCCAACCCATCATTAATGATATGTGAACACACCGACTCATTATTGGATAAAATCCCATGCTGCACATGCTATAAGCCACCTTTTCAGGCCAAACCATGCCAACAAAATGCTGTAGCTTTCTTCTATGGAAAATCCCCGTTCACGCCTTGGTTCCAGACAGTGTGTGAAACATTGTTTAAGATTGGTGAGGGGACCAAATGGTGACATCCACTCCGTCTTATAAAGCAGTTGTTTGCAACTGTACAAACCTCATACCACTGAGATATCCTTCAAGAATAGCAGATCTACTGCCCATCAGTAGTATTACATAAGTCCAGCATTAAAGCCATATATCCACATCCACGATCCGAAGTTAGAGGGGGGCACAAGTGCCAACCGTATCAAGAAAGTGTATCCATATCCTGAGTCAATAACTCTGTTAATAACTAGACACAGGCACAAAAGCCAACACTGTGTCTAAAATATCCATAAATCCATAATCCGCTTTTTTGAATGTTCAGGGATGTTGATTCCTTCCCAAAACATAAGTACGAAGTGAGCACCAGGGTTGCTAGTCCTGAGAAAGATCACACCATGTGAGGCTGCATCTGCCATACATGTATTGTAAGAAAAGCACATCATGTCAGGTTGTATCTGCCACACATGTGCTGTAAGAAGAGCACATCATGTCAGGCTATATCTGCCATACATGCACTATCATGTCAGGCTTCATAAGCCATACATGTTTTCGTCATGTCAAGCCTCAAAAGTCACACATGTCCTGTCATGTCAAGCCTCACAAGCCATACACGTTCTATCATGTCAAGCCTCACAAGCCATACATGTTCTCTCAAGTCAAGCCTCACAAGCCATACATGTTTCGTCATGTCAAGCCTCACAAGCCATACATGTACTGTCATGTCAGGGTTCATAAGCCATACATGATTTGTCATGTCAAACCTCAGAAACCACACATGTTCTGTCATGTCAAGCCTAAAAAACCATACATGTTATGTCATGTCAAGTTTCACAAGCCACACATGTTCCGTCATGTCAAGCCTCAAAAACCATATATGTTCTGTCATGTCAAGTTTCACAAGCCACACATGTTATATCATGTCACGCTTCATAAGCCATACATGCTCTCTTGCCATGTTAGTGGGCTCACACCAGGATCCTTCCTGGGAATCCATCCACATACATGCAAAAGAAAAACTCATCTTGACATGTTAGTGGGCTCACACCGAAGTCCTTCCGGAGATCCATCCACATACATGCAAAAAGGATGTGCCATGGCATGCTCAATGTGAGAAATTCTTCTCCACAAAACTGCCATGTTGTCTCCAAAACAGCTCATAGACTAGAATCAGTCAATCCATGATATTGATAAATAATTCATAGTTTCATAACCGCATATGCGACAGATTCTAGCATTCCATACAACTAGAATACTCCCCATATGAGATCCTTGTGTAGGCGACAGTTCTAGCATCCCATACTGCTATAGGAACCTCCAATACACAAGACCAAAACCATTAACTATTCATCAAAACCATAGAGAAGTCTTTTCCATAATCAGAATGTTTTCCACACACCTTTCAGAAAAATTAACTTTCTTGAAACACATCTCAAGATAGACATGAGAAACATTCTCCACTTGCATCAGCAAGGGAGTTCAACATGTACAAAATTCCAAATATTGGCAAACAGCATCAACTTGGTAAAAATCAAAGTATACTTGGCTTTTCTTTGCCAATTACGTCGTGAAGCCAAAATACATATCTCCTCAGCATACACATAAGATACCTTGAGATATAGCTCCATATAACTCGCTTGAACAAAATTTGATTCAAAATCTAGAATAGTCCATATGGAACGAGTGCTGAACACGGGCCCATTCCGTACTTCGAGGATAAATTCTTATGCCAAGCTGTCTACTGCTCATGCTCTGGACATATGACTGCTTCCATAAGCCCAATAGCCAAACTGTTGATCACTATAGTCCCCACTTTTGATCTTTTCTCTTTCTCATTGTTGGAAGGAAGCCTCTGCTTCCGAGAAAGCCTAAGCTCTGATACCAATGAAACCGAACGGGAACCTAGAACGATATACAGATACTTCACATGCCAAGCAAAGATATGAAACCACAACGGAAAAAACCATAAACATTGTCAAAACACAGCACTGAGCCGGAACGGGCGGCCCCCCAGAGGAACTTCTTTATTCAGATAGAAGCTTTTACAATAAACCAAGGTGCGGGTGCATCCAGTACCGGATTTTCCACAAAGCATCAGCACAAATCTCTTGCCCAGATCTCAGTCTAGAGCCAAGATATAAACATAGCTCCAAAAAGGCATCCGATAAATTGTCTCAAAACAGTCCCATAATCAGCTCATCATCAGCCCATAGACTGTCCATAAAACAGCCCATAAATTGTCCATAAAACAGCCCAGTGCGGAGCCCAAAACAACCCCCAATTCCATGCCAAACCAGCCCCAAAACTGAGCCATAAATCATCCCCAGAGGAGCCTCAAATCAGCCCCAAAAACAGTCCATAAGTCAGCCCACAAACAAGTCGACCAGCTCTATGGCTGCCTGGGAGGAGTCGACTTGCTAAAAACAGCCTAAAAACCGTTGCACACCCAGCACAAGAGAGAGATGGGAGAGCAAACTGCAGTCGGCTAGCAGAAGAGAGAGAGAGAGAGCTCCAGAGTGATGCGCCCCCCTCAAATCAGCCCCCGAGCCCTGCTTTAATAGAGTCGAGTTGTTATTGTAAGCACCTCGTACAACGTGGTATGCTTAACAATTAATATTCTCGTTTATTTTTTATGGTTATTCCACACTTAAAATAGATGAATAAAAAAACTAACTCCAAATAACTCAATGCTGAAATTAGTTACAACACGTGCATAAGATAGCAATACATATTGGAAGTAAAGTTGAGACATATGATGGAGCCAAATTGAGGGTTGAAGATGGGCAACCTCCCCCCCAAGATGGGAATTTATTTCTACTCAATCCAAGTACTTTAGGATTGAGTGAAGAAGAAGTAATCTTCACTCTCACAGACCATGCAAAAGTCTAGGCTAATGAACATACAAAAACAAGCAAGTGTGCAAATGCATTTTCTTACAATACATCGATAGTGAGAAGCCCGAATGGGAGAGAGAGTAATCAGCCTTCTTGTTGATGTAGAGCTGTACAATGGCTGCAACTTTGTACTTGATCCAAAGATGAAGGGAAAACAGACTTTATAAAGCTGAAATTGGAGTAATAAGAGAGCTGCAACCTCATTTACAAACTTGCTGCAATAATGCACAGCATGGGAAAAGGTGGAAGATGGAGTAGTTACATCATGTGGAAGCATTGATGGAGAGATAGGAGTTGTACCCAAGTGGTGTGGGTTGCTTTAGAGTGAGTAGGGACTGATTTACAACAAGGGAGTTATGTGTAGAATGAGAGGAAAAGGGTTGTATTTATAGGGAAAGAGAGCTTCAAGGCTTAAGAGGGAAGGTAAGGCTGAAAAAGACTAGTGTCCAGCCACATGCTAGAAGGTGGAACAAGTGGAGAGACACTTGGAAACTCAAGTGACAAGTGTTGGGACACTTGTCCATTCTTCTAGAACACTTGGAGCTCAAGTGACAAGTGTTAGGACCAAGGTTGTTAGAGGCGTCAGAGGTGGGTATGGTATGCACCTCAAAAGACTCGTATTTTTTAGAGACGTTAGAGGCATGTTAGAGGCGTCTGTTATATATATATATATATATATAGTGAGTGATAGATATAATATGTATAGTGAAAGTTGAGAGAGAGAGAGAGAGAGACTAGTGTGTATGTATGAGCCTTGAGGGAGGGAGAGAGAGGGTGTGTATGAGAGAGGAAGAGAGAGTGTGTGTGTAAAAGAAAGAAAGCTGTATTAAACGTCTGCAAAAGGCCAAAATGACCTATGAGACCAAAATAGTCCATCCTCATCATCTGGATACATCATCAAGATTCAATGGTACAAAGTAAAATGAAATGAACCGGTAGAGTATAGAGAGAGCTCCAAAAGTGGGTATAAAAAACATCATCATCCTAGTGTGTTTGAACTTTGAACTTTGAACTTTGGGTCTTGAGAAAGGCTTAAGGGAGCGAGGGAGAGAATGAGGGAGAGAGAGTGTGTGTGAGAGGGGCTGCCTTGGGCCCTTAAAGCCCCCGTCTAAGGACTCACACAACCCCCAAAAAAAAAAATGGACGCCTTGATCAGGCAGCCTTACGCCTCGAACGCCTTGTACCATAGTAGCAACGGAACGGGAACGGGACGAAAGCACCACTAGGGGAACGGGAACGGGAAAACGAGGGTGAACGGGAACAGGGAACGACCTAGATAATTCCTAGAAATGACAATAAATCTTAACATACAATGCTCATTTATATAACCAAATCAAAGACACACTAAAGTCTAGTGCACCACAATTTGCATGGCTAGATACTAACACTGAATAGATCTCACAAGTCAAAATAAATTAGCCCACATCATACATGACATAAGTGACAAAAAGCACAAAATGTGGCCCACGGCCTAGATAAAAGAAACAATCCAAGTCCAGAGTCCAAGCCTCAAGGTGACATGCAAATAGTAAGAAGATATCATGCATGGCTACTGCCAATGATGCCATCAAGGAGACTATCATCTATGTCATCCAAGAAAGCTATATCACTTCAAATGCCATCTATACCACTTCCAATAGTTGTCCTTGCTGCTTTTAGCTTTCATGCTTTTTCATGTTTTCCCATAGCAACGCTTGACAATCACTCGTACTAGAACCTTGGGTACTTAACACCCCACTTCCCTCTTTAAGACTCTATGTTAGTATCATAGAAACCACCCCTAATTTTAAAGTTTTTGAACAATTTACAATCCCACAAAATAAACTACACCATCTATGTTTGTATCAAACTAACTAACTTGGACAGTTAAAAAGCAAGGCATGCCCCCTCTCAACAAAGGTTTTTATGTTTTATATGAAACAGACCTTCTAAAATGTTAGCCATAAATCACTCAACCTATGGTCACCATCAGCATATAGCTCCCCGAGGATCACACAACCAACGTCTCTTTTTTCTCCCCCTTCTACCTGCCATTTATTGAAGGCTCGCATATTATTTAAGAAAGTAGTAGTAAGTATGCAAGTCATGAGACCATGTCAGCCACACCACGTTTCAACTCTAGTGTGGACACAATTGGCTCACATGAAAGAAAAGTAGCAAATTTTGCAACATAGTTTTTGAAAATGCAGCCCTTTTAGCCACATCCGGCACACCAACAACCGTAGATCCACATCCAAATAAAACATGCCTGCAGAAAATTGGGAAGAAGATGTCACGTGCATCATTTCTTTCCATGATATAGCATAGGAATAAGTCCTTTTTGATCCCAAGATAGCCACCACCATCAACAGAGCATCCTAAAAGTTAGATGCATGACACTTTCTTTAAGGGCATCCTGGCCAAAATGAGAACCCAGGTCCTCTCCTGTATTTCAGAGGTAAGGGTCTTTCGTACAAACATGAGCATGCACGAGTATCACACAACGTTTCCTGATCGCGGAAGAATACTTATACACACACTTTGCAAGTAATACCTGGAAGCTTATGACGGCCATCGCCTCTCAAGAGCGTTTTGCCTTCGGTCTTGGTCTGCGAGTGCAGCGTCCAGACTGATTTATTTAAATAGATCATAAGTCAATTTCGGTATCGTCATTTGTCTTGTTAAAGAGGTTTTACATCTTTTACTCGAAGAATAATAATAAATCCCAATAATAAATTTTCGTGCGTGCATATTCACTCTTCGCTATTAATTAATTTTTTTTCGTGGGTGCATATTTGAAAATATAGGAAACATTAAGGTTTATAAATTTAACATTAAGGTATAACCTTATCGTTATATAAATCTTTGAAATTTCAATCTTATCTTAAGCAACAAAATTCCAGAAAATAAACATTAACACTCCATCCTCACAAATTCCTCCAAGGGTTCCCAGCATGATAAGTGAATATCTCTATTACCGATTACAATTGTAACTGATACTTCAAAGAGCCTTGGTTTTTTTATCTGCTGGAAATAAAGGGATTTTGTGTACAGATGGTTCAAAATCTGCATTCTTTTCATTTTCTATTGGTTTTTTGCCATTTCCGTGTAGCTTGCTTGAAGCTTCAAGAAGAAATGCAAAATGGAATGAAATTAATAACTTAGCAAATGAAAAGGAATTTGCACTCTTCCAAAACATTTAAATTCTTAAAAGAGAAAGAATTGAAATCAATTGTTTAGTAAGATAAATTTAACATAATCAATCATATTTTTAAATTTTAGAAAACATATTTCAATAAGGAAGTCAAGAGCTGAAAGAGAGAAAGTAAAAATGATTTTTTTGGTTTTCGTAAATATAACATACAGAAACCAATTAACATATAATAATTACATAAATAGAAAATGTTAAATTCTATGTTTCAAACAAAAAAAATTTATTAAAATTTTGTTTATTGTAAAATCTAATTTAAAAAATATTCATTTTTTAAGAATGTTACTTTTCTTTTTTTAATAAAATTTTTTAAATATTGATAGATTTAATAATAACAAGCTTCTATGATGTAATATAAATAATAAATTTAATTAATATTTTCTTTACTAATTCAAGTGTTAATTTTGAAAAATGTAAATCGTTTCTAAAATTCTTCATTTTAAATAAAAATTTATACATATTTTAAATTTCTTTTTTTAAGAATTGTTTAAAAATGAAAAACAGGGAAGGGGAAAAATTAAACAACAAAAGAATTTTACCACATGTAATAATAATCAAAAATTAATTAATTAATTAATTAAATGTAACAAAAGTAAACAAACAAAATAAGCAAACAATAAGTATTTACTTTAAATCGCCTAAATATCAAATCTCATTTTACAAGAAATAAAAAGTACAAAAGAATTTCAACACATGTAACATTTAATTAATTAAATATTACAAAAGTAAAGAAACATAATAAGCAAACATAATAAGAATTTATTTTAAATTGCCTAAATATCAAATATCCTTTTACAAGAAATAAAAATTACAAATGATCTCGTAAAAACCAGAAATATGCAAAGTGGATTTTTTTGTTCCATAACACACGATTTTCAAACACTGATGAATACTGCAAATATACTATATTGCAAACTACATTTTTCTATTCGATCTTGAACATTGAATATATATGCATGGAAGCCTCATAGCCAAAACACTTAAATAATATTGGGTGCTTTTATTTACAAATAATATTATTGGGGAGCACATTGGGTGCTTTTATTTGCAGATAATATATATATCCCGAAAAGTTTGGACGGCAATTTTAAGGAATAACAAGAACAACTGCAATCCAGGAAAAAAAATTAGAGGTCATACAGAGCATGTATGCATGGTAGAAGAAAATAGGAAATAATTTTAAAGAAATTTATGCGGGATTTACTAGAAGACTTTGCTTTATTTTTTATTGCGCGTAGACTGCGAACGGTGTTGGCACCTTTCGGAGGTCTGTATTTGAGGACAGTAGGCGTACTAGTAACTGCTTCATGAGAAACCAATTGAGAACAGCCTCTAGGAACAATAAGGTTCTATTTCATGACAAAGCAGTGCTGAAGCAGATGGACAGCAATCAACCTTCATGATATTAGTTATATCGTGATAGGCTTTCCTCCTCGGTGGCATAAGGAGCACAGGAAAGTAATTGTCAAGAAAGACAATTGATTTTAATTTAGAACAGTAGACGCCCTTTATATATTGCAAATAGCGAATCATGCAAAGACACGCTATTCAAGAAGCATGCTCAACATGGCAAGCCATACTGCCAAAAACCAATTAAGGAAAGCGAAATAAAATATTTCGGAAGAAAATGTACGAGCGACACAAACCAGGGCATACCATGCTGCCAAAAACAAACATGCTGCAAACACATGCAAAATATTCCAGAAGAAAATGTGCCGACGACACGAAACAGGATATGCATATTAGCACATGTCAAATTTGAGAAGATAATCGAAGCAACAAGAAACGGAGGCAGCCACACACAGACCTTTGCGAGGAACATTGCGATCCAGACACAAGGGAACACGAATCGAATAATAACACATGCAAAGCTTATATACAACTGTAAAAAAGACATATATTTAGATGCAAACCTTAGATAAAATAATAAAATGTTAAATTCGAGAAGAAAACCGAAACAAGAGATGAACGCAAGCAGCCAGACAACACAGACCTTCGATATTTTGGTTTTCGTAAATATAAATTTAACATAGACAATCATATTTTAAATTTTAGAAAACATATTTCAATAAGGAAGTCAAGAGCTGAAAGAGAGAAAGTAAAAACGATTTTTTGGTTTTCATAAATATAACATGCAAAAACCAGCTGAAAGAGAGAAAGTAAAAACGATTTTTTGGTTTTCATAAATATAACATGCAAAAACCAATTATCATATAATAATTACATAAATAAAAAATGTTAAATTCTATGTTTCAAACAAAAAAATTTCTTAAAATTTTGTTTATCGTAAAATCTAATTTAAAAAATATTCATTTTTTAAGACTGTTACTTTTCTTTTTTTAATAAATTTTTTAAAATATTGATAGATTTAATTATAACAAGCTTCTATGATGTAATATAAATAATAAATTTAATTAATATTTTCTTTACTAATTCAAGTGTTAATTTGAAAAAATGTTTTATGATAAATCATTTCTAAAATTCTTCATTTTTTAGAAAAATTTATACATATTTTAAGTTTCTTTTTTTAAGAATTTTTTAAAAAAATGAAAAACAGGGAAGGGGAAAAATTAAACCACAAAATAATTTTACCACATGTAATAATATTAAAAAATAAATTAATTAATTAATTAAATGTTAAACAAACAAAATAAGCAAACATAATAAGTATTTATTTTAAATCGCCTAAATATCAAATCTCGTTTTACAAGAAATAAAAAGTATAAAAGAATTTCACCACATGTAACATTTGATTAATTAAATGTTACAAAAGTAAAGAAACATAATAAGAATTTATTTTAAATTGCCTAAATATCAAATCTCCTTTTACAAGAAATAAAAATTACAAATGATCTCGTAAAAACTAGAAATATGCAAAGTGGATTTTTTTGTTCCATAACACAAAATTTTCAAACACTAAATACTACAAATATACTATATTGCAAACTACATTTTTCTGTTTGATCTTGAACATTGAATATATATGCATGGAAGCCTCATAGCCAAAACACTTAAATAATATTGGGTGCTTTTATTTGCAGATAATATTATTGGGGAGCACATTGGGTGCTTTTATTTGCAGATAATATATATATCCCGATAAGTTTGAACGTTAATTTTAAGGAATAACAAGAACAACTGCAATCCAGAAAAAAAAATAGAGCTCATAAAGAGTATGTATGCATGGTAGAAGGAAATAGAAAATAATTTTAAAGAAATTTGTGCAAGATTTACCAAAAGACTTTGCTTTGTTTTTTACTGCGCGTAGACTGCGAACAGTGTCGGTACCTTCCAGAGGGGTCTGTATTTGAGGACAGGATCCGGGACAGTAGACGTACTAGGTGTCCTCTTTCATGAGAAACCAATCGAGGACAGCCTCTGGGAACAGTAGACATACTAGGTTCTATTTCATGACAAAGCAATGCTGAAGCAGATGGACATCGATTAACCTTCATGATATTAGTTATATCATGACAGGCTTTCCTCCTCGGTGGCATAAGGAGCATAGGAAAATAATTGTCAAAAAAGATAAATTATTTTAATTCAAAACAGTAGACGCCCTTTAAATACTGCAAATAGCGAATCATGCAAAGACACGCTAAGCATTCGAGAAGCATGCTCAACATGGTGCGAAAAACCAATTAAGGAAAGCCAAACAAAATATTCCAAAAGAAAATGTGACGGCGACATGAACCAGGCCATACCATACTGCCAAAAACAAATTAAGCAAACACATGCAAAATATTCTAGAAGAAATATACCGGCGACACGAAACATGACATGCATATTGGCACATGTCAAATATGAGAAGATAATCGAAGCAACGAGAAACACAGGCAACCCCACACACAGACCTTCGCGAAGGAACATTGTGATCCAGACGTAAGGGAACACAAATGGAATGATAACGCATGCAGAGCTTACATACAATTGTAATAAAAGGCATATATTTAGATGCAAACCTCATATAAAACAGTAAAATGTTAAATTCGAGAAGAAAACCAAAGCAACGATGAACGCACGTAGCCAGACACAGACCTTCGCGAGAGGAACATTGCGATCCAAATGCAAGGAGAGAGGAATCGAATGATAATGTATGCAAAACTTAAAATAATCGGTATGAAAGACACGTGCAAAGCATGTTACATGTAAACCTTACAATAATTAGTATGAATGACACGTCCAAGAATTTAATTAATAAATACAAACCACAAAAAGTTTTGGGGAGCATATTCACTCTTCGCTATATTAATTAAATTTTTTTCGTGGGTTCATATTTGAAAACATAGGAAACATTAAGGTTTATAAATTTAACATTAAGGTATAACCTTATCGGTATATAAATCTTTGAAAAATCAATCTTATCTTAAAGAACAAGATTCTAGAAAATAAACATTATCAAAATAAAAATTATTTAAAAAATTTGTGACAATGAATTTTTTTTACAGACGAGAAATGTTATTTATTGTGAACGCTTACAAAGAAACTTGTTAAAAGCAAGAGCAAAAGCTAAACAAAACAAGCTTCCTGTTCTGTGAGACCAATAAACTTACAGATTTTGGGAGAGAGCGGGACAAATTCAAAAAAATTCATCACCATCTACAATGGCTTTTTTGAATTTATAAGCTCTCTCCCATATATATAAATAATATGTACTATAATCATGCGGTGATTGGGTTGTCGATCATCGTCAATAACTATTGGGTTTGATCGTGTTCGTGATGGGTTATTGTTATTGTCTTGGAGTGCATCACCATCATTATTCACCTCTTCATAATCTCCACTTTCTCTTGCATTGAATGGATCAAAGTACCTGGTAGGAGGAGTATCTGCAAAGAAAATCTCTTCTATATCTATGCATTGAGTGAGGTGCAGTAGTTCCATCACTTTCCACATTGCTACTAATCTTTTCTTGCTCATACCACACCCTATTTTTGGAATAATCCATGAGGCTGCAGGATAGTACTTTCCAGTACACGAATCATTTTCAAGAGTGTGGTTTGTAAAGAGGCCCCAAGTTTATTAGCTATGTAATTATCCAAATAGACATAGGCTCTTTCAAAAAGATTCGCAGGTGATAAGCATACTGGCCATATAAGGCATATACTTGGCGACCTCTAGTAATCTCATCAGCAGATATGTTGTGCGAGAAAAATTTAAAGTGTGGTTTATGCGAATCTTTAATGTAATAACCCACCATGCCTTCTAGGGTATGCATTTTAACCTGTCTCAAACCTCTACACATAACTAATGCACCCTCAGGTTTAAACAAATCCCATCCTAAATATCTTTTTATTGTTCTCCCTATGCTTATCAGGGATGGTGCCATTAAACTAGCAACCATTTGAAAGTGCAAATGATTCAAAGTTCCTCCTTTTTCAAGTGCAAAGAGACCTTTTAAACACTCCATCCTCACAAATTCCTCCAAGGGTTCCTAGCATGATAAGTGAGTATCTCTATTACCGATTGCAATTGTAATTGATACTTCAAAAAGCCTAGTTTTTTAATCTGTTGGAAATGAAGGGATTTTGTGTACAGATGGTTCACAATCTGCATTCTTTTCATTTTCTATTGGTTTTTTGCCATTTTCGTGTAGCTTGCTTGAACCTTCAAGAAGAAATGCAAAATGGAATAAAATTAATAACTTAGCACATGAAAAGGAATTTGCACTCTTCCAAAACATTTAAATTCTTAAAAGAGAAAGAATTGAAATCAATTGTTTAGCATGATAAATTTAACATGGACAATCATATTTTTAAATTTTAGAAAACATATTTCAATAAGGAAATCAAGAGTTGAAAGAGAGAAAGTAAAAACGATTTTTTGGTTTTCGTAAATATAACATACAGAAACCAATTATCATATAATAATTACATAAATAGAAAATGTTAAATTCTATGTTTCAAACAAAAAAATTTATTAAAATTTTGTTTATCGTAAAATCTAATTTAAAAAATATTCATTTTTTAAGAATGTTACTTTTCTTTTTTTAATAAAAATTTTAAAATATTGATAGATTTAATAATAACAAGCTTCTATGATGTAATATAAATAATAAATTTAATTAATATTTTCTTTACTAATTCAAGTGTTAATTTTGAAAAATGTTTTATGATAAATCATTTCTAAAATTCCTCATTTTTAAGAAAAATTTATACATATTTTAAATTTCTTTTTTTAAGAATTGTTTTAAAATGAAAAACAGGGAAGGGAAAAAAATTAAACCACAAAATAATTTTACCACATGTAATAATATTAAAAAATAAATAAATTAATTAATTAAATGTCAAACAAACAAAATAAGCAAACATAATAAGTATTTATTTTAAATCGCCTAAATATCAAATCTCATTTTACAAGAAATAAAAAATACAAAAGAATTTCACCACATGTAACATTTAATTAATTAAATGTTACAAAAGTAAAGAAACATAATAAGCAAACATAATGAGAATTTATTTTAAATCACCTAAATATCAAATCTCCTTTTTCAAGAAATAAAATTTACAAATGATCTCGTAAAAACCAGAAATATGCAAAGTGGATTTTTTTTGTTCCATAACACACAATTTTCAAACACTGAATACTGCAAATATACTATACTGCAAACTACATTTTTCTGTTCGATCTTGAACATTGAATATATATGCATGGAAGCCTCATAGCGAAAACACTTAAATAATATTTGGTGCTTTTATTTGTAGATAATATATATATCCTGAAGAGTTTGGACTTCCATTTTAAGGAATAACAAGAACATCTGCAATCTAGAAAAAAAATAGAGGTCACAAAGAGCACGTATGCATGTGGCAAAAGGAATAGGAAAATTTTTTAAAGAATTTTATGTAGGACTTACAAGAAGACCTTGCTTTGTTTTTTACTACGTGTAGACTGTGAACGGTGTTGGCACCTTCCGAAGGGGTCTGTATTCGAGGACAAGATCCGGGGACAGTATACGTACTAGGTCCTGCTTCATGAGAAACCAATCGAGGACAGCCACAGCTAGGAACAGTTAGGTTCTATTTCATGACAAAGCAGTGCTGAAGCAGATGGACAATGATCACCCTCCATGATATTAGTTATATCATGACAGGCTTTCCTCCTTGGTGGCATAAGGAGCACATGAAATCAATTGTCAAAAAAGACAATTGATTTTAATTCAAAACAGTAGATGCCCTTTAAATGCTGCAAATAGCGAATCACGCAAAGACACGCTAAGCATTCCAGAAGCATCCTCAACACGGCAAGCCATACTGTGAAAAACCAATTAAGGAAAGCCAAACAAAATATTCCAGAAGAAAATGTACCGGCGACACGAACCAGGCCATATTATACTACCAAAAACAAATAAAGCAAACGCATGCAAAATATTCCAGAAGAAAATGTATCGGCGACACAAACATGACATGCATATTGGCACATGTTAAATTTGAGAAGATAATTGAAGCAACGAGAAACACAGGCAGCCACACATAGACCTTCGTGAGACGAGGAACATTGCAATCTAGATGCAATGGAACACGAATTGAATGATAATGCATGTAAAGCTTACATACAACTATAAAAAAAAGACATATATTTAGATGCAAACCTCGTATAAAACAATAAAATGTTAAATTTGAGAAGAAAATCGAAGCAGCGACAACGAACGCAGGTAGCCAGATGTAAGGAGAGAGGAATCGAATGATAACGCATGCAAAACTTAAAATAATCAGTATGAAAGACACATGCAAACCTTACAATAATTAGTATGAATGACACATCCAGAAATTTAATTAATAAACACAAACCACAAAAAGTTTTGGGGAGCATATTCACGCTTTTTATTGTAGGCGCATTAATTAAATACCACTTAATTAAATGCCACTTACGTGGCATTTAATTAATGCCTTAAGCATTACCATACCCCCTCGCCCTCCAAAGCGCAAATTAACTGTGCAGACCAGGCGTCGAACTCGCCTGCCTCCCTTGCTCCCTACTCATCGACCCCCGAGCGCGTAGGCACCCTGTTCCACCTCTATCCCCTACCTATTCGTCGTCGCTAGTGACCCTGTTCGCCCCTGCGCGTGCCAATCCTAGTCCCCTTCCTCTTGAGATCATCGAGCAGCTACCCCATTCTTTACCAGCATCTCCCTCTACTCTCCCTGTGCTCAGCGCCCACGATGTTCTCAGCCTCTTCATCGGTTGTTCAAGCACCTCCTCTCTCGTTGGCAGCTAATTATGGAATAAGTAATGTGGACTGATGAGGGATAATGTAGAAAGACGAGAGTTCATTATAGAAACTGTATTTGTGAACTATTTGTAAATGACTGTTTTATGTCAAGAATGCTGGGGAAGCATTTTGACCGTCTTGTGATGATTAAGGTCGTGGAGACCTAACTGATAAAGTTGCATCTGCACGGAGAGTCAATGGAGGAGCAGTGGCTGTGGCATCCTTTCTCAGGGAATACATATGTGCCCGATTTGGGTGTCCATTAGAAATCCTTACGGATGGGGGGAAAACAATAAGAAAAGTTTAATTAATCTTTTTGTTAATCATTCTAGGTTAAAGAAAGGCTGAATTATAAAGAAGAGACAGGGATGGCCTTTTCATCAAGGCATAGCATTAGAATTTACTTCAATCAACTAAAAAAAACAAGAAAATCAAGAAAACCATAGATTTAAAATTAAAAAGTAAGAAGAGTTTAGCTTACATGGAACCCATCGCTTCCTCACCTTCTCTCAAGCTCCTTCTTCTACATGACCCAATGAGATCCAGCCTTCACTTCCACGAGAGAGAGAGAGAGAGAGAGAGAGAGAGAGAGAGAGAGAGAGAGAGTTTTGTTGCATGTAGCCTCCAGGCGAGTAAGAGAGAGAAATAGAGCGATGTCTCTAGAACTCTTTATTCACATGCAATTCGACACTTGTTTTCTTTCCTTTACGAGTACATATATTTTTAGTTGTGCCATACATACTATGGGCAAAGGAGAAAATCCACAAATAATTAATTAATGGTAGCCAAAAAAAGTTGTGGGTGCATATTGGATCCCAAATGTTTTTTTACATTAATTAATTAGTGGGTATAGGGAGTGAGATGATGGGACCTTAGGGATGATTATTTTTTTTGTGAACTTTAGGGAGTGGGACCTTGAGGCTGACACGATGATGGTCTTGAGAGTTAGTTGGGAAGAAAAAGCAAATGCACGAATGTTCCTCCATACAGCAAGAGAGATACACGCCTCCGAGGGAGAGAGAGGTGTTCTCTCATCCATCTCTCATGCAACGCTCTCATCCATCTCTCATGCAACGCAGAGAATAAATTTTTTTCCTGTTGTCTCTCTCCCTCTCTCGTGCAAGCAATGCAGAGGATAATTATTTTCCTGTTGCCTTTCTTTATCTCCGTGCTCGTAGATGCGGTGGCAGAGGAGAACGAAAAAATCTTTTTTCACTCTCTCCCTACTGAGTGTCTGTATTTTTATGTTGCATCTCTCTCTAGCACTAGCATGTTTAGAGGAGGATCGCGAACTGAGACATAGGATGAGGGTTGCAGCAAGGGTTCAACCCGGACGTGGGTCTAAGGTGTAAAACCTTGGGTCTAAGGTTTGAACCTTGGTTTTGTCAATTAATTAGTGACTGCTTGGCGGCATTAATTAATTAATGGCAAGTGAACTCAATAAATTTTAAATTTTATTAGGGGCACCCAAATGCTCTGTTGCTGAGTATAATTAAATAAACAATAATATCTCACAGCATTTGTTGTTTATTTTGCAAAAGCAATGAATCTTTTCGAATTTCCTTTCTGTGAGAACTAGTAAGGTGCAGTCGCGTGTCTCTCTCTCTCTCTCTCTCTCACACACACACACACACACACATACACACACCCACCCCTCCATCGTTCTACCCACTTACTCTCGTGGCTACGCAAGGAGGAGATTTTATCTTTATACACCCCAAAACCCCCCCTCTTCGAACTACTCTCATTTCTTTCTGCACAGGGCTGGGATCAACTGTAACTCCCCCCCTTTCTCGTGTCTCTTTCTGATGAGGGTTGTGGGGGCTTTCTTTTGAACCCTAATCAGCCTAATTTGTATGTTTGCATGCTTAAGGGAAGGCCGAGGAGGTGTTGTATGGGTTAAAAGACATATGGCTACCATGCAAGCAACATTAAAGGCTGAGATCATTCAAGGGGGTGGAGGAGAGGCGCCTAGAGGTGAGATACTACAGCATTAATGTTAGGCCACCTATACAGGGTCCTGAGGTCTAACCTAATATGTTCGAAAACATCATTTGTGCCTTGTATTTTATTAATTAATTTGATGAGAGGAATGAATGAAATGAATGCTTTGAAGCATGTCTTCTTTATAGGCGTCAGGAGCATGTTCTCTTTACACGTGTCAGGATCATGCGTTGCATGCTCTTTACACGTCTCTTCAGGTGCGCATTGCATTAACTTCACCTCGTCAAGATTTGCCTTCTTGATGTTGCCTTTCCTCCTTCAAGGATGCAGGTCCTCCTTCTCTGGAGTTGTCTGGATGCTCCATTTCCTCTGCGACTCCTATGTACCATGGTGTTGCATGGCTGGACCACATCATTGTTCTAGTTTTGGTATGCATTTGGATCCTCGTGTTGCTGTTCTTGGATGTTCTTGAATTCTCTATTGACAATGATCTATTTTGCAGTGCGCTGTCCTCGCATTGTCGTGTTGTTGCTATGTTTGGTGGATCTATGCTATATCCACTACTGGGCAGGCTTTGTGTCCATGGCATTTGCACTATGACCAAGTGCTGTGCTCCTATGGCTCCATCCAAGTGTGCATAAAAAAGCCAACTCTGCTCTTGTGTGTATCGTCTCGTCTCTGGTACCGTCACCTTTTATGCTTGCTCTCGCTTTTGCGACCTCCATGCCTGGGAGTGTCATCGATGTTCCTTGTAAAGCCACATTATGTGAATCCAACAAGGAAAATATTTCTCCTCGTATCCTCACACCACCCAAAGGCTCAGCTGGTTTGTAGAATCTCAAGGCTGCTAAACAGAGAGCCTGTTCTTCAGGTGATGTTGTTCTCTAGTGTTTTCTATTGTATGTATAATCTCCTGTATGTCCTCCATTGAATCTTCCCATGTATGCGTATGTCGCAGGTAGCTTGGACACTTGTGTGCCACCACGAAGAGGAAGAAGGTGGAGGTGTTATTTGTTTCGTCCGCCGCCGCCGGATGCGCCGACTCCGTGTCCAAAGTTCCTGACTCATGTCAATATGAAGTGTGACCATCGATATCGGCAACAACGATGTCGACACTTCTTTGTGGGATAATCTCGTCGAGTTTGCCTGCCAGTAGTGTACACAAGCTCTTTACTTCCTCAAAAGAGGTGGAACGCTTCACCATTTGCACTTTCAAATGGTGAGCACATTCGATATATACTTCTATCATTGCCGTTGGCAAGAATGTGAAGCAGCACCTCATGTGGAATGTGATTAAGCCCGTCAGAGCGATTGTCATGTGCCGTGCGTTTTGCCAAATAAAAAATGCACACGTTTGAGGGAATGGTGGGTTACTGTCTCAAGGATCTACACAAACCGCATTTCTGTTTCCTTGCTCATAATGTCTCTGCAGATGAGATGTCCGGAGGGAGGACACTGTATGCATAGTTTGGTCAGGGTGACCTCAAGAATCGAGTGTGCCTGCCCATCAGTCAATGCGTTTAAGTGGGCTTTCGTGTACAACATGGAAAACTACATTCTCAATAAGTGGTCTGTCACACTTGGCATCACGCTTTTGAAAACGATGAGAAGTGGAAAATACTTCCCTAGTGCACAGTGGATAATCCCTAAAGCTAGCAATAGCATGGATTCTGCTAGAGCTCAAGCTCTTTGGAAATGCCTGAAAACTCCAAAGTTTGCTAATATCTCGGACATCAGAAAGGTCTTCTTTTGGGATCATTACATAGAAGGTACTTTTTGGCTAAGAATCAAGAGAAAGACAACCAACCAAACCAAGGTGATGTGGACAATTGGAGGAGCAGCCCGATGATCTCTCAAATGGCCAACCTGGTAGTCCGACCAATCTTATCCTCATCCAAGAAAGCCCAATGGATGTTGATCCCAAAATGATCAGTACATAAACTCCTTTTAACAAAGTGCCGTTGATTTCCTCAGAGCTGTCAGCGGAGGGAAATGACTTCATACCTGTCCCCCTCAACATGATCTCAACGGCCTTTGTGTTTAGTGCACGCTCCTTTGCCACAGCATGTTGTAAATAAATAAATCAGTGTGGTGTGTATGAAATGATAGATCTTTTCCGTCTGTTTTGCTATGAAAACTTGCGCACTATGTCATGCTCTTTCTGTGGGTCCCATACAAATATGTCCTCAAATGCTATCTTTGTTTTCTTTGTAATGAAAATATATGTTGTTGCGTATAAGTTTATTCATGTGGGCTCCACTTACTTCAACCTTAGCTTTAGCTAAGGTCTGTTCCCATATTCATTCGTGCCCACGATAGTGGGCACAAAGTAATATGCACACTTATAGAATCTGTTAATATGATATCCACACTTATAGAATTTTTTAATAGATAGGGCTTCCCTCCCTATCTATTTTTTAATAGATAGGGCTTCCCTCCCTATCTATTTTGCATGAGCAATGGAATTAAATTGTTTGTGAAGTATATGGGCATTTGGGGTATAACAAACTCAACCGACCCATGCCATCATATATACCCACACTTTGAACAACCCATCCCCGTCACACAAAGGCCTCTCTCTCTCTCTCTCTCTCTCTCTCTCTCTCTCTCTCTCTCTCTCTGCGCCTCCCTCCTCGTTGTGCTTAGCTCTATGCTCTATACATCCTATAATCGCTACATTTCACAAGTTGTGATGGTCATGATGTCCTATACACTGCAACAACAGAGAACCAAATTAATAGCCATTTTCCCTCCAATAAAAGAACAATGATATATATATTATGCATGGTATACCTTGTATCACCATCGTGGTCCATCCTTGCACACTTCATACATGATTAAAACACACCCATGCCCTCTTCAAATCTCTATCTCATGTATAGTGCATTCTATTTACAAGATCGACATCATAGAGGTTGGACCTTGAAATCTTCAAGACTTGATAACATTCTCTCTCTTCCATTGCCAAGAAATTAGTTAATCATGAAAAAATTTGTATGCACATTGTTTTTTTAGCTCCATCAATTTTACTCCTTGTGCAAGTCCACCTTGCTTCAGTGTTTTTACCATTATTTTGAACCTGATTTCACGATCCAACAATAAGCACTAACACACATTATGTTGGAAAAAAACAAGAGAAGGATTACAACTAATCTTACAAGACCTTGCTAATAATGTGATTTGATATTTGCATTTGAATTAGCAATTTAGAAGACAATTCTACCAAACTGATTTAGTTTTCCACTTCATGGCCAATTCTAATCCCCATTGATTCAATGGCAAGGTGCTTTGTAATGCACATTTGAATCTTATGAGGCTAAAAGAGGATAAGTTTGAGACTGCTTTAGATTTCCACTTTATGGCTACTTCTAACCACCGATTCCAAGATAAGGCTCTTTGTAATGCACATTTAAAACTTATGAGGCCCAAAAGAGAATAAGTTTGAGACTGCTTTGGTTTTCCACTTCATGGCCTATCTAACCATTGATTCCATCATAAGGCACTTTGTAACGCACATTTGAATCTTACGAGGCCCAAAATAGGATGAGTTCAAGACTGCTTCCTGTACTAACTAAGGGTAGCACATGAGGACCCTCATGTTGGAAGCCCCCTCGACTCAATGGCAAGGTGTTTTGTAATGCACATTTGAATCTTATGAGGCTACTAGAGGATAAGTTTGAGACTAATTTGGATTTCCAATTCATGGTGGCTACTTCTAACCACCATGAATGCACATTTGAATATTATAGGCTACTAGAGGATAAGTTTGAGACTAATTTGGATTTCCACTTCATGGTGGTTACTTCTAACCACCGATTCCATGATAAGGCACTTTGTAAAAATGCACATTTAAAACTTATGAGGCCCAAAAGAGAATAAGTTTGAGACTGCTTTGGTTTTTCATTTCACGGCCTATTCTAACCATTGATTCCATCATAAGGCACTTTGTAATGCACATTTGAATCTTACGAGGCCCAAAGGAAGATGAGTTCAAGACTGCTTCCTGCACTAACTAAGGGTAGCACATGAGATGTTGGTGTAAGCCATGATGTATCATTAGCATCATGGCATCTGTAAAAGTAAATAGGGACACTACAATGTGCTATGAAGATAGGTGTGCTTTTACAATATAAACATCACAATGATCCATATCCATTGGTAGAGAGACCAATATGAGAAACTTTTTGGGTTAGCTTTCCTACTAATTCAAGTCATCGTTAAGAAAAGTGGATCGAGAGACAAATATGAAAAGACCAATATGGGGAATTTTTTGGGTTAGTTTTCTAGCAAATTCAAGTCATCATTAATAAGAATAGTGGATCAAATTCAATCACACAAAAGAGAGACAAATCTTACCTATCCCATGATAGTCAATTTTGCTTGGTAGTAACCACAAAACTTGACTATCACACAAAGAGAGAGACAAATCTTACCTATCCATGATAGTCAATTTTGCTTGGTACTAACCAAAAAACTTCCACACAAAGCATAGACATTCAAACGCAACACCACAACTACCACAATAGCTATTTCTCGCAACCCCTAGGAACTTCACATGAGTCTCTACCAATTTGGTCCAATAATATCGATCATACAATTGTTTGTACATCACCAATGCAAAGGAAGCTCAAATGACACATTGCCATTGTAGACCTCTGGTACTTCCTCAATTTTATCGATGCTGGTGTATCCCTTCAACATCTTACCAATAATACACTCAATATACATTGACTCTCTTAAAAATTGGGTGCAAAGAAGAGTGAACTTGCTTCTTAGGTGAGATCTATCAAGTCTACTAGGGAGGGGTAGGATCATCTTGTCCATTCTTTGTGGACAACATTATAACTAAGTATCTGTTGTTGTCAAACACATGGAATGTTGCTTGTAAAGCTACCTTTGATTGTTGTTACAATGGCACTAATTGATATGTCGCCCCCTTCTACCTCGCAAGTAGCAAACTATAAAAATAAATAGAGGTTTGTTGTTGTATGTTAGTTGGTGGCTCGATAACTCTTTCTCTTTAACAATCAAATAGTGGTAACCATCAACTTTCATTGCCACTTTGTCATTCTTCAAGCTCCTAAAAAAACCAAAAAAATGTGAAGATGAAGAGCCATCACCTTTTAAGTCACACAACTAATTTAGGAATATCTGAAAATTGGACAACTATAACCTATCTAAAATTGAAGAAAGAAGGACCAAATACAAAATAAGGGCGAGGGGGATGGGTGTTCTTAGAATATACTAACATTAAAAAAAGTACAAAATAAAACTTATTAAATATATTGCATTTACTTAACACACTAATCGAATCAATATCCCATTTAATGCATATTTAATAGACACTAATCGAATCAATATATTACATTTACTAGACACTAATCAAATCAATATATTACATTTACTAGACACTAATTAAATCAATATCCCATTTAATGCATATTTAATGTGTATTTAATGGAAGAGAGGGAAGTATGTAGAGAGATAGAGAAGTGAGTAGAGAGAGAGAGAGGGGAGGGGAGGAGCTCTCTCTCTTTCTCTATACTTTGGATTATCGCCACCTTACCCTCTTCGCCCACCTTGCCCACCTCCTTATTGCCTTGCCCTCCTTACAACCTTCCTTGCCCTCCTTGTGCAGCCTGTTTTCCCTCTTCTCTTTGTCCCCCCTTTCGCTCATTGCCTTGCCCTCATCCCCTTTCCCTCATTCCCTTGCCCTCCTCATAGCCTGCCTTGCCCTTATCACCTCATTTCCCTCCTTTCTCTCCTTGCCTTGCTTGCTCTCCTTGCAAGTTGCACTTTTTGAAGGTTCTCATATTTGACCTAAGTATGTTGCTTGTCACATAGAAGGGTGCATATTTGTTGGAAAATTGGTTAGCCATTCAATTCAGGTCTTGGCTAGCCATAATTACTCATTGACTTAGTTAGCCATTCAATTTAGGCCTTGAGCAATACAATCAAGTAGAAAAGTAAGGAGGAAGCTAGTAAACAGGAGGTTTGTTGTGGTTATATGGACAGCTTGGTGTATAATAGCAACTTGGGTACGTGATTGTTGAGAAAACATGTGTTTGGACAGCAAAGAAAACCCATCTTTTTTGTATTTAGGAGTTGTCAACATAAGAGGAGTGGTTAGAACACTATAGCGTGTCTTGATACAAATCTCTCAATTTATATACAATTTAGCATAATATTGCATCACAAGGGTTCTAGTATTCATTGGGATCTACAACTTTCATGTGTATACTTTTTCCTAATTGTAAAACCCTAGACAATTCTCAGCCCTACAAATTGCCCTTGAGTAGTCCAAAGTAACCTGGTAGAATTTACCCCTCAACTGGTCTTATTTTACAAAGGATTAACATCCTTTCCTAATTCTAACCTAATCACAACATTTGACTTCATATTTAGCTTATCTTTTACCTATGATTTATAATCCTAATTCTCATTTTTAGTAATCAAAGCTTAATAAGAGAGAAGTATAATAAGCTTACTAATTAAGAATTCTACTTACAACTTAATTATTGCTTAATTTAGCCTTCTAATGCATAATATCATAGCTTCCTAGCATAAAAAGACATTCGTTTTTAAAGTATAAAAGTATTGATGGTAAACACAACCACAGGTGAAAACGGCAACACCATTACCCTTAATGCCCCTTTGAATATTTGTCTCAAACCCATCACCCATCACTATGAAAGTAAATGATTGGTACAACAAATTGTGCCTTGAATTTTTCAACCATGGGTATGTGCAACATAAAGGAAGGTTTATATGTTCAATGAGCACACCATCCTTGACAACAATATCTTGTCTAGGTAGACATAGTCCTTTACAACAATATTTGAAGCTAAACAATGATGTGTTCAAACAACAAATAAGGAGCACCAAGTGGGAATTTTTTATCCAGAATGTGTTGTACGTGTGGGATGGGAATCATCGTTTACACGCCTAGATGGAGGCAATAAGAAGAGGTGAGTAATATGAAGCATTAGGCAGTTTATGCTTGACTTAAAAGGTTGAAGGTTTGGAGTTCTCATTTTGAATTGTCACAACTTTATAAGGCATCATCCAAGCATTGAGGCCACACTTATTGAGGTTTCCCATGGAGGGGAGGTGATTGGAAAATTGAATGCTTTTATTGAGGTTTTCACCATGAAGGGGAGGTCCTTTTAGTGATTGGCAAATTGAACACCATGAAGGGGAGGTCCTTTTAGTGATTGGCAAATTGAACACTTATCAAGATTTTCATCATGAAGGGGAGGTCCTTTCAATGATTGGCAAATTGAACACTTCTCTAGGTTTCTGGAGAAGATGAAGGGGAGGTTTTTTCAATGATTGGCAGATTGGAGGACAAGTTTATTAGAGGTTCTTTCAGTGATTGTGGCATATTAGAGGACATGTTTATTTTAAACCCATTTGAGACAATGATTATTCTAATGTTGGTTATTTTTTTCATGCCCTTGGCTTGTGTGTCATAAATGTCACTGATAAAACATGCATATGATCTGTGTGTTGCACCAGCAAGGATACTCTCATACGACATGCTTCTATGGAGGATTGTGAGTGGATGGAAAGCATATGGAGAAGGAGGATCTTGTCCATGGTACCAATACCCTTCCTAATAATAATCTCATAGATCATCTTCTAGGTGAGATAATTCTAGCACATTTGAGTAGTGCTCAAGAAATTATTACCATACGCTAAAAAAGTCTTCTTTTTCTATAGGATGACTACTAGGTTGAGTAACATGATGTCCTTCTATGCAAGGATACCATGGAGCCTAAAGCATTCAAGGAGAAATGAAGAACTACCTTTTATGAATTTGACTAGAGGTGTCAAAAAGTGACAAGGAGGCTAGCAATGATGAACGATCCAATGAATGAAGATGATTTCTTCAAACGACTATAGCCCTTAGTTATGCTAATTTTTATGATGGCCAGCGCTTATATTACTTAATGAGAGAGAAACATTGCCATTAGCTAATTCATGCAGATAAACTTAGAGGAGAAGTCAAAGCTTTAATAGAGGATAGGGTTTACTCAATTGCGTGCTCGGCCCTACTACTTGCAAACAAGAGTCACATCCTATATCTGCTTCAAGACACTGACAAAGATATCAAACAGTACATTATGTTCAAACCATGATGCCTGTAGAAGTTTTTGGTACTTATGGGTCTAGAAGTCTTTCAAACTTATGGGTCAAGTAATTGATATGATTTTAGATACACAAAACTTCATAAGACTTCAGATGATGCTTGAACAAGGGAGGTGTTGTGGCATCAAGTTGTCGAGGGGGGGACTATGCTCACTAAGAAAATAGTAAGAACTTACAAACTTCTCTCTACCTAATACATTTAGCATGTTGACTCTTGAGGTCAAATGGAAGAACTTTTTTATGAGTGCTTTTATGAGATCTTGGGCAAGTCAAAGTTATCGTATTTGCTAGAGAGGTAACTTGGTGTGAAGCAAGTAGAAAAACATTGTGTATGTAGGTGCTCACATTTCTAATTACGAATAAGAGTGTTTGTCTTCCACTTGGAGCTTTCTTTGATGTAAGAAGTGGTTACATTAATGTAGATGGTTTATCACTTGCTTAAATAAGAATGAAATCATAGGAGATCAACAAAGGAGATTGACACAGGCTTTGAAGAAATAATGTACACAAAGTTGTAGGGTGGAGACTATAAGTAGCTTGATGTTTTCATGAAATGCCCTTGGTGGTTAGATTTTACTCATGATAAACACCTTGTAGAGTATAAGAACGAGTATGTCAAGCAAGCATCCTGATGTTTTCATGAAATTCCCTTGGTGGTTAGATTTTACTCATAAATACCCTGTAGAGGAAAAGAACGAGTATGCCAAGCAAGCTAAGAAAAGAGATGCCAACAAAGTAAGCAAGGTAAGCCTTTTAGTAATTGCAAGGCATCTTGCATTGCAATTACTCATGATAAATACCATGTAGAGGAAAAGAATGAGTGTGTCAAGCAAGCTAAGAAAAGATATGCCAAGCTAGGAAAAGAACGAGTGTGTTAAGCAAGCTAAGAAAAGATATGCCAACAAAGCAACCAAGGTAAGCCTTTCAATAATTGCAAGGTATCTTGCATTTTTTATACCCTATATTAGTAAAGAATCTTATCCTTTTTTAGTGATTACAAGGCACGTTGCCTTTTTGTTTATTATGCACAGGGGAAGATTATTAGGAATCCAAAACCTCCCAAATGAGATCTTTAATGTAGGGGGAGGATATTAGGAACCAAAATCCCTTCAAAATTTGATCCTTGGTGGTAGATGAGGATGAACTAACTAAAGATGACAATCCAGAAAGAGAACATGATACCTGGAGTGGGGAGGGTAAGCCACCCATGAGCAAGTCAGGCCAGTGTAGTTAGGCTAGGTAAGCAAATGAATGCATATATAGAGCTACCACTTTGAAAGAGTATTGGACATTATATCCTAAAAACTAACTTTTGAATAAAAAGAAGGGTAAGGAGTAATAACATGAAGGGCCACAAGCTATGTCGGGGGCGAGAGTGGTGAAAGGACAACATTGGAAGAGATCGTTAAAGGGGCACCAGTTCCAAAGATAAGAATCAAGAGAATAACCAAAGGTACAATGAGGAGTACTTAAGAAGCAAGAAGGAGGAAAAAATAGGTTCTTAAATGTATTCTTGTATATAGGGGAGAGTAACATAACATGCCCAATACTAAGGTTAACACTAAGGCCACAGTGAAGGCTCAACATGCACATGGTAAATTTCTTGTAACCTCCCCATGTGAAAAGCTAAAACAAGGATGTTGAACTAATCACGTGTGAAACATAAATTTAGGCATGAGCTAAAAGGTAGTGGATGACTCACCAACATCGGACCATCAAACACAAGATAAATAGGAAATGACTCGTATGGGCTACTTTTGAAAAAATTATTGTTGGAGATCGAGGAATGGACTTTCTAACAATGTGTATATAGGGTGTATGGCTTTGGGTAGATTGTGGTGGTTATTGTAGTTCCCAATGAGATTGGATTGCTATTGAAGATAAATGAAGCATGTCAGCCGGCATTTGACTGCTTAGTTGTAGTGGTGGAGAGAATGGTTCTAATTGGTAGACCCTTCCATGTGGATGGGGAAGCAACAGACACTATATGTGCTCTTATGATTGCTTAAGTTCCCATGGGTGGATGGGTAAATGGACTTTTAGAACCTACTCCTCTTTGTAATGCCTATTCCCATGGGGAGGAAGAGGAGTTTTTTGACATTGACAACAAAGTGGTATTTGAGGTTAGGACAACTATAGACTTTTAGGCACCATTTACTCTCAAGAAAAAGGATGGGAGCTTTTGTAAATTCAAACAATAAGGTTCTTGAGAGAGATTGGCTTTGTACAATGAAGTCATGTAAGTGTGCCTGGTATGAATACGTTGGCAATGACTGCCCAACATTCACGCTTTGTCAAGGGATTGTTCATGAGACTAGGATCATCACAATACTTATATCCCAATAAGGATTATGTCACTGATCCATACAATGTAGATGATTGGTTTTGTGAGACAAGGATAGCACTCCATGGAGTTGTGGGTCATTTTTGTGGGTGTCTTGAAATTTTACAGTGTGGTTATGAATTGACTCAAAAGGACACCTTTACAATTGTCTGTCTATTCAAGATGCATAAGTCTACAAGTGGACTATAATGTCCCTAGGAGTTAATCTCTTGAAAGTTACTGCTATTGACATTGACTAAGTAGCGCAACATCATGGTTGACTTGTATGCTATAGTGCAAGAGATCTAGCAAAAGTAGTGAGGAGAATGGGGAGGAACACTATTTGTGTGGAAGGAGGTGAGGATATAAAAAATGTGGTAATTTAATTAGGCAATCAACTTTCTCTCTTAGTTTCAATGATTCTTGTAAATTTGCAAATGTTTATAAGATTCTCGTATGATATTGCCTCTTGTTAAATTATTTTTTGGGACAATTATTATTATTTTTGTATGACAAGAGCTGGTAATGAATTTAACGCTACTTGGGTAAATTCGAACTTACCACCTCCACTTCCAGACGTAGGGGTACTGCTGCACTATAGCATAGGAGGCATTCATATGGGGATTTTACCCAAATCTTTGTGTTTTTAAAATGTGTAACACATTAGTTTTTATTGTCTAATCACGATGGCTCCTTTTGTTTTTGAAAATATCTGCTTCTATAATAAGGAAGATTTCAAACATAACAAGCATATACATGCAGAGAAAATTACAAAGAAAATTCCTATGGAGAGATTTTGTTTAAAAGCCGACTACAAAGAGAGATGGAGTTTAGTCCTACTATGATGAGAGGGAGGGAGAGAGGACTACACTATGAAGGTTTATATGAGAGAGAGAGAGAGAGAGAGAGAGAGAGAGAGCCATAGCTAGACAATTACTATGAGAGAGGAGTTTATGCTAGAAAGCAAGCAAGCAAATAAAATATGTTAAAAAGGCATGATACATAACTATATATACAACTTTACGATGTTTTGGTTTCATAAGTTTTATTTTTGCTATACATGGAACTTTTATAAAACTTGGACCTTAGAAAAAAAAGGGAATAATATGCTCTCATTTAAAATGGATTAAACCATTTAAATGGTTGTACCACCCATAATGTAACTCATTTATGTTTTCTAGATTCTTAGAAAATTAAACTTGGAGTGTCTTCCATTCTCGTAGGGGCGGTTAGGGAGGTAGAGTTGGAGGCGTCGAATGATATCCACTCGTCATAGGTTGAAGCATACTTTTTCATACATATCATTCTTTCAAATAAATTAAAAAGATGGCTTAAATTGTCATTTGTGTGTCTGTTTCTATTTATATAAAAGTGTTTGTGTGTTTGTGTGTGTGTGTGTGTGTGTGTGTGAGAGAGAGAGAGAGAGAGAGAGAGAGAGAGGGGGGGGAAGGAGAGAGAGAGTAACCATTGGTTAACATGGTTTCACTTGCTTGACTTACTCGTAAGGCGCTTTGCCATCTTACCGGCTTGATAGACACTTATTTACAGTACTAGAATATATAAAACGGCCTTACCTTGAGCTTAATGTCAAATACAAAAAGTCTAAGGACTTTTTGTATATACTTGCTTAAGACTAGTAATAGAGGCTATACCATTTTAAATTTGGTCAGCCTAGTGTAAAAACTAGTCAGTTATATATGTCATTTTTGACACTAAGTAATACACAAGCATTCCCTTGAAATAGAAGATTTTTGAGCTCCCTTCTTATCTACTCTGTCTTTCTTGTATGCCATTGATTTTTTTTTTCTTGATGGATGCATGGTAGAGAGGTTTGTTTGTAGGTTTCCCTCTCCCATTGGCTTCTTCTTCCCTTGGCTTTTATGAGAGAGAACCACCACAAGGACAAATCTTTTTTTACCTCCATCTAGGCATAGAGAGCTCTTCCTTCACCCCATTGGCAAGGAGCATTTTGAGAGAGAGAACTACCACGAAGAGGAATCTCTTTTTATCTCCATCTAGGCATAGAGATAACTACCACGAAGAGGAATCTCTTTTTATCCAAGCTCTACAACTCCTTGAGAAGCAATTCCACCGTGCCTCCGCGAGTGTTGTCACACTGCCACATTGCACTACGGGTACTCGTCTCTCCTCTCACCTCACTTCACTCACACACACTCACTAGCATGCATTATAGGGAGAGAGATTAGCAAGAGCAAGACTCAATTGTACAATGGGAGAGTCTATTGTATTATGAGAGATATTCACTTATATACATGGCCATAAGTGTTCACACTCACTTAAACTGTGGCCGGCCATGCACTTTAGGCTCATAAGAGGCTAAATGCTATTACGATGACTACTCTTATAATATATCCATGAAGTACATCACTTGGGACTTCATCCTAACTTGCTACTACCATACACTCTTGAAGCGAAAATCGCCATAAGTATTCCATCGGACCATTACAGGCGCCCGTCCAAGTTGTAGCTTTGGACACCATTGCTTCATATCTTGAATGTATGACCCTTGGGTGTATCTACCTTGACTCCTTAATGTAAGATAATGGTGGTAGCTCTTGTTAACCTTAGGAATGGGTTAACATTCCCCCTTTTTTGATGGCAATCGCGTGGTCGTGATCGCGTGGTCGTGATCGCGTTGAGGACCTTTGTGTGGGGAGAATTGACATGCTTGTAGATTGCTTTGATGTTGAGTGACCTTCAATGGTCTTTGTTCCTCCGGAAGGAATAAAAAAATCTAGTTAGTGAATAAAAAGGTTAGTGGTTTATTGGGAATTCCTAACGGGGTGGGGGTACGGGGTGGGGGTGGGGTTTTTTGCGAGTGATTGCATTTTTATATTTGTGTGAGCATATTTTTTTTGGGGTTTTTTGCTCCCTTTGTTTTTGGCAATCATAAGCAATTTTATTTGTGATTTGTATTAGTGGGGATGCTAAGAGATGTTTAATAATGGGAGAGAAGAGAGGGAAGGATTCAGAGGAACGTAGACATAGTCGTCAGAACGAGATCATGATTCTCAATTCCTCATTTGATTCATTGAAGTGACATTCATCATTTGAATAAATTGGCCTTCGATGAAGTCCTTCTGTTTGGCAAGATTCTTGCCAAATGTTGTTGAGTAGGACCTATTCCTGCATGCTTCTTTCCATGTGCTTTTTATGTTTTTATATATATTTAAGTGCTCGATATACATGAAGTACAAGAAGTGAGTCATATAGACTCTTATTGAATTGCTTTGTGTTGAAGTAGCAAAACTGGTTAGCGACTTGCGAGGCTAATATAGATAGTTGCACTAAGAATTGGAGATCATTGATTTGTGAAGATGGTAGCATCAAGAGGTTTGTAATTTGAAGAAAAATTCCAGGTGAGGGTTGTACCATTGACCAGGCTTTTGCCCTCCATGCCCCCCCCATCCAGAGATGTACGTGGAAGTTATCAATGGTGAGGCTTTGGTGCAAATGTTCTCCAATGCATGAGTATGGATATGTACTCATGGAGCAGTTGCTACATTAACATAGCCAAAAGAATAGTAAGCGATAAGCTTAACAAGATATAATGGCTATTAAAGATCCTTTGGGAGTTGCTTGTGATATTCTATCACTTCTAGGTAGGCCATATGTGTGACTCTCTTGTGTTTGTGTTTTTTTAAAAGCTACCACCTTGCGAACAACAAGTTCTTCCGGATACTCTTCTTTTTGAGAGAATAGGTTCTTATATCTGCACTACGTAGTTTCTGCACTTATGCTTCAAATCCAGAGGGGTGAAAAGAGCATTGTGAGTTTGACTTTGATGCGCTCATAAGTCTCCATTACAGATGTGGGAATTGATTCTTGAATTTTTGGCTCAAATGTTGTCGAGGCGGTAGATAAGACTATTGTTTTGAGCGGTTTCTACCCGTTGGATTGTTTCTGTTTGGTGCACAGGAGATGGAGGTTTTAAGTTATTGTTGATGAATTGGGACACCTTATAGTATTATGACCAAAGTATTTATAATATATGCAGTACAAAAAAATGGGTGCCTTGTATATATAATGGGGATTGGGATGGTCGTAGTGATTGCACTGAACACAAGGCATTTCGCTCCTCACTTGTAGAGGCATTAAGGATGTTTGGCTTTGAAGGACTTCATCCTCTCTTAGAGATGTCGATTGAAAGCTTTTAAGCAAGGCTGCATAGAATTTAGGGAATGACAATTCTGAGATCAATCTTTCTTTTGCCATTACTTCTCTTGGTTTAGATGAGGAGCATCTCGTAGCATGATCATCTTCTTCCAGCATGTTGTCATCTAAACATACTGCTTCTTTACAACATTGATCGAATGTTTCTGGGTTGGATACAATGATTAAGTTGTGTAAGCTATTTTTCTTTAAGCTTATCTGAAACATGTCTTCAATTGAGAATCGTTTAATTTTTTCCATGACTCACATCGTGAGTCCAAGAGTTTTATCCGAAGGATAAAGTCTCTAATGGTTTCGTTTGGTTTATGCTCAATTCAATAGAGTTCTCTTGCTGCACTCCACCAATCACCTTGTCTTGAAAAGCCGTGGATAAAGGCCGACTTTAAGGTTTTGAAGTTGGTCTTGATCGCCGACATCAATGTGATGAACCACTGACTAGCTTTTCCTTCTAAGCATAGATTCAACACATGTACCTTGGAGGGGCAGTTTGGATTTCCAACGGCTTCATATCTCTGTTCAAACATTTGTGCATGCTAATAACTTCCCAGATGAAAGAGGAGGTCCTAAAACCTATTTTCCATCACTGTCTCAAGATGAAATTTTTTGAAAGGATTTTTTTTCTTGTTTCGCAGCACGTTTTTTAGGGTGTTCCAAAAGGAATTTGGAAAAACTCTATATGAGAGAGTTGTAGTATTTTTGGAGTACTATAACTTTGTATGTCTGAGTCGTTCGTGATTTTGTCATTTAGACTCTCAAAAAGAAGCGCGAATATGGTTCGAAGTCATTTTCGCACTGTTTTTGTAATTTTTAGTGCTTTTCAGGCTATTTTTTGCCTCAATTTTTGCATCAAATTTTGAGACTGCTAGTTGGAGTACAAGACGATTAATTTTGACTTCAAACAGCCAAGACCAAATTTAAAGAGCTCGATGTTGGCTTGCCGCGATAAGCTCTAGAGTGTCTTCATTGGTTTCATGATTTAGGAGATACGAGCCTTCAAACAAGGGTGTTTCCTAGAGTTTCGTTTTTGGACCAACAGACCCCCTTTCATGTCGTGAACTAGCAGGGTGCAATTTACGACATGAAGTGGACTTCACGGATTTTATTAAATTAATTTTTTTTGGGGACTATTTCATGCCGTGAGATACTAAGTGTTTCACGCCGTGAAATACTTAGGATTTCACGTCGTGAACCGGAGGACACATTATATAAATGCCCTTGTGGATCCCTTTGGTTTAATGTAGTCTCGGACATTAGCTATGTACCCTTCCCTGTGTTTCCTGCACAAGGTTTCTAGGCATGACCAAACCTCCAGGGACAACCATAACATGTGTGGAAAGAGTCTTAGATTACACTCCATGCTAGGCACTAGGTGCTCTTTTTGATGCACTTTGGGATTAGGTAAGATGGGATTATCTCTTAATCACTTTTGTACCAATCCTATAAATAGTCTGGAATCCAATAAATATTTACAACGCAAACACACAAACACAAGTCTTTCTATTTTCTCACTCGCTCACACATTGTCATTATACTATCATTATGTTATCACATTAACCATAATCTCATGTGATTAGTCTCAACCTCTCTTACGTAACCTATTGTAACCTTCACCATGAGTTTCATCATCATGTTTCATCCACCATAAATTCCAACCTAGTATTAGAGCCTTGTTCTTTATTGCCTAATCTCAATAATTCTCTATCGAATCATTTTTCAGTACCATTGATAAGCTTAGTTAGTGATTGATCTCCAAAACCCTAGAAATAAGCTTTGTGGGTCTGCTTCCCTTCTACCCCCTGCCCATTGGAGTGTATATTACCCCTTCCACACACAATGATTGCTCAAGCCAACACTTGAGCCATGATCCCAACTCAAGACCGCATTAGCCCCTACAGCTCCAATGGCAAAAAATGCAATTAAGCAAGGCAAATTCTGCAGATCAATAGGCATATGGGCAAATCACTTCAACACTTCAACAAGGATGAATTGGGCTAATTTCACTCACTCTTGGGGGTTTTCGACCATTGTAAACATGGTTTTCTTGATAAAAGGCCTGTAGAGTAGCTGCTTCAGCCTTGTGTGCTTCACAAAGGCTAATTTTGGTAAAATAGAGATTAAAAAAGGTTATTATAATTAATCATGTGTTTATGGGCTTAAATCATAAGTAGACACACTACTATAGTTGGCCCTTGAACCTTTCTTAAAGAAGATTTGTGGAAGGCCTTCAATTTTACACTCCAAAGTGGTCTTTTTTGCATTTGGGCCCCCAAAAACCTCAACTAAAGCAAGAAAGTGTTGAAAATGGGAAAATACCTCTTATTTTGCTTTCATGGGGTAAAACTAGCCAACTTTGCTATCAAGGAAAGTCGATTTTCTCCCAAAGAGGAAGTCCACATTGGACTACACAGATCATTGTGTATGGGGGTACAATTTATGGTTAGCTCTATCCGTTGCATGCTTTGGGAAAGGTTGGGAGGAGAATTTGTCAAAAATACATCCTTCACAAACATATATGGGTGGGGAATCAAGTTGAGGCAAATCCTCAAACATTCCATGTTTATGTAAAAGTATTAATCTACCAATTGATGTATGGCCAAACCTAGCATGCCACTACAAGGCATCTTGCATTCCATTTAAAGTGTGTGCTCTGCCAGAAAAGCATCATCGCACTTGGTGGCATACATGTCCCATTTGTACAAACCATGGTTGGGAAACATAATTTACCTGTCCTTTTCCCTATTACAGTGGATAACACATTTATCATCTGCCTACAAATTCAACATTAAGACCTCCCCTTGCTAGAGTGGGTACAGAAAGTAGATTCTTCTTTATACCTGGATCTAAAAGTTTATTTTGAAGATAAAGATCCTCACAACTAGTAGTAGTAAGTCAAATCTCACCAAAACCTTTGATTGGATATAGGAGGCATTGTATTGGCACACATAACAGTGTGACCATCCTGCATAGATTCCATATTATTAACCAAACTTCTTTGAGAAGTAATGTGCTTAGAAGCACCATTATCGAGATACTAATTGTTTGTAATTGCACTAAGCCATAAGTGAGAAGTCTTCAAGGATAACATTCACAGAGTCCTCTTTCTTGGAACTTTGGTTGTCTTGGGTAGAATTGGTAAAACCTTTATTAGATTCCTTTTTCTTCTTTTCTTTAGCTTGCAATTTATAGCATTGTTTAAGTGCATGGCCTTTCTTCTTGTAATATTGGTAAGTAACTTCCTTTGGCTTCTTGAAATCATCCTTAGCCTCACAAGATTTGTTTGAATTGTTCTTATGCGGGAACTTCTTGCCTTTGTCCTTGGCGACAAGAGCTTGATCAATTCTAGAACTGATACATGCATTCTTTCTGGAATGCTCCTCCTATAACAATAAGCTAAAAAGCTCCTAGTAGGTAAGAGGGGTTGCATTACCTCTCAACAACAAAGAAAGCCCAAGGGAAGCATTGAAACCTAGATAAGATTCATGCAAAGAGTTAAGGATAATAACCATTTCCTTATCACAAATGATCTCATCAATGTTGAGAAGCAGTTCTCTTGAGTCGTGTAATTTGATTAAGTGTTCGTTCATGACCCCTTCTCCTATATTTTCTCATTATCAAGTTGCCTTTAGATAAAAACAACTCATGTATTATTTTTCGCCTAATACATACTCTCTAAAGTGTCCCAAGCAAGTTTAGATGTTTTGCAAGAATGAATATGCAAAGCAATAGACCTTTGGATAGAAAAAGCAATTAATGCCAAAGCATATGCATCATAAGAATCCCGTCCTCTTTGATCAACATTAATTTAAGGGGCATGAGACTAGGTCTGTTGGCCCTAACCCCGTTTTCAGGAGTGGTATGAGCAACTGTGTTAGAATTACCACTAACAAGACCCCATAAACCCTTGGCAATAAGGGCATTTCTGACCATGAAACTCCAGAGGGAGTAGTAATTTGACCCATCTAACTTGTCATCTATTGAAAGAATAATAAACAAATCATTGGATAAGTTGGTGGCCATACCTAACTGCCATTAAATGTGAGAAAGAGTGATGCTAAAAATAGCTTGAAATGAAGTCACCAAATGCTGATGATTGATCTGTCAGTCTACTGAAAATCTAGAGTAGTGGAATTATACGATTAAAGCTTGCATTTAAATTGGACGATTAAAGTCTATAATCAAATCCAATGATTGAAGTCTTGGATTGGATGATTGTTGAATACCAACATCACTTGGTTTTTCAACACTTCCCCTCAAGTGATGAACTACTACCACCATATATGCATTTGACCTACACTCTTAGTCATTTGCTAGAGTGGTCTATCATCACAGGTACCTCATAGGCTACAATGTTGGCTTAGAGCCTATAGTTTTACACAAGGGTAGGAATACAATGAGTGGGTTTAAACACAAGGTGAGAGGGGGTGCCCTCTTCCATCAACTAGAAGAGATCATTGGTCTCCTCCTTTTTGGGAAGCCCCTTCATTTGGCGCTTCTTTCATCATGATGTTTTCTTGAGTATTATTTGGATCCTTCTTCTTGATCCAACAATCTTTCTCTATGTGACCTGGCTTGCCACAAAAGTTGCACTTTACTTTGGCTCTTGGTCCTTTGCTGAAGAATGTTTTTGCCTCATACTGTGATGAAGATCCACCTACTTTGACTTTGAGTATCTCTATTCTTCTTCAATCAAGGATGCTGTAATGCCGATGAAGGTTGGGTCAGGTAGATTCTTCAAGGTATCCAACGGGCTAAGTGCTTCCAAGGCATGCTAGGTTTGCTATGGTACCCTTAAAGAGAATACAGGGGAGAGCAAGAGCTTGAGTTACTTACAAGAAACACACACACACACACACACACACACAAGAGAGAGAGAGAAGGACATAAGAGAGAGATGGATGGTTGAATTTTCTTATATCTTCTTCTCTTCTCTACAACAATAAACTAAAAAGATAACAGTACATACTATATGGGAAAGTGCTCTCCTACTATGGTCGGTCTAGTGTGAACCCAAATATAAGAGATGGCACTATAAGGATACCATACTATAGTAATCCAAATATGGCTGGTAGCATATCAACCATAATCTCACCAACTGTGCCAATGGCGTAAGTATAAAAACTATCACTTAGGTGGGTCATCAATGTCTGCAACACTAGTTGAGCTCGATATCTCAACATGCTCTCCCCCTTGAGCTTAAATGTTATATGCACATTATGTGTGCATATACTAGGAGGCTAACCCACATTAGGCCTGTGAGCATGGGAGCATGGGAACAAGCTCTAGTGGAGCATGGGTTAGGACTAACCTTAAGGGTTAAGGTTAGGTTCAGACATCCAAGGGTCACACATGGGAAATGGAGAAACAAGAGTCACTTGAGGCCCCTCCTATATAATAGGGGCATGGGGCACACTGGAGAGGAGGCTTAGGCTATGGTCTTTTGATGTTATCTTCAGGCTAAGGCTATGGTCTCTTGATGTTATCTTCAGGCTAAGGCTAAGGCTATGGTCTCTTGATGTTATCTTCAGGCTAAGGCTATGTTATCTTGAGGCTAGGTTATGATATGATGTTCTCTTGTATAGAGGATTATATCTACTCACCTACCATTTCACACTATAGCTACATGCTACTGGATTGGAGTTATACCTCTTGATGGTATGGGACATCAAGGTAAAGGTATGATGTACTTCATTATAATTCATGTGTGCATCCCTTGGGCTCGGGGGTGGTCGGGTGGATGATATTATGCCTAATTTTTGCATGTTTATGCATAACAATTATCTAGAGAGATCTTAGGGTTTTAACAGTGGTATTAGAGCTATCTCTAGTTAATTGTTGTTATTTTGTTCTTTCTTATTGTAATTTTGTCATTTTTTGAAGTAAATCAAATATTAATCTCTCTGTTGTAACAGAGAAGGAGGTGGTGGTGAGAGTGAATGAATGGAGAAGAAGGGGAGGAGAGAGGAGAGAGGAGGGAACTCCCTCTCCCCATGATTTCGAAAATGTACGTGCAGAGGGGAGACTGCGTTGTAGCCGCCGCGCCGGGTGAAAATCGCCCCCCTCCCCCCCCCCCCCCGTGGCTCCCAAATTTTTTTTTGGTAAGCTTTTAAAATACAAAGCTTAAAAAAGCTTTATTTTTTTAGCTTTTAAAAATATAAAAAAAGGTTTCTTTTTCAAAATATTTTCAAAAATTAAGCTTGGAGAAAAAGCCTAAAAAGGGAGAAAATATGAAATTAGAGGAAAAAAAATCTCTGAAATTTTCTGAATTTATTTTCTTGGAATCTCTTGGCTTTTCGCATTTCTGGGAAACCTTTTGGCTTTCCGAATTCCGAAAAATCTTTTGACCTTTCGGATTTTGGAAACTTTTGACCTTTCACATTCCGATTTTTTTTGTCTTTTCATTTTCTTGAAACTGTTGGCTTTCCGTATTCCGGGAAGACCATTGGGATTCCAAAATTTTTTGACCATTCGTATTCTTATGCATTCGGGGTAAATTAAAATTTTTTAAAAAATTCATGAAAATTAGTAAAAAATTAGACAAAGGTTATTTTAAATTTCTTGAAAATGTGGAGTTGGTGTTTGGCATGTGGTGTGTCCATTCGGGCGCCCGCGACCATTCAAATTCTTTTAAAAATATATTTTTTGACCTAGAAAATCAAAAAATCCATTAAAATTATAAATTTTCATTGGATTTGAGAATTGTCAGGCGGAATTGGAAATTTCGTGAACGATGGGATTCTTAGGAAAAATTAGGAATATTCTAGAAATTATTTTTAGAAATCTTAGAAATTGGTATTTTTAAAATATCAATGGTATTTTGGCAAATCTAATTGCTTGAAATTTTCTAGAAAAATATAGGTTTGGAATGCCATAAGATAGCTTTGATGGAATTCAAAATTATCGTATTTTGAGGCCCTATTAAATTAGGAAAAGTTATCGTATTTTTGAGGCCCTATTAAATTAGAAAAAATTCATGATAATTCTTTTTTTTCGAGAATTTAATATTTTCGAGAGTTATTTAATATTAAAGTACGTTTTCTCGTGCTGACATTAGATAGATGCGGGTTATTCGCATATTATTATACGATTATACCTCACATTAGTAGATATTTCTGTTTAGATTAATTTTGAACGATATTTTCATGATTTTTTTACCTTTGTTTAGCCATTCTTTTTGGACATATTCCTTAATTTCTTCAATGATGGCTAGAATCTGTGTTCAAAGTGTGTTTAACCTTTGACACTTTTCCATGATAATTTATTTTGCACTTTTTTTAGTGTGGTCTATGCTTAATTTCTTAAGCCTAAGACAAATTCTATCATGGGTTAGTTGATCTGTTTGTTTTGGTGGATTTTAATGGATGTTTTTCAACTTTTATTTAGACTCATCAGGTTCTGCCTAGATCATTTGTGTCTAGGGGTATTTTAATGAGTGCTACACACGTGTTTCACTTGCTTACTTTGGAGTTTTGCTTGAACAACACCACGTTCATATACTCCGGATTGATGAATTGGCCACCAATTTTAATGCTTCTTTTGGCATGATTAATGTCCATTAGATGGCATGCATTGATTTTTATGATCAACTATGGTTGTTATGGATTCAAGGAGCTTCTATGCTTTTATCCATGGTTTTATAAGGATCTTTTGATCTTTTGGATAATTTCATATGCTTTGAGGGTAGCATTTGCCTTTGTTTTTTGCATATAATTTTGGACTATGTTCCTTGTACTTTTGTACATATTCCAACTTGGATACCTAGTTGCTTATATATCTAGGTTAGTTATTTTTCTACCCTAATTTATTGTGTTTTGGATAGTTATCATTAGAAAGGCACCAATAATTCAAATTCTTTTCTAATGATGTGCTCGAAAAGAGTTATTCCTTGATGTGGTCTCAAGAATATAGAGACAGGTTTTAGTATGTGAAAGTCTAGGATAAGGTCATCTTATTCCTTTTATATAGGATTTTATTCATAATTCCTAGAGGGCATACTAGGGAGTTTCAAATTGGTAAGGTATGTATGGGTGGTATGGGACGCTAGCGATCTCTCACATATATTATCTTATGGAATAATTTGGGCTTAAGATTGTTGCTTTGCTTACATCACTTAGCATGTTGACCTCAACATTCAAAGACAAATCTCATTTTCTAAATTCATTTAAAGTTATTGTGTGGGCATTCTCTAGATAAACTTCTTTTATCTATAGCCTGCATGTATTGATTCGTGTAATCTCGTCGGCATTTTCACTTGTTGAAATCTCTTTCTTTAGAGTTCAACGAGTTTATCTTGTTGTGTTTAGATTAAGGAAATTTGGATTTTTCCTTTGTTGGTATTTCTTTCTCTACTTTCGTTTAGGTGATTTATACAATCAACTTGATGGTTTACGGATGGACATATGTGACTCATCGAGACATTGATGACTCTCTATGTTGATATGGGTAACTCGGGATGTCGATAATTCCATGAGCATATGTGGGTACGTCGGGTCGCCGATGGATACCTGGTTCCTGCTGTTATAATGCCATGTTTTCTTACTTTATTCCAAATGGTTTACAACAACGAGGAAACTACTTTGAGTATGAATTGCTCTGATCATCCGTAGTCTGATGGGCAAACAAAGCGTATGAATAAGATTGTAGAGGATATGCTTCATGCATGTCTCTGAAAAAGCATCAAATTGGGAAAATTATCTTCCAATGATGGAATTTGCCTATAACAGTTCTAAACATACAGCTATTGGTTTTAGTCCGTTCATGCTTATGTATGGGTATCAACCCAGGGTACCTATTGATGTCGGTCTTCAGGACATTGAGCTTGATGCATCAAAGGATTTCTTGTGTGATATGCAGGAAATGCTGACCGAAGCTCGGTCTTCTATCAGGAGTGCTCAGGATAGGGCACGGTTCTATGCTAATAGAAGAGGACGCTCAATTTGGTCTTTTGAACCAGGAGCATTGGTTTATTTAAAAGTTCCTAAAGATTTTCAGACTTTGTCAAAAGAAAAATGCTTGAATTTATCTCCTAGATATTGTGGTCCATTTCGATTTATACATCGGATTGACATGGTTGCGTATGAACTTAAACTACCTCCACATGTTAGAGTTCATCCAGTCTTTCATATCAATAGATTCAAAGGGAAACTGGGAGGTGAGGATAACATAGTTACTCCTCAAGAACTCGTTGAAGTCGAAGAATTATCCTATGTTCCACA
The DNA here is from genome assembly GCF_041138505.1 of Cibotium barometz. Taxonomy (NCBI): domain Eukaryota; kingdom Viridiplantae; phylum Streptophyta; class Polypodiopsida; order Cyatheales; family Cibotiaceae; genus Cibotium; species Cibotium barometz. The sequence goes on along the minus strand of NC_141083.1, from coordinate 5,614,318 downwards.
TGAACTTGATAAGGTACTTGAATTCAGGGAAAGGAAACTTTGTATTTGACTAATCCCTGAGATTAAAATTAGGTGGAAAGATAGGGAAATAGAGGATTCGACTTGGGAGTCGATTGAGATTGTTCAGCGCAGTTCTCCTTCTTTTCATTGCAAGAGTGCAATGTTTTGAGAGAGGGAAAGTATGTTATATGCACATTATGTGTGCATATACTAGGAGGCTAACCCACATAAGGCTTGTGAGCATGGGAGCATGGGAACAAGCTCTAGTGGAGCATGGGTTAGGACTAACCTTAAGGGTTAAGGTCAGGGTCAGGCATCCAAGGGCCACACATGGGAAATGGAGAGTCAAGAGTCACTTGAGGATCCTCCTATATAATAGGGGCATGGGGCACACTCAAGGGGAGGCTTAGGCTATGGTCTCTTGATGTTATCTTCAGGCTAAGGCTATGTTATCTTGAGGCTAGGTTTATGATATGATGTTCTCTTGTATAGAGGATTATATCTACTAACCTACCATTTCACACTATAGCTACATGCTACTGGATTGGAGTTATACCTCTTGATGGTATAGGACATCAAGGTAAAAGTATGATGTACTTCATTATAATTCATGTGTGCATCCCTTGGGCTCGGGGTTGGTCGGGTGGATGAGATTATGCTTGATTTATGCATGTTTATGCATAACAATTATCTAGAGAGATCTTAGGGTTTTAACATTAAATCTACACATTGTACTTCAAGTGAGCTTCTAAAACTATAGAGCTTCTTTGTACTCAATGTCTTTGTGAAGATGACAATCACTTGATCCTCTGTGTTGACATATACCAAATCTACATCACCTGCTAAAACCTCCTGCCTCACAACATGATAATGCACTTCAATGTGCTTCATCCTAGCATGGTATACTAGGTTATCTATTTGCTCCTCATGTTGTCACAATAAATGACAATGGCCCTATCCATGGACTCAACCATATCACCAAGTAGCTTCTGAAACCAACCTACCTAATAAGCTAACATAATAGCACCCTTGTACCTATCTCTATACTCAATAAGGCAACTATTGGCTACTTTTTGCTGCTCTCTGCCTTCCTCTATACTTGATAAGAAAACTCAGGACTACTTTTGCTGTCATTGTATCTACCTCTGTACTCCATAAGGTAACTATCAGCTACTTTTTGCTGCTCCAACTCACAGTAGCACTCCTAAAAGTAAACATAAAGCCACTGGTAAATCCCATGTCTGCTATGACACTACTAGCCCAATCAGATCTTTATACCCATGTAGTTGGATCTATGTGCCAACCTCATACAAAAGTCCACAATCAACTGTGGACTTTATATACCTAAGAATCCGTATAGCCACATCAAAGTGTGGCTTCCTAGGGGGCCTGCATAAAATGGCTCGTCTAACAACATAGCTCAACTCTGGCCTACTAATGGTCATGTAGGTCAAGCTATCCACTATGCACCTGTACATAGTAGGATTCTCCAAAAGCTCACTTCTATCTATAGAAAGCTTTGTGTTCTACTCTAATGGCATTGAAAGATTTTTTAAGGCTTATAGCATGTCATACCATACTTGGACATGTCTAAGCCATACTACCTCTATAACAATAAAATGTCATGATCTTACCACCACCTATTTACCCAAGAAATACCCTAGCTCACCTAAATCCTTCATCTCAAACTTCTACTTTAGAAGCATCCTGACATCATGTATGTTAGCATCACTATTACCAGTGGTAATCAAGACATCCATATGAATGACTATTAGCATGATCTCTCTATTTGTTCTTTTCACATAAAGTAAAAATGTGCATTAGATGTCTGAAATCCAATGGTAAACAAGATACTCCTTGCTGATCTTGTTTGACCATGCTCTAGATGCCTATTCTTCTTTTCACATAAAGTAAAAATCTACATTGAATATTTGAAATCCAATGGTAACAAGATACTCCTCTCGCTGATCTTTTTGACCCATCTCATGTAAAGACCAACCCTTTGCTACTACATCCATAGCTATGAGAGCTCTCATGGTTGTTGCTGCCATTCTCGCAATTGGGCTAAATGTCATAGTCAATGCCATAAGTCTACATATAACTCTTGGTAAAATCAATCTTGTCTCACATTGATCCATCTGAATTATGCTTGATCGTATACACCTACTTACATCTAATTGCCTTCTTTTCTTTAGGAAATGGCACTAACTCCAATGCTACCATCTCCTCATCCATGGCATCTTTCCATTTTTTATTTCCAAGTGCCTGCTCAAACCAAGTGGGCTCCAACTCCTTTATTTCTTTAACTATGTAAGTATAGTGATGAAGCTATACATCCATCATATCTCAATCTATCAATAGGGCATGAGAGAGAGAGAGAGAGAGAGAGAGAGAGAGAGAGAAGTGAGGCTTAGTCAGCCATGTGAAAATAACTCTAGGGTGAGATTTCATGATTACTAATTTGGGTCACACATTTTAGAGCTTATTGAACATTAGATTTTTTAATGCAAAACGTTCTTTAAGTAATTGCATTAGATGTCTGAAATCCAATGGTAAACAAGATACTCCTTGCTGATCTTGTTTGACCATGCTCTAGATGCCTGTTCTTCTTTTCACATAAAGTAAAAATCTACATTGAATATTTGAAATCCAATGGTAACAAGATACTCCTCGCTGATCTTTTTGACCATGCTCTAGATGCCTGTTCTTCTTTTCACATAAAGTAAAAATCTGCATTGAATATTTGAAATCCAATTCACATAAAATCTAGGTGTATATCACTATCATAACCCCGTGGTGGCTGCATCATGTATACTTCTTCTTGCAAATCACCATGTAAGAAGCATTCTTTACATCCATCTGATTTAAAGACCAACCCTTTGCTACTACATCCATAGCAATGAGAGCTCTCACGGTTATTGCTGCCATTCACGGAATTGGGCTAAATGTCATAGTCAATGCCATAAGTCTACATGTAACTCTTGGTAAAATCAATCTTGCTCACATTGATCCATCTGAATTATGCTTGATCGTATACACCTACTTACATCTAATTGCCTTCTTTTCTTTAGGAAATGGCACTAACTCCAATACTACCATCTCCTCATCCATGGCATCTTCCCATTTTTTATTTCCAAGTGCCTGCCCAAACCAAGTGGGCTCCAACTCCTTTATTTCTTTAACTATGTAAGCATAGTGATGGGGCTATACATCCATCATATCTCGATCTATCAATAGGGCACGAGAGAGAGAGAGAGAGAGAGAGAGAGAGAGAAGTGAGGCTTAGTCAGCCATGTGAAAATAACTGTAGGGTGAGATTTCATGATTACTAATTTGGATCACATTTTAGAGCTTATTGAACATTACATTTTTTAATGCAAAACGTTCTTTAAGTAATTCAATTTTACCAAAAAAGCAACTGGGGCACCTATTAAGAATGGCCATTATGAGAGTGTTAATTAGATCCAAAATGCCATCCAAGAGGTGATTTGAGTTCAAAGGTTGATGGGTTACAAAGGTTTGAGGTTCCTTTGCTTGCCATAGGTAGATAAATCAACCATAGCTTACGTGGCTAAGAACACATAGGAACCTTTTCAGAAACTTGAAGCTTTGTTGTGGAAACCCATGCAAAGTATCCCAAAAGTCTAGAAAGGATGTAAGAAATAACTCATTAGTACTCCCTTCTATATCTAGATCTCATTTGAGGTATCCAAAGTGTCTATACTAAAGCAAATGCAAGGGCTTAAAGATTGTCTTGTCTATTAGAAAATGTGTGCATGCACACACACATCCAATGTTCTACATCAAATTAAAGAACACAAACAAAAGGAAAGTTGGATATATTTTTTTAAATAGAGTTCAAATTTGAGATGTATGAGGAAGAAATCGTCAATGGTAATCTCAAGATTAATCTAACAAGTTTGGATACATGCCAAACAACCATCACCTACATCTATGAAATTAAAATAAGATTAGAAACCATATATAAAGATATGAGCCATAGAGGAGGCCCAAACTTCTAAGGAAGAGAAGGCCTAGCATAACTCTTATGTTTCTTGTGAGTATTGTTGAGGAATCAAAGGTCTAAAAGGGCTAAGATTATTTGGATTTGGTCAATGTAAGTTAGTATGATAAACCAAAAAGTGTAGATTCCCAAATGATGATGGATGATGTAAGCACGATGAGGTCATGAGTCAAGGATATCATGGAGAGAATTACGAAGATAATTATCAATCTAGATGCTCCCTTCATGAGTTATGAAAAGATGCACCCGCTTGCTCATTTTAGAGAGATGATCAATGTTTTTATCTCTAATCACATGTCTCATGACCAATCTCGACCACGAAATGTCCCCATCCTATTGTGGTTACATCTTGGATCTCACATTATTGACGATGAGGTAAAGCTAACAAGAATTCATCCGCATGCCTAAAATAAGGACCTACAATAAGTTTTTTTTTAATAAAGAAAATCAATTAATTTAAAAAACATCCTTTAGTTAATTGAATTAATTAAAGGATTTTTTTGTATTAAGAAAGAGAATATTGAATGTTGAACCTTTGAAATGTGTGATGCCCCGCCCTCCATCTCTAGTTTGTATCTCTCGTCATCGATCTAAGGGCCATAGCACTGCACCTCTCTCTTAGCCTGTGCACGTCTTAAACAAGTGGGCTCCGTCTGGCAAAAGAGTGACCGATCGGACCTCGTAGGACAGAGTGGTATCTCGCACATGATCTCCAAAAATTCCAACCGGTGGCAAAGAACCTAACAGACGTCGCCGGCCGAACGTCGTCAGACGAATCTCGTACATGAAAGTCCAACCATCTGACCACCGCACCTGTAAAATGAAGAGAAACACAACTTCCAACACAAAAACGAACCTTAGAGAAGAAATTTGGATGCCTTGGCAAGAAACGCCCCTTGGATGGCCTTATATATGTGTCAGGTTGTGATTCGAGGGTGCCAATCGGGTGTTCATTCATTGAGGTCCAATGAATTAGTGTGTTTGAAAGATGCAACCCTAAGCTAGTTGAGAGAGAATTCTAAGACACTTACGGTAAGGTCTGTTGTATAACCCTATTCCCTCTTGTGCATGTTTCAAAGGGCCTGTTCCACACTCTTGAGTATCCCTCTACATCAACATAGCACTCTTTTAACTCCAAGGAGTGCCAGAGGAAATCACTACTAAAATTTGTGTCAACATGTTAGCTAGATGAGGCTGGCAAAATTGCCCTACCCTACACTTTGATATACCTAGATGAATCCAAGAACATGCCCAAGTTCACCCTATATAAGAAAGTGCAACTTATAGCCTCATGGTAGTCATCCACAAGACATTATCCATCAACTCCGTCATGCATAGTATGGACTACATACTGCGACATCCCCACTAATGTCATCAGTGCCCAATACTGGATGTAGAAATTGGTATCAATATATGCTCCTGCACACACACCCCCACACACACACAAGAGCAGACATGCATACAAAGGTCTATGTACTTAATTTCTGTTAGAGCTCCGAGGATACATGGCAAACTCAACCATAATGAAGCCTAGCACTAAGGATCATAACAAATAGAAAAATATTACCACAAAAAAGGTAGTTGATAGGGCATATGCACCACTAAAGATAGAATTAACACACATTACTTTGATCTTTAGTAAGTAGATCACGTTCACTATGCTTCTATTAAAAAAGTTGAAGAGTATGTGATCCCACTTAAACTAACCCGTCTCGCAGTCTCGCAACTCTCATTCTAAAGGTTCGAAATCCAAGTTGGATTGAAGGGCTCGTATTGGATATTGGGACAATCCAAGTTTTGTTGACAGTTGCAGCAATCTTAATAAGGAAGCGCAAACTCATGGTACCTCTAGTGCCTGATGTTTCACTGTTTTTGATGGCACTAACAAACTTAGATCCACATACTGCATGTAGTGGTACATACTACTACAACTTGATGTCAATGATCTCTGTTGTAAAATCTAGCAGATTTAAGACACTTACCTGTCTTCTCAGCATGACATTAAGCTTTGACCTTACACTACAGCCCAACAGCTCGCTCCCTCGAGGCTAGCTCTCCAACCACCAAAACAAAAACCCAAAAAAAACGTAGACTGTGCCAGCTTAACCAAAAAATGAGAGTACCAATTTCTTGGGCATGTTTCTTGAGCTTCAATACTACATAAGAAATCCAAGTGCCCACCAACAAGACTCTCAAAAGAAAAGGTGCAAGTTCACGCTTCAAATCATCCTAGTCCTTAAAGATATTTTCACTCCGTTCTTCTATAGTTTACATAAGATTGATGTAATGATCTAAAACTCAATTATAACAGGTTAGACAAAGAAAAACTGCCTGACGTGGACAAGATTTATTTTTCTTGCTAGTACACTTGATGTAATGCTCAGCTGGAACCTTAGTTGAACTTCAAATCAAGCTCACTTTGGAGAGAGTGTGTTTGCCAGCCCAAAACTATAGAACACCTCAGCTGTATTAATGGCCAGGTGTGGACCAGGAGATCTCTACACTCGTTATCAAATTTCCCAGGATGAGCCATCCATCTGCTGCTCAGGCTTTATGGACAAGAGAATCTGTGAAGCTCTTTGGAGCAACTTTGATCTCACCATGTGGATGAATTTAGAGGGCATCCACCTTAAGGAGTACCAAGGATTTCATCGGTCACATCACTTCGTGTACCATGAAATGTTGAGAGGAGTTCTTTATATTTTGCGGTCCTCTGCTTCTGTTAACAAATTGCTTGCATCACAAACCAAATCGTTGATGGAGAATACTGTCAATATCTATGGAGCGTTCTCTTTCCATCTTCTCCCAGTAGACACTGCTTCCTATTTCCAAAATTTTTTCCTCCACTTCCTCTAGAGTTTGATCAACATTAGCCTGGATCTGTCCCATCCTAAGCACTGTCACCTTGAATCCTTCGTCTTTTGCAATTTTATACAATTGCTGCCAATTCAAAGCAAAAGTACTCCTATCAATCCCTGCTAAATTACCTCATTTTCCTCTATTTTACAGACAAAACAAAACATTTGCAAATGGAAGGGGAACAAGTAACAGCTCACTTTACCAACCTTGGGTGAAAAGGGGCAAACTTCTGCATGTTCAAATCTGGACCCAGAACTATATTCCAATATACGGCAGAAATTCAAAGCATCTTTCCGGTCTTCAAAAGCAACAACATGCTTGGCTACCTGGTTGCTTGGTCTTTCGAAATCAAGTGCCATGTCTAAACCATAGAGTCCTCCTCCTCCTTGCTTCCTTGAAACGACCATCAAACACTGCAAACAATCATATATACTTAAGAGACAACAAAGTGAATGGTAAACACAAGTGTACAAGAATCCATGATCACTTGAAATATAAAACGAAGCAAACCATGCTCTCTAAAATAATCGCCACGCCAACCATCAGCAATCAGGAAACCAAGGAGAACTAGACGGCACAGTGGTTTGCCCAGATGGGGTACTGATGGACTCAGCAGGTGGTATGGAGGATCCCTCTTTGGTCTTGCAGCTGGTAGCAAGGCTGCTGATCAGCGCCCAGAGGAATCTTGTTGTATGGAAGTATTCCAGGGAGTCACTATTGTAGTCGCGACAGGATTGGTTCTTCCAAATCCAGTTGCCATGAGGACTAGAGGAGTGAGAACTGCAATCGAGGACATCCAATCACGCAAATACACTCCAAAAGGTCCATGAGGACCTCCACAATACATTCTGAAAGTCACGCAGCCCTCATAGGCAATCAAGAAGGCCACAGAAGGAAAGTCATCCAGTAGGCAAGAACCCACAAGGAGATATCACAAGGGGGAGAAGAGGCTGGGCCAGCATTCAGCCATTGCAATAGATGTAGGTGCATGTGCCCAGCTGGTGGTCAAAAGGTACACACACTAAAGTGTTCCGGTTGCCAAAGTCTCTTTTTTTGGAGTCTATTAAGAGGACTAGCTAGTCTGAGTTCAGACCAGGCTCGCAGGATGCTAGCGGCAAAAGTTGAGGATGAAGAAACTGGCTGTAAAAGATGGAGGCGAACGTTGAAGATCCACCTAACACCTGGAATGCATGACCCCCCGTTTTGGGGAGTGTGCTCCAAAAAACACAGCAGCCAGAAGGAGAAAACAGCCGCCTTCAGTAGCCAGAAACACAGCCAACTGAGAAGGAGATGCAACCAGCACAGAAGGAGCAGAATCGCAGATGTGGGCAGCCAGAATCCTAAGCGATTGATACCATGTTGGAGTATGCGTAGGCAAAAGCATAGACAAAACAAGAGAGAGAAGAGGGAGCAAAGGAGAGAGAGCTTGAGGACAAGATCACCTTTTATAATAGCATGAAGCTTTACAATGGCAATAGCCAGCAAGAGAGTGTTGCTTGGGATTGAACTACATCAAGTGATTATGAGAGACCCCTTTTATAGTGAAGGGAGTGAGCTGGCCGACTACCAATATCGCTGGCCAACTGCTCACGACTTCCTAAAATAGAAGAAATAGCTAAAATACCCAAAAAAAAAAAAATAGGTAAATCCAATGTAACACTGAGATGCACAATTCTAACAACCGCCCCCCCTCTGAATAGAGTATGTACTTTGATTGTTGCAACTGAATGAGTACAAAGAATGGGTGGAGTCCGCCCTGACTTGTGCTGACCTGAAACTAGGGTTCCCCACACAGAATCGACCTTCTTCCTCGACTTGAAGATGGCCTGTGTTTTCCTCAAGCACAGCTGAAAGGTCCACACTTGATGCATGTAGAACCCTCAAATGCTTGTGTTTGCTTGCCAGGCTGAAATTCATGCATATGCTTGAGAGTTCTCAGATGAGGAAGAGAGGGGGACTGAGGCATGCTTATATAGCACTCCTATGTGCTGGTCAGCCAGCATAAACAGGCCGACATGGGTTTTTGGACAACTAAATCAAAATAATGCCTTTCTTCCCTGTTTGTGGGTACCTTATTATCATTTAGCACTTGGTCCATTTTTGGTAGGGTAAATGGGTACCCACCAGGTGCCCAAGGGTCTAATAAGTGCCTAGAACCCCTGAACATCATTACAACTTGCAAGTGGGTTGCATCTAACCTTCCATCATCCCTGACGGAAGGTATAGGGATTTGATGGCAGGTCGTATGTTGGTCGCCAACCTTTTTCAACATTAAATATGTTCATATTGTGAACAAACTATGTCCAAACCATTGGTGCATGTCCTGGGCGCCTACTCGGTTGCCAAAACTGCTCCAATCTGCCCATATACGGTCTCTAAGCTTACCCTTTAGATAGCTGCAAAAAGATGCATGCCCTCATATTAAGGTGTGCACGTGACACTATGCGCAAACCCTAACCTACGCTCGTAGTCACTCAATCCACCACATCCCTTCTTGCCAGGCTCACAAGGGTCTACTAAACCCTAATCGCCGTATTCTACCCTGTGCATGTCCTCATGATGTCTTGGCACATGCATCTACGGACTGACGCACGTGGCATCCTCCCTTCTCCTCCTGTAACACGAAAGTAGAGTAATGTAGATGCTCCACCTAGATCATACACGCCTCGATCAGGTCCATCTTCAAGTCTTCTGTCCGATACTGATCCTACTGATGGTAATGGAAACAACTTTTGTAGCAACTTTACAACCTTTTGCTAGATCTTCAGCTGGTCTCGCTCTTCAAGAAGCTTCTAGGCATCGGCAATGACAGCTAATAGCCCTTCCTCCTTTGAAAACTGAGGCAAGCCTCACATATCTGAAGAAATCTTCTATACAGGCTCACAAAGCAAACTGTTAGAAACATTTTGGTCGATATAATGCTCATCTAAACTAACCTAAGATGATATGGCTAGAGGAAAGTGGGTCCTCCAAAGAAACATTTTGATCAAAACAATGCTCATCTAAACTAACCTAAGATGATATAGCTAGAGGAAAATCTGGCAAGCAGGTCCTCCTTTAGACACTCCAAACCATCAGACAAAGCATCTCCATATCTGACCAAAAACTTGTGAGACCCACACACGTCCCCAGCCAATGAAACAGGTACTGATTATTTTCTAATATCTCTAAACTGCTCTGTAAATTCATGTGAAGACAGCAACAAACACATCATGCTAAATTAAGGCTGTAGCAGGGCTAAATACTTACAAAGAGTTTTTTTTTTTATGTAGTCTTCCAGAAAAGCATATTCTTTGAGTTCATTAATCCTAGGACAATAATCCAACACACTGGCCAAAGAAGTGAAAAAAAGAGTACAAGAGTCCTACCAGCACAAAGCGAAGATCGAGCCACCATAGTTCATCTTCTAGCTTAGGCTGGTATTCCTTGTATTTTTCCAGAACAGCTTCCAATCCAAACCTCTCCCTCTCTTCTTTTATCTTATTTTGCACTTTCTGGTAATGCTTGCGTAGAAAGTCCTCATCCCCTCCTTCAATCTTTGATGCTAACCTCCCTGCCTCCTCCACTTCTTCCTCGGTGACCCAGCTATCTAATTCTGATCCTATTTCTTTCATTAATTCTCTGACCTTGGGGTCTCTTTCTGAGTCATACTTTCTCTGAAGCTCTTTGCTCCAGCGCTTAGTATTTGTGAAAATCCCCTCTTCTCTTAAAGGCTGTCCACTCCCTACCACGTCTTTTGTATTGGCACTAAGATCGGCTTTTTTAGTGGCATTCTTTACCAAAATATTTTCAATATGTGAAGATCGTAAACCTTCATCAGAAATCTCGTCAGAATATGGACTCCTGGAGCTACTGCTGGCATAATGATTCCCATGCCTCGCTGAAGTAGAGGATGAAATCTGTGTTTCATCCCTTTTCCGGTCTTCTATAATTTTATTGAACAGATGTGGTGTGGCTGTTTTATTGGGATCCTTCCAGCCATCTGACACAGTAAACAAAAAATTGAAGATGTTATCTCAAAACCCTGACACCTTGAAAAAAAGTATGAATGATATGTCAGTGGCCAAAATTTGAAATGGTAAGTGATCAACATGTTCTTCCTTACTTGGACCTCTGCTGTAAAAAGATCCGGGTCTTGCCTCCTTCCTCTCTACTTTACCCAGGGCTTCGACACGCATCCTGCCAAGCTCTTCAAGTGTGTCATTCTTTGGCACTTCACCTTCAAAGCTCTCAAGTTCTTTTTGCTTTTCTTGTTTCTTATTATTAGCAACCGGGGTCTGATCATTTTTTGACTGCAACACTTCTGAGCCACCACTTGGAGACGTATCCTCACAAGAACCTCTCAACAAATTCGATCTTTCATTTGAGTCATTATCCTGCAAGATCCTGGCACTGGTAGACTCTTGGCCTACTTGGTGCTCCATTCTATAGGTGGTCCTTTCAGCAGTTTTATTAAAATCGGGGTTTGATCCAGTAGTATCAGAAAATCTCGCATTCTTGCCAGCAATGGTAGCCTTTGCTTCTTCAAGAGACATAATGATCCGAGGCTTTACTTTAAACGAAGGCTTCAAAGCGCCATCAAGAACACCACTCTTAAGGCCTGACCTTGTCACCTCCGCACTGCCTTTGGCAGACACAATATTTGTATCTTTGAATTCTTTCGCTGCAGGATTGCTCACACCTTCCTGTTCTGGGCCTTGTCCTTCTCTTGTGTCATTGTGGTGAACATTAACCTGCAAAGTGTCCAAGTCTTCCTTGATAGTAGAGTCCACTGAGACGTCCCCTACCTTCTCTATCTCTGCAAGCTCCATTTCAAAATCAGCCTCCACTGCTACAGTGTCCATTAAACTTTGAGCTCTTGACTGATACTCCAGACCAGTATCAAAATCCTGGGCTGATTTTTGCAACTCTTCATCTGAACGCACTTGTCTCGCCATCTCTCTGACTTCTAGTAACCTTTTCATAAAATCAGATGGAGCCAGTGGAGACTGTGAAGCACCTGTGTCTCTTTTATGAACATTTATCTGAGCTTTTAGTTTTCTCATCTTATCAAGTCTGGCTGCTGACTTCTCTTCCTGAATAATATCCTTGTCACTCTGCTTTGTGATCAGCAGGTATGCACCCCATATAATGCAAATCCCATATATAGGCATAGCAATAAGAAATACTGACTTGAGGGCAGGAGCAACTGTGTACGCTACACAATTGACTTGATTGAACAGCTTTTGATGTCCGGGCTTGCTTCCATCCTTGCTTGTATGTTTTACAACAGCAAAAATTGTGCTGTTGCTTTTGGGAACTGTGTTTCCCATCTCTAGGTCTTTTGCGATTGTTCGTGCCAGCATTATCTTGTGCTGTGCTTGGGCCTTGCTTGTTTCACCACCATAGCCTGGAAGAAGAGGCTCTATTCCTTGTCTTCTTTGGATCTCTTTCTCATCAATGGTCACCTTCTCAATTTTTCCGCCTAGGCCCTCGTAAACCATGAAGATCGGACTCGATCCAAAGCCCCATGTTGCCGTGTCCTCACGGTATACTTCATGGACAGCTTTCCACCAATTGTTGAAGTTTGACATTTTCCCTCCAATCTGCTGCATGAGTCTCCTTACTCCAATCGCACCCGAAACACCCTGTCCAGAGGTCAAATCTGACCCGGTCAATCTTGTGCTACGCTGATCTGAGGAAAACTTGTGTTCAAGTTTCACATTTTCGCCGGCAGTGGTCATTTCAGCTTCTAGCCCCACGACTTTCACACCCTTGACAGATAGCATGGCTGTCTTGTGCACCACAGGGTTACCCTGATTTTGTGTTTCTCCATTCTGAGATGATCCTTGAATAGATGAAACCCTAGTAGCAGCAACAGAAATGGAGTTCCTGAGGCTAAGCATGGCCCCATACCCAGAAGCAAATTTTGCAGGCCATGTAAAATGCAAACTGCTACAACGATGACACATACCTTGTCTGCCAATGTGTGCCCTGCACGGACTGGGCTTGAATTTGTCAAGTCTTTGAGTGGAGGGCATTCCAGTGGAAAGGCAATGATATTTCACAGCTTGTGATATTCTTCTGCCATGCCGGTGCATCTGCATCCTCTTCGTGGAACCAGTTAGGGTACCACTCCATGATAAGGAATCGTGAACTTTCCATGTGCTAAAGAGCTCCCATTTTTGGGCACGATTTTCCTGCAGCTTCGTTGTTAAATTTGGGTTCCGTTGGAGTCCGCCGTCATGCTCAATCCTTCGTACAACGCACACGCTACTGGGTGCCAATGCCCTTGTGTTTGCTTCTTCCCCGCAAGCTATGGTGTCCCCAACACGAGGGTTGGGAGAACATGGCTTCGAGCTAGAATAAGTCGGCTTGCCTACACCCAAAAGCAGCATTCTTCGCGCTAAGGGATTCGAAATTCCAATCACCGGAGTACAAATGTGGTGAAATATGCTTAAATGCTTCCTTTCGTCGACACCCTAACTGCAAATTGACTATGTTTGAAGCTCATACAAGGCTAATGCAACCCATATTTTGCAATTTTATGGTACTTTGCCTAATTTCTACTAAATAACCCTTAATGATAGCGATTAAGTGCTCAAAATAGTGATTAACATCATGATAATTTGGAAGCTCAAATTGACCTCTTAGAGAAACCACAACTTGATGGAATGAAGCTCCCCAAGCCCATATTTTGTTATTTTATGATCAGCTTTGCTTAATTTCTACTAAATAGCCCTTAATGACAACAATTAAGTGCTCAAAATAGTGATTAACATCAAGATAGTTTGGAGGCTCAAATTGAGCTAATGCAACCCATATTTTGTAATTTTATGATAAACTTTGCCTAATTTCTACTAAATAGCCCTTAATGATAATGACAAGTGCTCAAAATAGTGATTTTATGATAAACTTTGCCTAATTTCTACTAAATAGCCCTTAATGATAATGACAAGTGCTCAAAATAGTGATTAACATCAAGGTAATTTGGAGGCTCCAATTGAGCTCATAGAAAATTACCCATGATGGAATGAAGTTCCCCAAGCTTAGAAATTACCAATTTTAACGTTGAAAATCACCAAATAAAGCGAAAAATGTCTACTAGTTTTACAGCTCTCCCGGTATGCATAATTGATGGTTTGAGTTGATCTTTGCACTATAGAGTCCTTAGGCTATGGGTAAACACCTCCTAGGAGGGATTCAGCTAATTGTGAGCACACACTATGAATAGACCAAATGAGCACATGAGGAAGAAGCACAAAAAATGTGAGCAGTAGGGCATGAATTTGGGCAAATCCTCTGGAGGAGTTGGATGCCTTGGAACACGGAATATGTTGCTAGAAGGATTTAGGAAATGCTTGGGTGGTTAAGTAGAATGAGCAACTAGAAGCTCAACCACAAGTGAGCTTAGTAGATAAGCTTATGGATATGTAATAATTATGAGCTGATAAAGATTGTGTTAGTTAAAGAGAGTGTGAGCTTTGTGGGGAGAAAAGAGTATCACCTAAACTTGCAACATGGGGGGTTCATGGATATAGGGGAGCTCTGATATCATGATAAAATACATGGTGATGCTATAATGGAAGTGTGAGTGAAGCATTCATCATGCTAAATAAGAGTGTGTGGGATAACTAAATTGCACTCAAGTTAATTCGACTCCAAAATAGATTAGCTTGGACACATAGAGAAACTTGAGATAAGTGCATTACTTCAATGTGCTCCTTATATAGGTGTTGGGCACATCCTTGGGGCTTGGCTTTCACATGCTTTATGAGACAATGTAGAAGATGCCACATGGCTTGATGCTAAGCTATCTCATCTCATAATCACTCCTTACCATCTAGTGTGTGCATAAGGCACCACATTCTTAACACAATGGGGACTAGCCTAGGGCTTAGCTCCATTCTTCCATCCATTCCACGTTATTAGGATCACCCAATATTGCACGTTGTTAATTAGGAAGTCACACTCCAAAAGGTATATGGTTTTGGAGATTTGGATGTGTTTAGATGGTTATTTTTTATAATGTTTTGAAGCTTGTTTGTTGGTTTTGACGATTTGGATGTGTTTAGATGGTTATTTTTTATATTGTTTTGAAGCTTGTTTGCATTAGGTTAGGTCATTTTATTTGAATGAAGGAAAAAACCTTATTTCTTTGACCTTTTGCAAAGTTTTGAAGCCTATAAGGCTTAGAGTTTGTTGCATTAAGCCAAGGAATAGCTTAGCATTTGTGATTAAGAGAGAAATCCACTAAAAAACACAAGTCTTAAGCCCCATTTGGTGTGAATTAAAGAAAGGAAGTTGTGATTTCTAATTCATGCATTTCATAATTTTTGTTCATGCATGGTGGAGAATTGGTAGCTTAGAGTAAAATAAATTAAAAATATATATTCACTTGTATAAACATCATAAACTAGTGTTAGGAATCTTAATCACCCCCATAAGCCCAAAAAACCTTTAAAAACTCCAAAAACTGGGAGACTTGAGCCCACAATCCTGTTTTTTTTTTTAAGGATGTGAGTCAAGAGAGCATGGAGATGTGAGCGGTGAGCATGGAGACGTGAACCGTAAGCCTGGAGATAAGAGTTGTGAGTCTGGAGGTATAAGTCAATAGATGTAAGTCTAGAGGTAGGTAAACCTAATATTAAAACTACCTTGAGGACTTCTAAGGACACAACAATCTATATCTATTTAAGATATTCATATCATAGAAATCTGTACCAACTATAATTTCCAAGGAAAATTCTTATCCTTTATAATTATAGGGGTATTAAAGTAGTACAATTATTATCCTATAATTGCTCAACAATCTTGTCATAGGTCTATTTCATAAAAATCAAATCGCGGAGACTCTAGGTCATACAAAAAAAAGTGTGAGCCTATAAACTCGAGTTCATAGGAACGAGGCTAGAAATGTGAGTCCACAAGACATGAAACTACCATGCAAAAAAAAGATATAAGACTATACATGTGAGTTTAAAGGCTTGATCCTAGAGACATGAGTCCATAAAAAATAGTCCAAATACATGAGCCCATAGACAAGAGTCTAGATATGTGTTTAACCTACATACGTAAGCCTACATATGATATGAGCCTAGAAAAAAAAAGGGACAGATAAAAACTCAAAAAACTTAAGCAAAAAAAAAAAAGTACCTTGAGCATAACAAACATGTCTATTAGACCTTCATGAAGCACTTCAGAGTGTTTCACTAAGGTGAAACCCTTTTTAATGTGAGCTCAATCCAAGACTATTTGTTAGAAGTGATAATATAGTCAATTGTATTATCAAGCCATTTCACCAAGGTGAAACCCTCTAATGCAAGATCTGAGACCAATTGTTGGGAATAATAATACAATCAACTATAGTGCATCAAACCACACCTCCTCAAATCCCCCCACCACCTTTGCTCCTAGAAAATGACCAACACTTAATAGATTTATCCCTCCTCTGTAAAGAAGGAAAGACTCCTTCAACCTTAAGCAAGGAGATGAGTCAATATAACATAGACACGAGAATAGGAATAACAAAACCCCTTAAAATGGGAGCTATCCACAGTTCTCCAAGCCCTAAATTCACGAATTGATGCTAATCAAACATAGACATGAGAAGAGGAATAGCCAAACCCCTTAAAAAACGAGAGCCACCCACATGGTTCTCTGAGCCCTAAATTCATCGACTGGCTTTGTAAAACAACACCACCAGCTTCATGAAAAGGGTATTAACCCACCCTACCTTCAGGGCAAAGCTCTAGTGAGGAAGGAGCAAGAGCACGAACAAGAACTTCAAGCTTCACTCCCTCAAGTAGTTCTCAAACCATGCTGGATGTCGATCCTATGTTAAGTTTACCCCAAGATGACCATGGTCAAGCAGCCTAATAACCATAGTTATGGCAATCAAGACATGTCTCTTTTGTTGTAAAATTAGGGGCAAGCATCCTCAAAACACTCAATAATCACAAACAATGCAAAAGCAGCAAGAAGCACACCTTCTCAAAGAACCCTAAAAGCTCCTTTACCATGAAACCTAGTTTGATTTCCTTTATGTTTGGTCGAGAAATAGGAAACACATGGAAGGGTAAAGATCCAATGATATGGGCTACCTCAAATCTAAGGGATCCACAAGAACAATCACATATCAAGCCCTCATAGCCATAGAGCAAGCTTGCAACAACCATAAAAAGTGAGACTAGTGTCATTTGAAATTACATAGCCCAATCCCATGGGGGGGAAATTTCTAAACCCTCAAACAAAGGGTTTTGCGTAACAACAAAGGGTTTTGCATAACTATCCCCTTACCTTCCACCACCATGTGAATATATAGAAGACATTTTTAGGATGTGGTGTTTGAAATAGGAAGAGGGATAGCACCTAGATGCTTAAAATATGGCAAAATAAAGCCAACCATAAAGGTAAAGTAGGCCATTGGTGTTTAGGGCACTAAGCCCACTTAAAAACCCTAGCTATGAGGTCTTGAGAGACAGGTTCACAATGGGATTTTCACCCAGTGGAGCCAGATAGAGTCCTATTGTATAGCTATGAGGTCTTGAGACACATGTTCAATATGGGATTCTCACCTGGTGGTTTAGGGCACTAAACCACTAAACCCACCTGAAAAGAGTAACTATGAGGTCTTGAGGCACACGTTCACTTTGGTAGTCCACTGTTGGATTCTCAATGAGTGGAGCTAGATGGAGCCCCATTACATAAATCTATAACCTTAAGCAAGAGGAAGGTAAGATAATCCAAGATTACATTGCTAGAACCAAATATCTCCATTTGAGATGTAGTCGTCCACAAAAAAATTGGATAACTTATCACTCAATGATTGATTTTTGACGGGTCTTAAGAGTAAGATGCTTCATGACCATCTTTATAGGTCTAAACACTACATCTTTGATGAGTGTTGTTGTTGCAAGTTATACACCTAGTATATAATTTTGAAGGTAGGGATGTAAAAGTCATCCACCCAAACCAAAGATAGGGGATGTATCATCCAAAACCTTTGAAGCTAAAAGAACTCAACCAACACTACTAAGAGTCCTAGTGGTGGACATGAGCATGGATGAGTCGGAAAAAAATCTACTGAAAAGAAGAATAGACCATTAGTGGGGCACTCCAAGGGCATCCCCAACCAGTTCCTCGAGCTAAACGCCCACCCTTATTTCCATGAAGAATATTGTTTAGTGTGTGATTTTCCACCAAAACCATATAAGCACAGAGTGTGTGTTGCTAAACTAGACAATAATAGTTTTGTGCTCATTCAATGCCATGGGAAACATGATTCGTCCCATTAATGGTAATCAAGTAGGATGGACTTCAGAACCACAACCCATGTTCATTGGCACCAATGTAATCACTAGCTTTACCTCTCCTCAAATGACACACACTCATGTGCTTGTTTATTAGAGCCCCTTACCGAGAGGTATGTACAGACCACCACTAATGCTATACCCACTTATTCCTCTTGGAACTACACCAGTATAGCTATACTACTTGGTGACTCTTTCAATAGAATCTGAGAGTCCAAAACAAGAGATATGAGTAATATGATTCATATGAATATCCAAAATAGCCCCCATCCCCATTGGCTATACATCCTTATTTGCCTCCTAGTGCAACAAAGAGTGAGAGACTTCAATAATATTCACCCCATGAATATAATGTCAAAACCCAATGCCATTCCATACGAGGCACGTATGTTAGAAGTGTGGATTCAAACATGCTTTCAAGGATTGTCCAAATAGAGTCACAATCGCAATCACACCAATGGTAGGAGTATCATCCACCTCAATGAGCCTTAACTTGTTGAGTGTACAAAGAGATATTCATATAATCCCCATTATAGTCCCCCTTAATACCATCACAAGGCTCTAAGCCAAGACCAATGCATAGCCAAGGGAACATCCAAGGCTGCTATGCTAACAAGCAGAAATCTCAAGCTTTAACCTCAAAGCTACTAGTAGCTAAAAAGGGAAACCCTCAAAGGCCACAATAGCTCTTGAAAAAAAGCCAATGAACTAGAACTAGAGGTCCAAAAGGAGACCTCAAAGATCATGCAAAATCAAAATGCATAAATAGTTGTCAAGGACAATGACGTTGTGACGATGAACCACTCAGCTTGCCTAAGTGTATCTCTAACCCTATCCTAGAGACAATCATAGAACCAGTAGGGAAACTTAGAGCATGTCAAAGGCCTTGATCAAATCCATAACCATTCTCAAGAGGCCATAAAGAGCGAGTTCTTGAAACTCTGCCTCTGAAATCATTCACTAGACAAGCTACGAAAGTAACAAAATGAACATCATATTACCTGTCATGTACAAAGGAATAATGTTCTCCACAATCTTGAATTATTGGGAGGCCTAGGGAAGCCCACCACTTATAGACACAAGCATTGTGGTCAAGCTTACTCAATGATTATGCTAGTGTCAATATCATCACTAAGGATTGTTGGGAGGCTTAGGGAAACCCACCACTTGTAGGCATAACCTGGTGGTCAAGCTTATCAATGGGAACATAACCAAACCCTTAGACACCCTACACAATGCAAAGATTAAGACCTTTGAACTAAGTTTACACCACACATTTACGGTGATGAATTTCTAGAGAAGAGAGTCGTACACAATGATCCTTGAAACAATGATCCTTGAAAGACCTTACATGAGAGACACAAAGGCTTGTTCACAATTGGGAAACCAATTATATTTTTATACACAAAGGCAACCAATCCTTGAAAATTGATTTGAAAAGAGAGAAGACTCCTCCCATAGGTCGAGCATTCTTGCTAATAAGTATGAGGACACAACCATTCAAATGCATCCTATGGTTCAAGGCATTCTTGCTCTAACAATGAACCTGATACACAATCATTTAGGCCACTTTAATAGATGTTTGTTGAGCATGTAACACAAAATCTCAAACCATTTTAATAGATGTTTGTAGAGCATGTAACACAAAATCTCAAACCATTTTAATAGATATCTATAGATCTTCTAACAATATGTTGGGTGATGAATATAAGAACCTAGAATATGAGCCCCTCCTTGATCCTAACCACTCCAAGGACTAGATTTGATGTTCTTTGGGAATCACGGACACTCTTCCACAGAAGCTTAGGACAAGGTTTATATAATTGGATGATACCAAAAGCACATCCATGTTTAAGATAGAGGTATTTAAAATAGAAACAATAATGAAACCTCCTTCTCTTAGTTAGAGTTCTCCCAAAAAGACCACCTAGCTATGTGGCCAATTTGCTTGATACCAAGGCTAGTCAAAACATTTTGTCACATGAGTGACATGGACCTCATTAGGCCACCCACTCCTCACAGCATCTGTTTTGCAACTACTATCATTAGGTAAACAACTCTTAATCCATGATTGTTGGTAGTTGTTTTGAAGGAGAGTTTTACATTGGAACTAAACCTGCATCTTGCAAGTTTTATGTGACCGTTTTTTGCAGGTACAATGGAAGAGAGCATCATCCTCACAAAAGGGGATGGATTGAAATAATTGATTATGTAGACAATTTTGGTAGAAATAATTGAAAAACTTGAGCTTCTCACCATAGGATAGTTATTGTTCCCGTAGTGGATGAGGACACCCCAAACCCATCAACATCCTAAGCCACATCTTTCACTCAGTTCACTATCAACAGGCTGCATACAAAATCGGCTTTTTAAATGGTCTAGAATGAGTAGCTTGTCATTGCGTTATGCTTTATATCTGTTGATATAATCAGGTAGATGTGACCAAAATTCTGCAGCTAAATCACAATAGTTAGGTTAGCTATGTAGAATTATCACTTGAGATGGTGGCAACATGCAATTCCTCCTTTGATGCAGGGATTGATTTCTACCAAACATGAATCTTGAAACTTTTAACACCTTCCCTCGAGATCAATAACATCTCTAAAGCTTTGTTAGATAGCTGACTACAAATTGATTCAGTCAGCTGATTCAATTAGCTGATTTAGAAAACTGACTTTGACAAACTCCACAGGTTGGAAGCTGACTTTGGTATAACTCACATAACTAATTCTGTCAGTTGATTCAGATAGCTGATTCAGTGAGTTGATTCAGATTGTTGGCTCAGACCTGCAAAATGAAAAATTAAAAACATGTTTATTTTATGGAAGACTATTGAGCCTTCCCTTACTCTTCAAAGACCTTCTCTTAAGGGAAGCTCCATCATGCCAAGGCCTGCTCTATGCTTTAAAAAATAGATTTTTTCAGGCCTAGTGATAGTCAAATAAATGAGAGAACTAATGAGTTGCCTATACAGAGTAGTATCAAAAGGATATTATATTTCATCTTTTGTCAGCTTTAGAGCTCCTTCATAGTAGATTCCATTGGTGTAGACACTAGCTTATAGGTCTCTATACCAAACTTCTTGAGAATAGTCTACAGGTACTTTTGTTGAGAGATGAAGATACCAACGGCTGTGGGTGATGGCTACTTCAATCTTCAATCCCAAGAATATAAGTGCATATATCCAAGGTCTTTTATCTCAAACTTAGCTGAGATTTTGGATTTGACAGCTACAACCATGGCTTCATTTTGCTTCCTGTCCAAATCAGATCATCAATATACAGAGAAGAACAAGAACATGTCCTTTCCTTTCACCATATAGTAGAGCGTATAATCTAGAACCCTTGAGCTTTGAGATGCTCATCAATTTTGCCATACTAGGCTCTTAGAGCTTGTTTCAGACCATACAAGCTCTTCTCTAGCCTGCAAAAAAGATGCTCTATTCTTTCTTTGACATAACTTGCAGGCTGCTGCATGTAGACTTCTTCCTCAAGTTGGCCTTTGAGGAAGGCATTGTTGACATCTATTTGCCACAATTTCCACTTATGAAGAGAGGCTAGAGAAAGTAGTAACATGATGGAACTCATCTTGGCTATTGGTGTGCAAAGGTCTCTTCATAATCAGCCCCCTATTTCTGAGCAAAACCCTTACCCACAAGTCTTGCTTTGTACCTATCTATCTTTCCTTCCTTGTTGTACTTCAGCTTGTAAATCCATTTGCAGCCTATGGCTTTCTTATTAGGTGGAAACTAACATAGATCCCAAGTGTGAGTCTTGTGCGATGCACTCATCTCTTTGTCCATTCTTTCTTATCATGGGCATCCTCATAGAAGAGGGGCTCATCATGCTACATCAATTATGTTAAGAGAGCACAATTTGTTTGTTTAAAGTCTAAATCATTACCTCTGTGATATGTTAACCTTTGGGGCTGCTTTCTATCTCTAGTAGACCTCCTGAGGGCTGCTTGGTGGGCATTATCTTCTTCCTCCACTTCTTTAATGGAGTTTTCCAAAGGTTTTATGTGTCATTTGAGAGGAGTTGATGAAGAAGGGGTGTCTTCATCTAATCGATCAGCTGATGGCTTATCAAATATCATACCCCTTAACATAAATGTCTCCTTCTTAATTGGATCATAGAGTTTGCAAGCCTTATACTCACTACTATATCTAACAAACACACACACTTTCTCAACTTGTCATCAAGCTTCTTCCTATTGGCATCTAAAATATGAGAAGCAGCTAAATAGCCATGTATTATGAGATAATGTACTTAAGGCTTGAGTCTATGAAAGGCTTCATATGGGGTGATTCCTTAGAGTGCTTTAGCTGGGATTTGTTTATCAGGTAGCATGCTATACTAACAGCTTCAGCCAAGTAGGTGTTAGAGAGGTTATTCTCTTTTAGCATACACCTAGCTAACTCAAACAGGACTCTATTATTTCTCTGAACAGCTCCATTTTGCTAAGATGTATAGTGCAGGTGAGTTACCTTTTGATGCCATTCTCAAGAGGGTATTTGTTAAAGTCTTTTGAAAGGTATTCACCTCCATTGTCTGACCTAAGGACCTTGATGATTCTACCTGTCATATTATGAACCATAGTATGAAATTCTTTGAAAATGCCAAATACTTCAGCTTTAGATTTCATGAAGAAAACCCAAGTGTATATAGAGTAATCATCTATGCAGGAAACATAGTGTGTATTATCACCAAATGAAGGAGTGTGGGTTGACTCACAGACATCTGTGTAAATGAGGTCAAGAACTCCTCTTACTCTACTTGTGCTTTTAGAAAATGGTGCTCTGGACTGCTTGCAACAAGCTTCATATACTTATCGACTTTTTGCAGGGATGGTACGCCCAAAACTATACCTTTTGATTTTAGTAGACACATTCTATTGAAATTCAGGGGACCATATCTGATGCCAGAATGTAGAAGACTAACTTAGCAGTTTGTGCAAGGCCGATGCAAAGTAGAACGGCCAGATCTGAGACAACATGTGATTGAAGTTGATACAGATGCTGGTGTGCTTGACCTCAAAGACTAGGTGGTGCCTAGGTAGACTCTATGTAATGCAGTAAATAAGACTCTGATACCATGTTAAAATTACGAGGACAAGAGGAAATGCGACACAATGACCTGTACAGATAATTGAATGAACTAATTAAGAACTGAATCAACACTATTTATATTATTGAATCAGATGAGATACATAAATACTAATTCTGGCTCTAATCAATGGATGGGCTAGTCCCCAAAACCCTAATCCTAGTATATTGAGGAGCTCAAACAGCTTAGATATGATAGTTCATATAGTGCTATGAGTGTCAGTCTCAGACTACACTCAGCATAGTCGATGGCTTTTGCTTACTGTGTTCACCCAGTTCACTATCAGAGCTACGTATTAAACCAGCTTTTATAATGATCCAAGATGATTTGCTCGTCATCGCGTCGTGCTTCATCTCCGCCGATGTAATCAGGTAGGTGTGACTAGAATTTTGTAGCTAAATCACACAATGGTTAGGTCAGCTATGTAGAATTATCACCTGAGAGAATGGCAACTTGCAATTCCTCCTTTGATGTAGGGATCAAATTCTACCAAATAAAC
The DNA here is from genome assembly GCF_041138505.1 of Cibotium barometz. Taxonomy (NCBI): domain Eukaryota; kingdom Viridiplantae; phylum Streptophyta; class Polypodiopsida; order Cyatheales; family Cibotiaceae; genus Cibotium; species Cibotium barometz. The sequence goes on along the minus strand of NC_141083.1, from coordinate 5,590,540 downwards.
GACGCGCATCTATAAGGCTTATGAAACCTTAGAATGGTGTGAATCTTGAATCTTTTAACAACATGCCACCCTTGTTGCATTCTTGATAAGAACTTAAGGTTTCTTGAGTACATTGGGATTTGGGATTTCTTGCCAAAATTAGGGTTTCCACTTAAATTTTTTGAGATCGAGGGTGTTAGTTCTCTTTTCCTATCTCTCTTCTACTCTCTCGTATTATTGATTTGCAATAATGATTATAATTTTAGGGTTTCTTGAGAGAAATTGGGTTTTGGGAATTGCTTTCAAGATTAGGGTTTGTGGTGGGATTTCTTGAGTTTTCAATCTACAATTCTTCTTTCCTTGATCTCCTCTATACAATCTTGCATTGCTTGATCAATTTGGCCAAGGGCATTAGGGTTTTGGGAGAAAACAAGGTTTAGGGCAAAATTCTTACATATCATGGGATTCTCATCATTCCCTTGCATATTGCTTACATTACCTTGAATCTCTACTCGCTCTTTATCATTCCCATAAATTTTCCCAATCACTTTTACCCTATACATGCAAAGAAGACAACAATTGGATTGAAAGAGGAGAAGAGTATGCAATCATTGATGCTTCTTGCATTTATTATGCCTTTGGTGAGGGCATTGTTTGCTTCTTTGTAGTGAAGCTATATCTATGGTGATGCTATAATGGAAGTGTGAGTGAAGCATTCATCGTGTGTGAGCTAACTAAATTGCACTCAAGTTAATTAGATTCCAAAATAGATGAGCTTGGACACATAGAGAAACTTGAGATAAGTACATTTCTTCAATGCGTTCCTTATATAGGTGTTGGGTACATCCTTGGGGCTTGGCTTTCACATGCTTTATGGAGCAATGTAGAAGATGCCACATGGGTTAATGCTAAGCTATCTCATCTCATTTATCACTCCCTACCATCTAGTGTGTGCATAAGGCACCACATTCTCAACACAATGGAGACTAGCCTAGGGCTTAGCTCTGCTCTTCCATCCATCCCAAGATATTAGGATCACCTAATATTGCATGGGGTTAATTAAGAAGTCACATTTCAAAAGGCATATGGTTTTGGAGATTTGGATGTGTTCAGGTGGTTATTTTTTATATTGTTTTAAAGCTTGTTTCCATTAGGTTAGGTCATTTTATTTCAATACATTGGAAGGAAAAAACCCTTATTTCTTTGAATACATTAGGTTAGGTGACAATATAGTCAATTGTATTATCGAATGGTTTCACCAAGGTGATGAAACCCTTTAACGCAAGCTCGATATGAGACTAATTGTTGGGAACGATAATACAGTCAACTATAGTGCATCAGATCACACCTTCTCAAATCCCCCCACCACCTTTGTTCCTAGCAAATGACCCACTTAACAGAGATCTCTCCTCTATAAAGAACGAAAGACTTCTTCGACCTTAAGTAAGGAGATGAGTCAAAAGAACATAGACACAAGAGGAATAGCAAAACCCCTTAAAATGGGTGCTGCCCATGGTTCTCCAAGCCCTAAATTCACCAACTAATGTTAATCAAACATAGACATGAGTAGAGGAATAGCAAAACCCATTTAAAAACGAGAGCCATCGACATGGTTCTATAAGCCCTAAATTCATTAATTGGCTTTGTAAAACAATACTAACTTCGTGGAAAGGGTATTAACTTGCCCTATCTTTGGGGAAAAGCTCTAATGAGAAGGGAGCAAAAGGAGGGCCAAGAACTTCAAGGTTCACTCCCTCAAGTTGGATGTTGATCCTATGTTAACTTTACCCCAAATTTGGCCATGGTCAAGCAGCCTAATAAACCATAGTTATGGCATTCAAGACATGTCTCTTTTGTTGCAAAATTAGGGGAAAGCATACATCAAAACACTCAACAATCACACACAATGCAAAATTAGCAAGTATGACACCTTCTCAAAGAACCCAAAAAGCTCCTTTACCATAAAAACCCAAGTTTGAGTTCCTCTTTGTTTAGTCGAGAAACAGGAAACGCATGAAAGGGTAAAGAGCCAATGATAGGGGCTAACTAAAATCTAAGGGATCCACAAGAGCAATTACATATCATGTCCTCATGGCCATAGAGCAAGCCTGCAGTCACAAAAAGTGAAACTAGTGTCATTAGAAATTACACAGCCCAATCCCATGGGTAAAAAATCTAAACCATGAGACAAAGGGTTTTGGGTAACCATCCCCTTATCTTCCACCATCTTGTGAATATGTAGAAGACATTTTTAGGATGTGGTGTTTGAAATAGAAAGGGGGATAGCACCTAGATGCTTAAAATTTGGTAAAATAAAGCCAACCATGAAGGTAAAGCAAGCCATTGGGGTTTGAGCACTAAGCCCACTTAAAAAGGCTAGCTATGAGGTCTTGAGAGACAGGTTCACTATGGGATTTTCACCCAGTGGAGCCAGATAGATTCCTAGTATAGCTATGAGGTCTTGAGACACATGTTTAATATGGGATTCTCACCTAGTGGTTTACGGCACTAAACCCACTTGAAAAGAGTAACTATGAGGCCTTGAGACACTCGTTCAATGTGGGAGTTCATTGTTGGATTCTCAACCAAAGGAGCTAGATGGAGCCTCATTACACAAATCTATAACCTTAAGCAAGAAGAAGGTGAGATAATGCATGATTACATTGCTAGAACCAAGTACCTCCCTTTGAGATGATGTAGTCCCCGCAAAAGATTGAATGACTTATCACTCAATGATTGATTTTTGATGGGTCTTAAGAGCAATAGGCTTCATGACCATCTTCATAGGTCTAGACACTACATCTTTGATGAGTGTTGTTACAAGGTATAGACCTAGTAGATAATCTTCAAGGTAGGGATGTAAAAGTCATCCACCCAAACCAAAGATAGGGGATGTATAATCCAAAATGCTTGAAGCTAAAAGAGCTCAACTAGTACTAGTAAGAGTCCTAGTGATGGACATGAGCATGGAAGAGTTCGAATTGAAACACTTGAGCTTCTCACCACATGATAGTTATTGTACCCTTATGTTAAAACCCTAAGATCTCTCTAGATAATTGTTATACATAAACATGCATAAATCAGGCATAAACTCATCCACCCGACCACCCCCAAGCCCAAGGGATGCACACATGAATTATAAAGAAGTACATCATACCTTTACCTTGATGTCCCATACCATCAAGAGGTATAACTTCAATCCAATAGCATGTAACTATAGTGTGAAATGGTAGGTGAGTAGTTATGATCATCTACACAAGAGAACATAACATAACCTAGCCTCGAGATAACATCAAGAGACCATAGCCTAAGCCTTCCAAGATAACATGGCCTTGGCCTCCTCTTGAGTGTGCCCCATGCCCCTATTATATAGGAGGGCCCTCAAGTGACTCTTCACTTTCCATTTCCCATGTGTGACCCTTGGATGTCTGACCCTAACCTTAGCCTTAAGGTTAGTCCTAACCCATGCTCCACTAGAGCTTGTTTTCATGCTCACAAGCCTAATGTGGGTTAACCTCCTAGTATATGCACACATAATATGCATATAACATACTTCTCCTCTCTCAAAACATTGCACTCTTGCAATGAAAGGAAGGAGAACTGCAGTGAACAATATCAACTGACTCCCAAGTCAAATCCTCTATTTCCTTATCTTTCCACCTAATTTTAACCTCAGGGAGGATTAGTCAACTATAAAGTTCCTTTCTCTAAATTCAGGTACCTTATCAAGTTCATGTGGAACATAGGATAATTCTTCGACTTCAACGAGTTCTTGAGGAGTAATTGTGTTATCCTCACCTCCCAGATTCCCTTTCTTTCAGAGACATATGCACGAAGCATATCCTCTATAATCTGATTCCTATACTCTGTTTTCCCATCAAACTTTGGATGATCAAAGGAATTCATACTCAAAGTAGTTTCCTTGTTTTGTAAACCATTCGGAATAAAGTAGTTTCCTCGTTTTGTAAACCATTCGGAATAAAGTAAAAAAACATGGCATTATAACAGATCTAGGTAGAATCTGATGAGTCATATAAAACTTGGAAAACATCCAATAAAATCCACCAAAATAAACCGATCAACTAACCCATGATAGAATTTGTCTTAGGCTTAGGAAATTAAGCATAGACCACACTTAAAAAAGTGTAAAATAAATTATCATGGAAAAGTGTCAAAGGTGAGACATACTTTGAACGCAAATTCTAGCCATCAAAAGTATGGAACATGTCTAAAAAGAATGGCTAAACAATGGCAAAAAATCATGAAAACATCGTTCAAAATTAGTCTAAACAGAAATATCTACAAATACGAGATATAATCGTATTAATAATATACGAGTAACCCACATCTATCTAATGTCAGCACGAGAAAGCATACTTCAAAATTAAATAACCCACGAAAATATTAAATTCTCGAGAAAAAAAATTATGATTTTTTAAACTAATTTTTCCTAATCTTATAAGGCCTCAAAATATGATAATTTTGAATTCCACCAAACCTATCTTATGGCATTCCAAACCTATATTTTTCCAGAAAATTTTTAGCAAATAGATTTGCCAAAATACCATTGATATTTTAAAAATATTAATTTTTAAGATTTTTAAAAATAATTTCTAAAAAATTCCTAATTTTTTCTGAGAATCCCATCGTTCACGAAATTTCCAATTTCGCCCAAAAATTCTCAAATCCAATGAAAAATTACAATTTTAATGGATTTTCTAAACTTTTAGGTCAAAAATATATATTTTTAAAGGAATTTAAATGGTCACAAGTGCCCGAATGGGCACACCACATGCCAAACACCAACCCCACATTTTACAAAAATTTAAAATAACCTTTATCAAAATTTTCACTAATTTTCAGGGATTTTTTGAAAATTTTAATTTACCCCGAATGCATTAGAACATGAACGGTCAAAAAAATTCGGAATCCCAATGGTTTTCCCAGAATACAGAAATCCAACAGTTTCGAGAAAATGAAAAGATAAAAAAAATTGGAATGTGAAAGATCAAAAGTTTCTAGAATCCGAAAGGTCAAAAGATTTCCGAAATTCGAAAGCTAAAAGGTTTTGGGAAAGTGGAAAGATTTCAGAAATTCTAGATTTTTTTTTTTCTCAAATCTCATATTTTCTCAAATTTTTTCAGGCTTTTCCAAGCTTTTTTGAAAAGCTTTCAAAAGCTTTTGAATTTAAAAAACCCTTAAAAAAATTTCCACAATTTTTAAATAAAGCTTTTTATTAAGCTTTAATATAAAGGTTTTTTTTAAAAATTATGGGGGGGACGATTTTCGCCTGCTGCAGGTTGCGCTGCAGCCTCCCCCCCACACATACGCCTGTTGAAAACAAGAGAGAGGGAGGAGGAGTCTCCCCTCTCCTCTCGCCTCTCTTCTTTCCTTCTCCAACTAAAAAGTTATCTCTCTCCACCCCCTGAGGAGGATTAACAATTTAATTAATCTTTTTTATTAATCATAATTAAAAGTTAATTACGATTTAAAATTAATCAAATTATGCCAACTAAAAGGCGTTCACACGCAGGAGAGGGAAAAGAAGAATTGAGAGGCGAAGCGAGTCCCACGCACACGGAAGAGCATTCCATGCAAAAAACTTCTGCCCCCTACTGCATTTTAGCAGAAAATCGGCAGAAATTTAATAGCATACACACGGAAAAACCTGCAAAAAATGTATAAAAAATATATTTTTAACCATAAAAATGCTCTAAAAATTTCATAAAAAATAGGATAAATTTTTCTAAAATTTGTAGAAATTGAGGGAATCCATTCTACCAAAAATATCTGCAATAAAATATGCGGTATTTTGGTAAAAATTTTCATTAATGCTTATTTTAAACCACAAAAAATAGGAAAACATAGCATTAAACTCACAGAATTCCCCCGCAACGTCGATTCATCCATTGAATAGTAGTAACACGCATTCCAACCACCATATCGACGATCCACTTGCAAATCATAAACACAAATCAATAAAATAATATTTTTTATTTAGTAAATATTAAAATTTACTTTAAAAAATATCAAAAATTACAATAAGAAAGAAAAAATAACAACAATTAACTAGAGATTGCTCTGATACCACTGTTAAAACCCTAAGATCTCTCTAGATAATTGTTATTCATAAACATGCATAAATGAGACATAAGCTCATCCACCCGACCACCCCCGAGCCCAAGGGATACACACATGAATTATAAAGAAGTACATCATACCTTTACCTTGATGTCCCATACCATTAAGAGATATAACTTTGATCCAATAGCATGTAACTATAGTGTGAAATGGTAGGTGAGTAGTTATGATCATCTACACAAAAGAACATAACATAACCTAGCCTCAAGATAACAACAAGAGACCATAGCCTAAGCCTTCCAAGATAACATAGCCTTGGCCTCCTCTTAAGTGTGCCCCATGCGCCTATTATATAGGAGGGCCCTCAAGTGACTCTTGGCTCTCCATTTCCCATGTGTGACCCTTGGATGTCTCACCCTAACCTTAACCCTTAAGGTTAGTCCTAACCCATGCTCCCATGCTCACAAGCCTAATGTGGGTTAGCCTCCTAGTATATGCACACATAATGTGCATATAACACCTTGATGGATGAGGACACCCCAAACCCATCAACATTTTAAGCCTCATCTTTCACTTATAGGCTATCACCTTAGGTAACCCCTAACACACTCAACTCTCCTCGAGCACTCCTCTCTCAAACTATTATGGAATCTAAAATCGGTGGAGATGAAGACCACCCCTTCTAATGAAGCAACAAGTTTAGATTAGGTATAGGATCATAGTCATGGGCCCAAGTATAAAAGAGGGCTCATGGGCCATTATTATATCTTTTGGACAGCTTTTGATGTTTGGTCACTTTGACTCTTAGAGGCTCTTGGCTTTCATACTGTGGCTTTTGGAAGGCTATTTCCGTTCTCATGGTGGGAGATTAAATCAATTAGGCATTATGTGTGATATATGTGTGATTCTTGCAAATTGCATGCTAATCTGCATGATGATTTATCTCATATCTTAGCTTCTTAATATTGCTTAATCTTGCATTAGTGATTCTCCAATTCAATTGGTATCAGATCTTTGATTTTGATGGTCTACAACTAGTTCCAATGGAATATTTTAAGTTTTATTCGACCTAGTGTAAAAGCCACACTTGTATATAAGTTAATTTTGATAGTGAGCAATATACATTCATTCCATTACAATAGAAAACTTGTGAGCTTCCCCTCTTCGCTACTCTTGTGCTTTCTATGTACTAATAGATTCTTGGTGCATGTTAGACGAATTGCTTGCTTGAATAGGTTTGCTTAAAGGTTGCTCCCTCTCATTACCTTCTCATTACCTTCTTCTCCATCCACATTGTGTAAGAGACACAATGTGGATACTCTTGTGCTTTCTATGTACTAATAGATTCTTGGTGCACGTTAGACGAATTGCTTGCTTGAATAGGTTTGCTTAAAGGTTGCTCCCTCTCATTACCTTCTTCTCCATCCACATTTTGTAAGAGACACACACACAAAGTCCATTCTTTTTTTACCTCCCTCTAGGCAAAGAGAGCTCTCCCTTCACCCCTATAGCCATGGAGAATTCTGGCCCGATATTAGAGTGAGGACGTGACAAGCTAACACCTACATTTTGTGAGAGAAAACCACCATAAAGGCCATTCTATTTTTACCTCCATCTAGGCAAAGAGAGCTCTTCCTTCACCCCCATAGCCATGGAGCATTTCAGTGTGACAATCACTGTGACAATGGAGTGAGGATGTGGCGGGGATGAGCTATCACACTCACATTCAGGAGTTACATTTGTGACTCAAAAGAAAGACCTAATGACACTTGGTTTGGAAAGGCTAAGGTAAGATTTTGAACATATTTGGCACCACACAGAAGGGGGACTAGCCTAGGACCTAGCTCCATTCTTCTATCCAATCCAAGCTTTTAGGATTACATAATATTGCCGAGTGTTGATTAGGAGGTCAAACTCTGAAAAACATATGGTTTGAAGCTTTAGTTATGATCATTTTGTTGTTTTTTATTTTGTTTTATAGTTTGTTTGTATTTGGGCATTCAATTTTCATATATTGGAAAATCCTAGTTTATTGGTAGTTTGCATGATTTTGAAGCCCACAAACAAGGCTTAGATTTCATTACATTGAATCAGGAAATAGCTTAATAATTATAGTTAGGAGTGAAATCCACTATAAAATGCTACTCTGTTAGGTGTGGATTGAAGTGGAAAAGCTAATTTTTATTCATGCATCTCATATTTTTTCATGCATCGTTAGAATTAGTAGCTTAGATCAACCAAAATAATAAAAAACAATCAATCACTTGTATAAACAACTTAAACTTGGATTAGGAACCTTAATCACTCTCCACCATCAAGTTCAAAAAAATACGTTAAACTAGGATTAGAAACCTTAATCACTCCCCACCATCGAGTCAATAAACGCTTAAAACTCTAAAAAACAAACCAAACCACTTCTCGAATTAGGAGACATGAGTCCACATTCCCATGAAAAACACATGTGAATTTGTGTTTCTAGTAGAGGTGAGCTTGGAGACATGAGCCGTAAGCGTGGAGACATGAGCCATAAGTTATGGAGGCATTGCCTCGCCGAGTCTAGAGGTAAGTATACCTAATATTGTACCAGTTAATTAAAATTATCTTGAAGACTTGTAATACCTACTCAATACCTATAAATATTTTCCTATCATACAATCTGTACCAGCTATAATTGTTAAGGAAAATTCTCGTCCTTGTAGGTACACTTGCAACACTATGGTCTTAGCTTCTCGGTTTATTTACTCCTTGTCAGACTAAAGGTTGTGTAGGTTTAAGGAGGTAAGGTTTAATGCACTACACTCAATTATATTATCGTTTCTGATCATTAGTTTGAGTTTACATCAAAGGGTTTCACCTTAGTGAAATGGTCTCTAGTGCTTCTCCTGAAGTAGGTTTGAACGTGTGTTTTGCTCAAGCTTTAAAAAACAGTTTTTTTAAGTTTTTGAGCCTTTTTTTTTGCTAACCTCGCGTATGAAATAAATTCATGTAGGTCTGGTGAGCTAGACTCGCATCACACCTAATAGGCTCATGTCTCACACCTCTAGGCTCACACATGGTGAGCTAGACTCACATCATGCCTAGTAGACTCATGTCTTGTGGACTCAAATCTTTAGTCTCATGCATGTTTGCTTACATCTTATGTGATCATGCCTTTAGACTCATGACTCACATCATCTGGTCGGTGGGCTCATGGATTTTTCATGAAATAAGTGCATAGTTTTTTATTTTAATGGAATAGTCCTACTTGGGCATGGATTCCAAGTAGTGCGCATGGGGCTCCAGGCCTATGATAGGGTTTGTGAAGTAATTATTGGGTAATAAGTGTACTTAATTGTGGGATGCGAGTCTATGGATACCCCATCACACATATAATAGTTGTACCTCCAACTCCTCAACGAGAAATATTGTTAAGGGTATAAGACTACGGGGATATAGAATCACCCTATGCACTATTATCACCTAGAGTCAAACCAAGATATGTAACTACCAGGAGCTCTACTACCTACCCCTGGATGGCGGCAGCCGCCGACTCCGAATCCCACTCTCAAGGCTACACTCAAGGGAAAGGACAAGATCATCGTGCCACTCTCTAGTGTGGATGGCTGGAATGATGAAACACCACGTAGATCTGAATGGGAGCAACTCTCCTAAAAAATATCAGTTCCTTCCACTAGAAGACATCAAGATCATCGTGCCACTCTCTAGTGTGGATGGCCTGGAATGATGAAACACCATGTAGATTTGAATGGGAGCAACTGTCTCCTAAAAAATATCAGTTCCTTCCACTAGAAGACATCAAAAGAAACTGTAATCCACAAACAGCCCCAAGATCCTAGGGGGTGCACATGAGAACTCTATCAAGAGAGCCCTCACTTGGGGAGTAACAATAGTCATCTCTACCAGCTTTGAGAATCGATGAATTAAACGATGGACGACGCTCGTCGAGCGACTGCCTTCACTCCAGGTCGATGCTACCGGAGGGCGGCAGAAGTGCCTAGAGAGGCAAAGGGAGGGGGGACTGCGGGTTCAGAGGAAGAAGATGGGGCAAGGAAGGTGGGGAAGAGGGAGATAAGAGTGGTTGGGAGCAATCCCTTTGGAGTAAGTGAGGATGGAGGATTGTTTCTCACTGATTTTCCTCTCGGCGGAATGGTAAGATAGCAGTCTAGTATATCAGACTAGTCAGGTAATGCCGTGGGAGACGTGTAGCCACCCACCAGAGTTTCTAGATTCAAACACCAACTCTAGAATGGTCATGGGGACACTCAGAACACAACTTAGCTTTGGAACTTCACACGCTCACACTCTACTCTCACACCGCTAAGTCTCTCTCTCTCTCTCTCTCTCTCTCTCTCTCTCTCTCTCTCTCTCTCTCTCTCTCTCTCTCTCTCTCTCGTACACAACAGCATGTTTCTTAAAACAAAGACACAACATTCTGATTCAACACATTGCATAGAGTACACAATGATAAAGTGAATAGCATCGTTGCTCTTTGTTACATGTATTACTTCCAAAATCAGTACAAGTTCACTATACAGAGCAACTGCTCGACACAAGGCTAAGACCTCCTAAGAACTATGACCACAATATGTTTCACATCATTGGCTATCCACCACTAGTTGTTGTGACTAACAACACCATGCACTTCTGCAACCTTTAGCTAGCACTCACGCTGCTCGCCTGGCACCATACTTTTAAGCTCAGTCTTCTTGATCTTGGCAACGACCACTCTGGTGGTTACAACCCGCCATCTTCACATGTGCAGTACTGAGGTGGTGCTCACGATGTGGAAGGTGGTCAGACTGAGTGCTCTGCCGCCACTGAGCTGCTAGGCACAACACTTATTAGCACACCCGGTGTGCTGAAGCTTCTACTGTGGAGCCTGTTCCCTTGACAAATTTTTCTTTGAACTTCGTAAACATCTCTGGAGGAGTGTTGTACGGAATGTACACATTATCAGAGTATGTTGCATGCTTTTACATTCTCTTTAGTTTTGTCGCATGCTCTTTTCAACACCCAAGACCCTTGATGTCGGTCTGTGAAGTCTATAGATCGAACACTCTTACCACTGATCGGACTGGGGTTTTACTTAGGATTTTATTTTCCACCATTCGTATTAACTTCCACTTGACCTGTGCAGCTTCTTCGTACTTTGCTGGATGTTCTGGGAGTGGGCTTTGTGTCTTTTTCGCATCTAAGTCTTCGGTGCCCCACCTAGACATCGGCACTGCTTGGTGATTGCATCCTCGGGTGGGATCATCTTCCTCCCCTCCAGAGTTTGAGAGAACAAGAATTGAGAGCATGGATGTTCCGGAGGGAGGGGTTTCTTGGTCAGTATGGAACTTATTTTGTCTGCATTTTGAAAGTATTGTGGTAGCTCCTTGTTAGCTTTCAATAGCTCTGAGAACATCACATGAGAGGCTTCAAAAAATGGGTTATCTATGTGCTAGCCCATGGAGCAATTGAGTTGTTGGCTAATCTGTCTTTCAGGCGCTCATTTTCTTTGTTCAGGACTTGGTTGGCATCCTGCAAGTTCCGGACCTTAACCATGCTATCCAGGCTCTTTTCTTAGCACACCAGCTAGTAGCATCTTTGTGCTTTCGGAGGCTAGTTCCGCTCAGCCTTCACCTTGGCAATTTCTGCTTGTAGCCTGGCGACCCCTTCTTTCGCTTCATGCAGCTCCAGTTTCCACTACAATCTCATTTTCTGGGTCTACTGCACCTTTTTTGCCATTGGTCCTGCCTCCTCTATCTACCTTTGAAGGGATGTCTTGTATTCTTTCCAGTCTTCAGGGCCTTCTCTTCTAAGTTGGTCTTCATTTTCCACGCAGTGTTGCATTTCTAATTCAAGGGAATTCAGCTCACTAATTATGTCCATTTCAATTTTTGTGCTTTTTTCTAATTTTCCCTTGTATTCTTTTGCATGTGTTTTTTCTTTGTCTCTTTCTTCATAGGCTTCTCTCAAAACTTCTGCATATTCCTAGGAGGGTGTGGCATCCAGCAATTCCTGATGCTGTAATCCCTTATTCTTCTCTGCTAGCTTCTTAGCCTCCTTCTCCCAGTGAACTGTTTTCCAAGTTGTGGTGGCCTTCAGGGCTTGCACCAAGCTTTTCTCCTCATTTTTTGTTTGTTTCTTCTTTTCGAAAGTGCTTGGCTTGGGGCACCCTTGGCTTGCAGGCTGCTATTGCTGCTGTGGCTATTGCGCCTTATTTACATCATCGTCTTCATCTAGGTCATGAATGACCTTTTGAGCTTTACAAGCCATTTGTTCTTGTATTTCAATCAGTGCTTCCAAGGCTTGGTCCCACACTTTGCTGAGTCTGGCCTTTGCTATTTTTATAATTGTTGTTTTAGCATCAAGCAGAAGGCACAATAACTCTTTATCCTTGTGGTTCTTCAAGGCTTGGACTTCCGTCTGGGTGACTGCCAATGCTGTAGTGCTCTCCAGTAGTTCTTCTTTCAGCCCTTGGATGGTGTCACCCCCCAGACCTTAGTTGGCTTTTGGGCTTCTGCTAATTCCCCCCCTGAGTGTTTCCACCTAAGCCTGGAGCACATTTTTCTCGTTGGGGTGAGAGTTGTGATCTTCCCTTCACTCAACTCTTTGGACTTTTCCACCATGAGACAAGCTTGTTTTGCATCTCCACATTATGTCAAGCCATAATGTGTGCTTTGCTCTCCAAATCCCTAGCTTTAGTTGTAGCTTTTGTGAGCAGCCCATGTTGTTGATGATTTAGGGCGCACATCTAGTGAATGGCATTCCGGGCTTTTGACTCATATTCATCCACTGAAGTGATGGCTTGAGAAAGAATGTTTTGGGCGGTAGTCTCATCAGCCCTTTGTTCATGCTCAATCCTGCTGAGTGGGAAGTTGCGCCTCCAATTCTACGGGTAGCTTTGGACTGTGGCTTGGTCCCTCCTACATTTTTTATGCCAAAGTTGCCACCTAAGGCCAGAGTTCTAGTGGTATAAGAAGCTCTGCTCCTACAGACATCTTGCTCTTTTGTGTTAACTCTTCTCTCTTTTTCTGTTGTTCTCTGTCTCTCTTCCTCCTCTTTCCTTCTCTTTTCTTAAAAATCCTTTTTTCCTCTTCTAGCTTCCTCTTCTTTTTGCGAAATTATAAGCTTTTTCTCCTTTTCATCTCTTGCATCAACTGCTTCACGTCCAGCACCAGTTCTCCGGGGCTCATTTTTGCCTTTGCGATTTTTTTCTTTTTTGTCTTTTCTTTTCTTCACTACCACTAGAGTGTCCTGTGAGGCGTCGCTTGAATCATCCTCCTTTGTTGTGACACTTTTCCTGGGCTTCCCCTTTTGTCTTCTTTATTGGCTTCTTTTTTCTGCCATTTTGGCCAGCTTGACTAGTTCCTTAAACTCCTCTTCAGTTACGGCCTGCTTTGTGCTAAATGCTGCGTGGATGTTTAGCTTAAGCCCTTGGACAAACCAATGTGCAACTATTTACATTGAGGGTTTGGTTTGTTTCGCCACTCTCTACCTCAAGCTTAGCAGTTTTGTTGCGTAGGCTTCTACATCCATATCTTCTTGTCGGAGTTATCTCATTTGATCACTCATCACAAAGTTAAGTTGCAGACTTTATCTTGTAGAATCTCCCCAGAAATGCATTCATGACCTCTTCATAAGTCTGGAAATGGTTGTCTTGTATCTGGATACCCACTTCGTGGCTCTGTCTTTGAGGGTGTTCACGAAAGCATCTCTGCGAATTTCACTTAGCTCTGCCACTTTCCAGTATTGCTCAAACCTCCTTACATGTAGATCTGCATCTTCACCTTTCTCTCTTAATAACATTGGGAATTTTTTGGCTAATGATGCCATGGCTCCCTTGAACCTTTTCCGGGGGTTTTGTTGTTGTGGTTGTTCTTCTGAATTTTGTTGCTCCACCCTTCTCGAGCTTCCTGGACCTAGACTATGCACAACTTCTGGCTCTTGGCACTCCTTTTCTTGGTCCAAATTATGCTTGAAACATGACACTCCCTCTTGCTCATGTGGTGTTGGAGAAGTTTTCGCACTATCTTCCTAGTTGGAATGGTGCGAGCACTCCCAGAGCTGCGAGCTTCCTAGAGGGTTTTTTAGAAGGCATTACTCTTCTCCATTCGTAGGTTCACAGCCATGCGGAAGGCATACGGGAATCTATTTTTGTTGGTTGGATAGTGTGGTGAAAGGTTATTCGCACCACTGACTTTCCCAGAAAATCCCATCCATGTTATGCCTTCCCGGATACTTGTTTTGGGGATTTATTTCTAGCAAGATTAGATTCTGCGGAACCAGAACTTTCTATTTCAATATTTTCTTTGCTTGAATGTACATAATGCTACTTAATGGATATTTTTTCGCTTCGTCGCGCGATTTTTTAAAAAGGAGAGATTCTCGGTGTAGTTGTGGTAGAGGTTTCCCTTAGTAGGGAGTTTTCCAGTTGAGTTGCAGTAGAGTTTCCCACCAGGATCGCTAGGTGTTTCTCGCTGATTTTCCTCTCAGTGGAATGGCAAGACAACAGCTTGGGATATCAAACCAGCCAGAAAATGCTGTGGGAGATGTGTAGCCACCCGCAGAGCTTCTGGATTCGAACACCAACTCTTGAGTGGTCATGGGGACACTCAGGACACAACTCAGCTTTGGAACTTCACACCCTCACACTTTACTCTCACATCGCTAAGTCACTCACTCTCTCTCTCTCTCTCTCTCTCTCTCTCTCTCTCTCTCTCTCTCTCTCGGGTACACAACATGTTTCTTAAAACAAAGACAACATTCTAATTTGACACATTTCATAGAGTACACAATGATAAAGTGAATAGCAACATTGCTCTTTGTTACATGTATTACTTCCAAAATCAGTACAAGTTCACTACAGAGCAACTTCTTGACAGAAGGCTAAGACCTTATAAGAACTATGACCATAGTATGTTTCAGATCACTGGCTGTCCACTAGTTGTGACTAATAGCAGCATACACTTCTGAAACCTTCAGCTAGCATTCATGTTGCTTGCCTTGCACCATCCTTTTAAGCTCAGTCTTCTTGATCTTGGCAACTACTACTCTGGTGGTTACAACCTGCCATCTTCACACGTGCAGTATCGAGGTGGTGCTCACACGACGTGGAAGGTGGTCAGATTGAGCGCTTTGCCGCCACTTTGAGCTGTTGGGTGCAACAAGGATGAGGGGGAGCGAGGGCAGGGAAGAGGGAGATGGGAGTAGCTGGGAGTTATCCCTTTGGAGTAAGTGACAACATAAGTCACTTATTGGGTAGTTTGTGTGTCTTTTGACATAATATACACATTTACCTTTTAGAGCTAATAGTTTCTCAAACAAGCTTTCAAAGGAAGAAGATGGGGCAGGGGGGGACTACTGCGGAAAGAGTTGAAGGAGAGGATGGAGGATGGAGGATGAAGGGGGAGGGAAGGTAGGGAAGAGATAGATGGGAGTGATCCCTTTGGAGTAAGTGATAATATAAGTCACTTATTGGGCAGTTTGTGTGTCTTTTGACATAATATACACATTTACCTTTTAGAGCTAATAGCTTCTTAGACAAGCTTTTATGGCTTTCTCCATGATCCTATGAAAACTCTAGGCATTGAGGTGCAAGCAATGAGGACTTTAGCCAATGAGTTCTACCCTAACCATGTACCTTTCTTGCACTCATGGCGCGAGCAAGCTCATGGGACTAACCAATTTTTATAGTTAAGAGACCTGGAGAAAGAGCGTGATAGTCTACGGTTTATAGTATCATTATGCAACATTATGATAAATTGTTTGCGAGAGGTTTGGTAATAAAACACTCATGAAAGGCTTTATATATAAGAACTAATTCAAACATTAAGCTTGGAATTTAAAATACGAATGAAATAGGAACCTTAGAAGAATTATTTGATAGATCAATGTTGAAGACCAATTAGGATCTTATGGCAAAGGCACAAATCATGAATCACCTCCACATATTCTAAGTAGGTGTAGTAGCAAGAGTAGCATAACTATGTTGATGCCAACAAGGAGGCTTAGGAATTGTTCTTTATAATACAGTATGATATAGCAACAACGCTTTTGTTTTCTTTCTTTGAGATATTTTTTACACACCTTAAGCGAGTGCTCCCTCTGGCCCCTTGTGATGTTGCAACCAATTGTAGAGCAAACAAGGTTCAAACCCCAGTCAATGCCTTGAGACTTTGATGCTCTACCAACAATGCTATGCGGTGGGAGACGCCTTAGGAAGAAACCGTGGACCATAATCCTCCCATTGCAGTTACAAAGGGAATATATTTGGTGTTTATTTACACCAAGAACTACAAGGTAAATAAGTGTCCTCACTTAAGGATAAGAAGGTATCATTGTTAAGTTCACAATAGAGTGGGAAACCATAACACCCAAACTTGCATGTAGGGAGAGAAGTAACAAAGAGGTCTAATGCCAAGTCCATAGCAACCAAGGGTATAACCCTATGAGCCATTGCCAGAGCAATTAAACATATACTATTGTAGAATGTACCAAATATTACAAAGATAATGCATTCCACCACCTAACATTTCATAGCACCAAACACATTGCATCTTGCTAATAAACTTGGCAGCATAAGGAGGGCATATATAGAGAACATGCTATCAAGGATATGACCAATTTACAAATCATTTGAACCAATAGAAAGACAAAGGAGGCCAAATACAACACTATGCATGTAACTACCCTTTGCATACATGCTCATACCTTAACATCATTAGGAGGGTCCAATATTTGCATAAGTACACAATTTTGAAAGGTGTATTGTGCATGACATTTGAGCACATAAGAGACACAAATAAAAGCATCACTATAAGGGAAATGAAGGTAATGCTTAATGTGATTTATTATAATGTATTACAAAGGGGTATTCCATCTCATAAATCCCGTCTTGTCAACGTCAGCTCAAAAGCTAGAGTCGCCTAGCTAGCTCTCAACTCTTAGATAAAACAAAGCCTTTAGTTTATGTATGAGATTCTTCAAAAGTACCAAACTAGAAGCTCTAGTACAAAATTAATCACACTATTGATTTTCAACTTTGTTCATACTTACTTACATGCCACATGTTTGAAAGCATGGATTATATATATGCCCACCTCAATAAGCATAACATTGTCTAAGAGACGATATAACTTAAAGCAATTGTAAAGCCTCAAGGTGAGTGCTCACTCATAAACCACTCCTTAAAATAAGATTGAGATATCAAAATGTAAAGCCTCTAGGTAAGCACTCAAAGATCACTCCTCAAGATAAGATTGATCAAATTGAGAGTAACATCAACACTTGTAATGAAGTGAATGACTTTTACATCATAATGCTAGGTTCTACCATTAAACCTTGATAAGAAGTGAATGGCTTTTACATCATAATGCCAGGCTCTAGGGTTAAACTTCGATAAGAAGTAAAAGGCAAAAGGCAACACACTAATGCAAATTTTGAGTGCTCAGGCAAAATGATGCGTGTTTAGATTGAGAGTGAACCCCATATAGAGAATACGAATGAGTCCAAATAGTGAGGAAATGATGGAAGAAATGCTAATAAAGCATGTGAGCTAAAAGAAGATGTAGTTCTTTTTTGCTTATCTCCACGGCTCTTCCATTCTATGGTGAGTGACCAAAGAAAACAAAATGGAGCTCATAGGGTAAAGGGGCAAATATAAGGCCATTTAACAAAAAAATATAAAAGCTCTTCAATAATGAAGGTATGAATCTCCACCAACGCTTTGTTGAGTGCATAGGTTTTCTAACAAAGATGTTGGGAGTGGGAAATTCCATCTCTTTTCTTGTTTGATTTTGGAGTAACACCTTTGGGTGTAGCTGTGAGAGCTATAAGCAGCTAGGGAAGTCACTATCTTAGATTGAGGTGTCCTCTTTAGGAGAAGGAAGAAGACCCTGTTTTGTGTAATTAACTGTGCTAACAAAAATTTTACACATTCTAGGGTAATTTGGATGCATTTTGAGCCCCATTTTAGCTTTGCAAGTTTTATGCAATGCACTTTGGAAAGTGATCTTAGGTACTCGCGAAATAGTAAAAGATTCAGCGTGTGGCATTTAAGAACGAGGTATGGAAATGCTTGAACTTTGAAGTTTTGTTTGGGGGGCGGGGGGTGCCAGTAATAATAATAATTATTTGCGGGAAGCTCTCGCTACCTATTTTGATCTCGGTTGACGATCCATCCATCCATCCCATCCATCAAACACAGATCCCCGGAAGACGATAAAGTAAGAAACACACGCCATCGTGGTCGTCCGGTCGTATACTCTCTTTGCTCGTACATTCCAGCGTGATCTGCCTTTGATTCCCCGATCTCACAACTACAACGATAACAAGAAGAAGAAAGAAGATAGAAGCAGCGGCAAGCCATGTTTCTCAAAAAGCATAAGAATAAGGGCGCATCGGAGGTATGCCTCATGCCTTTTTTTTCTTCTTCTTCTTTCTTCTGTTATTATCAAAATTTGAAAAGTTAGCTCACCTTAAATTGAAGAGAGTACATCAGCCTCACATGCCATTGACCACGTAATGGTCAACACAAGCTTCAGAAGATTCTAGGTGAGATTTGGTGATGGTGGGTTTCTCAGTGAGCCCTTTGCCAATGGTCTCTTTTCCAAATCACAAAACAGGCCTTTCTTTTGTGTGCTTTTGCTGGGGGAAGGGGGACCCCTATGGCAAACCCGAGAACAGCTAGGTCCAATGCCATTCCTGGTCATCCTTACGAGGTGACATCATTTTCAGCCCGTGTAATCTAATGGGAGAATGGCAGCCTCATTACTCCGAAATTCCATATAGAGAACAGGTTGGAATCTCATCTGTAATAATTTGTGATAGGCAGTTCTGATCTGTTCTGGCTGGAATGATTTCCCATTTCATCATGATAGTGGACTACAACAATGAGGATATACTTGGTTTAAGAACACATTAAATTGCCGATGTCTCACCCTTGTGTTCTTCATATTAACGAGTGTTAGAAGCCAATGCTTCATCCTTGATTCTCGTGTGTGCGGGTTGGCTAGCTTGAGTATGCAAGGCCCCCTTTTTGAGAACCATGTCAGACACCCAACATGTGGGCTTAGATTGGTTCTAGTGAAAGCAGAGAGCTGCGACAGTTTTGTGACCAAAAGCCCATTAGATAGGTTGCATATACAAATCGAATGGTGCTTGAGTTCCTCTTAAAAGATGCTTCTTTGGGTTGCAAGGGCTAGTTCACAGGCTTTGTAGACGGGGTTGGAAGCTTTGCTAACACAAGACATATCTTATCAGGAATCTTATTAGTTTTAGATGGCAGAGTAGGCAGATTATGCTTCCAGCAACTCGGCCTGTGTATGGGCCACAACAAGGTCTACACAACAAAGGACAGTGTTCTTTCGTTGTCATTTAGCAGTATGGTTTTGCTAGTGTTAGTATTTAGTGTCTAGTTTTGGTCGGCCATTGGTTATAAACATTGAGATTAGTCTTCATCTCTTCTATCCAGAGGATTTTGCCTTGTTCTTGATGATATTCTTGTGTGTGCTTGAGTCTGAACTGTTGTTATACGGCACACCTTGTTTCTTATGACAGGCATATGTTTGTCTTTTTCTGGTGGTACTTTATGAGATAAAAAAGAGGAAATAAGCAAAATTGCATTGAAGATGTGGGTGAGGCAATTGAGACCTTCAGTACTGTCTGAAAAAACATGGCTATGCTCTTTTGTTGACCAAAGTTGAACTATGAATATGATTTCATACATGAGCACAACTGTGTACGACATCTGCCTCTTTGTTATTATTGTTCTTGTTTGTGAACTTTCAATGGTCCTCTGTATGTTACCTTTCAGTCTACTGAGACACAAGGCTTTCAATGGTCTCTAAGGCATCATCCCTTGCCAGGATTGGGAAATCAATTTTTGAATGCAACTGTTGCTTAAGTGGTGAAGTCATTGAATCTTTATATATGATAGTATATTTGGTGGTGAATCATGGCAGTAGCTGGTTTACAGGGCTTCTTTGGGATGATCTTAATATTACAGCACATGATTGAAGTCCTGTGCAAAGGATCGCTTATCTTTTGTATTTGATTTTTCTTGCTTGTTTCAGGAAAATGAATGGCATCTACCTAAAGGAGCCTTGGAGCGATCACACATACATTTAAGCCTTGCATCACATCATGGGATTCCAAGGACATCATCTAAGCTGTCTTTTGACCCCACACAACGGTTGCTGGCTGTTGGCACATTGTATGTCATTGATGCCCATTATTTTTCGAATTGAGTTGCTGCATATTTTGTACTATATCATTTCTACAGGCTCTCAATTAGCAAGTGTCTGTGTGTAATTGGTTCAAGAACAAGTTCTTGTTTAATGTTTCTATTCTGAAAGGAGGTTTTATGAAGCAATTTATAAGTTCATACAGTCAACTTTCATCATGTGGGAAGTCAAGATCAAGGACATGCTTACTCTGTAAGCTAGTAAGGACTAAAGAGAGTTACATCTCCCGATCGCTTTGAATTGTTTAGGGAGGGCAGATTTCGAGCTTGAACACCCTGGGGGCTGTTCATACTCATACACTGTCATGTTGTCTTAACTGTGATGTTATGTGCCAGCGGCCATTCAGCTGCCAGTGCTTTAGCACTGACAATGAGTGGCTTCCTTAGATAGACCTCAATGGTGCCGTGCGTGAGACAGAGAAAGGGCAAAACCCTAATGCCATGCAGCTGAATGCAAAAGGCTAATTTAGCACAGGACTAGAGATGGCGAAACTGTAATTTGTGCAGCAGAAATCATGGCAAACCCTAATTCGTGCAGCAAAAACAAAATTCTTAGGAAGTGTGGTGAGCTCCCCTCCTTGCCTTCCTTTGTGTGCCCTGCTTCGCCCTCCTCTGCTCACCTCCTCCCCCTCTCTGCTGCCCGCCATGGGCCCCCTCTGCTGCCCCTTCTCCCTTCCTCCTCTCCTCTTCTTTGTTCTTGCTTCCCTACCTCGGCATGCTGCCCAGCCTTGGTTTGGGCCTTCCCCCTCCTTTTCCCATTTAGCCTCAGCATCGAAAGTCTTTTCCTAGTGTTCAAATTGGCCCTTTTTCGCTCAGATTGGCATCATGCCTAATCATACACCACCAATCCCCCCCCCCCCCCCCCCCCCCCCCCCGCGCCGGCCAGGTGAACCATTAATTTACAGAAGCCGAGCTTGCGACGCTCTTCGCCCAGATTGAAAAAGACACCAAAACGGCTCTCATTGCTAGAATCTTCGGGTCACATCCATCTCGTCTCCAGGCCGTACTTGCAGTGTTGTCCTCCAACTTTCAAAGATGTGAGGCTGCTTGGGAGAGGTTTCTTCCAAGTGGTCTTCGATTCTGAGGAAGCCCGTTGTGATTGGGCTCAAGGAAGATGTTCTTCCTACCATACACCAGCTATTTCGACCTTGTTGAAGAAGACTTGAACCGCTTTCCTCTTACATAGATTCTCATGTCTTCCACACGCGTATTGGCCGATGTTGGAGGCCATTGGGTCAGCTTTTGGGCTGGTCCTACAGGTGCCCCCTATCCCTGCCTTGGTGACCCTTGCCGCCCGGGTGGTCATTGCCTGGGTTATGGTGCTAGCTCGTGACAGTGAGCTTGTTGAGGAATTTGTACTACTTTCAGGACCTAATGGTCCGTTGATGTGACATGGAGATTGCAGGTAGGCTTGTCCAATGGTGGGTCTGTCACCTGTAGGGGCATTGTGCTAGGGATTGCCCTAGAGTCGGGAGTTGTAGGAGATGGCACAAACGTGCCTCTTAAGGCTCCCCCTTGGCCAAGTGTTCCGCTAGGAGTGGCGAGTCGTCTCTCATGGCCGCTCTCTTGGTGAGAATGCTGGGACACAGGATCATGCATCACCCGCAGACGATTGGAATGATGATGTATTGGGTCACACTGATGAGGTTGCTGAGTCATCTTTGCAGAACGATGATTGATCTGGCGAGAATGACTGTACTGAGTCCTCCATGTTTGGGTTGGATAGTATGTAGGATGTACATGGCATGTGTAACACGCGGAAGCTCTGGGTTCTTCTTTCAGCCATAAACACCACTGGAAACATGTTGATGCAAAACGCAGACATAAAGTGAGAGTAGAGAGAGAGAGAGATATGGCTGGAAATTTAGTATATTTCATATGGTACAAAAAGGTACCCAGTCTACAGCCCTAGGCTGCCTCATATAATAGGTGAAACACACCAAAATAGTCCTAGTCTAGGGACCCATTCCACAGGGGAATGAATGAGTCCAACAATGAACACACGTGCCTTTTATAGGCCCTTTGGAGCATTGGGGTGCTGGCCGAGTGCTGGTCGGCTAGCCGACTGGCTTAACTTTATCCATAAATTCAGCGCCGTTTGGTTTTCTTGCAGCCGACAGCAGTTCTTTGCTTCCGACAGCTCCTAACGCAGTTGATAGGTCCTTCCAAGTCCTCCATGCTTTGCCCCAAGTCCACACTAGCCACTTCTGCACCTTGTGCTCCAAGTCCTAGCTCTAATGATCTTTTTCTTGGCTGCCCCTTTTGGACTAGCTTCTGGACATGTCCATGGGCAAACATGCACATGACAGCATGGGAGATCATGCACTGCGGGTACCGCATTCAAAAGCTGAACAACATTGGTGATTGAGGGCAGGGTGGAGGGGGTGGTACAGCTGTGGCGGTAACCACTGTAGAGGCTAGGTTGCCTTTTTCCGCTTGCCATTTGGGTACAATCCTTCTTTGCATAGAGTCAGCTTGTTGCCACCCGCACGGAGATTAGATCCATTGAGGAGACGAGGGTGGAGTACATGTACCATGCCAGAGCTTCATTCTAGACTCAGGCCGGTGACAGAGTCACATGGGATTTCTTTGAGATAGCTAGATAGCCGGCCCCCACAAGAGGAAAGATGGTATAAGCAGGTTGTGGGGCCAGGATGGAGCTATTGTTTCTGATCCCCGCCATGTGAGAGCCATCACCACTGATTTCTTTTGATCTCCTCACTGGTGTCCCATTATCCCCACATGTGATGGACGTGCGCGAAGCGGTTTGGCGGCACACGAGAGAGGTGGTTCCTTGCAAGGCATCATGATTAGATACATCTCTACAACCTAGAAAGCCTCATGAGAGGGCGACGTGTCCTAGTGTGCATCTACGTGTTCGATGATAAGCAGGAGGGTGGAGTTGAGGAGTGTCAGAAAGGTCTTATCAGAGCTTATGGCACAACGAAGGGGCAACAATTTGTTGTTCTCTTCGACATGGACGGATGCCATTTCTTCGCAGTTGGCGACCAAGATGAAAGGTGCCCTTGTGCCGTATCATTTGGATGTGGACGGGTTCACTCCCGGCCTACGTACCCATATTTCCCAAAAAGCTCAACAGTTTGCCTTCATTGTTTAGAAGGCTCAGTTTTAGAGGGATTTCATCATCTCGCCTCTCCTCGGGTGTGACATGATCCTTGGAATTCAGTGGTTCCACCAGTATGCGCCTATTCTTGATTGGATGCAAGACACCTTCATGATCGTTGAAGGTTTGCCTGAGCCTGCTATCGTTCATAGGGATCGGAGCATTCAAGCTATTCCACTTATTTCCCACCTTCAAGCTAGTAGAGCTATTAGAAAGGGAGCTGAGTGTGCGACGATCTATGTCCGCCCACGGCAGATAGCGACATCCACCGTGACTCCATTAGAGCCACAGATGATAGGCCTCCCCCAGCAGTTTCAGGACATCATGTTGAGGGATGATCTTCCACCAAGACCCTCACCCTCTCGTCCTGAAGACCATTGTATCGATTTGGTACCTGGAGCTGAGCCACCCAATAAGTTTCCGTATCGTCTTGCCAAGGTGTTGGAAGCGGAGTTGTAGACGCAACTAGCATAGTTATTTAGGTTTGGTTTCATTAGGTCTTCATCCTCTCCATTTGCTTCGCCAATTCTTTTTGTGTAGAAGAAAGATAAGACCGCATGTCTCTGTGTGGTTTACCGAGCCTTGAACAAGTTGACAATGAAGAATAAGTTCCCTAGGCCAAGGATAGAGTACATTCTTAAAAGACTCAATGGTGCTAAGTACTTCACCAAGATCGACCTCAAAAGTGGCTATCATCAAGTCAGAATTTTCGAGGCGGATATTCCAAGACGGCCTTTCAAACAGAACGAGGTCATTATGAGTTTGTGGTCATGCCTTTTGGTTTGACCAATGCACCGGCAACATTCAACAAGATGATGTCTCGAGTCTTCGCCGTACTCATCGGTGTATGTCTTTTTATTTTTTTTGGATGACATTCTTATTTTTTTTGCCACTGTAGAACAACATGAGAAGGATGTGCAGAAGGTCTTGCAGATTTTGCGAGACAACGAACTCTACATCAATCCAAAGAAGAGTATATTTGGAGTTCAAGAAGTCCAGTACCTGGGCTGTGTGATCGGATCCGACGGTATTCGCCTTGACGTTCTCAGGGAGAAAAAGACCGGAACTCCTCCATGATGCCCATGATTCCCTTGTTGGTGGTCATCGCGGGATCAATAGTACCTTGGAGAAGTTAGAAAGATCGTTTTATTGGCCGAAGATGCGTAGGGATGTATACAACTATGTTTCCGCATGTTCCATATGGCAATTGGTGAAAGTATCTCATACCAAGTAGGCAAGGTTGCTTCAGCCATTGCCCGTTCCTGAGGGTCCTTTTGAGGACATTTCGATGGATTTTGTTGGACCCCTTCCCACATCTATTGGATCCCGAAATGCTCGGTGTATGACGATAGTTGACAGATTCAATAAATTTTGTATGCTTATACCATGCAAGTAGACGGCCACAACAGAAGATATGTCGGCTTTTTCTCCAACATTGGTATCGAGTTTGTGGTTTTCCATAGATCATTACTTCAGATCGGGATCCAAAGTTTACATCTCACTTCTGGTGAGCTTTGTTCAACAACTTTGGTACCAAATTGCAATTGTCCAGTGTATTCCATCCCCAAACTGATGGCCAAACCAAGATTTATAATCAGTTGCCTTTCAATGTGCTTAAAGCGTTTTGCCATGATTAGCAGATGAAGTGGGAGCTTCATCTCTTGTTGGTACAGGTGAGTCTCAATGACACACTTATCTAGTGTTGGCAGAACTTCGTACGAGGCAGCCTTTGATCGAAGATTTTCATCCCTTCTCACGAGGATGATCTCTCCTTCCTTGGAAGCCAACAAGACGACATAAACCTTTTTAGCCATCATTGAGTCGGTCAAAGAGTGTCTTACCAAAGCGTAAGAGGCTTACACCAGACAAGCAAACAAGTCACGGAGAGACGTCAATTTCAAAGAAGGTGAATGGGTATATTTAAGGATCATGAAGCAAAGACTCAAGCAAGAAAGTTGTCATTCAGAAGTTTTGGTCCTTTTTCCATCATCAAGAAGATAAGCGATGTCGCCATGCAACTAAGATTGCCAAATAGTTTGACGATGCACAACGTCTTCCACGTCTCTTGGTTAAAGTCTTATATGGACCTTCATTGCAGAATGTCCCAGAAGAGCAGTAGCTAGAAATGGTTAATGAAGCAGAGGTGATAGAGCGTGAGCAGATCCTTCTACATCGCTGGAAGCATGGTTCTAGACGACATCTTTGCCAATTTTATACAAAGTTCAAAGATCGAGGGACCCATGAAGCCGTTTGGCTAGATGAAGAATTCTTCCTCGAGTATCCATAGTTATTGTTGGACTATCTCGAAGCTAATGGTTCTGGACGACGTCTTTGCCAATTTTATACAAAGTTCAAAGATTGAGAGACCCATGAAGCCGTTTGGCTAGATGAAGAATTCTTCCTCGAGTATCCATAGTTATTGGTGGACTATCTCGAAGCTATGAACCTTCCGCCAAGCTAAGCAGGAGGGAATGTCATGTGCACCCATGAACTGTGATACATGGTGACAAACTGGCTCATCAACAATGCAAGAATCATGTACAAAAGTAGTACCTGTTAGGATATTTTGTCGTATGCCGTGACCCTTTTGTGAGCCCCAGTCCAGGACATGTTAGGCACGAGCTATGTAGGTCAGTCTCCCAACCATAGAGGTCAGTGTCAGGTAACATCTCTTAACCCATTGTGGAGAATTCAGCAAGTCTTCATCATATAGGTGCATGTAGATGTCAACCATAGCAGTAGTATGCATCATAGAAGCATTAGTTGCATTCATGTAGTTGGGGCCAGCCCCAAAGGTGGGCAAGCCTTGCAAGGGGTAGCCAACACCCCTAGTCAGCATATAAGCCGTGTTGGCAGCCTGGATGGCCCAAGCAAGCAGTCGGCCAGGTCCATTATGGCCTGGACATCAGTCGGCCAGGAGAGGCAGCCAGTTGGCCAGCAATGCGACCCGCCACAGAACAAAATCACTTTAAATGCCATTAAACCCAATTGTGGGCTTTATCTGCAGGCCGACATGTTGTACTAGCAACCGACCAGTCCCTTGGAGCCATATAAAAAGCCAAGCCATGTTCAGTCCCAAAAATCAGCAGATAAAATCAGAGATTATCAAGCAAAGTCAATCAAGCATGTGTGCATAGGCTCCAGCCTTTGCATACCTACAGCCACTCTTGTGCTTTCAGCCCAAGGCAAAGAAGCTCAGTCTCTTCAGGAGTATTCAGCACACCAACCCTTGGTCTCGGGCCGGTGTATCCTCTCGAAGATAGCTTCACAGCCGCCTATAGCTTATGTAGGGTTCTGTTGAGCGTTTGGTCGCTTTGTCCTTGCGTTTGGCGGTCAGTCAGTTAGTTTGTCCGCTCAGTCTTGTGGACACAGTTTAGCTTGTATACAGTTCTCCAAAAGAAGAAATAAAGCAAATACTCTTGCTTACAGGGGGGGCCCTTTAGTGGGTAATTCGGGTTCCCATTTGGTGTCATCTCTACATCTTTTTCAGATTCATGGATGCTGTTTTAAAGGATTGCTAAAGACTCACTAAACTCAGGTTTAAAGAAAGGCTTCGTTGGTGCATGCTACACAAAGTCTCAGGGAATCTGGATTTTAACCTTACTCCTACTAAACATAATCTAGCTATTGCTAGAACTATATGCTCAGTAGTATCATAGGCAAACTCGACCATAGGGATGTAGCTCTCCCGATAAAATGGTCGCCTAGAGCCGTATGCACAAAGCATAACCTCCAAAACCGGATTTATCCTCTCTGTGTGCCCATCAAATTTAGGATGATCAGAGAAACTACAAGTTTGTCAAACCTATGGATGACTTGCTATAGGAGTGTCAAAACAATCATCTAATCGAAGCCCAATCCGGCACACAGACTCTTATCATCCCGAAACAACAACCCGTTTGGAGTATGGTGCTGGCTACCACCATAACAGGTGGGATGACCCTTGAGTCCTGGTCTAAACAATGGAGCTCCCCACCTGGGCCTATTGGCAATACCAATTGGAATGCCCATCCGTCCAACATAGCCCTCTCAAGGAATCATCAAAGTTAGCACTAATCTCAGTGAAAGACTTACCTCCCCCATCCTACACAAAGAATATGTAACCCCACCCAAACTACCCTTCCGAGTTCTGTGTCAAGCCCACCACCATCTCTTTCAACCCATGACCTAGGGTAACTATCCCCATAAGGATAGGACATGCCTAGGTTAGAAATATAGACACACCAAGATCCTAGCATCCCATACCACTAGGATACACACCATATAAAATTTCCTTGAGACTTTAAAGCTAGTGCAGGGTGATCAATCCTTCCCCAACTCGGTCTTGGTGCTACTACACCTCCACCTCATGTCATGGTCCAACCTACAAGTAGACATTTGAAAGATACAGTTGTATAATCCACACAGCCAATAACTCTCGTCCTACATGAGCTCCTTAGGGACATATACCTCTGCAATCTGTTCCAATCCCCTCCCAGCTAGCTCATCCTGTAAGATGCAACACTCACAGGCTGGAACCATTCTTTCCCTAGTATAACATCGACCCTATCTAGATTCATAAAAAAATAAATCTAGGGACTCTGTATAACTCTAGAGAGATATCGGTAGTTGAGACACATGCCTGTCCCAGATCTGTCCTTGGCCCGCCGCCAGGTTCACACAATACACGTGATCACTTGGTTGCATCTCCACTCCGAGCTCTGTGAAAACGGTTCTTGTCCAGCCCTAAAAAGGGGATTATTCTGGATTTTATTGGTTTTATTTTGTATTTTGTGGGTCTTGCTGCTGACCGACGGCCCCTAGCCTGGCTGACCAGCAGCCCCACTCACTATATACAGGAGAGCCTCATCATTCAGCTCACCGTACCACTTCATAGACCATATCTGGTACCACACCTGCTGGTTGTTGCTGTTTCCAGGGCCTGCACTACATCTGTTGCATCATCATCGCCTGTCTGCTCCAGCACATCAGCGTTTTATCTTCAGCTTATGGGACAGCAGCCCTCTCTGCTACATATAGCACCTCATCGTTTTAATCTTCAGTTCATGGGACAGCAGCCCTCTCTGTTACACACTACAACACCTCAGCGTTTTACCATCAGTACTTATCTTGGGACAGCAGCCCACTCTCTACTACAGTACTTCATTGTTTTTCTTCTACAATTTACCTTGGGACAGCAGCCCACTCTCTGCTCATCACTTCCACCACTCGGGACGGCAGCCCTCGTCACCAGAGCTTGCACCACCCGGGACGGTAGCCCTTTGTGCTCTTCATCACCCCTCAGGTACCGCAACACCATTGTCACCAGAGTTTGCATCACTTCACCTTCCATTGCCCACTACCACCTCGGAGTGCCTCTACATCCACCGACGCGAGCCTTCGACACTGACCACCTCTCGGAGTGCCTTTGCCTCACATCGACGCAAGCCTTCGTCATCGACCGTGCTTCAGCTTCGACAGCGTCTATGCTTGTGCACCGGTCTTCTTCACAGAGTCTCCTCACATCAGAGGGCCTCTTGTACATGTTTTCACTCACCGTCATATATACACTCACTGACCCATTTCATGCTGTGTTGTTTTACTCAGATCTCTCCTACGTCTGGTCCTTTCGTCCTTTTGTGCTCACATGGTATAAGAGCTATCGTGAGCAAAGGGATTGAAGACCTCGAGGGCACACAACATGGATCGTCTACATGCACTCCCGGAGGACCAATTTTTCTCACCAGAAGTTGATTCTCCAAACTCTGATCGGGACGACACAAGGAATCGGGCTTCTTACTCATAGGAGAGCCTTGTTCAAGATCTTACTTTGGGAAACGATCAACCCATCTACATCAACTCACCTTCATCACCTTTGCCTTCACGATCGCCCTCTCTGACTTTATCAGACTTTGCCTCCAGAGGGGGGATACATTCCTTCTGCCAGTGTGTGTGTGGACCCTGGCATACTTTTTTTCTCTCTTCTTCTCTCATGGTTCCCTTTTTGGCCGGAGAAGGGATGAGTGAAAACGGTTCTTGTCCAGCCGCACTCACTATATATAGGAGAGCGTCATCATTTAGCACACCGTACCACTTGATAGACGATATCTGGTACCACACCTGCTGGTTGTTGCTGTTGCCAGGGCCTGCACTACATCTGCTGCATCATCATCGCCTGCCTGCTCCAGCACATCAGCGTTTTATCTTCAGCTTATGGGACAGCAGCCCTCTCTGCCATATACAGCACCTCAGTGTTTTTATCTTCAGCTTATGGCACAGCAGCCCTCTCTGCTACATACAGCACCTCAGCGTTTTCATCTTCAATTCATGGGACAGCAGCCCTCTCTGTTACACACTACAACACCTCAACATTTTACCATCAGTACTTATCTTGGGACAGCAGCCCACTCTCTACTACGGTACTTCATCGTTTTTATTCTACAGTTTACCTTGGGACAGCAGCCGACTCTCTGCTATAGTTTATTGTTGTTTTTCTTCTACAGTTTACCTTGGGACAGCAGCCCACTCTCTGCTCACCACTTCCACCACTCGGGACGGCAGCCCTCTCTGCTCCTCTCCATCCCTCAGGTATTGCAGCACCCTTGTCACCAGAGCTTGCACTACTTCCACCACTCGGGACGGCAGCCTTCTCTGCTCCTCACCACCACTCGAGACGACAGCCCTCGTCACCAGAGCTTGCACCACCCGGGACGGTAGCCCTCTGTGCTCTTCATCACCCCTCAGGTACGGCAACACCATTGTCACTAGAGTTTGCATCACTTCACCTTCCACTGCCCACTACCACCTCGGAGTGCTTCTACATCCATTGACGTGAGCCTTCGACACCGACCACCTCTTGGAGTGCCTTTGCCTCACATCGACGCGAGCCTTTGTCATCGACTGTGCTTCAGCTCCGACAGCGTCTTTGCTTTTGCACCGGTCTTCTTCACAGAGTCTCCTCACATCAGAGGGCCTCTTGTACATGTTTTCACTCACCATCATATATACACTCACTGACCCATTTCATGCTGTGTTGTTTTGCTCTGATCTCTCGTACATGTGGTCGTTTCGTCCTTTTGCCCTCACTTGAGCTTTTGCTCATGCCTATCCCAGATGTGTATAACTTTGGAGAGATATCGGTAGTTGAGACACATGCTTGTCCCAGATCTGTCCATGTCCCGCTACCTGGTTCACATGATACACGTGATCACTTGGTTGCGTCTCCACTCCCAGCTTTAAAAAAATTTGGCATTAATGAAGTTGTGAGTACTACGGTCTATCAGGGTCAAAAAGGATGTGCACAATCTCCCCTAACACTGACCCACCTCCTCTTCAACTTTATCCCCGTCTTTAAGGCTGGTAATCCTCACATGCAAAGCACGTGTACGTCTTCGTTGTTCCTCTTCCAAAGTCATGTTAATGATTGTAGGTGTAGGGGTTGTTATCTCCTTACCTTTACCCTTCTTGGCGACCTCTATCCACTTCTCCGCATCATCCATCTTCCTTCGAGTCTTGGTGATAACTTCCACCCATGAGGAAGTCTTTGCTTCGTGTTGCTTCTCTTCTTCCTTAATTGCCCGTACTTGTTCCTTGATAACCTTGAGCTCTTCTATCATGGATGGCTGAATTTCACCTTCTTCAAGTCCACCATTTGCCTTAGCCTCTGCAAGCTCCCTCTGAAGAGCTGAAATTACGCCTTTGAGCGTGTTGACTTCCCCGTCAAGGTCTTTGACTTCTGCTATGAGGTCCTCCTCCTCCTCTTTCCACCGCTTACCCTCATTGAATACCATTTGGAGAAAGTTGGCTTTCTCCTTCCACCATCCCTGCATCTCTGCCTTCCATTCCTTCATCTCCTTTTCCACATTTGTTATCCTCTTGTTTGTGACCATAAAGGTCGCCTTTGTCAGGTTGCGCAAGGGGGAAGCCATGGAAGATCGCCTTTGTCGGGTTGCGCAAGGGGGAAGCCATGGAAGAAGAGAGAGAGAGAGCGAGAGCGAGAGCGAGAGCGAGAGCGAGAGCGAGAGAGAGAGAGAGAGAGAGAGAGAGAGAGAGAGAGAGAGAGAGAAAGAAAGAAAGATTTTATTAACGTCTTCCAAAAGACCGAACTCGGCCTATGAGACAAATCGGAGTACATGTATGGGGTATCCTCTGTCATCCCAACAAAATGAAAAAGTACTGAATAAAAAAGCTGAATCTGGGTGTGCAAGGGATGGAGCTCTATTACTAGGAGAATGCAAAGCTATATGCATGGAGTATACAATCATGATATGCAACCTAGCTAGCTCCATCCTGCACCATACTGGGGGTATAAAATGGTATACATCAGTGAAGGGGGTGTCCACAGCTCCCTGAAGAACATGCCTGGGTGTGCTCTGAAGTGAGCCAGTCGCTCCGCACCCTCTCTGTGAAACTGAGCTCTGATCTCTGTCATCTCTCTCTGGTATAGGCGTGGTGTCCGAAAGCCAGGTGTCCTCTGTCTCCTGCGGGCTCTAAGTGTCTCTGCTCTCTGGAGAGTAATTCCCTGCCGTGTAGGGGCTGGGAGGGGTATGGATCTCTGAAAAAATGTAGTAATCTGTGTCTGTCGCCCCCCCCTCTGGAGCTGTCTGAGCCTGTAATAATGTCTCTCTGTGGCGCTGTATGTCTAGAATGTATCTCCCCAGTATGCGCTGGTCTGCTGCCTCAAAGATCTGGCGTAGGGAATGTGGCTCTCTGAATAAAATGGGATATCTCTCTCTGATGGCTGTATATGCTCTGCATCTGCATACATAATGCTCCTCACTCTCCACCTCCTCTCTGCACAATCTGCATACCCTCTCCTCTCGGGGGATCCGTGCTGCTCTGCCAGTCTCAATCTCCAATCGGTGTGATGAAACTCTGAGCTGACCAATAGCCACTCGGGAGCCGTGTGGTAAAAAGCCCTCCATGTATCTAGGCCTCTCTATAAATCCATCATCAGTGATACTCATGAAGTGATCTCTGTAGTAGAGAGAGAGAGAGAGAGAGAGTTATATTAACGTATGCGGAAGACCCCAATGGCCTATGAGACCAAAAGTAATACAATGGTACCATGGATATATTGAGAATGGATTGAGCTCTCTCGCTAAGACCTCTTGTGGGGCGTGGGTACGGGTGGTGGGCGTTGATGTTGTAGTAGAGGAACTGTTGTGGGCAATGGATTCTGATGTGGATGTGTGTACCACAAAGAATTTGTGATGGCTCTCTATGAGGTGTCCTGTCGGAGCCGGGGCTCTCTCAGCATGCTATATGTCTGTGTCATCTGAGCTCCATCAAGTACATGGCCAATCACCTCTGATCCTCAAACTGTATCACTTGTGTGAGTGGTGCGAATCCCTCTCAGAAGAGGTAGTGGAATTTTCCTTGTATCTCGTAATAAGCCGGACGATTGAACATAGAGAGAGAGAGAGAGAGAGAGAGAGAGAGAGAGAGAGAGAGAGAGAGAGAGAGAAATGAAATGATATATTAATGTCCTCAAAAGGCCAAAATGACCTATGAGACCAAAAACGTTACAACAATTGGTGGATCTGATACAATGTCTGTGTAAGAAAAGCTAAAACAACTAAAAAAACTAACTGAAACTGAAACAATAACTATGAGGAAAAGTAAGGTACTTGGAGCTCCTAATGGATAACATCTGGGGAGGAAAACTCCAGCAACATCTGCTGGTATGCCAAGAGACTGCAGGCGCTGAAAAAGCCGCTCTCGTGGTACTGTGTCAAATGCCTTGCGGAAATCCACAAAGCAGTAATAGAGCTTTCTCTTCCTCGCTCTGGCCTGATCAATCATACATCTCAAAGTGAATACATGGTCAGTGGTAGAGAAAGCTCTCCTGAAGCCTGCCTGCCTTGATGAGCGTAAACCTGCTCGCTTGGCATATAAGCTAAGCTCTTGCTCCAACACTGCACCATAGAGTTTGGCCAACACGTGGCCAACCATAACCGTCCTGTACTTGCTCGGATCGAGCATATCCCCTGTTTTGTGGATTGGCACAATGGTGTGCATCGTCCACTCTGGAGGCAAACCCTCTGCTAGTGCCCTGTTAAACCGGTGTGCAAGAAAAGGAGCCAAAGAATCTACTGCATATATGAGATGCTCACCCTATAGGCCCATATGGCTGGCAGCCCGTCCATGCTGTAGGCGCCGGATAGCTTCCTTTACCATCGAGTGGGTAAAGAAGCTAGCTGTGGTAGGTCGAGGCTCCTGTGGCTGAGGTATAGGTGGCTGTTGTGGGGCGTGGTATAGGCCCTCTGCATATGTGTGCCATGTCTGTGGGTCTGCAATGGGTGTCGGTGTCCGAGGCTCCCTGAAGTGCCGCCATGAGATAGGGCTATCTCTACTCATGAAGAAATGGAAGATCTCTAGCTCCTGTATCTCTGCGAAGGCCCGCCTTTTGCGGCGAGTAAGTCTCCTCATCTCTCTCCTCGACTCCCAAGGCTCTCTGTATGCGGAGCCGTGAGTATAGGGCTCTGCACTCGTCATCATACCATCTGTTCTGGGGCATAGTCCAAGATCTCGCAGGCTCTCTTGAGTGGACATGATGTGGGAAGCTCTGTACTGCAACCGTGTGTAGGAGTGATGCCAGCTGGGCTGTAATGGTATCCATAGGTGCTAGGGGATCCATGAGTAGGAGCCCATCCTCTACTCTGTCAGTGTATATGTCTGCCATGTCATGTGTGAAGTAGATGGTAGTGTGGCGTCGGTAGGAGAAAGTGGGAGAGATGTCGACTCTCAATGAAGATTTCATTACCAAGACAGTGGCTGCTTTGGGTCTTGACATTGACAAAGGCGAGACAGAGGATGAACTCTATGAGCTAGGCCTTTCTAAGAGGCCTAAATGTTCTGGCGGTGACAATAAAGATGAGGCTATGGTTGTGGTAGCAACCCCAGAGACAAATATGTCCTTTTTGGGTGATGGGTCAAACAATGTTTGTAATGATGCACAAGTGGATTGGGATTACTTGTTGGATTTTGTGAATTCCCTTCTTCAGGAAGATGTGGAACATAATGAATCAAAGGTAGTGGATATCCCTAAAGAGGATGTTTTGGAAGTGTCAATGGACACGCCCCGTGTTTTGCAGATCTTGGCAGCCTTCCATGGTAAGGCTTGCAATTTTCTTTTTCATAGAGCTCTTGCTGCAAATGCATATGATCCGTCAGTGGGTTGACTTCCCTACTGTAGTCAGATGTGGTAGATAAAATTTTTGATGGACCCAGGTTTTTTTTTGAAAATATGTTTAAAACGCTGAAGCTCGATAGTCGGTGCTTTAGAAAGTACCTTTGTTTTTTGAGGGCTAGTTGGTGCATGCTATCCCATGGAGACCCTTGGCTGAGTTTCAGGAAATTCTTAAGCATGAATGTACCATTGGGTGGAGGTGGATAATTTTCGTGCTATGTATTGGCCTCTACTGCATGAGGCAATGCAATCTTTGGTAAAAGTCTTGGTTCTGCCCCGTTCTAGGTCCAACAATCAGAATAGATTATGTATGTTATGGAATACCGCTTGTCCCCGTCCTCCATGGTTGCATCTGAAGTCACCAGGAATGAGGTGTATGCATTTCAAGCTCCGTTGGGGAGCTTTTGTTGGACACTGTTTTCAATGTGGTCAATTGGGACATTTCATGGCTGAGTGCAAGCTCAATGACAAAGATCAGGGGGTGCTTGTTGGGGTAGAGTCTTAGGTGGGCAAGGAGGCTTCTTACGTTGTTGTGGACACAGACAATTCTTCTGATGCACAACATGTTGATGTACACCAGGTTAGGTTGAGGATAGAGGAAAACAAGTAGTTCAGAGGAGGCTCCTTGGAAAGATGGGGTTAGTTGTAAAGGCAAAAAGATGGATCAATCATCCGGCGGGGGAAATCCGGAATTTTCATAATCGTTGTATTACTTATGGTTGCCGGGCTACTTCACGTCAGGGTGGTGCTCATTGTCAGGTTTGTTAATCTTCTGGCCAAGGACATGGATCTCTTCCTATGTAATATAATTTGTGCCCACGATCTACCAGGGCTAATGAGCCTTCTTCTCCTCTGGCTTTTGATAGACAAGGCCGTGTTATCACCCCTTGGGATAGAAGGTATACGAGTGAAAGAGGTAAACAATGGAATTAACCCTCTTCATCCAGCCAACCATCTTCTGGTGTTTTTCAAAATGCGTTTGCATATTGGGCGACTATATGGATGATGTATGTGCAGCGTTGGCTCCTAATGAAAGGCAGAGCAGGCTGCAGCCTCGTTGTCATTGACTTTGTTTCTTGTCTTTATGAAGCTGGTTCATTGGAATGTGCGGGGGATTTCCTCTCGTAAGAAGTAGTATGTCTTGTGGCAAACATTGTCGTCTAACCAATGGGATGTTCTTTGTGCGGTTGAGCACAAACAACATAGTTAGGCAGGTGGTGGCTTTATACATAGAGATTTTCATGTCTTCTTCAATGGACGCCCTTCCACCCAGTCAGGGGTGATGATGATTGTCCATGATCATTTTTAGCCTTCTGTTGTGCATCAAGATGTACATGGTAGATTTATGGTTGTAGAGATCACTTATGAAGAGCAACTTCTTTGGTTGGTTGGTGTGTATGCTCCCCATACAGTAGGGGCTCGTTGTTCTCTGTGGCTAGATTTGCAACAATGTTTGAGGTTAGGAAAACCAGGTTTTCTCATGGAGGATTTTAATATCTGCTCTTCTCTTGATCAAGCTAATTCGTCTCACTCTATAATGGATAATCTGGAAAGGCGGCCTTTCAAGGTGATCAAGCAGATCAATGAAATTGTCTTTAGGTTAGCATTACCTAACCATTGGAAGATTCACAATGCCTTTCATGTGAGTTTATTGCAGAAGAAAGTGGGGCTAGATGCACAAAAGCTTGTTAGAAGAGTTGCTAGAGGTTGATGAGTTTGAAGAGATAACTTTAGCCAGAGAAGATGGTATTTCAGAAGGAGAGGGCTAGCTGGTGGCAAGATTTCGAGGCTATACCTTGTGAAATTCAAAAACGATCTTCCTATTGATGCAAAGAGGGTTGACGAAGAATATTTGACTGACTATCTACAGCTTCTTCAAGCATACCTCAATGCTTTTCAGTTGAGGACTATTGTTTAGAAGCTAGGAGGGATGTCACCATTTGGCCACCCACATGGTCTCCTCCAGTCTTGTGCCAATTTACGGAGGGGAGGCGACCTTCGTGCCATTTGTATTGAGGCTAGTGTGTGGATCCGAGCGCACGGGATCCCAGTATCCGTGCCCATTTGTGGCCAATGTGTGTGGATTCGAGTGTTTGCGATCCCAATTCTGCCCTTTCCGATGTGCTAGACTTGTGTCCAGAAATGCTAGTGCTCTATATGTTCCATGATGGGAAGATTTGTTCATAACAAAGTGCACATGCACACATGTTTGCATGTTTGAAACTGTTTTCGCGTGAATTGTTTTCGTGTGACTGCGTGCTATGAATGTCCAGTTCACGAGTTTGGGATGCCTACTTTTTAACTGCGTGAATGTTGTGTGTTGGGATGTGTTTTGTGGCATGTGAATAGGTGGTAACTGCACTTTATATTAATCTATTAAAGTGCTTTGTAAGGTTTATAAGCTTTGCAGGTTCACACTCCTTAAAATTTGAGTGGACAACTTATTAAAGTGCCCGGGCATGTCATGGTTGGCACCCCGTTTGGGCACCCTGGTAGCCATGGCGTGTGAGTTGGGCACCCCGTTTGGGCACCCTAGTGGCCACACACACCAAACCAAGCAGCCAATGGAGTTGAAGACAAACTTCTGCTGCGTAAACATCATTGGACTGGTCACGGGTGCTACCCACAAGCACAAACAGGCACTACGGATTCTCGGAACAGCCCTAAATCAGCACGACCAGCCCCCGGAAAGATTTGACCAGTTCAAAACAGGCTGTCCAGCGGCATGGGCAGCACATGGAGGCCGTACAGCTGCAATTCAACCGCCTACAGATTTCATAGCAGCCGTGCGGGCCGCCCTAGTGAAGTAGCTGGAAAACTAACACGGAAGGGTGTAGAAGGGTGCCCTTCTAATGAGAATCACAGACATGTGCTCAATTTTGCAAATGGATGAGTGGAGCCTCCTCTATGAGCAAAAAGGATGGAGGGATGGAGTGCAAGAAGATGATGATGAAGCTTGCAAAGAGAGGGAATGAATTGTGCATGTGATTTTTGGTTGTCTACACCAACTCTTGCCACATGGGTGGTCACCTCTCATACCAATTGTTCTAGGGCATGGAACTCTAAGGTGGCTTGGCGGTAGACTACTGCATGTAGATGAAAGAAGTGGTGGTAGATGTGTGGAATATGGTGGTGAGTTGTGATGTGAGGGCGGGTAGGTGTCACCATTTGGCCACCCAATTGGTCCACCCGTGCTTTCTTATCATGTATGTACATTGGACTGGTGTCCATGGCAGTTGTTTATGCCGGGGATTGATGCCACTCATGTGATACTGTAGACTTGGCTTTCCGTTGGGACTTGTGCCTCCGTGTACATGCCTGGAAATGCTTGGTGGATTGGTGTTCCATTGGGTCTGGTACCTCGTGTACTTGAGTGGAGCACGTCTATTTTGGTATAGTCTTATGAATGGGGATTGTCCATACCAATGCTGCATTGCATAGCATCTTTATGTGCTTGCAATTGAAATTTCATGCTGTTTTCATGCTTGCTTGCAATTGAAATTGCATAGCATCTTTGTGCTTGCTTGCAATTGCAATTGCATGCTGTTTTCATGCTTGCTTGACCAATGTGTAGTTCATGCTTGCTTGCAATTGCAATTGCATGCTGTTTTCATGCTTGCTTGACGCCTGCCCGTGAACCGTGCGTGTGAAACTGTATGCTGACATGGTTGTGTGGCATGTGAACAGGTGGTAAGTTTTACCCAATCTAGGCTCAAA
Source organism: Cibotium barometz (assembly GCF_041138505.1). Lineage (NCBI taxonomy): Eukaryota > Viridiplantae > Streptophyta > Polypodiopsida > Cyatheales > Cibotiaceae > Cibotium > Cibotium barometz. The sequence continues at coordinate 5,552,239 of NC_141083.1, read as the reverse complement.
TAGCCCTTAGGACTTAGCCAATATTTATAAGTGAGTGCGTTCCCACTTCATTAAAGTTTGGGCGCCCAAAAGACACTTATAAATTATGACCACTTCCAAGTTCACACTCATTGAAGTCCCGAGGCGGACAAGGCTCAATGTCCAGGACCTGATCCTCCCCTTTTACTCATAAATGGGCATCTCCCCATGTCCCTTCACCTGATTGGACCCCAATTCACTTACTTATTAAGAGAAAATTCGTGTTTTCTCTTCATGAAGATTTTTGGAGGCTGAAAACTCTGTTTTTCCACTATTTCTCTCCATTTCCAAGCCCTCCATAGCCATACCCAACTTGCTAGGGTGTTTTCCAAGCTTCCAAGAGTGTTTCCAAGTGCTAATCACTCTCCTACTCACTCCCAATGATTGAAATTCAGCAAAACAGCTCTCATTTTTGCTATAATTTCTGGTCTTTTTGCTGAAAACCCTAATTTCAGCCTTTCTTTCTCAAGTTGAACCATAGGGGAAGCTTTCCCAAGGTTCCCTTTATCCTCTTGAAGACTTTTGTCGCGAAGAAAGGCGACAAATCAAAGATCTCAACACTCCAAGGACTTCCATCGCAAAGACTTTCGCTGTCATCGACTCTACTTGCTATTGGTAAGCTTTTACGCTGTCATCCCCTGTGTAGTGTTCTCTTGTCCTACGTGCTTTCTTGCAGATTGTTGCTACCATGTGTTGGTGGAACAATAGAGAGCAGATGGTAGGGAACATGGGCACTTGAGAGGGTAGTGCGGGTTGCAAGTCTATATCGACAACCACTTGTTTGCAATACTGTATTCATATGCATTGGTATGGAAATCTGGTCAGAAATGCCCATGACTCTATGTACTTGATTCTCCCAAGATCAATATACTTTATTTGAGGGAGGGGTCGGCCGTTTCGGCTCATTGTGTGTCTCTTGTCAATTCAGCAATTTACTTCTTGTATTTTGAGCAAGTGTCCATCAAATCTTAGTGTATTTAAGTGTATTGATTAGCATTGTGTTCAACCAAGTTACAGTAGGACTCAGGAGGACAATAGGATCCACATCCTGGAGGCACTAGATGTGGTTAGAGCAAACAGGGTCAAGCTCATGATCAAAATGGACCTGGGTGTAATGTGAGATGCAGGGTGTTGGCAGGGGGCAGGTGGTGTGCAAGTAAGAGTGAAAGAGAGGTAGGCATGGTCAGTTTGAAAGGGGGTTGTCAGGATGGAGAAGTTGGGCAGAAGGTGTGCCAAAGCTAGAGATCCAATCGAGTAGTCCACGCTGCTGATACCCCCTGAGTAAGGGAAGGAGGTGGGGCATCGGTGGAGGGCCATTGGGACATCCCGTTATAGATAACAAGACAAATTGCAACTCTCAGCTCTAAGAAATGTCTCCCAAAGATACCGTGCATTCTCGTCCTTTTGGACGATACTGAGAATCTGTCGTTGGAGGTGGGTTCTAAAAAAGGATAGCTACCCCTCCCGAGCCACGTACTCCTCATGATGTGCGGGTCTTGCCTTGGAAATCTGACTCCCACTCATACTCGGCTATGTATGGTAAACCCCTCTCAGGGCTTTGATGAGTCTCTGTATAGAAAATGACATCCCTGTGAGAATCTTGCTCAAAGCTTCTGGATTTGACCATAGGGTGCCATTGTAGTTCCATACTACTAACCTCAGGTGTTTGGTCTCATAGACGTGGCGTCCCTATTTGGGATGGTGCTAGTGATAATGACCTTGCCATCTCTGTAGACAGCTTGCTTACCCGCTCTACAGTCCTCATGAATTATCACCATCGCCTCACGCTGTTGTGTCACGTGTTTTGGGGTGAGATCATCCCCTCATGTGCACTTGTGTGCTCTTGAGGGCAGCCCGTCTGTCTAAGAAGGCCTGTTTGCTGGTGGCATCAAGGAATCTGATGATGAAAGGCCGCTCTCGTGTCATATCCTTCCATGCCCTCCATGTATCTGCAAAGTGGGGACCACGGGGGGCAGTCCCGTCCATTCCTATCATCTCGCAAAGTGTCATGGTATCTGCCTTGGGAAAGCCCCCACTTGTAGCCCCGACACTTGCACCTGGAGGCCCTTCTCCTTCTTGCATTTCACCTCCTTGAGAGTCTCATGTATGATGCGCTGCGGGGGTTTGTGCTTCTTCACCACCTCCACCCAATCTTTCTTGGTGGTCTGTAGTTCTTCCCGCTAGTTATCACTTGCAGCCTTCAGCTGCTCCAAGTCCGTCCTTAGACCATCTTGTGAATTCAGTTCCTCCACTATATGGTCCTCGACAATAGCCTTTAGGGCTTCCATTTCTGCCCGGGTTTCCCCTATCACTAGGGAAGCCTTTGGCATTGCTGTTGTTGCATCTGGGTCTCTTTAATTGTTCGAATCTCCTCCTCTAGTGGTTCTTCAATCTTGTTATTCTTGCCTTGTATCTTCTTGCGGAGGCCTTCCAATTGACTGAGAGTCCCCTCTGTGTTCAAAAATCCTGGGAATTATCCATGTGCTTCTGTAGGCCCTCCGCAAAATCTGCAATGCGCACAATATCATCAGCATATAAAAGGATGGAATCAAGAATACCTCCTAGAAAGCTCCTCGGCCTCCGGCCGTCAATGAAATCTGAGATCTCATCTATGTAAAGTCCAAAGAGGGTCGGAGATAGTGGGCATCCTTGTTTCACTCCGATGGTGCTAGAGACTTCCTCTGATAGTCCTCCCTCTGACTTCCTCTGATAGTCCTCCCAGGCATCTCATCCTGCTAATAATTGACTCATATAAGGCAATGATAGCCTAGATCATGTCTGACGAGATCCGGAGATGCTCTAAGCGCTGTAGGAGATGGGCCCGAGGCACTCTATCAAAAGCTTTGCGGAAGTCCACAAAGCAATAGTATAGTCGGCGGCCATCTGCCTTGGCCTGCTTGATGATAGCTTGAAGCATGAATATGTGATCCAGTGTGGAGAAGGTCCTCCTGATTCTTACCTGCGCTGGTGCCCTGTATCCCTCTCTTTGCTAGTGTCTTGAGCTTAGACTCAAGTATAGATCCATAGAGATTTTCCAAGATATGGCTGATCATGATGGTTCTGTAGTTATTAGGATCCATGGGGTCTCCCGCCTTATGGATATGCGCAATAATGTGATGACCAGGTGGGGGGAAAGCCCTCTGAGAGGGCACTATTAAACATATGGGCTAGGAGAGGTGCTAGGGTGTTGCTTGCATAAGAGAAGTGCTCAGCTATAAGCCCCTCGTGATCGTGTGATTGGCCGTTCTGAAGCCTATGTGTAGCCTTAACCACCATGTCTTCTATGAAGAAGGTGGATGTGGTGGGACACGTGTGAGGTGGATGTGGGAGGGGGGTATGTGGTATAATGCGATTGTTGTGAGCTGTGAGGTGAGGGTGGTGAGGGATGTAGATGGGTCTACGAGAGAGAGAGAGAGAGAGAGAGAGAGAGAGAGAGAGAGAGAGAGAGAGAGAGAGAGAGAGAGAGAGAGAAATGAAATGAAATGATATATTAACGTCTTCAGAAGGCCAAAATGACCTATGAGACCAAAAAGGTTACAACAATTGGTGGATCTGATACACCAATTGAGAGAGAGAGAGAGAGAGAGAGAGAGAGAGAGAGCGATTAACATCTTCAAAAAACCCTAAGGTGTTATGAGACTAAAATGATGTGTACAAAGTGTCCATGAAATCTCGTCATGGATGAAAAAAGAAAAAAGCAACAGTAAACTAAAACTGAAAACTGAAAGCTAGGATCTGAGAGAGAGAGAGAGAGAGAGAGAGAAAGAAAGAAAGAAGAAAGAAAGATATATTAACGTCTACGAGAGGCCAAAGTCGGCCTATGAGACAAAAAATAATACAACTGTGTTTTTCCGGTCATCGAAAGAAAAGAAAAAGTGTGCATGTGTTTGGATACAACTGTGAATCATCATGGATCGGTGGGGCCCATATACAAACAATATAAGGGGGGGGTGGGGATGTGGATGGAGTGCTAAGGCAAGATGCATCTCTATATGCTGAAGGGGTAGTACAAGCATGCTATGCAGATCTATGTCTAACTCCATCCAGTGCCATGAGAGAGAGAGAGAGAGAGAGAGAGAGAGAGAGAGAGAGATGTTGCACAACTCAAATGATATCTTATACCTCCCACGTACATGCTTTTATAGGCATCAAGCCTTATCTTTTGACCTAGACCTTAATAAGGGCTCACCAACTAACTCCGAAATCCCAATAGGCCATTGGTAGACTACATAATGGGCGAGCATCGGATCATGAGGGACTCGGCGGAGGACACACTTTCGCCCATGCCGAGGACACACTTTCGCCCTTCCTAGCCTACATGTTTGTTGATAGAGCCATTTGTGAGGGATTCCCACCTTCCTGGTCCACTAACACCATCACCTCCATCCTCAAAAGCGGGAGATCCATTTGACCCCAATAACTAGAGGACGATCATGATTGGCCACACATATGGCCAAGCTATATGGATTGGTGCTAGAGACAGAGAGCAGTTCCTTTGTAGAGAGTGAGGGATGTAGGGGTCCGAGACAGGCAGGCTTCTGGAGGAGCTACTCTACCCTTGACGACATCTTCACTCTTCGAACCATCATCAGAGGATCTATTGCTGCTTTGTGGACTTCTGCAAAGCTTTTGATCCCGTTTCCTGGGCCCGACTCCTCTAGTGCCTACAGGACATTGGGGTCCATCCGACCGACATGATTTGGAGCATCATCGCTCTTTTTGTTAGTCAGTCACAGGACGGGTGAGAGCCCCAGGAGGGATGTCACAAGAGATCTCCAGTACTATTGGGGTAAACAGGACTGCCCTTTATCACCCACGCTCTTTGGCCTTTACATTGATGAGATCCCGACTTCAGTGACAGATAAGGCGGGCCAGGCACTCCACTTGTAGGCAGAATCATTCTCCTTCTAGTCTACGCAAATGACAGTGTGATCATATCAGATTCAGCCGAGGGGCTTCAGAGGCACCTGGATGCTCTACAGGTTCTCTGTACACAACAAGATCTCACTGTTAAGCTTGGTAAAACAAGGTCATGGTTTTCGACACCTCCCGCCCCTACCATCTCGATTGAGCTTCACGTATAGGGTAGCCCTAGTGGAGATTGTTCCATCGTGTTTACCTTGGAGCTACTTTTAGTGGGCCTCGCTTTACCATGACCGCAGCAGCACACACTAGAGTGACACAGGGATATGCAGCTTTGGCCCTACTTGAGCGATAGTGTTTTGAGGCCCATTTCAAGGAGCCAGGATGAAGGATTGGCTCTTTGACACCGTCACACTAGCCTTGATGTATGGGGCACCTTTGTAGGGAGCAGATCTATTTCAGCAGGATTGGCAGCGTGTGGAGAGGCCCCAGATCATGATGTTCTCTTGCATGATTCACAGCAAACCATCGGTCCCACATGCGGTCATTCAGGCAGAGCTCGCTGCAGGCTCAATAGTGGTGGACACCCTTTTTTAGACAGTCAACTACCTCCACCACATCAGCAGGATGAGCCCCCACTAATACCCAAGGCCTGCCCTAGAGTCCTCACTACAGCTCGCACTTGAAGGTGACACTGGAGCATGGGACGCCCGAGTTTTCACCTGGTTCTCAGGAAATGGGCTCTAGATGGACCACCTCGCACCTCTTCAGTACAGCTTGGACTCCCCTTTTCTCCAGCTCTTCCATGAGGTTGACTATCCGGTTCGACCTCCTTAGCCTCCACATACAGAGCACATGGCTTGCACCTTTGGAGCTCGCAGAGATCATTTCCTCAGGCTCACAGAGGGTGGCTTCATCTAGCAGCCAGGCTACTTGGGTTTTCACATGTTACATGCCATGCGAATCGCGATTGGCCCTAAAGTCAGTTCATGCGCTCATGCTGGGCTGGGTTAAAACTTACCCAAACCTGTCCATTTCTACATCATGCTGTTTAGCTACTGATTTTGCCATAACACAAGCATCCCACACTTCCAAGAGTAACCAATAGTGCTCAACACGGGTCTTCGTTGTTGCTCCTTGTTCTTGGCTTGATCATTCTCATGGGCCATGTGCATCCGGGTGGCCGTAACCCCTCATAGGTGTGCACCTACATCTGTTGTGTGTGCAAAGCCCAACCTACACACATTCCTTTCGCTAAAGGTCTGCTCAACCCTAGTTGTCCTATTCCACCCTGTACTTGTCCTCATTTGTCTTGGCACATGCATCTGAGGATTGATGCATGTGGCAGTCCTATTTGAAGTTCGAAGCTTTTAAGAAACACATGATAATATTCGGCTGTACAATCCTCCCCTTCTGTTAATTCTCCAAAGCTTGGGATTGAGATTTTAGATTTCACTCAGGATGCTTCCCTGGTTGAGTCACAAACCTTAACCTTGCAAAGTTCGCTCATGCACCAGGGTTTTCACCTGCAGTTGAATCCATGTGCGAAGGTCCAGAGTCAAGTGGACCATGTATGGGTCCACAATATAGATTGATTTCCATGGTTTCAGGGTGCTGTCAAGAGATATTAAATTTTATTTTTTAGATTTCTTGTCGCTTAAACATTCATAGAAAAATAGTTTCGGCTTATGAACATCTTTAACATCACATAATGGAGCTGAAAAATCAGATCTTATTATTTGAACATAGTTTGAAGAATGAAATGAAGGAACAACTGTGAAGCATAACACAGAATTTTCACTAGATTGGAGTAGTCAGAAGTCTAACCTTTATTACCTTTAAGAGTAGTTACATCAAATTTTGTGATTAACCCCAACAAGTTAGAATACAATTGAACAGATTTGTTATTTCTTGGTATTGAGATAAGGCAACTAAGACATACCAATGTTATGTCATAGTCAAGTCTGCATGAGGTATTGCAAAGTTGGCTGTTTGAACTTTAGCACACCTTTGTAGGTGCCACATATTGATATGCTTACTAGTAGGCCAACTGTCTTCTACATGAGAGATCTGGTCAGTATATAGCAATTGGCAAATCTTAAAAAGCCTTAGGTTTTGAGACTCTCTTTTGAGTCTCCTCAAGTATCCAGTTTTAAAGATGTGCTTGCACTTACAGAAGACCAGGCTGAGGTGCTTACAAATGAAATGTTTCCATAGCCATTATTTTGGGTCCTTCATAAGATACGTATGCCACATGTCATTAGTTTGTGTGTGTGTTGACATGTGTCCTATGTATGTGTCAAAAGATAAGACTACTCTAAAGCCTACAAAAAGCATTGTACTTGGTGAACTTCAACACATCAATCTATCATTGAGTCGTGTGAGTTCTGTGTGCATGTGAGCATTCTCTCTCTTTCTATCTACATTCACATTGTTACATGCATTGAGGTTGATCATGGTAATGCACAATAGGGCCTTCTTTATACCTTTACGTGGTGAGGTCTCTAGCATCCAATTCACAGAGTAGAGAGAGAGAGAAGAGAAGTAGATGACATAGTATTGGGCCCCAATTACCCACTAAAGTTTCTCTCCCCCCCCCCCTTCCTGCTGCAAGTAGGAGTATTTGCTTATATTAATTCTTTGGAGAATGCTGTACAATGCTTGAGAACAAGCGATATGACTTGCCAACGCAAAGACTAGGAAGAGCGTACGTCGTCTGGGTATCCACCAATCCAAGGCACTGTAGAAGACCCTTTGGGCCACTTATGCAAGTCCAGGTAGGTGTAGGACTGCACATATGCTGGCTGCGAATGGAAGAGGAGCTTCAATATTTGCATGGAGAGAGTAGGATGCTTATCCGCTGATTTGTTGCTGAATTCTGCTTGTGTCTTGCTGAAGACTTACTGAATTTTCGAATGAACGATAATGAATTTAGGCGCTTGCTTATATAGTCCTAGGAGGAGCTGGTCAGCCAGAAAAAGCAATAAAATAGCATTAAATGCTATTTAAATCCTGGCGCTTGTTTGTTTAAAGTTGCCAGTTTGCTGGCTGACTGCACAGAGGCGAAGGCAGGCTGCTTCTTGTCCCATGGCTGCCCCTTCTGCTGGCCGATAGGGATATGTTGTCTTTGCTTGCTTTCAGCTGCCTCAAATAGAGGGTCAGGGCTGTAAACAGCCCTTGACCAAGCTGTTGACAGGCTTACCAGCCATCGGCTAGCCCATGGGCATGCCATTCGGACCTATATGCTGTTATATGCTGCTAATGCAAGACCTAGGCGAAGGATGATTGCTACATGCACCCAACTGATGAATTCTCCAAGTGGGTTAAGAGGGCTGACTCTCGATTGATCTCTATGGCTCGGAGACTGACCTACGTAGCTTGTGCCTGATTGTCCTTGGACTGAGCGCTCACAATGGGGTCATGGCGTACGACAAATATTCCTAGAAAAATGTATTACATCTGTACAAATGTTGCATTGATGATGATAACAATGTGTCACTGTGTGCCCCAGTGCAGGGTGCACGTGACACACATTGTGAGTACGTACTATTCACCTTAGGTTAGCTACCTTATGCTAACCCTAAGTACAACATTTGGTATCAGAGCCAGGCTTCGGACCACCGCCGGAGGCCTCGTCTTTTCTTGGTCCAACATACTTCCCTTGACTAGTTTCGCCTGCCGCCTGCATGCCACCATCCCACACAACGTTCCGTTGCCAAGTGTGGTAGTGCTCATGATAGCCTTGCCGACTAAGCTGGTTGCTCAGCTAGTTGGGCGGACTTGGGGGGGGGGGAAGGACCCCCGGCTGAGCTGCCCACTCCTTGGGCGGGGCTCCACCTTTGCTGTGTGGTGATTTTTTTGCTTGTTTGTTGACCTTCTCGGCCGCTTATGACTGTTTTGCCTGCTCTTCGCCTACGTCTTGCTTAGCTTGACGTGCTGCCTCTACTCTGCTGTTTGCTACCTATCAAAAAAACAGCCCTAGACCTCCACCTCAACTCCCGCACATGTGCTGAGCTTCTGCTCTGACATCACCATTAGCATCTTATCTCTGCTTGCCCACTCTGCTTCGGTGTCATGGCACTATCAATGGCAACAATCGACAGATTCTTTGGCATCGGGTTCCCCACCTAGCAAACCAAGATGCAACTCTTGCTGCTGCTGATGCGAGAGAGAGTATGGGAGATAGTCTCAGGAGACGGCCAAGATCTAGGAGATGTTGAACTAGACAACCAGAAGATGTGGCGGCAGCAACGCAATGAGAGAGCCATCGCCTTGATCGGCCTAAGCCTTGCAGATGCCTTGGTGCATCACAAAGACTTCAAATGCACATCCAAGCAAATTTGGGCGAAAATGGAAGGTATCTTCGGTAATAAAATCACCAACTCTTAAGTTTTTCTTGAAGCTTAAGTTTCATGATTGAAAATGAAGAGTTAAGTCATCATTTGGCCAAGTTTGGGTTAATAGCCTAGCAACTTGCTAGTCTCAAATATGAGCCTGAAGACGAAGACAATGTTGTTGTACTCACTAAGAGTATGCGAGGGATCACTCGGTATGAGGAGACTTTGGAAATCCTTCATGTCGCAACTACAAACTTTGAAAGCCTAGTCGCTTTGCTTCTTGAGAAGGATAGAAGCAATAAAGAGGAACAACAAGCTAGTAGCAATCTTGATCACGAAAAGGCTTTTGTCGGAGTAGAGTAATGGAAAAGCAATAAAAAGATCCAACACAGGTATTGCAAACGAATGGGCCACAAAGAAGCAAACTGTTTTAAAAAGCTTGAGAAAGAGCAAGAAAAGCACCATGCGGATCTTGTTTCTAAAGATAAGGAGGAGCTGGCTGAAGAAGAAGAGATAACTAAAGCAATCGTCCAAGTCTCCCTCAATGAGGAAGACTATGATTGGGTTATGCTTTAGTGCCTGTGCAACAACGTAGAAAATTGGATGATAAGGCATTCTAGTTTGTGTTGAGTCAATAAGGGTTCTCTACCTGAGTTGTCCCCCGAAAAAGATTTGTGACAAATGTTTGTATGTTTTGTGTGCCTTCACTTATAAAAGGCTCTGTGTGTTGGACTGTGTTCATATCCAACATTTATTCCATTTATTGCACCATTTATGCAGCATATTTATTTGATGTATTTTACTTAGTCATGAGGCACTTTTCCCAGTCGTAGGTATTTTCACAGTTGTGGGTTTCTTCTACTGGTCGACTTGGCTATTTGTGTTGTATATGAGAACATGCTTGTTGCCATTTAATTCATTGATCATTTTGCTCAAGTGTTGGATCATTGTTGGCTACTCCAAGTCTATCCTATGCTTCCGCTAGCTTCCTTCAACCATTCTCTCACGGTATCAGAGCACTGAGGTTCTCAGGTTCTTGCTTCTACACTCCACAAGAAGGCTATCAGCCTGTGTTTTCTTTTTTTCCAGCCCTCCCTCCTTGTAGTTCAACATAAATTTTTTGCAGCATCCCTAATTTTTGTATTTTGTCCCTACCTTAGACTAGTGATAGCACCATGCACTTGCTCCATTAGCATCTTCCTCCCTTACTTCATCGCGCATCGGGTTGGCGTGCACTACTCACATGTTCATGACAGGTCCATTCTACACGATATTCAGCCTAGCTCTTTGAAGGCGTCCATTGGCGATGCTTCCAGCCTTGAGGCCTCTTGTGTGGGTAACGTGTGACTCAACTCTTCTCCTGGCTAGCCTTCTACCATCCGAGATGTGTTTTATGTTCCCAAGCTCTCCAGCAATCTACTCTCAGTGTTTCGGATTGCAGAGAAAGGCTACGACATGTACTTGGCAGTGTAGTTCTTGAACTCATTGACACCAGCACCTTGCAGCAACCGGACCTTCAATTTTCTTGAAGAGAATAATCAAAAGACTCATAAAAATTATATCAAACATCAAAACAACTACTTGAATTAAATTAAAAATTAAAACATATAACAAAACATAGAGTAAGAGAAAGAAATACATCACCATCAACACAAGGCAACACAAGATTGGGTGCAATCTTCCCCCCCCAACGTGAGTGGCTTCTTCTCGCGTGGGTATTTTTATATATTCCAAAAAGTAGGCTTTCAGCCAAAAATAAAGTATACATCCATATTTGGACTTTGCCATTTAAGTAGCCTTTGTCCTCAATTTTAGCCTTTGTCCTCAATTAACCTTTGTCCTCAAACCTTCTAAGGTTTGCACTATTTTTCTAATACAATAATTTAACTTGTGCACATATGCATATTACAAAATAAATCAACTAATGCTCGTACGCACACTGTACAATAAATTGACGCGTGCACACACACACACATCACACTGATGTCAAAATAATATCAAACGCCATAGTACAGCCACAAAATATTGTGAGATCTGTCCACACGCCATGACTCAATCCACCATCCGTGCGACACCTAAATCGGTACCCTCGCACTGTGCAACACCTAAATCGGTACCCTTGCACACCTCATCACCTAAACTCATAAACATAAGCCACGTCAGTAGTAACAATCAATTGACATCACATCAATCAATCCTAACATGTTCATGATGAGAAATAGGCATCATAAAAAATATATACAAATTTAAATGACCATGATTATTATTCAAATAACATGGGTCATAACAGTCCTCCCTGTTGGGAATCAACTGTCCTCAGTTGTGGAATCAATGAGTGGATGGCTTCATGGCACAGGTGGAGGACAAGATCATCACATCAAACAATTTCTGAAAATAAAACCAAACAAGTGATCGCATGTGAAAAAAGATCTAAGTGTCCCATACCACATAGGTACCTTCCACATACAAACACTCGTTGGTGAAAGATAGAAGACATAGATACGTCTGAGGTAGGTATGTAAAACCAATCTAATGTCCCATACCATAGATTAATTCCACACGACACTACCTTAAGAATAGAAGTTTGAGACGGAGTAGCTAATTCCCTCTGAAACTTTCATTCCGACATAACTTTTCTCTATCCTCAGATGTTAATCTTCATCAGCTTGATGACTCCTCAATAGCACCTTTGACACAGGCATAGAGATTACAATAGATTCATCATTTTTGTAACCTCGCCTTGATGAGTAAAGTGGTGCAGTCATATTAGTCTACGACAACTAACAAGGCTCTTGCTCTTCTGAGTGCGGGCAGCCACAGAGGCCGAGATAGATTCCATTGAAAGGAATGGTACATGGGAGTTTGTGGACCGGCCTTTGCATAGGCAGGTCATTGGGGTCAAGTGTGTCTTTAAAACCAAGATTCATGCCAATGGTTCTTTGGACAAACACAAAGCCAGATTGGTTGCAAAGGGATATTCTTAGATTGAGGGTATTGACTATGAGGAAACTTTTGCCCCTATAGCGAGAGACACCACTATTTGGACAATTCTTGCTCTCTCCACTCATCCTTACTGGCTGGTTTATCAGATGGATGTCACGTCGGCGTTTCTCAATGTCACCAATTGGCCGACCATTTGGTCCATTCCTAGTTTTTGCGTCTCGTTTACTTGAGGCCAGGCCGGTGTCTCATGTGAAGAGGCCAGTATTTTGCTGACATGGACGGGAGCCAGACTGGTGCCACCCGTGTGTTAGCAGGATGGTGTCGTATGGACGGGAGCCAGATCAGTGCCACCCGTGTATGACCTGGACTGTGTTCGATCCATGGGACTGTCACGCCATGGAAGAGCCAGTATTCGTGCCGTGTTTCGCCTGTGGGACTGTCACACCATAGGGAGACTCGTGCCTGGAACTGTGTCTTACCTATGGGACTGTCACTCCATAGGAAGACCAGGATTTTATGTTTTTATGTCGTGCCAGTTTTGTGCCAACAGATATTTTGTACATGTTCCATGAACGGGAGATATGTCCATGTTATTATTTGCACATGCACACATGATTTGTATGTTTGAAACTGTTTTCGCATGACATGTATTTGTGTGTTTGCCTGCTTGACGTGTTACTTACTGAGCGGGGACGCCTGCCAGTGAGTCGTGAAGTTTGCCCTGTATTCTGACAAGTTTCAGTGCATGTGAACAGGTGGTAAGTATATGGTACATGTTGTTTTAATGTTATTTTATTCTAACCCCTTTATTTTATAAGGTTAGGGGTTCACACTTATTTAAAAGTGGGCACCCCCTTTGGGCACCCACTTAGGGGCCAAGGTGGGGAGCCTCACTTTTAAGTGAGTGTGGGGGTGGGCATGGTCACCTACCCCCACTAGCCCCCCACATGCAAACGTGGGTATGACCAAGTTTATCTCCACATGATTATTATTAAATATGGCTCTCTCCTTCAAGCGTGGAATCAATCGCTTCTCCCTGGCGCTGATTTTCACCAACCGGCGACTCTTCTCTTTCTGCTGGCGACTAGCTTGCTGCAGGCGGCTCCCTATATTCTGCTCGTACCTGTCCCCAGGCGGCTGGCTGCGAACTGCACAGCAGGTGGCCACCATCTATCTTCTTATTGCTGCGCCTGCCCTCTACAGGCGGCTGAATATTGCTGCTGGTGGCTGCATTGAAACCTGCAGGAGATTGCTTATACTACTGCTGGCTGCGCCTACCTTCCCTGCAGGCGCCTACACCACCTCCTCCTCGAAACCAGGTGGCTGTGTTGCTCCAACTACAGCAAACAGCTGCGCATACTGCACCTCCTCTCCTGCAGGCAGTTGTGCTCACTCAACAAGGTGGTTGCTCCCTCTGTCCAGCAGGCTGCAGGTGGCTGTGTGCCTCCATCTCCTCCATCAGGCTGCCTTTCCTCCACTGCAGTCAGCAAGGCATTTCTTTCCTAAGGCGGCTACTCCAACTTCTTTTTGGCAAGAGGTTGTGTCTTCTTTCATAGGTGGTTGCTCTCTCTCTTCTTCAGGAGGCTGTATCTTTCTACAGGCCACTACTCCCCTCGACGTGCTTTTGCTTCTTGGTGTTCGTCACTAGGAACTGCACACATGGGTATTGGTTTCCTATCAACCATCTACAAGTAAGTGATTTTCAGATTTGAGAAAGGTATTATATGTTTAAATCTGATAAAGGATTCATCCCGCTCGGCCAACACCCGTTCGGTGCCGGGTTGTCCAAGCTGTATTGGCGAACCTCGGTCCAAAGGTGCTGAGATCGGGAGAGCCAGGCGTTAGTACGCGAGCGCGTGTTTGTGCGTGGTCTCGGAACACCAGTGAGGTGCTCTCCGCGGAGTCCAGTGAAAGCACAGGACCGTAGTGATTGGACCACACTAGTGGTCGTTCTGCTTCGAGTTTTCTTCATCGAAATCCGAGCCTACTTGTTTGGTACTGTTTTCATATGTACATGGACATTATCTGGTTCTCAGAACCCATGGAGCATTGTATTCATTAAATACTCCCAATAAATATATCATATATTGAGGGGGGGGTCGGCCCGTTCCGGCCCCAGTGCTGGTGTCCATCTTTCCATTTCTGTTCATTTAAAGTTCAAGTTGTTTTAAGTTGTCCATTTCATATTTGTGGTTTTAAAGTTGTGCTATTAAGCGTGTGGGTGTCCAACGGAGTCTTTCCCACTTGACGGGATCGGTTTCACTCAATGGCGACTTGCATGAGGACGTCTATGTTAAATAGCCTCTAGGTTTTTAGGTTCCTGGATACGAGGGTAAGGTGTACAGATTGCACAAAGCCCTTTATGGTTTAAAACAGGAACCCAAGGCTGGTAGGATAAGATTGTTGCATTCTTTCTTTCCCTTGGCTTCTAGAGATGCTTTGCAGACAACAGTCTCTATTTCTTTGCTCGGGATACTTTGATCTGTTTGATCGTCTTATATGTTGATGATTTGTTAATCACTGGCTCTCATCTTGCCAAGATTGAACAGCTCCGGTGAGATTTAGCTCCCAGTTTTGAGATGACCGATTTAAAACTTCTCCACTACTTTCTTGGTATGGAGGTCTATCAGAATCCTGATGGAGTTTTCCTTTCGAACTTCTCTGTTTGCATTCTTACAGACAACCAGAGTGCCTTGGTGTTGGCTTGAACTTCATTTTTTCATGGCAGGACCAAACACATTGAGGTCCATTGTCACTTTGTTCGTGAGATGGTCGCTGACGGCATCATGTCTATGGAGTATTGCCCCTCTCAGGACAATCTACCTGACCTCTCACTAAACCTCTTCCTCGAGATTCTATTGATCAGCTCTTGACCCGTATGGTAGTCGGTCCACCGTGTTGGAGCGGAGAGGAGGTGCTGGACTGTGTTCATTTCTAGCATTTATCCCATTTATTGTACCATTTATATAGCATATTTATTTGGTGTATTTACTTAGTCATGGGTAAATTTTCCCACATTTTTAGGGACTTTTCCTAGTCGTAGGTATTTTCACTAGTCGTGGGTTTCTTCTACTGGCAGACTTGGCTATTTGTGTTGTATATAAGAACATGCTTTTTGCCATTTAATTTATTCATCATTTTGCTCAAGTGTTGGATCATTGTTGGCTGCTTCAAGTCTTCTGCTTGTTGCCTTCAACCATTCTCTCACTGTGTTATCCTTTATTCCTGTTAGGAGCTAGGGGGGTGACGAAGAGTTGGCCTTGTTGCTTCGGTCACTTGCTTATTGGAGGATTAGCATGGCATGGGAGGTGTGCATGGCTAGATCGCTCCCTTGCAGCATGTGATGGAGTTAGAAGGTAGCTTCGTCCTTTGCATGTTGGGTCTCACCACCTTCGCTCTGAAGGGGGGTTTGTTGGGTATTTCGGAGCTTCATGTTTGTTAACCATCTTATATGTGGATAAGATAAGTGTGCTACATGTTATTAGTGTGTGTGTTGACATGCATCCTGTGTATGTGTCAAAAGATAAGGCTACTCTAAAGCCTACAAAAAGCATTGTACTTGGTGAACTTCAACACATCTAATCAATCTATCATTGAGTCGTGCTGCAAATTCTTTGTGCACTTGAGCATTCTCTCTCTTTCTCTCTACACTCACGTTATGTGTATGTACTATCCACCTTAGGTTAGTTACCTGCTGCTAACCCTAAGTACAACATCCTCGACTTGTTTGATCTGCTTTTGTCTTCATAACTTCACATTGTAGTGTTGTATAAACTATAGACTTCACTGCAGGGATGGGAGGATAAAGCTCATTGGAAGTGATGGTGTCGAAGGAATCTTAGTATCTGACTTGCAATCCAGATGTAAATTCTTGGAGGTTTGCTGTACATGGAAGCCAATTGTTTGCTGTTAGCTCCAAGCTATGGACATGCATTAATTTTTCATTTTCAACTTGGTGCAGTGCTTGACAAAATTCTGAATTTTGTGTGGAACAGTTTGCAAACAATCAGGGTTTTATAATCAACATCACTGCAGAAAACACTTTACAGGTGATTATTGTGTATTTAGAATAAGACATAGCTGTGCTGGGATGCAGCTCTTTAAGAAGGCCTTTTCCATATTTGAAGGGAATAAGAGTAGGGACATGCTAGGTTTTGGGCTACTTGTATTGCCTTGTTTTGCATCAGGATCAGTGTTGGCAGTTGTCAACTTGAATAACTTTGATGGGTTTTAAATAACTGAGCGAGTCCTTTGGTCTTCTGATGTTATGTTTGTGGATTGCTGCCTGTTTGTAGATATGGGATCTGGAGATAGGAGTACTTGCCCAAACTCACAGATGGCACACAAACATAACTGCTTTTTGTGTGATTCAGGGCAGCCCTTTCATGTGAGATAAGAGATTAGGATTTGCAATCTTATTCTCCTTATCACAGACAGCAGCAATCAACTTCATCCTCTGTCTCACATAAAGATTGTGATTCTTTGGTGGTAACTGTTTTGACCTATTCATAATTGAACAGGTATATTGGAGAAGATTCAGGTGATGTAGCAGTTCTACAATATGATAAAGAAGAAAACAAACTTCGCCAAATGCCTTACAGCATTCCTTTGCAGGCTACTCTTGGTAAACTGCTCTCCTAACACCACCCCCAACACACCCCTCTCCCCCCATTCTCCCCCCCCCCTCCTCCCGCGGGCCCCCTCCACCAATGTCGGGGCACAAGAACGAGTGTGAAATTGGATGACTTCTTTTTGAGTGATCTGTCATTATTTTAGTATTGCAATTTTTATTTTTTGGATTTCTTTTTTTGGAAAGGAAATACAGCCTGAGTAGAGAACAAGAAGTCACTATTTTTGTGGGACAAAAGATCATGATGGTTTTTAGTTCCAGATATACACTGCAACTCTGATGTAGGTCTAAGCTTAGTTCCAAGACTCGGCAGAATGCCTGCCCAGAGTCTTCCTGCATTGTTGCACTTCCCCTGTAAAGATCTTTATGAATAAGGGTCGCAATCTCTTCTTTCGTGTGTAGGGACCAAAGGGGGTTTCGGAGAAAGAAGAAAGAAAGAAAGTTGTATTAACGTCTCCTAAAGACCCAATGGGTCTATGAGACCAAAGTGATACAATGCTATCCGTGGTATGTCTCATCATGGAAAAGAAATTGTAGCTCCTCTCTGGGCTGTTCCAGGGGCTTTTCTTGCTTCGTTGCTGGTTTGAGGTGCATTATCTGGGAACTTGATTACGTGGTTGAAGTTCAGAGGTTGAGAAGGCTGTGTAGAATCACCAAAATTGGCGATTAAAGATTTGGAGCAGGAGGGCATGCTCACAGCTCGTATTGATGTTGACAAGGGTCGTATGATTGTTAATCATCAAGAACAATCATGCCACTGAGGAGCCAAAAGGCGTGAAGAATTCTGGCTTTTGTTGTGGTCATGGTAAAGTGGGGGCCCACTAAGAGTAGCTCCGAGGTACAATCTCCACCAGGGGCTCCCCTATACGTGAAGTACCATCGGGATGTGTAGGGGTGGGAGGTGTTGAAAACCATGACCTTGGTTTTACCAAGGTTAACAGTGAGATCTTACAAAACCTGTAGAGCATCGAGGTGTCTCTGAAGCCCCTCACCTGAATCTGATATGAGCACAATGTCATCTGTGTAGACTAGGAGGGGAATGATTATGCCTCCAAGTGGAGCACATGGCCTGCCTAATCCATCAATGATGGGACAATCTCCACTGGGGCTCCCCTATACATATATGATGGGACAGTCTCCACCGGGGCTCCCCTGTAGTATATACGTGAAGCTCAATCGGAATGTGTAGGGGCGGGAGGTGTTGAAAATCATGGTCTTGGTTTTACCAAGGTTAACAGTGAGATCTCGCTGCGTATAGAAAACCTGTAGAGCATCCAGGTGTCTCTGAAGCCCCTCACCTGAATCTGATATGAGTACAATGTCATCTGCGTAGACTAGGAGGGGAATGATTACGTCTGCAAGTGGAGCACCTGGCCTGCCTAATCCATCAATGAAGCTCAAGATCTCATCAATGTGAAGGCCAAAGAGAGTGGGTGATAAAAGGCAGCCCTGTTTCACCCCAATAGTACTAGAGATCTCCTTGATAGCGTGCTCTGCCCTCCTCGATGATGGCTTGAAGGGTGAAGATGTGGTCAGTGGAAGAGTAGCTCCCTCCGAATCCTGCCTGTCTTGGGCCCTACATTCCTGTCTCTCTGCAAAGGAACTGCGCTCTGTCTCTAGCACAGATCCATATAGCTTGGTCAATCTGTTTCCAATCAAGATCGTCCTGTAGTTATTGGGGTCAAGTGGATCTCTGTCTTTGAGGATGGGGGTGATGGTGTTAGTGGACCAGGAAGGTGGGAATCCCTCACACATGGCTCTATTGAACATGTAGGCTAGTAAGGGCGCAAGTGTGTCATCAGCATGAGAGAGAGAGAGAGAGAGAGAGCTTAGAGGAATTGGAGTGCCATAGATAGACCCATGCACTAACAGCTTTTAATCTCGAAGTGTGTACCGTGATAGCCCCTTATTCCGAACTGAAGGCAACCTGCTATGGCTACCCTCATAGTAAAGCATGGAGATGTCCAATATGGAGTCTCGACCCTTCATAATGAAGAATGCCTTGTGTGAATATGGAGTCTGGACCCTACTACAGAACCACACATGATGCAGCTGGTCTCTGCTCCAAAATGTTCCATCCTTTGTCATGTTAGTGTTAGTGCGAACCACAGCCCCACATGCACTGTGAGCCATGGAAAAAATGTCCATCTCTCTATGGTATACCACTGCATAACTGAAATAGGCAGGAAAGAATCAGGGTTTTAGACCTTACTATGAGTGCCTTACAAGTCCAACCAGCTTAGGCTTGCTAATCTCAAGTGCACGCTAGTTTTGGTTTTTTGGACATTGGTGAGCTCACCTTCCAGCCATAGTTCCCATGGCGAGCTCTGAGCAGGAGGCTAGACCAGCACTAGGCAAAGCTCCTCACCCAAACCCTGGTGTCCCATATCACTAGAGCCTGTTAGGCTTGGGATAAAGCCAAAGACATTTTGAACCTATGTCTCACTTTTATAGTGTACACTAGAGTATTTTAACTTAAGCCCCTGTACCCTAATTTATAAATAAAAATACTCTTAAAACATGTTTAGTGCCAAGTGCTCTTCAGAGCCACCAATAGGCATTAGTTTAAACTTTTTCCTCTCCCCCCACCCCTCAGCTAGGCTTAGGCCCACGATCCTCCTGTTGTTATCATTTTTCACTGCCCTTGGGCACTTTTTTATCAGCCTGTAGGCGATGCCGGCGAGGAAGCACCTTGTGGGATTTTGAAACAAGGACCTCTTGGTCCTAGACAAACACTTTTACCACCTGAGTTATGACCTCATTGGCAGGTATTAATTTAATCTCATCATCACATTCCGGCTATTTCCCTCTCCGAGCTAGAAGTCCCATTAAACATGTAAGTTTACAATAAGGAAATCAAGGAATTGTCTTTGGAAAAGATTTTAATGTCTTCCACGGTTCTTCTCCTGAGAATGGTTCCTTTATTTGAAAAGTGGCTTGGGAACATGCCCCTTCTATAGAGCTCTTTCATGATAATCCAGCACCACTTCTTGGTGAGGAAAAAACAGAGTTAGATCTATTACTGAACAAGCTCCTCATTAGAGACAAGATTATTTTTCAGTCCGAATATCTCTTTTGATTTTATGACATGAAAGTTCTAGTTTGTAGCAGCCTCAGTAAGTACTTGTTTTTTTTCTTTCAGAAAGAGACTTCTATTAAGTATGAGAGAAACATACAACAATCACAGCTATAAGCCGGAAGAGAATAGAATCACCCCAATATGTAAGGTGATTTCAACCACTGAGGAGCATCATGATGCCATGTAAGACCTGTGGTACTAGAGGAGAAGAAGATGCCATGGTCCCATTCCTGCATAATATCACATGTTTCGCCTGTGCAGAACGAGAGGGCCCTTGAATGCAAGCCCAAGTAGCCATAAGAGTGTGGATGATATCACCCCATATAGTACTAATGCAATGAGACCCAAAAATCTGGACACCCTCAATAGCCTCCGTGCATCTAGCTCTCCAGATCTGCCATGCTATAATATTGGCAATAATCTCCCAACTGGTGTCAATCCTCTGTCTAGGGGGTGTATAATCAGAGTGAGGAACATCTTGCAATAAACCATGCTGGGCAATACCTCTACGAATGAAAAAAACAGAATCTGTACCATTGCCCTCATAAGAAAGTTGCGGAATGGACTGGGAGAGCCAAGCAACTGCCCCCCAAGTCACATGCATGGCTCGGCCACTCAATTTGCCCATAAGTTAGGCTAGAGGACCCCAAATCTCTCTGCAATGCTGTATCCCGAGGAAATCTGTATCCTCCTGGCTTGGCAGAGCAATGACCTGTAGAGGTATGCCTATCCTCAAAAAAACTCCCAGCCAAGGATGATAGTCTCCGTGAAAGGTCCCAGAAAGCCACTCATGCGGAATAGCTGCATCAATCTGATCAATACGAATGCGAGAGCCCCTAAGATGCTGAGTGGATGTAACTCTCCAATCCTCCGGAAGACTCTTAAAGGTCTTCCAAGCAAGAACTATGTATGCGTATCTCTCCCATCCTGACCATTGCATATAACGAGATGCACCAAGTGGCTGACCAGCCTCATCCCTAATGAACTCGTTCCACATAATAGGTTGTCGGTTAACCTCGTCCAAAGACCTAGGAAGCCTTTGTCACAAAAAATATCTCATGCTTCTCCATGCTCTGACAATGGTTGCAATAAGAGGGGAAGATGGTGCCCTAATATCAGCCTCTGTGAACAAAAAACGTGTGTTGGGCATTGAGTCTCTCCTGACCCTAGGTGTACATCTGGAAATCTGAGACAAGAAAAAATCCTTCCAAGGCTCAGTGCTTGGTAGGAAACCTCTGACCACAAGTTTGCAAAGCAATGCCTTGCACTGAACATTCGGATTGATAATATTCAAGCCCCCCTCTCTTTTGGGCTGAATAATTGTGAGCCAAGCTACCCTGGCACGAGTGTCTGAGGTGCCATCCAAGCCCGACCAGAGAAAATTGCGGATCAATCTCTGCAATTGGCCAATGCACGCACGAGAGAAGCACCAACAAGAGGCAATAAACCAAGCTGAGGCAAGCAAAACCTGATTAGCCACCAAAGCTTTGGAGGCTAAATCTAATTTCAGCCTTCTGCTTTGTATCAAGATGTACATGGTAGATTTATGGTTGAGGAGATCACTTACTTTTTTGGTTGGTTGGTGTGTATGCTCCCCATACAGTAGGGGCTCGTTGTTCTCTTTGGCAGGATCTGCAACAATGCTTGAGGTTAGGAAAACCAGGTTTTCTCATGGGGGATTTTAATTTATGCTCTTCTGCTGATCAAGCTAATTCGCCTCGCTCTATAATGGATAATCTAGAAAGGCGGGTTTGGGACTCTTTTATGTCTCTAGTCCTTAAGCAGGACATTTGGTCCTGGATGCATCCTTATGATTCTGGCTTTACTTTTGATACTCGCCGTATCCCGGTACTTGGAGTAGGCTTGATAGAATGTATGTTATGCACAATGGTTTATTTGTGCTTGAGATATTGAAAGTGGCTGTGGAGAGGCATCATGTTCTTTTGGATCATTTCCCAGTGGTCTTGGACATAATGCATCAGCCTGTGGAATTTAGAAAACTTTGCTTGAGAGGTTGCCTTTGCGTTTTCAATCATAGCTTTCTTGATCATGAGGTCTTTCATGGATACATGCTGCAATTGATTGATAATTTTCAGCTATATTTTATATAGCAGGGAATATCATCCTGGGATTGCTTTTTGTCTAATGTTCAACGTCTTGCACGTCAGAATGGTATTTATTAGGTGTCGAAAAGGAGGCAAGAGCTGACACTGCCCCAATCTTTACTGGGGGGCCTTGCAATCTCAGGCGGCTATATCACCAGGGAATAATAGAGTGGATAATCTTGTTACTTGGCTCTCTCGTAGAGTTGCTAAATGTCAGGAGGCAAGTTTTACGAGGGCTAAGTTATCTCTTCGGTTGGAGGCCCTTAAGGATAATAATTGTCAGACACATGAATTTGATGCTCAGTTGCATCCTTCTTATGCTAGAGGGAATATTGTGAGGCTTGAAAATTCATTGGGAGAGAATATTGTGAGGCTTGAAAATTCATTGATTTCAAAGCCTCATAGCATCATTGATTTGTGTGTTTAGTTTTACTAGGAGATTTTGGGCACTCGTGAGGTGCTATCTAATGATATTCATCAAGCACGCGCTAGTATTCTAGCATTTTGGTGCAACGTCAAGTGTCTTTGGTCTCAGCCAATATTTTAGATGGTGATATAATGATATTACAGAGTAGGAGGTTGGCTTGGTGCTTGCTCATTTGCCCAACGACAAGAGCCTAGGTTGGGATGACATTACTAATGAATTGTTTTCCAAGTATGCGGATCAGTTGAAGGGTCCATTGACATCCATTTGTCAGGAGATCTGGCAATCTGGAGCTATGTCTGATTCTTGGAATGTGTGGGTGATTCGGTTGTTTCCAAAGGTGCCTTCTCCCTTTTCTTTAAAACATTGGAGGTCTATCTCTTTGATGGGTTGTATGTATAAGGTTTTCTCTAAAGTCTTGGCAAACAGATTGCACAAGTTTCCGCTGGACTTGTTCCAACCTGCTTAGTATGGGTTTATAAAGGGGCACAATATCTTGCATAATATCTAAATGTTTAAATAGGCGGAAGGAAAACAAAGCAAGAGGTGGTGATGGTTCAGCTGGATTTGGTGAAAGCCTTTGATCATGTCAGCTAGTCTTTCCTTGCTAAATTGATGCGTTCTATGGGTTTTGGGCCACGTATGTCGCTACACTCTCAGTCATGGATCTCAGTCTCAGATTATGATGAATGGTGGAGTTACGTCCCCGGTGTGCCTTGCTCGCTCTCTGTGGCAAGGATGTCCATCGAGCCCTTTGCTATTTGCTTTGGTTACCCATCGGATGCTTACTTTGCTTACTCAGTTGGCTCAGGAGGGGGAGGTGGTTGGGCTGACTTTGCCTTTGGGTCAGCTATTGGTGGGTCAAGCACTGGCTGATGATTCATTTATGTTTCTTAAAGCCAACAAAGCCAAAGTTGAGAGGGCAATGGTAGCTTGGTCTTTGTTTGCGAAAGCTTCTGAGTTGTATATAAATACCCATAAGTCAGCCCCCCTTAGTTGCACGGAGAGATTTACAGAAGCTTGGTTGGCAGGTAATGTTGTGCCGCATGGGACCATTGTACGTCACTTGGGCCATCCTATCGGGTTGGATGTCACCAACAAACAACTCGTAGAATGGATCTCAGGCCGTATTGAGGATAAGTTTGTGTACTGGAAGCCTCAGGCATGGCCGTTTGACACTTGGTTGAAAGTGGCACAGGTCATTATGCTAGCTATGCTTTCTTATTTCTTGCTCTTACTTCCTTGGTGTCGAAAAGGCTTTGACAGCTCTCACCCAGCCGCTTCGATTCGTGTTGTGGAAAAAGAAAGGCAATAATCTAGAGCTGACTTGGGTTTCACGGAAGTATATTACCACCCCGAAGAGATTGGGAGGGGTAGCTCTGTTGGATGTTTGGGTACACCTTCTTGCCGGTAGGTGGACTTTACTTCAAGCTGTGTGTTGATTCCCAGCCATGGATAGACATGACTGTTGCATTTTTGGAGGATGTGGGTATTGTGCATGGGAAGATCCGAATTGTTGCATCTTGGTGGGATGTTCTAAATGTGCTTCACAATCTGTGCGTGTATCTGCTTCTCCTCTGTTTGATCATTTGGTTGAATCATGGCAAGAGGTGTTATGGTTTACCTCTTGGAGACCTCTAGATTCTCGTCGAGATGAGAACTCCATGCTTGCAAAGGTGTTGGCCACCTCTCGTGTGATTACTTGGCCAGAGAAGAATAATTGTAGACGGCAATTCAATTGTATGGCGAGACTGGGTGTTGTGAGGATGTCTGATGCTTTGTTTCTTGGGCGGGTGCGAATGTTATCATTCCGTCGTGCTCGCCATAGATTTCGTGTGCCCTGAGGTTACAAGTGTTTTTGGTTGTAGTTGCAGCAACAAGTGTAGTCTTTGGGGCGCCTTCCTAGGATGGATTCTTCTCATGTGTTGGGTCGCAAGACCAGGTTGTTGAAGGCTTGCCGCTAATGTTGTATATCATCTTTTGGTCCAAGAGAAGAGATGGGTTGTAGCAAAAGATAATAAAGTATGGAATGTTAAGAAAACGGCCTTTTGGTGGAAGCCATCCTATTCTGTGGTTGGCATTCCAAGCTTCCTTTTCAAGGCAAAGTGTTTATTTGGCGAGTCATGGTTGGTGGCCTGCCTTTGGCCATTGCTCTTTGGTGTCGGATACTTTTGAATGGCAACTGTTTCTTCTACCAGACTTGTCAAGAATCTAGTCGCCACAGGTTTATTTCTTGCCCGGTGGCTTGCCAGATATGGGAGTTCATCCCTTCAGTGTGGCAAATGGTGACTGGACACACTTTGTCACCCAGGCAGTGGGTATTTGGACATGATCAGCCCGGGGGGAACAATCAGCAACATGAGGTCTTCTTTGTTTTCTTTCAATGGTTGGGTCTTCGGCGTAATTGGCTCATGCGAAATGCTTTCATCTTTGATTCACAATGAGGGGTGAAAGGTCATGTCCAACGCGTTCATGGTCTATTGCTTTGGCAAGTTTCTTCTTTGATCGATGCACATGTTATCACCAGGGCGCAAGCTGACCCCTGGTTAGATGCTCTTTGTACGGTGGGCATGCCTTATTGGCCTTTTAGTGTGTGTGGTCTTAACGGCCTTTATGTAGATGTTTGTATAGCTGGTCATGCGACTTTTGCTTTGTATTACATTTTCGTAATCTAATCAACTAGACATTATGAAAAAAAAACAAACAGAGTGTTGCACTACTTAATGATGTGATTGATTGATAGAAGTGATGTTCACTCACCAAGTACAATGCTTTTGCAAGCCTTATCTTTGGACCCATACAAATAAAACACACTAATAAGTGTATGCCACTAATAATGTGTGTGTGAGAGAGAGAAAGAAAGAAAGATGTATTAAGCGTCTACTAAAGACCCCATGGGTCTGTGAGACCAAAGTGATACAATAATGTTCATGGCATATATATCTCATCATGGGAGCGAAAATAAAACATAAAGAAAACATAGCTATCTCATTGGGGTGATACAAAACTGTCCAGGGAAACTCATCATGGAGTACCATGAACATGGAACATGAGAGGAGCATTAGCCCCCAATAGATGGTATACCACTCTTCAAAATATCAAGCATGGGGTTAATGAGTATGGTCGAGAGGTCTCCCTCAGCTATGTCACGTGGAAAGGTAGCTTCAAGGTGATAGAGCATGTCCTGGCTGGAGCTGATAGGGGATCGTGGCCGATGTACGGGGGGCTGAGGGCGTTGGGCATGCTGGAATGCGGACGCCTGGTCCTAGGTAACTCCTCTCAGGTGAGGTGGGTCCGGAGCAGCTCGAGGTGGGTCCATAAGATCCACTGTATGGGTGTCCACCTCCTGGGTCCGGAAGAAATTGGTGATGGGTGGTTGGCGAGGGAGGGGTTGAGGTGGTTGGGGCTGAAGCTCTCTCAAGAAAGTGTCCCTGCGTGTCTGCGGAGCTCAACTAGGAAGAGGCCTAGGCAATGCTGGTCTGTGAAGTCAATGATCTTGGAGAGTGAACCAAATTCTTCATGAAACAGATAGTGAAACCTGCCACAGGTCTCATAGTATACTAGGCAGAGGCATATGCAATGCTCCTCTGTCTCAAACTCTGTGGCATAATCGATAGATCCTCTCCTCTCTCGGTCTCCGTATGAGCTTCCCAGCTCTGAAGATGCGCTCAGCTCTACCTTTCTCCACTTAGAGGCGGTGGGATGAAACCCGTATCTGGGCAATCGCAATCCACATGGCATGGGACATGTGAACACCTAGGTAGCCTGGCTGCTGGATGAATCCATCCTCAGTGAGCATGAGGAAGTGATCTCTGTAGAAGTGCATCTTGGTTGGGAGCGCTGAAGGTTATCCATGTGCAGTGGGTGTAGAGGCTAGGAGGATCTAACCGGATAATCCGCTTGGAGAGAGCGGGAGAAAAAGGGAGTCCAGACTATATTGGAGGGGTGGTAGGCGGTCCATGCGGAGCCGATATACTAAGAACCAAGTGGAAACTAAGGCATACCATACTCCAGAATGGCCCTCGAGTGCTAGCTGTCTCCTCAAGGACTCCAGGGCAAGCCACGGGTACTTATGGGGATCCATGTGACTGATGCGATGGAGGTATGTGACTGTTTGGAGAAGAGCATCCACTACCATCGGGGCTGCAGCAAACTTTGTCATCGGGGCTGTAGCAAACTTTGCCTGGATAATCTGGTGTGGGACTGATGGTTTGTTGCAGATCATACGGGAGAACATCATGACTTGGGGCCTCTCAACTCGCTGCCAATCCTGATTGGATAAATCTGGCCCCAGAAGGCTGCATCATACATCAAGGCTAGTGTGATGAAGGTGTCAAAAAGCCAACCCTTCATCCTGGGCTCTTGGAAATGTACTTGGAAGCACTGCCGCTCAAGTAAGCTCAAGGCTCCATATTCATGTGTCACTTTGGCATGTGTTGCGGGAAGCATGGTGAAGCGTGGGCCACTAAAAGTAACACCAAGGTAGACATAGGATGAGACAATCTCCACAGGATCCCCTCTGTATGTGAAGCTCAATTTGGATGTGAAGGGGTGGGAAGTATTGAAGACTATTACCTTGGTTTTACCAAGGTTAACATAGAGGTCCCGTTGAGTGCAGAAGTCCCGTAAGGAATCCAACTGGCTCTGAAGTCCCTCGGCTGAAGCTGAGAGGACTATGTCATCTGCATAAACTAGTATGGGGATCAATATGCCTACCAGTGAGGGACCAGCCCTGCCTAATGCGTCAATGAAGCTCAAGATCTCATCAATGTAGAGGCCAAAAAGAGTGGGTGATAGAGGGCAGCCCTGCTTCACCCCAATAGTGCTCGAAATCTCTCGCGATGTACCTCTACCTCCTGGTGCTCTCACTCGTCCGGTGATAGACTCATAGAGGGCGATGATGCTCCAAACCATGTCAAAGGGGACTTCTATCTCTTGTAGACCATGTAGGAGGTAGGCTCGGGGTACGGTATCAAAAGCTTTGTGGAAATCCACAAAGTAGCAGCAAATCCTTTGATGTCGTGCTCTACCCTCCTCCATGATGGCACGGAGGGTGAAGATGTGGTCAAGGGTAGAGTAGCTCCTCCGAAAGCCTTCCTGTCTTGAGGCTCTGCATCCCTGTCTCTTTGCAAATGACTGAGCTCCGCCTCTAGCTGTGATCCATATAGTTTGGCCAATGTGTGGCCAATCATGATCGTCCTGTAATTATTAGGATCAACTGGATCTCTGGCTTTGAGGATGAGGGTGATGGCGTTAGTGGACCAAGAGGGTGGAAATCCTTCACAAAGGGCTCTATTGAACATGTAGGCTAGTAGGGGCGCCAGGGTATAATCGGCATGTGAGATGTACTCGGTAGTGAGTCCCTCATGATCATGGGCTTGCCCATTACATAGTCTACGAATGGCCTTCAGGACCATGCCCTTTCTGAAGAAGGTGGAGGTGGTGGGGCAGGGATCTGGTGGTGAGAGAGAGACAAAGAGAGAGAGAGTATTGCAAGACTCAATGATGTGATTGATTGATAGAAGTGATGTTCACTCACGAAGTACAATGCTTTTGCAAGCCTTATCTTTGGACCCATACAAATAACACACACTAATAAGTGTGTGCCACATGGCACACTTATCTTATCCATTAGAAGAGTGTGTTCACACACTACTAAGTGTATGCCACATGGCTTACTTATCTTATCCATTAGAAGAGTGTGTTCACACACTGCTAGCGCAATAACCCTTTTAGGTTTTGTTCACACTTGTTTCTTTTTTTTGGTGAAAACCACATAGCTGCCCCAAATGGAGCAACTTCTAAGGAAAAGTAGAAACAATGATAAAACACTTCCAACTAGGCGGTGGAAAGGTCTCCAAGAAAGTGGACATCTTGGAGAGACTAGAGCAAGGAAAATTTGAAAAAGGCGAAGACATCCATCGAAGTGTGCCCAAACAACTGAGTGGGGTGGGCATGGTATAAACTCCATAAAGCCCAATAGCGGCACCACGAAAAAAAGAGAGCATAATCGGGGGTAGCAACATGTCTGACACAGAAGATGAATATTTTTATGATGAAGAGGAAGAGCAAGAGGCCTCTCTTGAGAGATCTACCAAAAAGCCAAAACTGACTGCCAAAGGAAAGGCTGGGAAACCGGGCACGGAGAAGAGTTGTTAAACGAGCCAGCAACCGTCTCGCGCGGATGCGAACAAGTAGGGTAAACCGAGGAAACAATACGCCGAGCAGCCAAAAGGACACCCACTGGAAGGGCCCCCACCAGACATTGCCATAGAAAGACCCGCTGCTTGAGGGGAAACTTAATTTTCCATATACGATGAAGACATGTTTTCCACCACCCAAGCGGCCTATCCAAATACCAGAAACGAATGCCATGCTCCTAAATCCATGGTTGCGGAAGAAGAAGACGGTAGGCATTTTTGGCAGATAGATCGGCAAAAGAGAGAGTGGAATAACCTGGTAGCCCCTGATCAAACTTCCAATCAAGCACTGGAAGAGGAGAAAACAGGCAAGGCACAAGCTGGAAAGGCTGTAGCAATTCAGCGATAGCATGCCATATAGACCGGTGGTGCATCCCCAGATGAAATTGTGTCCGGGCGTGTGGAAAAGAGAGTCTGCAACCACTGTCATCCACTACATCATCCACCATAGAAACGCCCAAGCGATGCAGAAAATAAGCCTTACGAGGCTGAAAAAGTGCCAAAGGTGAAAGACCGACTCTAGTGTAGACTCTGCTGACGAAGCGAGTTGCCTGGATCCGGGGGGCGGCTAGATCAAGTTTAATGTGCTAAAAGCTGTTGCCAATCGGAAATCAAATGGGTAGAAAAAGGACAGCTAGGAATGCGACCTTGAAAATGCCCGAAAATAACATCCGGGATAGTTGGTGTCCAATGCCCAAATGTTGTTGTCTTGAGAGAGACAAATAACTGAGAAAGCATGAGTGTCCAGGGCTGCCGTTGTTCCAAGAAAGCATGCAAGAGCATGGCCTTGCGAGCAAGCACATGACCATGTATGCTGAGGATGTTCAAGCCGCCATGCATCTATGGCGTGCAAACATAATTGCATTTGAGAAGACGCACCACCGCAGGGTCAGTTTTGGTACGCCAAAGACATTCTATTGCTATGGACATAAACTACAGATGTCCGAAGAGGACCAAGGAATGAGCGGCATATGAAATTGCAGATAAGCCATAACGATGAATTGGACAATCCGAAGGCGAACATGAAGTGGCCAAGTGGAAAGTTTCCAGTAGTCCAGCTTATGGTAAAGCTTTTGAAGCACCCATTGTCTCTCCTGTGCCAAGGAAATGTGGCAACCAATGGGGTACCCCAAATGTTGCACCACATGATCAAGAGGGAGCAAGAGGCCCGGCCACAAGAAACGATGCTAGTCACGCTCATGCAAAGGCAGGAGTTTCGATTTTGCAAAGTTAACTTTTAACCCTGCCGCCAAACCATACAAATCAAGGGCTTGCATAAGCTGCTGAAGATCTCACTGAGAATTGCACAAGAAGAAAAAGGAGTCATCAGCATAAGCCTGACTAAGAAAAGGCATCCCCCCAGGAATAGCAATGCCATGCAAGCGTTGCTCCAAAACCAAAGCATCCATATATAGCAGTAATGGATGAGTGGTGATAGCATATAGCAAGGCACTGAGAGGGCAGCGTTGCTGGATGGAGCGGCCCAATGTCTAGGACGAAGAGAGAGCATTAGCCAACAGGCAGAGCCATCCGTATACAGCCAATGCACCACATGTTGCATGCGACGACCGAAGCCCAACTGGGCGAGAACAACTGCAATGAAATCCCATCAAATGGTATCAAAAGCTTTCTCAATGTCTATTTGCATGATAAGAACATCCTGACTAGTGTATTTGGCATACTCTATCCAATGTTAGTATTAGCAATATTATCAAGAATCTGCCTGCGAGGCACAAAACCATACTGGGCAGGGTGCAAACTAGCATATAAAATGTGGGAGAGCCGGAGAACCGGCATCTTAGAAACCAAGTTATAAACCACTGGCATCAGAGTAATCGGATGCCAATCCGATAGATAACTTACTATGCATTCTTATGTCTCTGTGAAAACAGCATATCATCTACAACCACCTTCCCTATTTTGTCAAAAAGTATGGATGCCCAGCAATTTGGTCTACCCAAGGCATGGAGAAGTCTCACTACATGGCACGTAATGCATTTTTCAAACACACACAACACTATGGAGGGAGTTAAAAGGCAAATAGTCTGAAGGAAGTCTTCCAATGGTTTTACCGAGGCATTCTACAGAGGCTTTTTTAGGGAGCAAACGCAACAAACCCTTTTTCAATGAGAGGCATCACACCAAAAAGCCAGGCATCATTAATCATGCGTAGTAAAACAGGGCTCAAATCATCCAACTCAGCAAAGAACTCAATTGTAAGCCCATCCCATCTTGGGGATTTGAAGCGACCCAATCGGGCTAAGGCAGCTGTCAACTCCTCATCAGCTCTAACAAATTTGCCTCATCTGCGGAGAGAACAGGATGCACTCGGCGTAAGAACACATCACGTGCTGCAATTTAATCTGAGTTGGAGGGTCCAAGAGCAGCAAAACAAATAAAAAAATAAAAACTATTGGACAACACCATCAAGCTGCTCCTTATTGTTGTCAGTCCAAGTCCCATCATGCCGTTGCACTATATGAAGGGAATGCATACGTCAGGAAGCGTGGAGGCTTAAAAAAAAAACCTTAGAGGAGCAGCCCTTATCTTGCAATGCTTTATGATGAGAACGGACTTGCCATTTGCGGAGTTTACGTTTATCATTGTTAGCCAAGCAATGATGTGCAGATTGAAGGCGGGATTGCTCTGCAGCAGAAAGGGCACGTTGCTGACTAAGATCTGTAAGCTGCTGTAGTTGAGACATAGCATTGGCTACCCGAAGCCTCCCATGTAGCATTTGCCATAGTCTCGGATAATATCTTGCATGCCCATAGAAAAAATATCCCATGCCCAGTCGGCATTTCCAGAAACATGCAAAACAAGGTGATCAATGAGTCCATGTACCGTGAACTGAAAGCACTGATGCTTGAGATAACTATTATTATCCAACAAGAGCCTCTTGGAAGGCAGTGGCAGTTCTTGCAGTGGGAGACGAAAATGCAACGTCATACAGAGTGGGAAATGATCCGACAAGCGCATCGAGAAATCCAAGCTCGTTGCTGAGGTAAAAGCATCAAACTGCACTACATTCAACATGTACCATCGGTCCAATCGAGCCCAATAGCTAGTGAGAGCATTGTGATAGAAAGTATAGCTAGTGCGACCTGGCATAAGATGCAACAATAAATCACAAGCGTGCAAGGAATCAAGCATACGACCCCAAGCTTGACGTTCCCTTAAGAGCATATGAGACCGATGTGTACTATTGTCCCCCAGATCAGGTGCATTATTAAAATCCCCACAAAGAAAAGCATGTCCCGTCCAAGGGTAGGCTGTCAAACGGTGCCACATTTCAGCTCGCGTAATAGAAGTTTGCAAGGCATAAACCGAGGCAAACTCATAAATCTCCCCATTAAGCATACATTGAATGACAAGGAAACGGCCCTGTGGATCATTGTATGTAACATGTGGCTGCAACTCATGATGTACAAGCATAGCTAAACCTGAGAAAGCTGAAGAACCAGCATAGAGAATCCGAAACCCAGCAAAATATCCTGCATAGTCCGCCAAGAAGTGTTGATTGTGCTCGTGCAAACACACTATATGTGGCTTACTGCTATTAATGTAGCCCCACACTAGCCTCCATTTATTTACATGGCAAGGGCCTTGAACATTGTGCGTAATGCATTTGAGCGGTATATACATATGTTCAAACTGCAAGAAAGTCCAACCACTCAACTCTCAACCTGCATGGCTGCGCTAGGCTGGGCCATGATTGACTGCTCATCAACATTAGCAAGCTCCGGAAGGTCAGAAGTAGGGGCATCAACATTAGGGGCATCAATAGAAACATGAGTACCCGATAATGAGGTCCTCGAACCACTGTTGACCAAAGACGCCCCACCCCAAATCCATCATCAAGCATAAACTTCGAGGAAGTAGGAGGAGTTTCGGTCGAATTCCTGTTGACCAATGGCCTGGCTTTAAGTGGTTTCTTTGGCAGTTGCCAATCCGACGAAGCAGTAGCCTTAACTGCACCGTTCCCCTTGTGTCAAGTCTTGATTGGCGAGGTAGACACTTTAGCTTTCCCTTTCTCAGTTGCTGTGGGTGGCGAGGGACCCGAGGGACGAGACTTAGGTGCAGGAGAGGGCCCAGAAAGGGGAGGGTCTACCGGCTGGATGGCAGCGGGTAGAGGCTTTAACAAAACTTGGGGACAATCAGATTGCATGTGACCAAACTTTCCACACTCAAAGCAGGAGCCTGCAAATTTTCCCCATTTGACTTTCCACACTCAAAGCCAGAGCCTGCAAAAGACCTCATGAGAGGGCATACCAGGCATATCAATATGAAACGCCACATGTGGAGGAGTGGGTTTATCTGTGTCCCACAGCACGCAAACACGATTGACATTGCCATTAGAACGAGGTGGACATACAACTTTCCCCAGTGCTTCGGCTAAGAACGGTAATGCAGGTCTACAATACAAAGGCAAGTCCAACACCTCCACCAAAACAGGGCATTTGTGCCTGATGAGATTTTGACAATCCTTGGTTGGCATCCAAGGAAAAACATGCACCGACTAGCGGCCATAAAACAATGGAGATTTCTCCAAAAGCATTTGCTTATACTGTGGCTCAATAAAAATAACCTCATAAAAACCATGGGCAGCTTTGTAACAGCCTGCAACAAAGCATCCTTTAAGCAAAGACTTAATAATCCACTATGCAACATCCCCCGCATTAGGCATGCGGCCTGGAAAGAATAGCACAACCGTTTTCTGTGCCAAACTCATTACTGGAGCATACAAGACCTGTCCCGGGATAGACACATGAAAAGCTGGTTCTGGCTCATCCCAAGCTTCTTGAATTTAAGAAAATCCTTCTTGCAAGGTGTCAGCAAAAGGCGGTAATTTCGGATTCACATAGCGAGCAGGCGCATCATCAACCAAAACCTGGTGACGCTTAAGGTCGCCTCTTTGAAAAGTCTTCATAGGCTCCATGAAGAAAGCCCTGACTAGCAAACACAGACACAGACACACAGAGAGCTATACACAGGCTGGCTACATTGACTCTCTCTCTCTCTCTCACACACACACTTGTACACACTCAAAATGGGATGTACAGAGAAGAGAAAGGAAAGGCAAAAATCAAAGGGTTTGCAAGAAGTAGACGTGCAGGACAGAAGTCGCAGGTTTGAAGAAGACAACGTGTAGGTTGCAAGAAGTGAGTCGCAAGTCGTGCAGGTCTTAGGTGCAGGCGAACAGAGTCAAGCAGGTCGCAGGCGAGCTGATGAGCAGGTCACAGGCGAGTAGTCAAGCAGATCGCATGTGAGCAGCAAGCAGTGTCGAGCAGGTCGCAGGCAAGCAGAGACGAGTAGGCAGGTCGCAGGCCTCTCATACTTTTTTTTTTGTGAAAAACACTGTTTCATTATTAAAGCAATGTACATTCATAGCTGCCCCAACATGGGGCAGCTACTACCGAAAACTAGAAACGATGATAAAACACTTCCAACTGGGCCGTGGAAAGATCTCCAAGAAAGTAGGCATCTTGGAGAGACTGGAGCAAGGAAAATCTGAAAAAGTCGAAGGCATCCACCGAAGTGTGCCCAAACAACTTAGTGTTGCGGGCATGGTATAAACTCCATAAGGCCCAATAACGGCACCACATAAAAAAGAGAGCATAATCGGGGGTAGAGGGATATCTACCAAAAAGCCAAAAGTGCCTGCCAAAGGAAAGGTTGGGAAACCGGGCATGGAGAAGAGTTGTCAAACGAGCCTGGAAATCTCGAGCGGTAGGACAAGCCCAGAGAAGATGCAGAACCGTCTCGTGCGGATGCGAACAAGTAGGGCAAACCGAGGAGACAATACGCCGGGCAGCCAGAAGGACACCCACTAGAAGGGCCCCCACCAGACATCACCATAGAAAGACCTGTTGCTTGAGGGGAAGCTTACTTTCCCATATACGATGAAGACATATTTTCCACCACCCAAGCGGCCTATCCAAATGCCGAAAACGATTGCCATGCTCCCGAATCCATGGTTGCGGAAGAAGGAGACGGTAGGCTTTTTTGGCAGACAAATTGGCAAAAGAAAAAGTGGAATAACTTGGTAGCCCCCCATCAAACTTCCAATCAAGCAGTGCAAGAGGAGAAAACAGGCGAGGCACCGGCTGGAAAGGCTGTAGTATCTCAGCCATAGCATGCCGTATAGACTGGTGATGCATGCCCAGATGAAATCGTGTCCGGGCCTGTGGAAAAGAGTGTGTGCGGCCATTGTTATCCACTCTATCTTCCACCAGAGAAATGCCCAAGCGATGTAGAAAATAAGCCTTACGAGGCTGAAAAAGCGCCAGAGGAGAATCAAAGACCCGACTCTAGTGTAGACTCTGCTGACGAAGCGAATTGCCTTGACCCAGAGGGCGGCCAGACCAAGATAAATGTGCCAAAAGTTGTTGCCAATTGGAAATCATTTAAACGGGTAGAAAAAGGATAGCCAGGAATGCGACCTTGAAAATGCCCGAAAATAACATCCGGGATAGCTGGTGACCAATACCCAAATGGTGCTGTCTTGAGAGAGGCAAACAAGTGAGAAAGCATGAGTGTCCAGGGCTGATGCTGTTCCAAGAAAGTAGGCAAGAGCATGGCCTTGCGAGTAAGCACATGAACATGTATATTGAGGATGTTCAAGGCCCGTCGTGCAAACATAACGGCATTTGAGAAGACGCACAGCCTTAAGGTCAGTTTTGGTATGCCAAAGACATTCTATCGCTCTGGACATAAATTGCTGAATATCCGATGAGGACCAAGGAATGAGCGGCAGATGAAATTGCACATAAGCCATAGTGATGGACTTGACAATTCAAAGGCGAACATGAAGTGGCCAAGTGGAAAGTTTCCAGTAGTCCAGTTTATGGTAAAGCTTTTGAAGCACCCATTGTCTATCCTGTGACAAGGAAATGTGCCAACCAATAGGGTACCCCAAATGCCGCACCACATGATCAAGAGAGAGCAAGAGGCTTGGCCACAAGAAACGATGTCAGTTACGCTCATGCAAAGGCAGGAGTTTTGATTTTGCAAAGTTAACTTTTAAACCCGCCGCCAAACCATACAGATCAAGGGCTTGCATAAGCTGCTGAAGAGCTCACTGAGAATTGCGCAAGAAGAAAAAGGAGTCATCAGCATAAGCCTGGCTAACGAAAGGGATCCCCCCAAGAATAGCAATGCCATGCAAGCGTTGCTCCAAAACCAAAGCATCCGTGTATAGTAGTAATGGATGAGTGGCGATAGCATATAGCAAGGCACTGAGAGGACAACCTTGTCGAACGTAGCGGCCAAATGTCCAAGACGAAGAGAGAGCATCAACCAACAAGCAGCGGGCAATGCATAGAGCCAATGCACCACATGTTGCATGCGACAAACGAAGCCCAACTGGGTGAGAACAACTGCAATGAAATCCCATCAAATGGTATCAAAAGCTTTCTCAATGTCTACTTGCATGATAAGAACATCCTGACCAGTGTATTTGGCAAACTCTATCCCAATGTAAGTATTAGCAATATTATCAACAATATGCCTGCGAGGCACAAAACCATACTAGGCAGGATGCAAACCAGGATATAAACTGTGGGACAGTTGGAGAACCAGCATCTTAGAAACCAACTTATAAACCATTGGCATTAGAGTAATCGGACGCCAATCCGATAAACGTTCACACAATGGTTTTTTAGGGAACACAGCAAACCCTTTTTCCATGAGAGAGGCATCACACCAGAAAGCCAAGCATCATTAATCATGCGTAGTAAAACAGGGCTCAAATCATCCCAAAACTCAGCAAAGAACTCAACTGTAAGCCCATCCCATCTTGGGGATTTGAAGTGACCCAATCGGGCCAAGGTAGCTATCAAATCCTCATCAGTAAATGGCATCTCTAACAAATTTGCCTCACCCACGGAGAGAATAGGATGCATTGTGCGTAAGGACACATCACGTGCTCTGATTTCATCTGAGGTGGAAGATCCAGGAGCAACAAACAAATCAGAAAAATACTGTTGGACATGTACCATGAACTGGAAGCACTGAGTCCATGTAGCATGAACTGGAAGCACTGGGTCAAACAAAGCGACCAATGAGTCCATGTACCAAGAACTGGAAGCACTGATGCTTGAGATAACTATTATTATCCAACAAGAGCCTCTTGGAAGGTAGTGGCACATCCTGCGGTGGGAGACCAAAATGCAATGTCATACAGAGCGAGAAATGATTCAACAAGCGCATCGAGAAATCCAAGCTCATTGCGTAGGTAAAAGCATCAAACTGCACTACATTCAACATGTACCATCGGTCCAATTGAGCCCAATAGCTAGTAGTGAGAGCATTGTCATGGAAAGTATAGCGAGTGCGACCCGACATAAGATGCAGCCATAAATCACGTTCGTGCAAGGAATCAAGCATACGAGCATGACATTCCCTTAAGAGCATATGAAACCGATGTGTACTGTTGTCCCCCGGATCAAGTGCATTATTAAAATCCCCACAACGAAAAGCATGTCCCATCCAAGGGTAGGCTGTCAAATGGTGTCACATTTCAGCTCGCATAGCATAAGTTTGCAAGGCATAAACCGGGGCAAACTCATAAATCTCCTCATTAAGCATAATGCCATACATCTAAGGGTTCCTTCAAGGAAACCCGAATCAACTCTAACATGTGCCTTCTCAAAGTCTAGCAATAAGATGGCCAGGAGAGGAGACAGTTAACGAGTTGAAGCCCCCCCCCCCGCACCCACCCTACCCCCCGTCCGCTTCTGCCCTTGCTCCCGCGCCTTCTTCTTCCAACCCCCCACCCCCAAGCCACCCCCCCCTTGGGCATCTTCTAGCCCTCTCCACCCCCGTGCCTGCACCTCTTCCAGCCCGCTAGTCCCCCCTCCCCCCCCCCCCCCCTCCCCCCCCTTTTTTCCACATGCCCGTAGCCTCTTCCCGCATTCCGCTTGCGCCTGTTTCGCTCTTCCATCCCCGCTGCCCTTGGATTCTTTGCTAGCCTGCTCCCCTTCTCCATCTTTTGGTCCAACCCCTCTTGATCCTCTTTGACTTCCCTGAGCCCTATCCTCTTCAGCCTCTCCTTCAACATGTGTTTTCAGCTTTTGGGCAATTGTTTTCTTCGTCGAGTATCGGCATCTTCTGGTCTTCACACCTCTAAGGGCTCCAAGATGGCAACCTCTCTATCATTCCCGACCAAGGCCGTCGTCCCTTGCCTATGCTTTTCTAAAGCCGATCTTCAGCTCCTCATATCAACAGTTGCCTCCCTAGAGGCCTCCATCTTGGTTTGCAAGATTGTGGGTAGCTGCCCAACACACAGCTCAGGGATCTTCTGTAGCCTAGCCTCATTGGCGAGCATGGAAAGATCACTTATATTCATCCTTTGGGGCATGGATACTACCACGTCAAGTTTGATGAGCTTGTAGTATCAAACAAAGTCATGAAGTGGAGCCCCATCACAGTGCGTACGGCCCACGCCTTCTTTGTGAGGTGGCAGCACGGCTTCAACCCAATGTCCAACCCTCTAAGCGGCGTCTCACGCTTTCCAGTTAGAGTTTTCTTTCTTGGCCTCGAGAAGGAATATCTTCCCCATCTCCCATGTGATAGGTGGAGTTATCACGAGAGTGATGGAATCCCCCTTGCCACTGCTTCGGTTCTAGCACAGATGGTAGGGATTCCTTCTCTTCACATCTGCATAGCATCTCCAAATATAGTTCCTTGTGTCATATCGCTGTCGTGCCTCTATGAAGCTGCTATTTGTACAGTTGAGTACTCTTGTTTACCCGAACATTGCTTCATTTGCTATCAGATGGGACACCTAGCTAGAGCTTGTCCCTATCTTCAGTTCAAGAGAGCGCCCCCACCCCGTTTCCAACACATCTCCTCATCAAGGGGTAGAGGGGCATCCCGGCCCCCGAGATTCAGAGCACCAGGTTCCGGCCCCTCAAGATCCCGATGTAGGAGAGTGGCAAGCTCTGGTGGGTAAATACTACCATCCAACCATAGGTCCATATTTTTCTTTCCTTCATTTCGAAGCTCAGTGATGTGGGCTTCGCATGCTGGCCTAGACCGATTTCTCTTACAGGAGGGAGCGTAGTCGGCTTCTACTTGGAAGTGGATGTCCACCTTTTTCTTCTTTTGTTTCACAGGTTCCATTGCATTGTTCTATGCTTTAACAACACCAAAAAGCATCATGAACTCACACTTTAACCAAAAGAAACCAAAGATATTACACTTATCTCCCGTGAAGAAGATTGCTTCATTAAAACCAAAAGACAACATCACTAAATAATACCTCCTTGTCCCCATCAAACAAACTTGTTGGTATCCTGGATGCACCAAAATGTACACAATACCAGTTCAAGGTGAAACCATCATCAGATTTCTAGGGCAGAGCAACACCGTCAAGCGTGCCAGACTAGCAGACCTCAAGAGGATACAGTTACGTCAGAGAACCGGTATGAGCACTTATCACAGCAGCCCCTGGGCAGTGATGCCCCCGCCCCCGCCCCCACCCCCCCTTTCCCCTTTATGGAGACCGTTACCTCGCCGTGATCCCTCTCTAGACTTCCAAGTTCCAGCAAGGCCCTCTTGACCCATTAGAGTCCCCGGCAGGTTTGGCCTCTCAGCCTTAGCCCCCCCTCCCTCACAAGTGAGCCTTTCTTCCTCTGATCTCCTTCCCCACCCTCATCCGCCACCCCCTATCATCCCCCCCCCCCCCCCCCTCCGTCTCCCCCGTCCCCTGCCCAATGTCCCCCCCCTTCGCTCTTCAGTCCCTCCCCCCACGGCTTCATTGGAACCCCCTCTCCCTCGTCAAAGCATGCCCACCGCCCGCGCCTGAGCCAAAGCAAAGGTAGCAAACTAGTTCGGTTCGTCGCTTGATCCACCATTTCTCAGATCCCCCCCACCCCCCCTCCCCCCTCCATCCCTTGCCCAATGTCCCCCCCCTTGGCTCCTTCAGTCCCTCCCCCCCACGGCTTCATTGGAACCCCCTCTCCCTCGCCACCTCAAAGCATGCCCACCGCCCGCACTTGAGCCAAAGCAGAGGTAGCAAACTAGTTCGGTTCGTTGCTTGATCCACTTTTTCTCAGAGCCTATAGCGCTGCCTCTCTGGTGTGTGCACCCCCCCCCCCCCCCCCCACCTCCCCAAACCCCTTGTTGTAAGGCAGCCAATAGACTATAGATTATTTCAATGCCTCACCATAGAGGGAGCAGGCATCTTGAAGGAGACATGATCTGCGTGGTTTTGCATCACTCCAAGTCTTCCACCCATGAGCGTGGCTCCTTCCCTCTGAGTGTGGCACTGCATATGGAATGGAGCACGGCATATGTGTCTGCCGCCATTCACAGGCAGACAATAGAGCTCTCACATCATTTGCAGCTGCATATCACCGACATGCTCACTCACTTCTTGCCATTGGCACACATGAAGATGGGTGGCTTTGGCCTCAAGGACCTAGGAGGGGAAATAGTGTCCTCCAATCTGGAGGTGCTTCTCTTTTTACTTCTTCATGTTTCGTTGGCAGTACTTCCCTCCCTCCCTCCAACAGATACCTTCATTGTGACAGATGGAGCCCAAAGTATGCATATTCTAGGGCCCGGAAAGAGTGACTCCACACGGAGGGGAGGATTCGTGCCCACCTGGCTAGGCTTTGCCCTAGGATAAATTGTGATTACTCTCCATTCAAACCCATGCCCAAGACTCTTCGAGTGGAGGGAGTTCCAACAATTCCTCCCAACGCTATTAGTTATGCAGATTGTCGCATGGAACATTCAGGATTTGGAAGGACCGCAACGTTTGCAGAGGCGAGGGATCCTAGGAGAGGAGCTTAACAGAGATGTATAAAGCTTGAACTTTAGCCCATTGAAGTACTTGTATAATAGACAAGAAGCGATATAGAGAGGTCTAAATGCTATGCACCCTGCAAAAGCCGCTGAAAAAAGCCCTGCTCCTCGCCCTCAAAAGGGCAAATCCCCCTCATTAATGGATCAGCCCCTTGATAAGGGAAAGAGCGAGCTCATTACACAGTCTCGTGTCTCTACTACTCAGGCAAAAAGTACTTATAAAGGTGATGCTTCTGCCTGGCAAATGCCTAAAAAGACAATCCTTGCCAAACCTCGCATGCTTCCTACTCGCAATTGGACTGCCTCTACTTCTTCTTCTGGTCAATCCACTACATCAGCTGAAGTCCATGGAGTTGGAAAATTATGGGCAGCAATAGTAAAGTCTGGCACTATTTATGATGAACCGATGTATGAGATGGGACATGTTGCTATGGCAACCGACTCGCTTTCACCTATGCAAGGGGATGCAGGGAGTCAAGCCCCAATGCCTATGCCCAGCGTAGCCATGCAGGTGGAAGTTTGATGTGCAGGGCAATTATATTGATTGTATATATGTATAGTCCATTCAAATGCATTACTTACAATGTCCAGGGCCTTTGTCACATAAATAAATGGAGGCTGGTTTGGGACTATGTAAATAGCAGTAAATCGCATATAGTGTGTTTGCAAGAGCATAATCAACACTCCTTGGCACGCCATGAAGCCTACTTTGCAGGCTTTCATATTTTTTATGCTGGTGCTTCTTCTTTCTCGGGCGTTGCCATGCTGGTGCATCATGAATTACAGCCACATGTTGCGTATAATGATCCACATGGCTGTTTACTGATTATTCAATGCACTATTAATGGGGAAATTTATGAGTTTGCTTCAATTTATGCCTCGCAAACATCTGCTACGTGGGCTGAAATGTGGCGTCGTTTGGCTGCTTATCCTTGGTTGGGACATGCTTTTCTTTGTGGAGATTTCAATAATGTGCTTGATTCAAGGGACAACAATCCACATCGGTCTCATATGCTTTTCAGAGAACGCTAGGCTTGGTGTAGAATTGCTGACTCGTTGCACACATGTGATTTATGGCAGCATCTTATGCTGGGTTGCCCTGGCTATACTTTCCATCATAATGCTTTTGCTAGCTATTGGTCTAGATTGGACAGATGGTACATGTTACATGCAGTGCAGTTTGATGATTTCACTTGTGACATGAGCCTAGACTTTTCGATGCACTTATCTGATCATTTTCCAGTATCTATGATGTTGTATTTTGGTCTCCCTATACATGATGGACTGCTTCCTTGCAAAAGGTTCTTGCTAGTTAATAATAGCTATCTCAAACATCAATGCTTTAAGTCCATGGTACAGCAACTCATTGACCGCCTTGTTTTGCATGCTTCTGTGGATGCCGATTGGGCATGTGATCATTTTTCTATGGGCATGCAGGATGTCATCAGAGACTATGGTAAGTGGTATATAGGGGACTTAACAACTCGAGTAGCAAATGCTAAATCTCAAATGCAGAAACTTACTAATATTGGTCAGCAACGTGCTCTTACTGAGGAGGAGCATGCAGCTTCCGATGTGCACACCATTGCTTGGTTGACAATGATAAACGTAAGCTTCAGAAATGGCAGGTTTGTTCTCGACATAAAGCTCTGCAGGACAAGGGCTGCTCCTCCAACGCTTTTCTCAAAACCCTTCACACTTCAAGACGTATGCATTCACTTCATAGGGTGCAACGGCCGGATGGCACTTGGACTAAAAATAACTCACAGCTTGATGATGTCGTGACACATCACTTTGCTGATTTGTTTGCTGCCCCTGGACCTTCTTCTTCTTCTAAAATTGCAGCCAGATGTGTGTTCTTACGATGTGTGCACCCTATTCTTTTCTATTCTTTTTGAGGATGAGGCTCTTGCGTTGGAGGTGCCGTTTACCGAGGAGGAGTTGAACGTTGCTTTGGCTCGTTTGGGTCGCTCAAATTCCCCTGGATGGGATGGTCTTAGTCTTGAGTTTTTTGTTGAGTTCTCGGATGATCTGAGTCTTGTAGTGCTCTGCATGATTAATGATGCTTGGCTTTCTAGTCACATGCCTCAATCATTGAAAAAGGGTTTGCTGCGCGATTGATTCCTAAAAACAGCTTTGTGAACGTTTGTCGGACTAGCGTCCTACTACTCTCATGCCAGTGGTTTATAAGCTAGCTTCTTCTACGGCTGTCACATTTTCTGTTTACGGGGTTACACCCATCTCACTATGGTTTTGTGCCACGTAGACAGATTCTTGATAATATTGCTAATGCTAATATTGGCATAGAGTATGCCAAATACACTAGCTAGGATGTTCTAATCATGCAAGTGGACATTGAGAAAGCTTTTGATATTGTTCGCTGGGATTTCATTGCGGCAGTTATGGCCAAGTTGGGATTTGGTTCTAAAATGCAAAATGT
Organism: Cibotium barometz; assembly: GCF_041138505.1. Lineage (NCBI taxonomy): Eukaryota > Viridiplantae > Streptophyta > Polypodiopsida > Cyatheales > Cibotiaceae > Cibotium > Cibotium barometz. The sequence continues at coordinate 5,509,386 of NC_141083.1, read as the reverse complement.
GGTGCATTGGCTTTATGCGGATGGGTCTGCCAGTTACCTTTTAGCATATGCTCTGTCTTCTTCATAGACATTGGGTCGCTCGGTTCGGCAAGGATGTCCTCTCAGTGTTTTGCTATATGCCATTGCAACTCATCCTCTGTTGTTACATGGATGTTTTGGTTTCTGAGCAGTGTTTGCATGGCCTTTTGTGGTTTGAGTGCTCAACTCCTTGAGTTTCTTGACAGTTTTGAATGTTTCACAATTTGCAGGGGGTATAGAAGGATCTTCTTACGACAGTTCACCTTCCGTGATTCACATTCTACCATTTCCAGAGACTGATCACAGCCGGTATATACTAAAAACACAAGCTTGGTATTTTTTGTCTTTTTGCAAATGCATTATATATACAAATGAAGGTTGTAATATGGGCTATTTCACAGTCAAGGCACTTGTGATTCTTAATGCAGCTTTAGTCAAGATTTCATATGATTGTAGTTCATGTATCTTGCAGGGTACTAATTGCCTATAGCAGCGGGTTGATCATTGTATGGGGGATCTATGATGCACAAGTATTTAGAGTAAAGGGCAATAGGGAAACTCGAGAAAATCAGTTGGGCGAAGAGGGTGTACATAGCTCAAGTGATGAGGAGGGCGATGAGAAGGATATTTGCTGCATTTGTTGGGCTGATTTGTATGGTGATTTGTTGGCGGTGGGCTACACTGATGGTGACATCTGGCTTTGGGATTTAGCCTTCACATCCGGCAGACCCTCAAACCAATCTAGTGTTCCTTTGGTGAAGCTTCAACTTTCTTCAAATAAATCAAGGTCACCAGTTCTTGCTTTGCATTGGTGTGCTGCTGGTGCAAGGGAGAGCATGGTACCCGTCGATGGTTATCTTTTTGTGTATGGTGGTGGAGACTTTGGGTGCTCAGAAACTTTGACGGTTAGGCTTCTTGGGACCTTGACTGCATTATTTGCTGTTTTTTGTTTCTTTCTTTGTATGTTTGCTCAATTCAACTAGAAGCTATCTTCGTTAAGGCCCTTTGTTCTCTTTACATAGGTAGACTAAGCAAAGGTTGGTTTTTAAACTTTTACTAGGCCTAGAGGATTCTTTAGAATGTATTGGATAGCTTCTATGTAATGGCATGGTGTTTTGTTGCCTCTACATAATGGACATGAAGAACCTAGATTTAGATTTTAGAAACTACTGAATGTGACTAGGGAAACATGCCAGATCAGGCAGTGTTTTTATGGCATTGTGAGCTGGACAGGTAATATGGCAGTTGGATGGTTGACTGGCTTAATTCTCTAAACCTTATTGATGAATTAGATAAAGCTTGCAAAGTTGCAAAGAAATCTGCCAAATCTGCTAGAAAGTAACACATTGTGAACACTGCAAGAAACCCTCTTGTAGTCCTCTCCCAACTGCTGAAATCTGTAGTAGTAGTTCTAATACCCCCAATTAATTCATGTATCTTACACCTTTTCTTACAGAAATATATATTCGTCCAAACTTTTAAGTTGGATTCCACATCCAACACCTTATCTGAAAACAATAATTGACAAGTACTCACAATGATTGGTTTCTGTTGAACTCCACATCGTGTGGGATTTTAAAAATAATTGACAAATACTCCTTCAAATTTCTTTAATTGTGCTCCATGCGCCGCCCTAGGATGTCTGAACGGCTGAGGAGCTGCAGGACGTGAGTCACCCTGTCCAGTTCCACCCCAACCTTACCCCCTTGCCACCTTTAGGCCGACCTATGTAGGAGCGATACCATCAGCAGTAGTAGCAGGTGTGGAAGACTGTCGAAGCCACCAGCGTTGAAGGTGTGCTCAATGCAGGGATGGCCTTTCCATTGGTGTGGAGCCCGAGGTTGGGGTGCCAACCACGGTGTGCTCCCGTGGGAGTACAGATCCCCTCCCAATTCATGTGAAGACTTCATTCAATCACATTGCCTCTTCTCCCTCAGCACCTCCACTGCCTTCATCCACCCCTTCTCCTCCCTTGCCTCTCTCTCCCCATTGACTTCTTCTCCTGCCCTTTGCACGCCCGCCCACTTGCGGCGCCGTTTCCCCCCCCCCCCCCCCCGGACTAGCCTTATTGGCATATATGATATGAGTAGTGCCACATGTGAACATCGGCTAACAAAGGACACTTTTTCCCTTTGGGTTTTTTCCCCTTGAGATCTGGTGTGAAAGGACACCTTCTACTTTAGTTGTATTATGATATTATGGAGTTGACCCAACTCCACACATTCCAATGCAATCTATTCTTTGCATCTCTCATCATCTTGTGTGTGCTTGCTTGTGTGTGCGCTACTATGCCAAACCCTAATTTAGTTCCTGCAGCTCCCCTCCTGGGCCAACAGTGGTATCAGAGTTGCTCTGCTGGCTGCTTCCTCTCACGCAGGACACCTCCCAGATCTATGTCTCTGTTCGTTCGCGATGCTTCCATTGGGCGCCCTCTGTCGGCTCTCTTTCGGCCTTTGTGATCGCTTTGATCCGTAGTCGGCCCTCCCGCACCGCCACCCACTGCCGGATTCGGCTGCCGTGCCCGGCAGCACTAGTGCAGGGATCACTATCTCCGCCCGGCCCAATGGTGGCGCTCGCACCACAGTGGGTGCAGCTTTTGTGGTTGACGTGGCACAGAGGAGTTTTTCGAGTTTTTTGGGGTTCTTCAGTTCGGTAGTTCTGCCATCTGACACATCAGAGTTCAGTCGCCGTTTCATTCTGGTCGTCGAACACAGTCGTGGTGGTTGCAACACTTGTCCGTTCCCTGCAGCTTTCCATGTAGCCTGTTTGCCTCCGTGTACCGGCCTGCTTGTCGTCTGTTGCCTCAACTGCCTGCTCGGCTGTTCGCCTACTCACTGTCCTTCCCCTCAGCTGCATGCCTACTCGCTTCTGTCGCCTCGGTTGCCTACGTGTTTGCCTGCTGGTCATTCTGCTCCACAACTGGTCTGCAACCTTTGTTGGCTGGTTGTCACAGTCGGCTAGCTGCCCCCTTTCCAACAGGTAAATTGGATTTATGTTTTGGGGCTTTTGTGAGTTACATGCTTCATTGCAAAATTCTAGGTGTGTAGGTAGCAGTACAATGCAAGATTTCAAGTGCATGGTTCATTGAAAATTAGGGATTTTTTGAGATTCATGCTTAATTGGATAATTCAAAGCAAACAGGACAATTTCATGCTCGCAATTGCAGATTTTTGGCGTAATTGTAGAAATTAAAGCTGCAAGCTTGGCAAAAATTCGGGGGTTTTTAGAAATTCGTGCTTAATTGCACAATTGCAGCTACAAGGTACACAAGGATTTGGGGCTTTTGCAAGTTATGTGCAATTGTTACAAAATTGAGCCCAATGGTGCATTAAAATTTGGGGCTTTTCGCATTTGTGTGCAATTGGCACATCATTCAGCTCTCTGGTGCACTAAAATTTGGGGCTTTCCATTTTACAGGCCTTGATTGGATGTTTATGCATTGATTGTGCAGAGATTTGCATTGCTTGTGTTGGGACACTCCAGACATTTACACATTTACTGCAGCCATGTATTGAGGCAAAAAGTTTGCTCAAGAATCTGAAATTGCCTGGCATAGCAGTCCAGTTTTGCTTGCATGTGCTTTTTACAACATACTTGGTTGCAAGTGTTTGCATATCTCTTGGTGGCAAGCATTATGGCTAGGAATACAACCAATATATTGGGGGTTTTGTCCCAAGAGGACAAATTGGATGGCAGTAAGTACTCCCTCTGGAGTTTCATGGTCCGAAACCTTCTTGTCGCCAATGGTTTATGGGGTTATGTATTAGGTAAAGATGTACATCTTGCAAACATAGCACCTAACACACCTGGCCGTGGTGCTCACCAAGTTGGAGTACCTACTCTTCCCTCATAGGAGTAGAAGAGATGGGATACTTGTGATGCCCAAGCGATGGCTTTGATTGCTTTGTTAGTAAAGTGATCAATCATACCGCATATCAGGTCTTGCACGACTTCACGGCGAGCTTGGGATGTACTTGAAACCATGTATCAGGCAAAGAATGAGGCCAAGGTTGCATATCTCAAGAAAGAACTTGAGAACTTGGACATGAATGATGGTGACAGTATGGCTTATCATCTTATGAAGATGCAGGATCTTTGGGAGCAGTTGCTCAATATTGATGAGGTCATTTTTGAAAAGGAGCTGGTTTCTAGGACACTATCATCATTGCCAAAAACTTACTTGAACTTCCACACATTGCTCACTCTTTCTATGCGGGGAACCCGGAACCAATCTTGTTTGAAGAGTTGGTTGGCTTGTTGCTACAGGAGGAGCAGAATCGGAAGAACAAATCTTCCATGATGTGTGGCAGTGATAGGGCTTTTGTTGCCCAAGGCAAGGGCAAAGGAAAAACCAAAAGCAATTTTCAGCCAAAGGCTGATTTGGGACAGCCTTCACAAAAGGCTAAAATTTTTGCAGGCAAGCCCAAGAAAAAGGACAAATGTCACTACTACAAAAGGCCGGGTCACTATTTGAATGAGTGCAAAACGAGGCTTCCAAAGGAGAAGAAAAAGGAAAGCGGCATGGCTGTAGATTCTTCTTCATCACCTACAGTGAAAGATGATGCGTCAGTAAATCTTGTGCAAGATGAGTGGACTTTTCTTACTTGCAATTATGATGCATCATTAGAGCATATCTCTCAATGTCAATGGAAGACACAACACAATGTTCTTTGACATTGGTGCTTCTAATCACATTACCTCACAGAGAAATTTGTTTAAGAAGCTTATGGTTGTCCTTGAAGGCAAACATGTAACATATGCAAAAAATTATTCTTATTCAATTTATGGTGTTGGTGAGGTGATCCTCACAACAGCAGATGGTGCAAACTTATGTCTTCCAAATGTATTGTATGTGCCTTGGATTAAGAAGAACTTGTTGTTTGTCTCCTCTTTTGCTAAAAGAGGATATGCATTGAACTTTGAGAACGGCAAGTGCACAGTCAAAGACCGTGAAGGTGGCTGTGCATTGGTCACATCCGGCACATTGTACCATGGGTTATATCATCTTGACAAGTTTGACAGAACAGAGCATGATGCTCCTGTGGTTACCACACTAACACCTGCCATGCAAGAGGCAAAATTGCGGCATGCCAGGTTTGGGATGTGAATTATGGTAGCTCGATGCTATTGCAAAGGCATCAAATGGTGTAGGACATGCCTCGTGTAGAACTGCCACCAAAACATGTATGTGAAGGGTGCATATTGGGTGAGATGCACATAAATGCATTCCCAAAAGATGAATCAACAAGGGCCGTCTAGAAATTACAGCTTGTGCACAGTCATGTGTCGTCCTATGCGGACATCATCTATTGGAAAACATGTATACTTTGTAACCTTATCTATGACTACTCCAGATTTGCTTGGGTGTATTCCTTGAAAGCGAAATCCGATGTATTTGCATGTTTTTAGCATTTTGTGGCACATGTTGAAAATCAAATAGGTTGCACAGTGCAGACCCTCCGTACAGATTGAAGGGGGGGGGGGGGGTGAGGGGGGGAATACATGTCAGTTGATTTCAAAGCTTTTATGGTAGAAAAGGGCATAAAGCATCAATGTACGATGCCATATTCTCCTCAGTAAAATGGTGTTGCTGAAAGAAAGAACATGTCATTGATGGACATGGCTAGATGCATGGTTAAAGGCAAAGGCTTGTCTCACAAATTCTGGATGGAGGCAATCATAGGTGCTACACTTATGTTGAATAGATGTCCTACCAAAGCATTGAAAACCATAACGCCATATGAGGCCTGGCACGAGAGGAAACCTAAAGTTGATCACTTTAGAGTTTTCGGATGTATTGATTATGCACATGTACCTCAGCAATTGCAAGGTAAGCTTGATGAGACAAAGCCACTGAGTGCATATTTGTGGGTTACAGTAGTGGTAGTAAAGGCTACCTTCGCTTTAATCCTTACACACATGATTTTTTTTTTTTTTCAGAAAGGAGACTTGTATTTAGTATGAAAAAATTTTACAAAATGGAAATTTCACACCAAGCAAGGTGGAGATCTCAACCAATCAGGAGCCCTGTGTTGCCAATAGGGTCCCGAATGAGAGGATGTGAAAAAGATACCAATGTCCCACTCTCTCATAAACTGGCCGCGCTTCCTCTCCGCAGTCCTCGAAGATCCTTGAATTCTGGCCCGGGTAGCCATAATGGTGTGAATAATATCACTCCAAATCGTGCAAAGACACTGAGAAACAAGAACGGGAGTACCTTCAATGGCCTCGGTGCATCTAGCCTTCCAGATATTCCAGGCTGAGATGCTAGCAATAATCTCCCAAGAGCTGTCTAACCTTTGTGTCGGAGGGACAAAGTGTGAAAGTGGCAAATCCTGAAGACAACACTGCCGAGCAACTCCTTGCCTAACCATAATGGCCAAGCTCTTGTCAGTCCCCTCGAATCTCAGCTGAGGCCCAGACTGTGTCAACCAAATGATAGAACCAAAAGAAATGATAGCATCCCTCTTAATCCTACCAAAGAGGTGTGCAATCGCAGACCAAACCCTCTGTGCTTCCCTGCATTCCCATAAACAATGGTAAACTGACTCTGAAACTCCTGCATATCTAGGGCATGCTGGGCAAGCACCAGTAACAGATCTCCACTGATTGGTGGCCAGACCACTATGAAGAGAAACCCAGATAAAGGAGGAAATCTGTGGCTTCCTATAAGAATGCCACAATCGCTGCCAAAATACCCTCTGAATGTCAGTCGAAATGCCGTAAAATTCCCAATGGGCTCTAAGAGTAGGGACACTCTGAATGTGTCCCAAGATAAGATGTCTGGCATTCCGCACGGTATAACTGAAAGAAGGCATGCTTTTCAAAGGGTTACAAGCATCCTTCCACTCCCACTCACTGGGGTCCCAATGCAAATGTCTGATAGGGCAGCCACCATACACCCAAAGGCTAACACTCTCTGTGATCATCACGGAGGGGGGGGGGTGGTCAACAAAGACGTGCTTCCCTAACTTGCCAACAACTCTGACTGGACGAATTTGGGGGCCCTCAATAAGGTCCTGCACGTCACATCTCTCCAGCTGCCATCCATCTTGTACAGAAGAAAAGACCGGTACATCATCCTCCCTAGGCAAGGGGAGACCCATAACCTGAAGAGGAACACCTGTCCCCCAGAAAAAACCCCAAACCAAGAATGATGACGGCCTTCCAAGAAAGATCCAGTAATCCAGTGGTTGGGAATGGCTACATCAATCTGTGCAATCCTCCGGCTAGAGCCTCTCAAATGCTGCTTGAAATCCAATCTCTGTACCTTGGTAAGGCTCTGAAGCCTCTTCCAAGCCATCACTGTGGGGCATAGGGTCTCCTAGCCAGCCCAAAGAATATGCATAGCTGCCCCAAGAGGCCTACCTTGCACATCTAAGATCACCACAGAATGGGCTGCCGGTTAACTCCCTCCGCTGAACGCGGGGGGATGTGTACCAAAAACCTCCTCAGGCAGTCGCAGGCCCGTAGGAGGGACCTAACCAGGGGGAGGAAGGGGAGCGGTGAACTGCATCCGAAAAAATAAAGCGTGAGATGAGAGTCCAATCACCTCCGCGAACAGGGACACACTTTGTGATCTGCTGCATGAGAAAGTCGTTCCACGGCTCAGTGCTTGGAAGAAAGCCCCTAACAACAAGCTTACAAAGCAAAGCCTTACATTGCACCTCAGGGTCAATGATATTCAATCCCCCTTCCTGCTTAGGCCTGATAATAGTTTCCCAAGCAACTCTAGCCCTGATGTGTGCATTTCTATCAAGCCCTGACCAAAGAAAGTTCCGAATAAGGCGACGAAGCTGGCCAATGCAGCCCTTATGAAAAATCCAGCACGAAGCGATAAACCAAGCCGTGGCCAGCAAAACTTGGTTAACCACCAAAGCTCTAGAGGCCAAGTAGAGCTTCCTCCTACTCCAGTGATGAAGTTTGCTTTTAATGCTTAAGAGCACTAGAGCAAACTGTTGTGCAGGGGAGATGTCAACGACCACCTGACAACCAAGGTATCTGGCAGAACATCCTCTATCAATCCAAGTAAAACCAACATCTGTACCCCAATTTGCAAGAGGAGAATCACTGATCCAAAAACCAATTGACTTATGCCAATTGATAGTAGCTCCTGTTACCAAACAAAAGGCGTCCAAGGCTGTCTGGAAAGCACATAAACAAGCATGTGAAGCCTCAAGGAACAACGCCGTATCATCTGCTAACTCAGAGTCCAAAAACTCCTCCTCCGTGCATAAAGGCAGCTTGAGACCCACAACACCAAGGGCAGCCCGAAGAAACCTTCTCATAGCCTCGGCTACAATGAGGTAAAGTAAAGGGGCGAGGGGACAGTCCTGCCTCATTGAACGGGAAATCTGAAAACGCTCACTGCGCCCCCCACAGGCTAAAACAGTGCTATGAGCCTCCCTGTATAGGCAGGACACCCCTCTGATCCAGTTTTGGGAAAACCCCATGTGTGCCATAGGGCCATCCAAAAAATCCCAATCCACTCTGTCATAAGCTTTTTCAAAATCAAGCAAAAGAATGGCAAGAGGCTGCTGACTAAACTTTGCCCACTCGACAGCTTCCCAGAAAGAAAAGATGTTATCAAATATACTCCTTCCTTGGAGTAACCCTATCTCGGTATCATGGATAGTCCTTTGGAGAATCGATTGCAACCTTATACTCAAGGCTTTAGCTAAGATTTTATATGCCGATCCAAGGAGGGTGATGGGCCTCCATTGCTTGATATCAGTCTTGTCCCCACCCTTGGGGATAAGGTGAATCAGCCCCTCCGTGAGGTATGGAGGCATCATACGCGACAACCACATTTCCTAAAGGGCAACAGTGATAGCATCTCCAATATGATCCCAAAAAAGAATAAAGAAGGCGGGAGAAAGACCATCATCCCTTGGGCATGAACCATTGGAAAGAGCATGCAGTGCGTGAAGGAATTCCTCCTTCGAGAGAAAGGGGCATCCAAGGAAGAACACATAGCATCTGTAATGAGCCTGGGCATGCACTCCCAAACTTTCTGCCGTGCCATCTCTCTCTGAGGAGAGGGCACCTCTGCAGTCAACAAAGACCGATAAAAATTTGAAGCAATATCCCTCACCTTATCAGGCTCAATCTGAACCTCACCCTGTGAAGCCTACAAGTACCTCATAGAATCCTTGCTATGGGAAGGCCTGTGTGTTGAAAAAAACTCTTTGTTGCATCTGCCACCCATCCGAGTCCAAAAAGCCTCGTTCGCATGAAAGGCGAACTCAGCCCTCCTGTCCATGGCCAACTGCAGCTCTGCTCTAACTGTGGTCAAGAGGTCTGTAATCCAAGACGCATGTGGATGCTTTTCATGTTCCCTCTGAAGTGCAGCAATCCTACGTCTAATAGCTCTCTCCTTGTCCAGAGCCTCCTTCTTCTTGGACAAGGCAGTGCTATGATAATGATGGCTGGTCCTCTCAAGAGCTAGCGCAATATTATGACGAGGATCAGGACCGTCACAAGATCTCCATATCTCTCTGATCTCAAGGGAGATGTCAGCATCTAGATAAAGAGAGTCAGGGATACGGACACGGGTAGAGGTCGAGCGAGCCCCAGGCTCCCTGAGACACAAAACGACGGGGCAATGATCGGATTTGGTGGTGCCAGGCATAAAACCTGTCTAGACGTGCAAAGATACTCTCATCCCCGCTCCTGCGGTTATGCCAAGAGAAAGATAAGGAATTCGGCCTTCTCTGGAAGTCATCCTCAGTCCAGCAATCCCTGCCTAAAAAGGAAAGCGTGAACCTCTCCCATGAGGTTCGCTCCACATATTAAAATCTCCTCCCACTATCCAATGATCAACCTGGGGAATGACATTCGTAATGGTGTCCCAAATGGCCACCCTTTCACCTCTCACGTTAGGTGCATAGATATTCAAGATTCCCAATTTCTGACCCTCATGCATGATCAAGATCCACTGTGCTCTAGCAGGGATGATAACACCGTGCCCAATAACATGAGGCATAACAGATGCTGCCACTGAAATGCAAACACCCCCTCTAGTCCCAACTGTCGAGGACCAGAAGGTGTGGCCAGAAAGCATCTTACCAATTTTGCCACACTGAGATCTATCCAATTTGTGTTCCTGCAACAAAAGTACATCCATAGACCCTCCTGTAACAGCAGGGTGAAGCTGGTCCTTCAGAAGGCGCTTCCTACCACCACGGGTGGGAAGCCCTCCAAGGCCCTAAACATTCCATGAGACGATTCTCATGGAAGAGAAGAGGGTTTGACCCCCGATCTAAGAAGACGATGGGCAGCTTGAGGACGCCTCTCATAATGTTGGAGGACGGGAAAATCCACGGGGCAAAGTCCATTGACATGTCCTTGTCCGAGGCCCTGCACAGTACTTGCATATGTACGAGAAACTTGTTCGCCCTGCGGGGCATCAAGGGCAATGGCATCATGCTGAAAATCCAGCAATACATGATCCCCACTGCGCTGAACATCCTGCATATCAGAAGGTTGCTCAACCATATTAAAATCTCCTCCCACTATCCAATGATCAACCTAGGGAATGACATTCGTAATGGTGTCCCAAATGGCCACCCTTTCACCTCTCACGTTAGGTGCATAGATATTCAAGATTCCCAATTTCTGACCCTCATGCATGATCAAGATCCACTGTGCTCTAGCTGGGATGATAACACCGTGCCCAATAACATGAGGCATAACAGATGTTGCCACTGAAATGCAAACACCCCCTCTAGTCCTAAGTGCCGAGGACCAGAAGGTGTGGCTAGAAAGCATCTTACCAATTTTGCCACAGTGAGATCTATCCAATTTGTGTTCCTGCAACAAAAGTACATCCATAGACCCTCCTGTAACAGCGGGTGAAGCTGGTCCTTCATAAGGCGCTTCCTACCACCACGGGTGGGAAGCCCTCCAAGGCCCTAAACATTCCATGAGACGATTCTCATGGAAGAGAAGAGGGTTTGACCCCCGATCTAAGAAGACGATGGGCAGCCTGAGGACGCCTCTCATAATGTTGGAGGACGGGAAAATCCACGGGGCAAAGTCCATTGACATGTCCTTGTCCGAGGCCCTGCACAGTACCTGCATATGTACGAGAAACGTGTTCGCCCTGCGGGGCATCAAGGGCAATGGCATCATGCTGAAAATCCAGCAATACATGATCCCCACTGCGCTGAACATCCTGCATATCGCCCCCTCCAAGTAGAGAGGACTCAACAAAATCATCCTGATCTGAGATATCATCTCTTCTCAAAGATGCATCAGTTGACACATCCCTCTGACCAGAAACATCATCTATCTGTACATGATCCGAGGAGGCCTTCCCATCACTCGCACCAGGGGGGCGGGCGTGAGAGACAGCTCACCACACCTGGTGGATTGAAGGACGGGGCGGAACCAAGGGAGGTGGCGCCTGACCAGCACGCTTACGAGGCCTCTTGCGACCTCGAGCCCGAGGGCAATCTCGAGCAAAGTGACCCTGTTGGTGACAAACCCGGCAATGATCGGGTTTACCTGCAATCTCCATACATTGCTTCAAAGGGCCACAAGGGCCCGGAAGCAAAACATAGTCCTCAAAGAGCTCAATGTCACGGGCAAGAACCATGACCTTGGGGATAGCATCCACCGAGGCAGTAGCCACCTGGGCAGAAGATGTCGGCAAGGCGTGGAGGGGGGGCACTTGAAGAACCAACCCAAAGGCAAACCTGATGGCCTCTAACATAGGCCAATATGCGCAAGGAAGACCTGGGAATCTGAGAGTAATCGGGAAACGGTTCCAGTCTTCCTCAACAGGGTCAAAATAGGTGGAGTAGGGAAGAAAGAATATCTTCCTCGGGCCCAATGGCAAAGGGCTGCCCTTCAAAACTTCTGAGCCTGCGTCCTCAGAATCAAAATCCACTTGGAAGAAACCTCTTCCAAGCAACCTGACATCTCGAAAGTGTGGACCGAGGTCGGAGGCCAGAGCCGCCAGGACCCAATCCCGAGCCTGGAGACGAGACGGGTGAGATCCAAAGATTCTGGCAATGAGGGTCGTTTCGGAGTCTTTCTCTATTTCGGCGTAGAGGACCGCGAGCTCGGCTTCGGAAAAAACAATGGTTCGCCCGGCCGAGGCAAAATGATTAGCCATGATGGTAATCGAAGAAAAAAGGCCGACTTGAACCCGGATGAGGAGCAATCCGAACCAAGGGGAAGAGGCATGCAAGGAAGCGGAGGAAAGGAAGAGAGGGTGGCAAAGGGCAAAAAAAAGAAAATAAAATCAAATCAAATAAAAGGAAGAAAAAGAAAAAGAAAGGAGAGAGAGAGAGAGAGAGAGAGAGAGAGAGAGAGAGAGAGATGAAATGAAATGAAATGTTATATTAACGTCTTCAAAAGGCCATAATGACCTATGAGACCAAAAAGTTACATCATGGTGGATCTGATACAATGTCTGGATAAAAAACCAAAAAATGAAAAATAAAGACGATACTTTTGGCACCTAGAAAATGAAACTGGAACTGGAAGGTAAACAGAAACCCTTACAGGGTGTGAATATAGTGAGGGGGGGGGGGGTACGCTATGGAGGTGAGTGGAGTACAGTGAGGGGATACAATATCATGTGGGACGGGGGGGTACACTATGGAGGTGCCTCCATCTCATAATATGTGCCGCATCGGACGCTGGCGGATCTCCTCAATATCGTCTGTGGTCAGCACCCTGACTGGGTGTCCTGCATAACTCGCAAGAATAATCCGAATCCGCCGCTGCAACCTCCGTCTATGCTGGGATGCCCTCCTCCGTAGTCATGGGCGTCTGGACCACCCAAGCTCAATCGCATGATCAATCATTGTACCGCTGGTGTGGGCGGTATCCATGTCCTGCTGCTGCTGTGGTCCATCTGGCGCAGTGATGGCTGGACTAAAGAAGTCTGTAATGTGCCTCTGAGTCTGGCTCTGTGTGCGCCTAAGCAGGCTATCTCTGTATCTCCGCAGCTCAAGCAAGAACAATCCCAAACACCTCTGGTCCTGGTACCCCATGACTCTGGAAAGTGGTCCAAAACCCTCTCTAAATAAACAGTGGAAACGACCACGTATCTCATAGTATGCAGTACAATGGCATATATAATGCAACTCTGTCTCTGGCTCCCCATGGCATACTCGACATATCTTGGCCTCAGCTGGTATACCTCTATATCGGCCAATCTCAATCTCAAGCTGGTGTGAGGATGTGCGAATCTGACCAATAGCACATCGTACTGCATGAGACAAGTGTACATCCATGTAACTGGGTCTGATCACAAAACCATCTGCTGTGAGCTGAAGAAAATGCTCTCTGTAGAAAGCCATCTTCGTGCCCAGCTCCTTAATCGGCTGTATCCATGTCCTCCTAATGTCCAGCTGAACTAAATCCTGACGGATGAGTCTGGTAATCTCTGTCCGTGTAAGAGTGAGAGAGGGTGCATCCAGCGAATACTGGAAGGGAGGCAATCTGTCCATGCTAAAACCATGTGCCTGGAACCAAGATGTCATCTGTCCATACCAACAAGCCTTGTCTCCCTGTAAAGCTAACTGTCAGGAGGACTCAAGGGCGAGGCGTGCATATCTGTCTAAGCCATGTATGTAGGAGACTGATCTCGTAAGAGCCTCAATCACCAGAGGGGCAGCCGCCAGCTCTGCCCGAATAATCTCATGAGGTACCAAGGCCTTGGCTCTAATAATCCTAGTGATCATAGATACCAAAGGCCTCTCCATACCTCTCCACCCGCCTGCGTTGTGATGGCCCACTGAAGGTCCCCATATCTACACTCCATAAAGCATAGCTGATGTCACTAGAGTGTCAAAAAGCCAAAGTTTCCTTCGAGGTTCCTGAAACTGAACCTGCGAACACATCCTCTCCAAACCACTCAGGGCTGCATGTGCTCTAGTCAATCTAGTCTCTGCTGCTCTCCTCATCGAAAACACTGGCCCACTGAATACTACCCCAAGATATGTATATGCATCTGTATACTCCACAATCTCTTGCCCATATGTAAATGTGGGAGCTAATCGCCTAACCCACTGTGGCGTGGTGTTAAACACCATAACCTTGGTTTTGCCAAGGTTGACAGACAATCCACTATCATGTGCAAACTCATGTAAAGCATACAGATGACGCTGCATATCCTCAGGGGAGTCAGAGATCAACACAATATTATCAGCATATAACAATAGTGGGATCCATGTACCTGCTAGCTGGGCTCCTCTGTCCCCCAATCTCTGAATGTAGTCAGAAGCCTCATCCACATACATACCAAACAATGAAGGAGATAACGGGCAACCTTGCTTCACTCCTATAGTGGAGTGAACCAAAGTAGAGACCCCCTCTGTGGTGCGTACCTATCCTGCAACTATCTATATAAAGCCATAATCCCCCATATGAGCTCTGTGGGTACCCCCATCTCTTGTAATCGCCTCATCAATCTGGCTTTGGGCACTGTATCAAATGCTTTGCGGAAGTCCACAAAGCTACAATAAATCCGTCGCCCATGCGACCTGCCCTCCTCAATAATGGCCCGCAGAGTCAAGATGTGGTCAAGAGTAGAGAAACCTCTCCTGAACCCTGCTTGTCCCTCTGCTCGAATGCCCTCTCTCTCTGCCCATCTACTCAACTGCTGCTCAAGAATGGATGCATACAATCGTGCTAGTGTGTGACCAATCAGAATAGTGCGATAATTCCCTGGCTCCATAGGGTCCCCTGACTTGAAGATAGGCACGATGGTGGACATACTCCAAGTCTTGGGTAAGCCTTCACACATAGCACGATTGAACATCACTGCTAGAAGCTCTGCCAGCATGTCTCTCGCATGAATAAAGTGCTCAGCGATGACCAATCCATCATGATCATATGCTCTCCCAGTCTTCATCCTATCAATGGCCGTCCTTATCATCTCTGCGGTAAAGAAAGTACATGTCTGTGGGCATGGTGCTGGCGGGTCAAGAAAAGGTGTCTGTCGAGGAACTGTATATAGAGATGCTGCATAACTACCCTAGACCTCTGTAGAAGTGATGGCCAAAGCAGGGGAGGACTCATGAAACAAACGCCAAGCCTCCGTCGAATCCTGGCTCAAGAACAGCTGGTATATTCCTGCTCTAGGTGAGCAAGGAAGGCTCGCTTCTTCCTTCGCACAAGGCGCCGGAAGGCAATACGTGACTGTCGGTGAGTAGTGACTCCCAAAGCAACCTCCCGTTGCAGTCGGGCTCTTGTCTCTCTGCACTCCTCATCATACCAGCTGTTCTGGGGCATACACCCAAAACGCTGTCTCTGTCCAGGCTGAGTATGTGGATATGCCTCTCTCGCTGCATCCTGTAAAGTCTCTATCAATATATGGGTCAGCTCCTCCAAAGGTCTCCCTGGCTCCTCTGTGTACAGACGTCTATAAATCCCATCTCTGTAGACAGCATCAGTCTTTGAAGTAAAAGTATATCGAGTGTGATGTGCCCCTCATGTCCTCTGAGCTGTGGTAAAGTGAAAAGAGATGGTCAATGTCAAGAATGCATGATCCACTACTACCCCAATGGACTGAGATCCAACTGTGAAGTCCTCAATGCATGAAACAAAGCTCGGCATAGCCATAACATAATCCACTGTGCTAGCACCATGTCTATGTGGAAAGCAAGTAAATCCAGCTGCTGACGGAAACCTCTGCAAGCCATTAAGTATGGTTAACCCATGTGCAGTCCCCATATCTACCAAATATCTCCCATACTCTGTGCACTCCACATCCTGTGAGCGTCTGTCTAATCCCATATCTAGAGTGTCCAGCTCTCTCAGCATCTCCTCTGAGGTATCATAAAAGGCTGTCTGGCGGTTGCCCGTCCGGGCATTAAAGTCCCCTAACAGGATGATGTCTCCATCCTTAGAGAACTCCCATATGTCATCATCTAGCACAGAGAAAGGAGACTGCCCTCTAGGTGCTGCATATGTCGATGTACTAGGAGCAAAATAGCATATGGCAATATACAGGAATCTGCCTGTGTCGGCCCTCAGTCTCACCCACATATATCTTGCCTGATTATCTCTCCGAACGATGTGTAGAAGCGGTTGCAGCTCCTCCCTGAAAAGAACTGCCCCCCCCCCCCCCCCCCCCCCCCCGATCCTCTACTACTGTGTACCGATCTCGTCCCTACTCTGCAAGCTGTCTCCTGTTTGTATCCTGTCACCTGTGGCATCATCTGACCATGGGCCTGGTGAGTCTTTGAGTAGCAGACTATATCTCTATCTCTAAAGCTGTCCTCAAAGGCACCTACATCAAGTCTAAGGGATCCATTGCAGTTCCAGGCTGCCAGCTTTAATTTGGTCCCATAGGTCTCGCACAGTCATGTAGAGCGTCGCTCCACGATGACCACCCTCCCTTCTCTATAAAATGCTATCTTTCCCTTTTCTCTTGCCGCCCTAATCTCTGGCATGACTTCCTTCATATGTGCAAGCTGTGAAAGAGTAAGATCGTCACCAAGAAAAATGCCTTTATTCTTTAAAGTGGGTCGCCTCTTCAAAAACTCCTTCTTCACCTCAATAGAGGGGAAGCGAAATATGAGAGCTCTTTCCTTTGATGTTTCCCCGTTGCCTCTGCTTTTTTTGCCCACTCTCCAGGCTTTTGCGTGTGCGGGACTGTCAATCCCCATCAACATCATAAGCTCTTTCACCTCCTCTTCAACTTTATCCCCGTCTTTAAGGCCGGTAATCCTCACATGCAAAGCACGTGTACGTCTTCGTTGTTCCTCTTCCAAAGTCATGTTAATGATTGTAGGTGTAGGGGTTGTTATCTCCTTACCTTTACCCTTCTTGGCGACCTCTATCCACTTCTCTGCTTCATCCATCTTCCTTTGAGTCTTGGTGATGACTTCCACCCATGAGGAAGTCTTTGCTTCGTGTTGCTTCTCTTCTTCCTTAATTGCCCGTACTTGTTCCTTGATAACCTTGAGCTCTTCTATCATGGATGGCTGAATTTCACCTTCTTCAAGTCCACCATTTGCCTTAGCCTCTGCAAGCTCCCTCTGAAGAGCTGAAATTACGCCTTTGAGCGTGTTGACTTCCCCGTGAAGGTCTTTGACTTCTGCTATGAGGTCCTCTTTCTCCTCTTTCCACCGCTTACCCTCATTGAATACCATTTGGAGAAAGTTGGCTTTCTCCTTCCACCATCCCTTCATCTCCGCCTTCCATTCCTTCATCTCCTTTTCCACATTTGTTATCCTCTTGTTTGTGACCATAAAGGTCGCCTTCGTCGGGTTGCGCAAGGTGGAAGCCATGGAAGAAGCGAGAGAGAGAGAGTTATGTTGCTGCCTTGGGGGCCTGAGCAAGGGTGGGTGAGGAAACGGAAGCAAGGGTGGCGCGGCGAAGGGAGAGAGAGAGAGAGAGAGAGAGAGAGGGCGCGGCGGAAGCGAACAGTGGGAGAGAGGCGGGAGAGAGGGCGAAGGTTGGCCTAGCGGAAATGCAGACGGGCCGGCATCGCGACCCAGCCCAGGCGGGAGAGAGGCGGCTGTGAAGCGACGGACGAACAACGAAGAGAGAGAGAGAGAGACAGCGAAGAGAGAGAGAGACAGCGAAGAGAGAGAGAGAGAGAGAGAGAGAGAGAGAGAGAGAGAGAGAGAGCATTTGAGAGAGAGAGAGAGAGAGAGAAGAGAGAAGAGGAGAGGAGAGGAGAGAAATGGAGAAAGGAAAAAGAAAAAAGGAAAAGAACCAGGCGAAGAAGGGCGGGGGAAGGGCAGCGCAGCAAAGGCTGCACAGAATGGAGGAGGCGGAGGAAGGAGGGGAGGTGGGAGGTGACGAAGGGCTAAGGAAGGGGAGCGCAGCAAGTTTGCGCAGAAAGGAGGCGGCAGAGGAAGGAGGGGAGACGGAGAAATATCCAAGTCCAATTCCATATCCCAATCCACATCCAAGTCCAGAAACAAATCCAAGTCAAAATCCAGATCCAAATCAAATCCAAGTCTAGATCGAGGTCCAGTTCCAGATCCAAAACCAGGTCCACATTTAGTCCAAGTCTAGATCCATGTTCAAGCTATATATCCAAGTTCCATGTTCATGTCCAAGTTCCATGCCCAAGCTTCAAGTCCAAGTTTAAGCTTTCATGTCCAAGCTATATGTCCAAGTTCCATGTTCATGTCCATGCTTCAAGTCCAAGCTCCATATCCAAGTTCCATGCCCAGGCTTCAAGTCCAAGCTTCATCCATGCCCAAGCTCCATATCCAAGTTCCATGCCTAGGCTGCAAGTCCAAGCTTCTTTCACAAAAAGAGAGGAGGTGGTGTTTCTTCAAAGGGTGGCAGCCCTCCAAACACGGCGGCTGAAAAGGTGTTGCTGGAGGTGGTAGGTGGCAAGCAACAAGTGGTGGTGGAGGAGCAAACAAGGTGGAAAACACCGGCGAATAGACGGCTCTGGGCGGCGGCGCCGCTGGTGGCTTAGCCAGTGGAGGTGGTGGTTTAGCCGGCGGAGGGGGACGGTTCAGCCGGTGGAGGCGGCTCAGCCGGCGGCGGTGGCTTTGAAGCGGAGAAGGGTGGCGCAAAGAGGTGGAGAGAAAGATGATGATAATGGCAACGAAGCTCCTCGTTCTCCACAAGGAAAATCCTCCAAGATGGCTCTCCACAAGTGATGATGTAGAGGGGAGGAGAAGATGATGACAAGGTTCTTGCTCTCCCCAAGGTCCACGAGATCTTCTTCTCTCTCTCTCCAAGAGAGTACAAGCTTCTTATATACTTGATAGGGGTGCCTGCTTTTGCCAAGATTTGCTTTTGTTTTATCTTCTTGCTTTTGCTTTTTATTAAATCTTATTAATAATAGCCAAAGTTCTTGATTTGTGCTTTTACAACTTCAGGGCCTTGCTTTTTGAAAAAGCGGCTTTTAGCTTTTTGGTCCAGTTCGATGTCCTCTTTCCAATGGTGCCTTCTGCTTTTGGTCAACATAGTTTGACTTTTTACTTTTTCTTGATTTTTGACCAAGACTGGTACTTTTTCCAATGCCGACTTTAGGAACCCTATTCCCATGTGTCCATCAACTTGTCCATGCGTCTGGGCATGAGTTCTATCATGTAAACAGAGCTAGGAGGGCCAAATAGTCACATTCCCTCTCTCTTATATCGCAGTTGTCCTGAACTACAGACTGCAAGTGTTGGCCACACTTATTCTTGCATGTATCTTGGTTCTTTATGCATACACGCAACTAAGCCCCTAGCCATGGAAGGTTTTAGCCTTCCTTTTGCATCCAAAGACATGTCATCTTTCTTCTTGTCAATAGGAATGAAGTGTGCGTTTTGATCCATGTCAAAGAAACATTCTAGTATCTTTTCACTTTACAATCCTATCCTTGTTGCTACTTGCAATTTATTACTTATACCACTTGGGAATCTTCCAACCTAATTGTGTTGCCTCTTGCAACTGTAGTACTACTTCTCCACTCGAGGACCTTATTACAGTCATACTTAGTTAAACTTGCACATAGGAACAAAAAAACCTGTTTCTAGCTTTTGAAACCTCGAAACGGTTTTTAAAAACCTCGAAACCTCTCCAGTACGGTAGTTTTTCCCAAATTTCAAGTTTTGTTTTTTTTCCCTGATTTTTTGGGATTTTTAAATTTTTGTTTTTCTTCCATATCCTCCTCATCACCTTCCTTCCCTCTTCTTCTCCTGCCTCCCTCCTTCCCTTTTCCATCTTTTGCTACTTCTTTCACCTCTACTTCTCCTTCATTCTCCTCTTCTTCCTTTCTCTTCTTCTGTTCTCTTCTTCTCCCTTGATTTTCTTTTCCTTTTCTCTTCTTCTCCTCTCTTCTTTCCCCTTTTTCTTCCTTCTGTGTCTAAAATCTTTACCAATTTCTACCTTCTCTTCTTCAATTTCTTAAGAGTCTTTGATTGAACCACTTGTGGCATCTAATCAAGCAAAGTTGCCATAATGCCTCACCAAAAGAAGAATGTGTTCCCTAAGATGTGTCAGAAGAGACCAATTTTTCATCATTACACTATGTTTTTAGATGGCTACTATAAGCTCTTTAAGTATTTAATACTTTATGAAATTTTTTATTTTTCGAAACCTCACGGTTTCTTAGCCGAGAGACGAAACCTTTCAAAACAAAACCCCAAAAACCTCGAAACGTTTCTTGTGACTATGAACTTGCATTAGGGTGCTTTATCTTGACCTAGAAACCTGCCACTACCAAGAACAAACTCTTGACCATACGAGGTTCTTTCTTATTCAAATTCAAGTTAGAGATGAATTTGAGCTAGAGCAAAGGTTCTGTGAAAAAGATTTTTACTTGAAGTACTAATTGAGCACTAATTGAACTCACACGTCAACTTGACTAAAAGGTGTCTTCACAAATCATGAGTTGTGAATCCATGGGTGTACATGACCCCATAAAATTCTCAACTTTTTCATGCACATAATGAAACCGGCCTCTGGTAGAAACCAAAGTGAGGTAGACTAGCAGTCACCCTTCCACTTGTAGTCCAAATATAAAAACAAATTTAATTGGAGCTAGAGTGCCCCAAATCTGAAATGAAACCGACACCTGTTGGCCCCAAAGCTTGGCGCCCCTTTCGGTATTTCTTTATTCAATTTCAAAAAGATGTAAAGCTGAGTACAACAAAACCTTCCACGAGTATACACCTGTATGTCCAATCTGGCAGCCCACAAGACCTCTTAGCACAGAGGATTCACACACAGATCTGTCCCACAAAAGCAACACTTTGTGTTTCCCTCTGATCAGCCAAGACCATTCAGCAGGGCAACCTTGAGCACACATCTGGCATATCCCATGTACATGGTTCCACAACTCAGATCACATATACATTCACTGTCCAATCTGTGTTTCCACCCTTTCAATCTGCCATACCTCTCCTCTCACAAAGGGCCAGATAGCACAACTCTGCAACAGACATAAGCCAATGGAAAGAAAGATAGATGGACAAGTTCAGAGCTTACCAAATCAGCACGTGGTTCTGCACTTGTGAGGCCAATTGTACCAATCTGTACATGCCAGAGACTGTTTGTACTTTTCCTCCTTGCAACCACTTGACTGTTTCACCAACTAAGCTCTGAGAAAGCTTTGCCTGCAGCTGGAGATGCACTGCTTCCTACTGTTCAGGTCTGAACAGATCTGCAACCAGCTGTACCTGTCCGTACAGTTCAGTAGAACCCTACTGTACCTGTCCGTACAGTTCAGTAGAACCCTACTGTACCTGTCCGTACAGTCTCTACAGGCGTGTGTACTGTACTGGTCAGTACCAAACAGCAGCCGCCTGCTGTTTGTATCTGTCAACGCAGCCTGCACCTGTGTGCAGTCCAGCGCCGCCTGCACCTGTCTTGTCCGTACAACTGTACCAGCAGTCGTACAGCTGCCACGTGGACTGTACCTGCTTGCACTGCCTGAAATTGCTACTGTCAGCTGCCTGACCTGCGCCACCTGTACCTGCAGCAGTCACAAGCTCCGTACGGCCAGAACTGTACGGCCTGTTTTATAGAGCAGTTTTTGTATGCAGCCAAACACCTACAGCAGCCCACGTATGCAGTCGACCAGCCTTCTCCTCTTCTCCACGCTTGCAAACTTGCACGACTCCCCAAAAAGCTAGAGAGAGAGAGATGAGAGAGGCGTGTAACTCCAAAAGTGGAGTGGCCTCTCTCCAAAATTGTCCTAGAGCCCCAACTTTAATATTTATTAAAGTTCCCTAGGGGCCACTTAGGCCTAGGGGCAACCCATGAATAAAACATTAAAATATTAATGTTCTTGTTCCCCCCTTCACACCTGGAGATGTCCACACATCATTCTCTCTGTCCGGGCACCCCAAATGTGAATCATTTAATATTTTTGCTCAGCAACCACCATGCCCACACTTGTGTTGTTCCATTTTCACAGGGTCATGACATACCCCTCTCTTGAAAAATGGCAAGCATCCTCGATTGCATTTTGGTGATACAGCAAAATATCCAAAGTGAAATATACAATATGGCAAGATCAGCGTCCCAATCTCTCTAAGCCATGCACATGTATCAACATTCACTGCAAACCAATGGTGTAGTAGTAGTCCAAGTTGTATACCACTGTGAACCATACACAACCACAACATCCAATGTGACTAGTACACATATATCATAGAAGTCCCATAAACAGATGTACTGTCAGCCATCAGTACCTTAGGGTGAGACAAAAACTGCACCAAGTGACCTCTAGATGTCATCTGAGCCTGTCTGTATCAAGGGAGTGGAGGTGCTACCCCCCTCTTGAGCATCAGGCAATGCCCAGACCCATGCTCTGCTGAACCTGAATGAGCCATAACAAGAGTCGGCTCCAACTCAAAGGCATCGAGATAAAGCTGCAAAACCTGAGGTGAATCTGTTAAGTCACCTTCCTCCATCCACTTCGCATCCATCGGTGAATAGTTCTTGAACTTCAGAAGATAGCGACGGGAAACTTTACCTCGTACCGTTCTTTCCTTATGTGCCAGTATCTGCTCTGGAATAAGAACCTCATCAAGTTCCTCAACTTCCGGCTGAGCCTCATCTGATACATCCTCAGGCACATCCCCATGGAAAGGTCTAAGGAGACTCACGTGAAAAGCATTGTGAATCCTCCAGTGATCTGGTAGCTTCAAGCGATAGGCCATCTCACCAATCTTTTCTAGTACCTGAAAAGGCCCATAATAACGCATGCTCAACTTAGGGAATAAGCGCTCTTTACCCCTTATCTTCTTGAGTCTAGCCTTTTCAAATCGCAAAAGAACCCAATCACCCAATGCAAACTCTAATGCACGTCTGTGACGGTCTGCCGCTTTCTTTTGCTTTTGCTGAGTGGGTGGTACCTTCTTCCCTCCTTCCACAATCTCAAGAGGCGCCTTGCCCGTCGAGGTATGAACAGTGTTGTTATATGCAAACTCCACCAAAGGAAGATACTTTTCCCATTGTTGCTTGTGCTCTGACACATAACACTTAAGAAGATCTAACACTGTAGAGTTAGCCTCTTCCGATTGACCATCTGTTTGTGGATGAAATGAAGATGAAAACTTGAGAGTTGTACCCATGTTGTCAAACAACGCTCTCCAGAACAAACTCGTCATCCGTGGATCACGGTCACTAATGATAGACGTAGGTAAGCCATGATACTTGAAGATGTTCGCCATATGATCCACTTTGATCGTCTTACGCACGGGAATGAAATGAGCCTGCTTACTGAACCTGCATATGATAGTCCAAATGCCATCATTGCCCGTTTGTGTCCGTGGAAGATCAAATATAAAATCCATGGCAATGCTCTCCCAAGGTCTATCTGGAATAGGTAAAGGCTGTAATAAGCCTGGTGTCTTTTGACGGTCAAACTTTACCTTCTGACATACGATGCATTGCCTAACAAAGGCATCAACATCTCTTCTCAAGGTTGGCCAATAAAAGAAAGTCTCCACTGCTTTTACCGTGGCGTCAATACCTCTATGACCTGCATACGGTGGAGCATGACTTTCAATCATAACCGTGAGTCGCAATGGCCTGGTAACACACAGTCTGCCATGCATCAATAAAAACCCATCTCGGAGAGTATAATGCTCATGCCGCTGACCCTCAGATATCTGATCATACAACCTTTCAAAATCCTCATCATGGGCATACTGCTCTTTCATTTCATCAAGCTCATGATGATAAGCAAGTGAAACTGCTGAGACCTGTGGCTTGCGTGACAAAGCATCTGCCACAACATTCTTTTTGCCTTCCACATGCATAATCTGGAAGTGAAACATAGACAAAAAGTTTGCCCATTGCATATGCTTCTCTGAAAGCTTAGTTTGCGTGAGGAAATAACACAAGGTCTGATGATCTGTCTGCACAGTGAAATCAGCCCCGAGCAAATAGTGTTTCCATGTAGAAAGAGCATGAATTACAGCCAACATCTCTTTCTCATAAACCTGTAAATGCTTCTCGGCATCTTGCAATATTCTACTCTCATAGGCTATCACATGTTCCTCCTGCATGAGAATTGCCCCAATGTTACTTCCACATGCATCACACTGGACAACAAAAGCCTTTCGGAGGTCCGGTAATACCAATACTGGATCCGAAGTAAGCTTTTCTTTAAGCCTTTTGAAGGCTGTAATTTCCCGATCAGCCCATCTGAACGGAGTTGCCTTCTTTGTCAAGGCATGAAGGGGCGAAGCAATTTCAGCAAAATACCGTATGTACCACGTGTAATAGGAACACAATCCCAAAAAGCTACGTACATCATGCACGGTCCTCAAATCTGGCCAATTAAGAATTGCTTCCACCTTCGATGGATCCATACAGACTCCATGCTTAGACACAATATGCCCCAAGAAGTGTATCTCTTGCAAGAAAAACTCACTCTTCTTGCCATTAATAACCAGCCTATGGTTTCTGAGTTCTGCAAACACAATGGCCAAATGCCTTCTATGCTCCTCCTCAGTTTGTGAATGCACAATCATATCATCAAAGAATGTGCCCACAAACACTCTATGAGGCCGGAAAATCCTGTCCATCATTCTATTATCTAACATAGACAAATTAGACTTAGACTCATCATCTTTTGCATCCTTTACATAAATCAAGTACGCGGAAAGATGCTTTTTCATTACTGATGAAATTGCCGAAGCTGATACAATAGGAACAGATTCCCCTTTAAGTTTTACATCCAAAACATGTTCTTTCCCTCTGAGTCAAAGTGATCTTCCTATTACATGTATCCACCACCGCATGTACTCTGTGGCACCATGGCATACCCAACAAAACATCACATCCATCAAGTGGCATGATGAAAAACTCTTCGCTGTCCACATAACCGTGCAAATGAAGCCTGAGCTTCCCAATGATAGGAGTGACGGGTTCTGCATACCCTGGACAAGCCATGTTAGCCTCATATAACGACCCCATCTCCTCTGCACGAATCCCCAATCGGCGAGCCAAATCCGGTGAAATAAAGTTGGCTGTGTCAAAGAATATCAAGGCATTTTGATCTCTCACTTTGCCCCGTGCCCTGCACAACTCTGTCTCTTCACCACCTGGCGGTTTCCCAACAAGATCAGGAACTAACCCTGCAGAAGGTTTTGGTTTCTTTGACTTGGGCTCTCCTTTATTGTCAGAGTCCTTTTGGGACTTTCTCTTGGGACAATTAAAAGACATATGTCCCTCTTCAGTACAGTAAAAACATTTCCGAGCATCTCTCAAAGCCTGTCTCTCCTCAGAAGTTCTCTTGGGCATTGGCAACTTCTTATACCGCGTCTCTGTAGACCCTTTTGCATCACGCGAAGCATGCCCAAACTTTTCAGATTTCTTGCTCGAGTTCTTACTGCCTTTAAATCCAGATGAGACTCCAATGAGTAACGCATTAGCTATCATAGCATTCTCTATCATCTGTGACATGTTCGTTACTCGAGTCTTGATACAATAGTCACGCACCTCCTTGGGCAGCCCACAACAATACTTCTCTACATGCTCAGACAAAGGCACTGCACGGTAAGAAGTAACTGGGAGTAAAGCTTCCCAAAACTTCTTGTTATAATCTTCAAGATTGTCACACTTTGATGCATCCAACTTGTGCCATGCTGTCATTACATCCACCTCAAAAGTAGATGTGAGCCATACGGAAGAGCACACCTGTTTAAATTGTACCCAAGTAGTTGGTGCTATGTCCTGCAGAAGAAGAGTAGACCACCACTGCAATGCATTGCCCTTGAGAAAAGTCGCAGCTTTTCTCACCTTTGAGGACTCTGTGTAATTACCACCAGAAAAAGCAGCATCAAACTGCTGTAAGAAGGTAAGTGCCTTTAACTTATCTTTGGCTCCACTGAATGTATCAAATTTCACAGCAGCTCCCCCTTCCTTATAATCCTTCGCCTTACCCATAGGCGTTAGATTATCGTAAGGAAGTGGCTTCACAAGATTGCTACCCCCAGCATTCATGCCCATCATAGGGTAAACATTACCAATTCCCACACCTGGCATGCCATACATTCCAGCCATGTTTCCAAACATTCCATTATGCATACCGGGCTGCATGCCACCATACATATTTGCTTGCATTCCAGGTTGCATGCCCCCAAACATGTTTCCTTGCATTCCGGACTGCATACCACCATACATATTCCCCTGCATACCAGGTTGAAAATTAGCTCCAAAAGTCCCTGGCATACCCATGCCTCCCTGAGGATAACCCCTAGTCATAGATTGGAACACCGAGCCACCACCAAAATAACCTGGATGCATAGTCTGCTGAGGAATAGATGGCTGTCCAAAGAAGGAACTTTGAGAGTTAGCACCAAAAGCATGCTGCATGTTCGGAAACTGTCCAAAAGATGGATCCTATGGGAAGGCATCACTATGACCCTGAGGAAGGTTTTTAGAACGCACCTTCTTCTTCTTCTTTTCAGGCTCTGTACGGGATCTCATAAATTCAGCAAACTTCTCACTTTGTGTGAGCTGCATAAACACATCCATAACACCAGCCAAATGATTTTTAAACTGAGCATCATCTTCCTCTTTACTAGGCATATCTTCTAGTTGTGTTACATCCTCATATTGCTCACCATCTGCAGCCTGTTCCCCTGCAAGAATATCCTCATATTCATTTCTCTCAGGAGAGGTCTCTTGCTCTTCCTCTTCATTATAGAAATATTCGTCTTCTGTATCAGACATGTTGCTGAATTTTTCAGCGATGACTTTCCTCGAGTCAACCACGAGCTCACCCCCTTAAGAAAGTTGATGATGGGTCCCGGCAACGGAACCTTGAAACCGGCCTCTGGTAGAAACCAAAGTGCGGTAGACTAGCAGTCACCCTTCCACTTGTAGTCCAAATATAAAAACAAATTTAATTGGAGCTAGAGTGCCCCAAATCTGAAATGAAACCGACACCTGTTGGCCCCAAAGCTTGGCGCCCCTTTCGGTATTTCTTTATTCAATTTCAAAAAGATGTAAAGCTGAGTACAACAAAACCAGCCAGGAGAATACACCTGTATGTCCAATTTGGCAACCCACAAGACCTCTTAGCACAGAGGATTCACACACAGATTTGTGTCCCACAAAAGCAACACTCTGTGTTTCCCTCTGATCAGCCAAGACCATTCAGCAGGGCAACCTTGAGCACACATCTGGCATATCCCATGTACATGGTTCCACAACTCAGATCACATATACATTCACTGTCCAATCTGTGTTTCCACCCTTTCAATCTGCCATACCCCTCCTCTCACAAAGGGCCAGATAGCACAACTCTACAACAGACATAAGCCAATGGAAAGAAAGATAGATGGACAAGTTCAGAGCTTCCCAAATCAGCACGTGGTTCTGCACTCGTGAGGCCAATTGTACCAGTCTGTACATGCCAGAGAGTGTCTGTACTTTTCCTCCTTGCAACCACTTGACTGTTTCACCAACTAAGCTATGAGAAAGCTTTGCCTGCAGCTGGAGATGCATTGCTCCCTAGGTCTGAACAGATCTGCAACCAACTGTACCTGTCCGTATAGGTCAGTAGAACCCTAATGTACCTGTCCGTACAGTCTCTACAGGTGTGTGTAGTGTACTGGTCAGTACCAAACAGCAGCCGCTTGTTGTCTGTATCTGTCAACGCAGCCTGCACCTGTCCTGTCCCCAGCGCCGCCTGCACCTATCCTGTCCGTACAACTGTACCAGCAGTCGTGCAGTTGCCACATGGACTGTACTTGCAGCTGTACCTGCCTACGTTGCCTGAAACTGCTACTGTCAGCTGCCTGACCTGCGTCGCCTGTACCTGTAGCAGTCACAAGCTCTGTACGGCCTGCAGCCCTTGGGTCTGTACGGCCTGTTTGATAGAGCAGTTCTGTATGCAGCCAAACACCTACAGTAGCCCACGTATGCAGTCGACCAGCCTTCTCCTCTTCTCCACGCTTGCAAACTTGCACAACTCCCCAAAAAGCTAGAGAGAGAGAGATGAGAGAGGCGTGTAACTCCAAAAGTGGAGTGGCCTCTCTCCAAAATTGTCCTAGAGCCCCAACTTTAATATTTATTAAAGTTCCCTAGGGGCCACTTAGGCCTAGGGGCAACCCATGAATAAAACATTAAAATATTAATGTTCTTGTTCCCCCCTTCACACCTGGAGATGTCCACAAATCATTCTGTCTGTCCGGGCACCCCAAATGTGAATCATTTAATATTTTTGCTCAGCAACCACCATGCCCACACTTGTGCTGTTCCATTTTCAGAGGGTCATGACACATAAGTAGATTACAGTTACCTTCAAGAAGTCACAAGTCCACCTAAGCTTTACTTGTCTTCTGCACAATAGTGCGAACTCAGGTCTTCTTGACCACTCCAACAAGTGGATTGTCTGAATATAATTTTAAAACTTCAGCTTGCTTGAGCTCTGAGACCATATTCTCAGAAGTTCTTAAGTGTTCTAGATAATAAGTCAAATGAAGATGATTCCTCACCCTTTTTATGAATAAAACAACTGGCTAGCATTGACCACATAGAAGTTTCCATCGTCCTTTTTGCTGGCTTGCTCTTTGAACTACAACTTTGGTTCTTTGGACACTTGCTCCCTGAACCATTCCTTGAGAGAGTGAATTTACTAGATTGACTTGTGGAAGGTATTGACTAGTTGGAATTGACTAGAATGGTACTATACATAATACGATCACATGTATATACACTAGTGATAGTTGTTTTTAATTTTCTTTCAGTTAACTTTTTCCATGGCTCAGTATACCCATGGTATCATTGGATATCTCATGATCTCATAAATCCTCTGGGTTTTTTGTAGATGTTAATTTTACTTTCTTTCTGCAGTTGACAAGTAGAAGAAACTTTATCCCCAAACTCTCTCTTTTCTTTTCCAGATAGTGTATCAGATGTCATATGGTTGTAACTTTGGTCTCATAGGTCACTTTGGCCTTTTGAAGACGTTAATATAACATTTCATTTCATTTCATCTCTCTCTCTCTCTCTCTCTCTCTCTCTCTCTCGTGGGGGTTGCACCTGTGGCCCCTCTCATAACTGAGCCCATGGCGTGAACCTGTGCTGTTGCACCTGGACCCCCTCTCTTTCTCTGCATGCGTACCTTGTGCCTCCCTAAGCTCACTCACCCTTGCTCGGGCCCCCAAGGCAGCAACTTGGGGGACAAGGGGGGGAAACCATTTGCACGCCTCGCCCTTGAGTCCTCCCGACAGTTAGCTTTACAGGGAGACACGGCTTGTTGGTATGGATAGATGACATCTTGGTTCCAGGCACATGGTTTTAGCATGGACAGATTGCCTCCCTTCCAATATTCTCTGGAGGCACCCTCTCTCACTCTCACACGGACAGAGATTACCAGACTCATCCATCAGGATTTAGTTCAGCTGGACATTAGGAGGACATGGATATAGCCGACTGAGGAGCTGGGCACGAAGATGGCTTTCTACAGAGAGCATTTTCTTCAGCTCACAGCAGATGGTTTTGTGATCAGACCCAGTTACATGGATGTACACTTGTCTCATGCAGTACGATGTGCTATTGGTCAGATTCGCACATCCGCACACCAGCTTGAGATTGAGATTGGCCGATATAGAGGTATACCAGCTAAGGCCAGGATATGTCGAGTATGCCATGGGGAGCCAGAGACAGAGGTGCATTATATATGCCATTGTACTGCATACTATGAGATACATGGTCGTTTCCACTGTTTATTCAGAGAGGGTTTTGGACCACTTTCCAGAGTCATGGGGTACCAGGACCAGAGGTGTTTGGGATTGTTCTTGCTTGAGCTGCGGAGATATAGAGATAGCCTGCTTAGGCGCACAGAGAGCCAGACTTAGAGGCACATTACAGACTTCTTTAGTCCAGCCATCACTGCGCCAAATGGACCACTGCAGCAGCAGGACATGCATACCGCCCCGCCCACACCAGCGGTACACTGATTGATCGTGCGATTGAGCTTGGGTGGTCCAGACGCCCACGACTACGGAGGAGGGCATCCCAGCATAGAGGGAGGTTGCAGCAGCGGATTCGGATTATTCTTGCGAGACATGCGGGACACCCAGTCAGGGTGCTGACCACAGAGGATATTGAGGAGATCCGCCAGCGTCCGATGCGGCACATATTATGAGATGGAGGCACCTCCATAGTGTACCCCCCCGTCCCACATGATATTGTATCCCCTCACTGAACTCCACTCCACCCATAGCGTCCCCCCCCCCCCCCCCCCCTCACTATATTCACACCCTATAAGGGTTTCTGTTTACCTTCCAGTTCCAGTTTCATTTTCTAGGTGCCAGTAGTATCATCTTTATTTTTCATTTTCTGGTTTTTTATCCAGACATTGTATCAGATCCACCATGATGTAACTTTTTGGTCTCATAGGTGATTATGGCCTTTTGAAGACGTTAATATAACATTTCATTTCATTTCTCAGCCCCCCTTCTCTCCCACACATGGAACCTCCCCACATAATACCAGAGGGATGAAACGAGGGAGCTGTACACATTAATCCAGACTGCCCTGTAGGAAATCAATGCCAAAAGGGATCCAAAAAGTGCCGTCACTCAAAACATGCACAAAGGGATACAGGCCATCAGAGACATTCTCAAACAGCAGGACGAGGAAATTGAAGCCATGGGGTCAGAAATGCAAAAGCAATTGCAGCATGAAATAGCTACCTTGGAAACACAGCTGTAGACAGAGCTAAATACAATGAAACTGGAAATGCAGAGAGATGAAAAACCATCTGAGTGAGAACCTGAAATCATGCCAAGCAATGGTTAAAGTAAAATGTATAATGTTATGTATGCCTCAAATGAAAGCATGTATACAGGAATGCATGGGAGATGTGAAAGTGCAATGTATACAAGAATGTAAGGGAGAGATGCAAATTTACTTGGGAGATAGTAGAAGACCGCAAAACAAGTATGGCCAAAGTCATGGAACCACTGAAGGCAGGCAAATGGGCGGTTTATCGCGACGGCAGCATGACAAAGGATGCACTCATAGTAGCCATGTGGAACTGCAACGGGACACTGTGGTCTGACCCGGGAGGCTTCATGGAGACATACAGCGGGAGGCATCTGGTTTTCTATACCTAGACTCATTAGAGTCCGGAAAGAGGTCTTCCAATGGTCACTGGATACACGTGGAAGTCAGCTTATTGAGGAGAAACCAGGAATAATGGAGGGGTTAGCGGATCAGGTGGAGTAGCGATACTGTTCAGAGACTATCTTAGCCCTATGATCATAGTGATGAAGAAGGATGAGGAAGCCAGGTTCATGTGGGTTAGGCTCAGCTTTCCCAAGAGGCGAAGCTTGTTCATTGCTGTTTGCTACTTCCCGCCAGATACATCAAGATTCTTTTGACGAAATTCCTCCCCATTCATGCCAGTTTATGACGACATCATGGAGTTCTCCACACAAGGAGACATTCTCCTTGTAGGTGACTTCAATGCAAGGACACGGAACCTCCAGTCTCAGCCATGTGACTTTGACCGTGATTCAGCCATCATGTATGAGCTGGCACCAGCAGGACATGGGACTTACAGCAACAGGGAGAGCATTATTAGACACAGGTGCTGCACATAATTTGATTATATATAACGGCATGTCTAGATGGCCAGAATCTGGAGGATTCACATGCTTTCCACACAGAGGAGGAAGTAGTACAGTGGGCTACTCCCACACAACCCTCCCCCTACACGAAGGTGCACTTCCAGCATGATCTCGACAACATCTACAAGGATCACATATGGCATCGCCTCTCTGCCATTGACTTACGTATCATCCCCCTTGCCAATGCCACCACACCCAGCTCTCAGCTATCCTACATGAGTCAACTCAAGCCACCTACTTGTGCACCACCCGTCAGCAAAACTGAGCCTGTATTGGATCCATACCTTAAAAGAGCTGGTATGATCAGGAGTGCAAAGCCGACCGTGTGCAGCTTCGCCAAGATCAAGCAAGGGGCATCATCACGGCACGACAAGCAGAACAGAGATCTAGGCGATTTACGAGGAGCAAGAAGCGGGAATTCTTAACGGTGAGGGAGGAGTTCTACAGGTGTTTCTTGAGTGTAGACAGCTCTGAGGCATGGCGGATACTAGAGGAGAGGAGGCCCCCCGCCTCATCACTGATCTAGTCACATGGCACGGGTATGCCCAAGGGCTCTATGATGCCCCAGATCAGCCTACCTTTTATACGTCTCAGATCCCCCGGCCAGCCAGATCTTCACTCTTCATGATGGCCAATGTCACAAGGGCCATGCATAAGCTTAAGAGTGGTAAGGCCAGGGTCCACGAGGATCTCCAAGCCATTGTGGATCTGTCTCTTTGTGGTGGAGATCCTCGGTGGCAAGGGCCTCCATTTTGGGTCGGATGAATGAAACTCGTGATAGTGGACTGAGGTATGTGATGGTGGGCTGTGAGGTATCTGGGGTCTGCCCTATGCCTCTCTGCTTAGCTGATCTCTGTGGCGGCGCAGGTCCATCATGCAGAGTCCCATGCATCACTGGTCTGGGAAATCAATGACCCAAGACAGTGGGCCAAATCCCTTTTTTTTTTTTTTTTTTTTTTTTTCCGGGAAAAGGATCCTTCTATTAGTTAATGAGAAAACGCCATAAGGCTACAAAGCTCACCTCGCAAGGAGGGATAAAACACAGTGAACTCCTGAGCTCCACCCCCGTGGCTGGCCGCTCTCTGGGGGGGGCTACCTAGTAGTACATGTGGGAGGTGAGAAAAGCCAGACTGGAGGCCTGTAGTGCCAAGTGACATCCTCGCCCCTCGCGGTGAGGAAAGGGCCAGGGTGCCAAGTGCGGAGGAAAGCCTTGCGGCGCCCTCTCATGCGATCCGAGTCGCCCTGGAGTTTCCCCCAGTGTCCTCTCAAGGTGTGAATGATGTCCACCCAGAGGGCCTGTATGACCTCCGCCGGTGGAGTCGCCTGGCGGTCAATGGCCTCCCTGCATCGGGCTCTCCATATGTGCCAAGCCGTCATGCTGCTGATCATCTCCCATCTGTGCCCGACCCCCTCCTGAGGGGCTGCCGATGAGAAGTCTGGCGTCGGAACCACCGCCATCGCCCTGTCAGAGACCTGGATGGTCGCGCTGCCAGGGACGTCCTCATATCCAAGGGCCGGGCCGCTGTCCGTGGCCCAAGCCACCGCACCCCACGTCACCAGCATCTCACCTGGTGAGCCTACAAAAACCATCCTGAGAGCGCGCTGCCAGACCTGCTGAGCCTGTGGGCAATCCCATAAGCAGTGCCGCTGCGACTCCTGTGCATGGCCGCACCGAGGGCAGGACGTTGGGTGTCTGCCAAAAGCTAGCCATGCCCCCACAGCCAGTCCTCTATGCGCTGTGAGCCAGAGAAAAAGCGTCACCTTCCGGGGCCGGAAGCTGGCCCACAGGCGCTGCCAGAAATCCCTAAGAAAGGCAGGGGAGAGCCCCTGTCGCCGCCAATGCTCGGCCGCCGCCGGGGTGCTCGCTATCCTGTGCCTCTGAATCCGCCGCCCCAGCCTCGCTGTGTACTGAAAAAAGGGGATGCCTGGGCTGGTAGGGGCCAAGTAGGGATCTCGCCAAAACCACTCACCTGGATCCCACTGAAGGCGAATAAGAGGCCTGCTGTCCCAAGCCCATAATCTCCAAGAACAGTCCTCTCCTATCGAGGCCGGTGAGGGGTCTACATGCCACTGTCTCTGATGAAAGCCGACCACCCGCACCCTCTGAAGAATACAACCCTGGAGCCCATCCAAATCTAGTCGTGTCCTCTGAAGCTGGCCACCCTCTCCCACCTCGAAAGTGAGTGGGGCGACTCCCTCCGCTGTGCCGCAGACCGCTAGAAGGATCTCATGCCGAGTAAAGACACCCATCCACTGTGGAGGTGGAGGGTCCTGTACTGGGGTCCGCCACTCCCGGGGGATGGCCGCCTCGATGTCCTGTCTCATCAACTCTCTGCCCCTCATCCCACTGAGTCTCCTCTCCTGGGCCTCAAGAGGCAGCTGCTGAAAACATATCCAGTCGTCCAGGGACTGGGCTGGGCCGGAGCTCAAAGGGCCCCACGACACGTGAGACCGCGATCCAACCATATGGCCACTGGGAAGTCGAATCAAGGGGTTCCAGATCAATGGCTGCCTCAGGCGCTCCTCATCGGTGCCCGGAGGAGTCTGGAAGAGTGACGGCCTCAGATGCGACCAGGCCCTCAGAAGGCTAGCTGCAAAACGCTCCTCGAAGCCAAGGCCCACTCCTCTGGATCGATGCTCTGTAAAGATCCACCTAATGCTGGGGGTCCAGGGGCCGCTAAGAGAGGGGGTGCGGCTGAGCATCCTGGAAACAAGAAACTCCTTCCACGGCTCAGCGCCTGGCAGGAGGCCACGAACTACCAGCTTGCCAAGCAATGCTCGGCTTTGGCAAATAGGATCAACAATGCCCAGGCCGCCTCTCTCCCTCGGCTGAGTGATCACCGCCCATGCCACCTTGGCCCTGGCGGGCCGCCCGTCGCCACCGGACCAAAGAAAGTTCCTGATGAGCCGCTGCACCTGGCCAATGCATGCCCGAGAGAAGGCCCAGCAGGAAGTGATGTACCACATAGTAGCAAGCAGAACCTGGTTGGCCACAACTACTCGGCCAGCCAGAGATAAACGAGCGGTACTCCAATACAGAAGCTTCTTCCGAATGCTCAGAAGAAGGGGGGCTATCTGCTGCTCCGGAGATATGTCAATGCCCACATAACATCCCAAATAACGCACTGTAGTGCCAGGGGGCAGCCACTGAAAACCGTCAACTGGCCTCCAAGTCGGGGGGGGCATAGAGCTGACCCACAGCCCACACGACTTGTGCCAGTTGATCAAAGCGCCCGAAGCTCTGCAAAACCTGTCCATGGCTAAGGCGAAGCGGCGGAGGTTCTCCTCACCTCCCTGAAGATAGACAGCAGTGTCATCCGCAAACTCCGAGTCTAGGAGCTCCTCCGAGGTACGGATGGGAAGCTGGAGGCCCCGCAAACCTGTATCCTGTGCCGTCAAAAAAGTGCTCATGGCCTCCGCCACAAAAAGAAAAAGAAAGGGCGCTAAGGGGCACCCCTGCTGCACCGAGCGCGAGAGCTGGAACCTTTCTCCGCGCACGCCCTGTATCAGCACCTGGCTATGAGCCGATGAGTAGAGTGCAGAGACCCCACGGATCCACTGAGGGGGGAAGCCCATCCTCTCCATAGTGCCTTCCAAGAAGGCCCAGTCCACCCGATCATATGCCTTCTCGAAGTCGAGAAGGAGCACTGCCAGATCCTCCTGTCGAAATCTAGCCAGAGCCGTAGCCTCCCAGAAGGAGAAAATGTTATCCAGAATGCTCCTATCCTGGATGAAGCCAGTCTGCGTGGAGTGGATGATGTCCGGAAGGTGAGGCTGAAGCCGCCTGCTGATCGCCTTAGCTAGGACCTTGTAGGCCGTGCCTAGCAAGGTGATTGGTCTCCACTGTCTAATCTCCAGTCTGTCTCCTCCCTCTTTGGGGATCAAGTGGATCAAACCCTCAGCCATGCTGTCCGGCATGACTCCTGACTCCATAATCTCCTGGAATGCCAATCTGAAGCCCCTGTGTAAGAGGCCCCAGTACCTCTGGAAGAAAGCCACCGAGAGACCGTCCTCTCCTGGGCATTTGCCCCGAGGTAATGCCTGAAGAGCCTCCTCCAGTTCCGTATCCGAGAAGGGGGAGAGAAGGGAGTGTTGTAAATGGGCCGGCACAACCGGTCTCGTGAAGCTCCAGACTGCCTCCCGAGCCTCTCTCACCCTGTCATCTGCTGGCTCAGCAGAGAGAAGGTCCCTGTAAAAATCTGTGGCTATAGCCCGAACCCTGGGGGGATCCACCACAACCTGGCCATCAGCCTGCCGGAGACGCCTGAGACCCTCTCGTCTGAAGCGAGGCCCTGTCGCCTCAAAGAAGTCTCGAGTCACTCTGTCCCCAGCCTGTGTCCAAAAGGAAGCCCGAGCATGGAATCGGAACTCCACCCTCCTCTCCTCGATGGATCTGATCTCCGTGCGAGCTGACTCCATCTGCTCTGAGATCCAAGGGCTCGTAGGATCCCTCTCCTGGAGTCTCTGGAGGGACGCTAGACTCCTCCGTAGGCTCCTCTCCTGCTCTCTGAAAGCCTCCAGCCGGTCCAAGGCAGCCTGTCTGAGCATCTGGCTAATCTCCTGTAAGCCACTGGCAAGATCGCTGGCTGCCGATCCTCTCCTGAACTGCAGCTCCTGCCAGACCTGCTCAACTCCGATCGCAATCTCGGGCTCCTCTATGAGACAATCTGGAATCCGGACGCTCTGGCTCTGCTCTCCTCTCGTGGGGTCCTCAATCTGGAGAAGCACTGGATGGTGATCTGAAAACGAGGAGCCTGCAAGTATGCCCACTGTGCCACCTCTATCACAGGCCCACTCATCAATGTAAAACCTGTCGATGCGGGATAGGTTAACCCCTGTGGCCCGTCTATCCGAGCGCGAGAAAGATAGGCTCCCCTGCAACCTGCCAAACTCCGGGAGAGTCCACGGATCCTGGCCTCTCACCTGAAGCACTAGTTCCTCCCAGGCAGCTAGCTCCGGCCCATGAATGGTCTCCTGGCTGCCCCCCATCCTGTCCTCTGCATCCTCCAGCATGTTGCAATCCCCTCCGAGGCACCAGTGGTCTGCCAAGGGGAGGGACTGCCTAATGGTGCTCCAGAACTCGGCTCTCCCGGTCGCCCCATTAGGGGCGTAGAAGTTGAGGAAGCCAATGCGGTCTTCCCCAACCCGAAGGATGATCCACTGCGCACGACCCTGGACCAGAATGCCAGAGTCCACAACTTCAGATAGAAGCTGCTCGCTGACTGAGATGCATACTCCACCCTGGTTCCCCTGGGAGCCATATGCCGGTGACCAAAAAGTGTGACTCCTGCCAGGCAAGATCTTCCCGCAGGTGCGGGTACGCCCAGCAGAAAGGTGGTGCTCCTGGATGAGAAGGATATCGATGGGTCCTCCAACGAGAGCCCTCTGGATCTCCTGGCGAAGTCTGCCCCGGCCAATGTAGCAGCGATGTCCACCGAGACCCTGGATGTTCCATGAGAGGATCCTCATGGATGAGCTATGGCAAGTGAAGCAGCCTCCACTGGCTCACCCCTCTCAGCCGGCCCGGATGATCTGCCCTCCACTCTGTGAGTCTTGGGCGCCGGCTTGGAGGGAGAATAATCACTGTCTGTCCGGGTGCGGAGTCTCTCCAAAAAAAGGGTGACCTGTCTCTGTGTCCAGCCCCACTCCGCCTTCGCCCTGTCCAGGGCATAGGCGTGAGACCAATCCTCTGCATATATGTATCTAAAGGTAGGCTGCACCCTCGGGGCGGCATGGAGGAGAATCAGAAGCACCGCCTCAACTGAGGTGTGGACCGGATCCGCCCGCCAGTCTCCTATACCAAACAGGCTCATGCGGGCTGAGTGTAATCGGGTCTGCAATAGGTCCGTGAGCTCCAAGTCACTGAAGTGATGAGAAAACTCCAGTATCTGATCACGCAAAACTTCCTCTACAGAGTTGCAATCCCATGCTGTGTCTGGGGCAACACTGAGAGGAAAGGAGAAAGCCACCATGCTGCTCACCACAGAGGGAGAACGAGAGGGATGGCACACCACGCAAACTCGCAAGGGCGCGACCAGTGTCTCGAACGGGCCAGCATCCAGCTGGAGGCACCTGAAAAAACCGTAATCCACTGGTAGCCCCATCACTCGCGGGGGCCCCCCAGGGGAGGCTGGAGAGAACTCTGTGGCGGGCGAGGCGAGGATCGCCATCTCCACCGGCCCGGAGTGGCGGTGGAACAGCCGCTGGACTGAGCTCTGGCCTACCCAGCTGCGCTGCCCCGGGGCAGTGGGTGGTCTGGCGAAGTATCCTGGAGAGGCCGAGGGAGGGATGGGGGCTCGTGGCGAGGAGGGGGGAGAGCGAGGAGAGGATGGAGAGGCATCTGCCAGAGGATAGGTGTCAGGGGGGGCCGCCGGGGGAGGCGGGAGAGGGGGGGCTGGGGGGGGAGAAGGAAGGGTGGAAGGAGTGCTCTCCGGGTGAGGGGAAGGGGAGCCGGGGGTCGAAGAGTGCGGCCCAGGATCCTCAGGAATCTGCTCCAAGGAGGGTGGGGGGCCCCCCGCGGGGGGAGGTGGGAGCGGGGTCTCCACGTGGGAGGCTCCACCAGCGGCCTCAACGGGCACTGAGTCTGAATCCTCGTCCATCGGGGTGGGACCTGCTGGCCGCCTATCCCTGACAGGAGCATAAGTGCGGGTAGGTGCCTGTACGCCAGCCGGAGTCGCCTGTCCGCCAGCCTGTGCTGCCTGCTGGCGTCTGCGACGACGGTCCCTGCGGGCCGGGCGTTTCCGCCGGCGAACCTCCTGCCATCCGCCAGCCTCCTGGGACTGCGCGGCATCCTCCGCCGGGGCCTGCTCGTCAGATGATGGCGCCTGCTGTGACGAGCCAGGGATGTCCGGTCTCTGAAGTGGATGGCCACCCCTCGGGTCTCCTGCTGCAGGGGGTCCGGAGGCGGCATAACGTGAAGGATGAGCCCCCTTGCGGGGACAGGCGCGTGCGAGATGGCCCATCTCCCGACATATGTAACACTGGCCGGGGAGGCCCGAATACTCCACGCGCTGTATCATATGTCCTCCAGAAAGACAAGGGAGAAGGATCGTCTTCGGGAGGGACTCCGGTGACGGAACCACAACCCGAATGGCCGGGAGTCCTGCTGCCCGAGCAATCACTGAAGCCGCTGTCTGAGGCGTCTCCACCACCTGCCCGAACGCCTTGCCAATGGATGACAAGAGGGGCAAGTACTCCCTACGGAGTCCAGGAAAACAGATAGTGACGGGGAAACCGGTCGCGCCTGCTAGCGGGTCAGAAGCGGGGTCGAAACCATGAGTCCATCGCGCCAGGAACGCCCGGGAAGAGCGGAGGGCAATGGGGCTCCGAGCCAGCACCATCTGAGCTGCCTGTGGGGACTCGAAATCCACCTGATAGTAGCCACGTCCCAAAAAATCCACGCTGACGATCTTGGCGGGCACGCCAACAAGGCTGCCTTGCAGAAGGTCGCGAAGCTCTCTCCGCATCGGACGGCTACCCACTATCTTGCAGACCAAGGAGGAGGCCTCAAGAGCGGAAACTGTGGAAACAAACAACTGAAGATCTTCAGCTGTGAACTCCAGACGGAGACCGGAATCGGCAGGGTTAGTCGGAGCGGCTTCCATGGAGTCCTCCAGAGGGAAAAAGCCAGAAACCGGGGTCACCAACGGGAGGGACACAGCCCTGCGAGGAAAAAAGAGAAGCGGCGGGTTACAGGATAGCGGGGGCGGGGCGCGGGGGGGGGGGGGGGGGGAGCTGAGGCGGGGAGGAGTTAACGGTGGGCGGAGGGGCGGGACGGAAGGGAGGAGAAAGAGGGCGGAGGGGGGAGAGGTGGCGAGGGAGAGAAGAGAGGGGGAGGCTAAGGATGATAGAGAGGCGGAGGAAGAAGGAATGGGGAAGGAAGTAAACGGCGGGGGGAGAGGCGGGGAATGCAGCGAGGAGGGAGGCGAAGGAAGAGAAGGCGGGGGGGGAAGAAAGCGAAGAAGAGGAGGGAGGCGGGGGAGTGGAGGCGGGGGGGTGAAGGCGGGGGAGAAACGCGAGGCAGAAGGCGGTGGGGAGGCGGCGTAGAGGGGTGCGATGAAGAAGGCGGGGGAGAGGGCGGAGGAGACCGCGGAGGGCTGGCGGGGGGGGGGAAGGTGAGGCGCGATGGCGAGAAGCAGCGGGGGGGGGGAGAGCGGAGCTCGCAGGCGAGTCAAGTCAGTACCTTCTTGAACTGATCTCTACAGACTTCACTAAAATCAACCCAAGGAATGATTGGCTTCAGTTTACAATTGCGTGGTTCTTACCTGTGGGCCAAATCCCTCCCTGAATAGGCAATGAAATCTCCCTCATATCTCATAATCCATTGGGCATCTGAAAAGATAGTGCTCCTTCATCTCGACCTCTAGTGAACACAATCGGCAGATCATGTTCTCTTGGGCAATGCCCTCTGCTCGCCTAGTCTCCACCCTCGGGCAATGCGACGAGACTTTGATCTGGCCAATCTCAATCCTCATGGCATGTGATGTGTCTATAAAGGTAGCCAAGCTTCTGAATGAAGCCATCCTCACAGGGTGGTCCCAGTAAAACTGCATCTCGTAGGAAACTGCATTGGATCCAGCCATGTGAGATGGGTCTCCAATTTGAAGAGGTCATAGCGTGGTCCCAGTAAAGCTGCAAATTCAAAGGAAACTGCAGTGGATCCAGCCATGTGACATGGGTCTCCAGTCTGAAGAGGTCGGCTCGGATAAGTCGGTTAATGTCTTGATGGGTGAGAGGTAATAGTGGTGCATCCAAATTGTAGTGGAATGGGGGCATGCGATCCATATGAAGCCCATGTGAGAGGAAACACTATGTAACTCTGGCACACCAGACCCTAACTTGTCCCATCTCATCTAGTTGCCTAGACAATGCCAGTGCCAGCAGCTGAGGAAGCCTATCTCTGTCCAAGGTGTAGATGTGGTATATGGAGGGTCACTATCTAGAAGAGGGCATCAACTACCAAGGGAGCTGCTCCAAACTTTGCAAGAATAACGGAGTGGGGCACTGAGGGCTTACTGCGAATCATCCATGAAAAAACAATTGTGTCAAAAATCCACCCCTTAGTGCTAGGCTCCTAAAAGTGAGCCTGGCAGCACACTCTCCGACTGAGCCAAAGTCGCATACCCTCTCGTCAGTCGAGATTTGGCTTCTCGGTGCATAGTGAAGTAGGGTCCTGAAAAGGTGACTTCCAAGTATACATAAGATGAGACAATGTCTACCTGATTCCCTGCATATGTGAAGGTCAGTCTGGAAGCCTCCTAGTGTGACGTGTTGAAGATCATAACCTTGGTCTTGCCAAGGTTAACTGTGAGGTCCAATTGCTCTTAGAAGGCTTGCAATGCCAGCAAGTGCCTCTGTAGCCCCTCTGCTAAATCTATGATCAGCACTATATCATCTGCATAAAGAAAAATGGGTACCAACGTATCACAGTGTATGGAGCCCGGCCCACCAAGTCTGTCAAAGAAGTTAGAGATCTCATCCTTGTGAGGGCCAAAGAGAGAGAAATGAAATGAAATGATATATTAACGTGTCTACGAGGCCATAATGGCCTATGAGACCAAAACTGAGAGTACATCTGAAGTTGGTGTCTCATCAAAGAGAACAACTAAATGAGACTAAAAAGTTCAATAAACTGATTGTCCTACAGTTATAAGAACAGAACTGTAAAACTCCGAGATGATACTCAGTAGAAAATATTGGAAAATACTGAAAAATGTATATCAGGTAGATCCATGTATGCTGATCAGTTGAAGTGTTGCCCTCTCCTTAGATCAAGTATCTCCGCCATGGGGCTGTTTAGAATGGAGAGGTCATAGAAGCGAGGTAGGCGCCTCTGATGCCGAGCAATAATGGCTCTGATCTGGTGATGGGGCTGTTTAGAATGGAGAGGTCATAGAAGCGAGGTAGGCGCCTCTGATGCCGAGCAATAATGGCTCTGATCTGGTGATGGTGAGGATGCCGTGGTCGGGATCCTGGTGGGCATGGCCGACGAGCACGACATAAGATAACTGCTCTATCAGTGGTGACTCCCTGGGAGCATGGTCGATGCCCTGATGGCCCAATGGAGGAGGTATCAGGAGGTGTGTGGGCTAGGGTGCTGGTGCTGGTGTTGGTGCCGAAGAAATGTGTCAGGGTCCTCTGTCTAGGTACATCATGGCTCGGCCTCTTGTCTGCCAAGAGGGTCTCTCTGTGTCTCCTGAGCTCAAGTAGAAACAATCCCAGGCATCTCTGATCCTCAAACTCCATGACCTTGCATAACGGCCCAAAACCCTCTCGGAAGAGGCAGTGATATCTCCCTCGGATCTCATAATAGACTGTACATCGGCAAATGTAGTGTTCCTCTGTCTCTACCTCTTGGTAGCATAGCTGACAAATGCGGTCATCCAAGATCTGATGCACATATCGCCCTGTCTCAATCCGCAGCTGGTGTGATGAGGTCTAGATCTATCCAATGGCTCAACGTATCCCATTCAATAGGAATACATCCACGTACGCCGAGCGGGTGATAAATCATTTGGTGAGAGGTGTAGAAAATGGCTCTTGTAATGAGCCATTTTCGTGCCTAAGGGCTCAAGGGGGCTAGCTCAGCCGCACTCCTTCTCTTAGCGGCCCATGGACTCCCAGCATCAGGTGGATCTTTACAGAGCAGCGATCCAGAGGAGTGGGTTACATACTCATCAACTGCAAATATTTCATCCTTTGTGTGAAGGATAGGTGGCAAAATCACCTTACCATAAACAATCTCAAACAGGGCCTTTTCTGTAGATGCATGCACCGTGGTAATTCCACAAGCGGTAAGTACATCTCCCAAGAAGACTTCTGATCCGCTACATAACATTTCAAGAGATCCAACGGGGTTGAATTTGAAGCCTCACTTTGTCCATCCGTTTGAGGGTGATAAGCTGATGAGAAGTTCAATTTGGTTCTTATATTATCGAATAAAGCCCGCCAAAAGAGACTTGTAGTCGTGGGATCTCCCACAATAGACTTCGGCATTCCATGATGCTTGAACACTTGTGCAAGGTATATTTTAACCATATGCTCAGCTTTGATGGTCTTCTTGACTGGCAAGAAGTGAGCTTGCTTGCTAAACCTGACCACAATTGTCCAAATAGCATCATTACACTGTTGGGTCTGTGGCAAGTCCATAATGAAAGGTAATGGTTGAAGCAAACCTGGTGCCTTTTACCTATCAAAATGGATACATGCACATACATGTACCTCTATGTCCTACCACATACTTGGCCAAAAGAAATGCCGCTCAATCGTGTGTGTAGTAGGCATGATCTCTCTATGACCAGCATATGGAGGAGCATGTCACTCATCCATAGTCACATGAAAACGTGTTTCTAGATTGAGAAACCCCGAAACGCAAGAAACGTTTCAAAACGTTTTAGAAACTCCAAATTCTTTTAGTTTCTAAAAA
Organism: Cibotium barometz; assembly: GCF_041138505.1. Lineage (NCBI taxonomy): Eukaryota > Viridiplantae > Streptophyta > Polypodiopsida > Cyatheales > Cibotiaceae > Cibotium > Cibotium barometz. Next base: position 5,466,411 of record NC_141083.1, on the reverse strand, counting down.
AAAAAAAGTTTCTCAAAATGTTAAAACTTTCTATTGTTTGGAACTTTAGCAATGCAAAATTATATAGAAAAAAAACTGAAACCGTGGCGTTTCTTAGCGGAAAGGCCGAAACGTTTTGTCCCGAAACCCCGAAACGTTTTTGGTGACTATGCACTTATCCAAAACGTTTTGCCTCATGCCAGACGCCACACATAGGCAATTATCTTTCATAAGGTAACCCTCTTTGATCACATATGAGGCATGTGCATGACCAGTCATCAAATCAACCTAAATTGTGGCAAAATCGGCATCTGTATGATACAAATCATGCATGGGAGACAAGTCTCCATGATAGGCAACCGAGATAGCTGCTACATACGGCTTTCCTGACAATGCATCTGCCGCTATATTCTTCTTTCCTGGGGCGTACAAGATTTGAAAATGAAACATAGAGAGGAAATTGGCCATCCTCATAATGCTTCTCTAACAATTTAGTTTGGGTAAGAAAATACCTCAAACTCTGGTGATCTGTCTTCACACTAAAATCAGCCCCAAGAAGGTAATGTTTCCATATGGTTAGTGCATGAATTACAACCACTAGCTCTTTCTCATAAATGTCAAGAGAGCTCTGCATCATGTAACCTACGGCTCTCATAAGCCACAGGATGTCCATCTTGATTTAGGACAGCTCCTATGCAATTTCCAGATGCATCACATTCCACATTGAATGGCTTTTGGAAATCTGAAATGATCAACAGTGGACCATGTGTAGTTGCATCTTTCAATTTGAGGAATGCACCTCTCTCTACATCAGTCCATTTGAATATAGCCTTATTCTTTGTCAAATCATGCAAAGGAGAAGCAATCCATGCAAAGTGTCAAATGAACCTATGGTAGTAAGAGCATAATCCAAGAAAACTATGGATCTCTTACATTGTTCTCAATTCAGGCCAATTCCGAATTACATCAATCTTTGCAAGATCCATGTGCACTCCATCTTTGGACACAATATGCCCAAGATAGTGTATCTCTGATAAGAAGAACTCACTTTCTTTGCATTTATGAAGAGGTTATGCTTACAGTGTTCTTAAAAAACAATAGCGAAATGAACTCTATGCTCTTTTTCGGTCTTCGAGAAGACTAGGATGTCATCAAAGAAGACACTTGCAAATTTCTTGTACCCATGGAACATGTGATCCATCATTCTATTGAATGTAGCCGGGACATTCGTAAGACCAAAGGGCATAACAAGATACTCATAAAGCCCAAATGCTATCTTGAAAGCAGTTTTATGTACATCCTCAAGCACCACACGCTCTTGATCATACCCACTCTTGAGATCAATTTGGCTAAAGCATGCCAATCCATCCAACTTGTCAAGAATGTCGTCTATGTGTGGAATCGGAAACCGATTCTTGATGGTGAGCTTATTCAAAGCTCTATAATCCACACACACACACACACACACACACACGAAAAGATCCATCTTTCTTTTGAACCAAGAGGACGGGTGAACAATATGGGGAAGAGCTTGGTTGAACCAAACCCTTCTCAAGAAGCTCATTTATATGCTTCATGATCTCCTCTCTTTGGGATGCACTCACATGATAGGCTAGCCTATTAGGTGGTGAGCTACCCGGCACAAGATCAATGTGATGATCTTCCGGTCGTACAAGTGGCAACTCATTTGGTAACTCATCAGAAAAACAATCATTGTACTCTTGCAAGAACTTCAGCCTACTAAGAGTGTTTACATGCACATTAGTTTCTTTAACATGATCCCGTACAAAAATCAATTATGCAAAACACCCTTTTTCATCACTTTCTTAATTTTTACATGAGATACAAAAATCACCCTCTTCACTGAAGAAATACTTGAAGGGTCTATGAAACCCTAGAGATGTTACATGTGATCCATAAGTGTCATGATAACATAAAAAGCCAGAGCCAACAGATCATGTAGCCCCTGTGTGTACACAATAGAGTAGGTAGAAAAAGAACCTCATGTGTCGAGACTCATAACGTGTTGTCTCCTCATGAACCAAGTACATGGCCAACAACTCTGATCTCTGTAATGCATCACACGTGGCAAAGGCCCAAACCCCTCCTTGAAGAGACAGTGGTAGTATCCCTGTACCGCGTAGTAAACTTGGCTATGTGGTGCTCCTCTAACTCTGTCTTCCCAGTGCTACATGGCCTGTATACTCATTGTCTTCCGTCTTGTGGGATGTGCTTTGCTCTCCCTGTCTCAATTCGAAGGCAATGTGATGACTTCCTCAGCTGATAGTAGCAATCCTCATGGTGTGGGACATATATTTGTGGAGATAACAAGCCCTCTCAACGAATCCATCCCCAATGACCATCACAAAATGCTCTTTGTAAGACGAGAGCTTTGGTGACAGCCGCAAGCAGATGATGTGGTTAATCTCATGCTGTGAGAGATCAAGGGGGAGTTGAGATTGTACTCGAAGGGAGGGAGAGTCCATCTGAAGGCCATGTGACTCTAACCAGCCAGTGATGCATTCATACCAGTAATTGGCATGACCATCTTGTGCCAACTATCTAGAGGACACCAAAGCCAACCATGGGACCCATCTCTATGCGATGTGTAGGCATGCTGTACATATGTGACGGCCCAGAAGATGGCATCTATGATGAGGGGGCCTGATCCAAACTTGGCCGATACTATGGCATGTGGCACTGAAGGCTTACTTTTGATCATGCGTTGAAGTATCATGATTCATAACCTACTCTCCTCAAGTCCTACCACCCAAATCTGGTCCCTAGAAGGACACCGCAGACCAAAGTATCAAATAGCCAGTATTCGGTACTAACTTTCTAGAAATGAGCCTGGAAACACACTCTCTTCAAGCAAGAAAGGGCAACATGTCCCTGGGCCAATGTTGCCTGGGCAGTGGGACACTCTGAAGAGCAGGCCAGTGAAAGTGATTCCCTTGTATACATATGATCTGACCAGCTCAACCACATCTCCTCTATATGTGAAAGAATGTCTCGCTGCAATCGGGTAGGAGGTTTTATAAAGCATAATCCTGGTCTTCCCATGATTCACCGTGCAATCCCTCTCATCACAAAAGGCCTGCAATGCATCCAGGCATTGCAAACCCTAGGTTGAGTCTGAGATAAGGACTATGTCATCTGCATATAGGAGGATGGGTATGATCATCTGTGCTACACGAGCCCGTGCCACCCATCCTGTCAATGAAGCCTGAGATCTCATCAATGTATAGCCCAAAGAACGCAGCAGAAAGTGGGCATCCCTGATGTCATCACTCCTCAGATCATCTCACGTGGAAAGTGGAGCTCTTGTAAGCAACAAAGAAGTTGTAAATTTGGGACCAAATCAAAAGCCTTGGGGAAGTCCATAAAGCAACAATGAACCCCCTGCTAGTGTGCCCTAGCATCCTCAATCATGGCCGTGAGGGTAAAGATATGATGTAATATTGAATAGTTTCTCCTTGAGCCTGCATGTCTTGGTGCCTCTGTCTCTCCCTCCAAAATGCCATTCTTTTTAAATTTTTCCATGGCACTGTATACCCATGGTATCATTGTACTATTCATGGTCTCATAGGCCCTTCGGGTCTATTGTAGATGTTAATATATTCTTTCTTTCTTTCAATTTGTGCATGTCCAAGTGTTGTTGAACACAACTACTTTTTAATCAAATTTGGGTGGCACTACATATGCTTTTTCATGGGTTGCTGTCTGTTTTTTGCCAAAAAAACATGATTAAAAACTGACTGACATTAGCATATCCAACAGATTTGCTCTCTGAAGACAGCAAGTGGACACTTGGATGCCCAAAAAGTTAGCCGTGTGAACCTCCCTTTGGAAGGACTATTTGATGACATGATACTCCTGCCTAGAGCAGGTGGAACTTTTGTTGATGCGCTTCTGGTCCTGACAAATCAAGGCCAGTTACATGCTTATGATGAAGTTAGTATCACAAAATGTTTCTTGGATGAAGAAGGGTCCATGTCTTCTTTCCCAGAACCTGTTCGAGTAAACCCCTTTATTACTGAACCAAGTATAACAGTCATAAAAGTATCTGAGCTTCCTGTGAATGGAAAGGCTGCCGATGTCTTTTCTCAGGTCTAATCCACCTTGACTTATTTACACCATCAGAAAATGCTTAGTTTTGTGAGTCTGTTAGCGTATGATGCGCTGTACTTGAAAAACTGTACCTAGCTATCAACTTGATACCAGAAATGTTGTGGTATGCAGCTTCCTCGCCATTTCAAAGGTAATCTGCCATCTTTTTTACCAGGTGGTACAAAATGGCCTGTAACTGGTGGAATCCTCAACAAACCTCTGGTTGAAAGATCAAAAGCCAAAGCTGTGCTCATAACCGGGCATGCAGATGGGTCTGTGCATGTGTGGGACGCCTCTACTTCTGTGGTCTTGCAGCTTTGCAACATATCTGCAAGTGTAATTATAGCTTCTCTCTTGTTCCCAAACTATCAATTGTTTGGTTAAATGAATAAACTATATTGATGCTGGTGATGCTACGAAGCTGAACCATTGTTGTTTGTTTGCTGCCAATAAATCGGAAGCACTTGATGGTACAGATAAAGATGGAGCCTGCTTCGGTTTCACATTTGGAATTTTGCCCATGCAATGGCATTTTGGTTGTAGCTCAAACTAGTGGTGTGGTAAGAATCACTTGAATGTGCATAGAATATTAATGGTCTTAATGGTGTTAAACAATGGCTAAGCAGGTTTTCTTTCTTGTTTAGGTTTCGATATATAGACTAAGTTCAGAATCTGGTGAAGTGAAATGCCGTTTTTTGGAGTCGTCAGAAATTCAAGGTAACGTTCTTTTCCAACAGCATGCCAATCTGCACAGTACAAATGTCACCTAGGCAGTAAGCTGCCTCTGTAGGAATGAATTTGACCTCTAAGAGTAACTATTCTCAGGGAACAGCTTTGTGCCTCTTTATGTGGATATTATGCTTGGGGTGCTTCAAAGTTTGTCCAAGTAGCTCTAATATAATAACATTAAGCATTCTTATTGCATTTATATTACGAGATGTAACACAGCCGGACTGTTCTTGAAACCCCGGCTGGTCAAGAGTGTATCTTCTCATACAAAGGTCTAGGAGCTCGTTGACCATAAAGAGGCTTGTGGAGCTTACATACTGTCTTCTTGACCAGGTATGACAAAACCAATGGGCTGATTTACATAAACTTCTTCGTGCAGATCCCCATTGAGGAACGCTGTTGTAATGTCCAACTGATGCACCTTCCATCCATGATGGGCAATGCAACAACACAACCAATAGTGGTCACATGACGAGGTGTGGGGGCAAAAATTTTCTCATAATCTATTCCTTTTTGCTAGGCATAGCCTTTGGCCACAAGTCTGGCCTTGTATCTGTCAATGGTACCATTTGGTTTTCTCTTAACCTTATACACCCACTTAGTGCCAATTGGCTTCTTATCAGGTGGCAAGTCCACAAAAGGGGTTTTTTTAATCCCTTTTTTACACATTTTTTACATGCAAAAGGGTACCAATTAAATGGGGTATTTACATATTGAATAGAAAAAGGATGTGTTTTATATGAAAAAATTATAGATAAGGGGTTTTTGAATTAGGCCTTGAACGCACATGATATAGAGAGTTTACATATAGTGAATCCCCGAGGTTCCTATTTGGGTGGATGCATCGTAAGGTGGACTCGAAACCTATGTTTTGGACATGGCTTTTAAACTAGTTTTTAGAAATTTGAAAATTTCATTTTCTCCCACATTCTGTACGTTTGAAAAGCCTGAAAACAAAAAATAGTTACAGCATCCGATGGTGCACTCATTTTGCCACCTAAAGAGTGTGGTTCATCTATGTCACATAGACTACTCATGCAAGTCACATCTGCATGTTCTCTGGCATTGCAACAACCCGCCCTTGTCTTGCTGTGAAGAGGAGTTGCAAGTTTACTTTCCTGCAAATTACGGACCAGCCAATGAGGCACGGTTCTAGCCTCTTGCAACATTGTCCTCTCTTCATGTACCACATCCTCTATATCAGAGGCTGCAATGGGCTAGTTTATGGGTTGATTTTCATCACCCATATGCTGTCCATTAGGCATGTTTTATGGCTGATCTGGCCTTACATAAATGCATGGGAGTAGTCCCTCAAACACATTCTGCGAACCATCATGTGGCTGTTCACCAAATTCAGCCCATGGTTGTGCTGCATTTTCAGCAAAAACTATGTCTACTCTCAAAAATCCTTTGAGTGGAAGGATTGTAGAGACGATAACCTTTACTACTACCACTATAGCCCATAAAAATACATTTTGCAGCCTTGTCATCCAGTTTTCCTTGCAGTTGTTGAGGCACATGTGCATTTGCAAGGCATCCAAAAACCCGAAGGTAATCAACCGTGGTTTTCTTTCATACCAGGCCTCAAAAGGAGTGATGGTTTATAATGCTTTTGTAGGTCATCTATTCAAAATATGTGTGGCACGCATGATGGCCTCTATCCAAACTTTTTGAGGCAAGCTCTTATCCTTTACCATACATCTTGCCATCTCCATTAATGACATGTTTTTCCTCTCCACAATACCATTTTGTTGTGTTGTATATGGCAATTTACACTGATGTTCTATGCCCTTTTTAGCCAAGAATGCCTTGGAAGCATTAGACATGTATTGCCCCCCTCGATCTGACCGGAGGGTTTGCACTTTGCAACTTGTCTCATTTTCAGCTCTTGCTACAAAGTCCTGAAAAGACATAAACACACCAGATTTGGCCTTGAGTGGATACACCCAAGCAACTCTGGAATAATCATCAATGAAGGTTACAAAATATAATCTCCCTTCTTGCAAATTTTTTTCATACTTAATAGAATTCTCTTTTTCGGGAATAAAAAAGGTTACAAAATATAGATGCTGCCCAAGAGTGGTGTCCTCATAGGACCACACACATCACTGTATATGAGCTGTAATTTTCTGACAGCCCTTACAGATCTATCTTTCTTGAAGGCATTTCTAGGCATCTTGCCCAAAACACACCCTTCACATACATGTCTTGGTGGCAACTCCACATGAGGCAAATTCAGTACCATTTGATGCATTTGTAATAGCATCAAATTGCCACAATTGACATGCCCCACCTTGCATGCCATAACTCCTCCTTGTGCATGGTAGGAGAGTATGAGAGGTAACCAAACAAGCATTGTGTGCCCTCTTCTCAAAAGAATCCAAGTGATGCATGCCTTGGTACAAAGTCCTAGAAGTAACAATGACATGGTCTTTCTCTCTTTCTTGACTATGCATCTGTTATCCTCAAAATGAACTACATATCCTCTTTTGGCAGAGGAGGGAACTGACAATAGATTTTTCTTAATTTGTGGCATAAAAAGCACATCATACAAGCATAGGTGTGAACCATCTACTGCTGTGCACATCACCTTACCAATGCCTTTTATTGGATAAGAATAGTTATTAGCACATGTGACCATGTTTCCATCTGGGGCAGCCCTTAACGTGAAACAAATCCCTCTTAGAGGTGATATGTCTGGAGGCACTACTGTCAAAACAGCCAAAACAGATTCTTTTTCTTTTCCTTGGCCCGTCTCTTCTTGCATCTACTAATGTAGTGCCCTGGCTTTTTACAATAGTGACACTTCCACTTCTTCTTGGGCTGATTTGCATCACTCTTTGCTTTGCTCGATGGCTGTCCAGAATCAGCCTTGACTGAAAGTAGCCACCCTTAGCCTTGCCCTTGCCCTTACAGTTCTAAAATTAGGGTTTCCTGATTTTTATTGGACAGGTAGATTCAGGGTGTGTTGTTATGTAACTTGTAAGAATTCTGAGGAGAAACCCTAGAATGAACATAAACTCTAAAATAGTAGAAACCCTAAAAACACAAGGAACCCTTTGCTCATACCTACTGCTAGGGTTTGTGGGGTAGTGGAAACTCACACACACACAAAGGAAGAAAATCGATTGAGAGGAGGAGAACTTGCATGTATATTCACACACTAATAATAAGTGACAAGTACATGTTTATATATCGGTCCGATCCTTTCACACCAAAATGTCGAGGGGAAAAACCCGTAGGACAAAAGTGCCCTTGGAGTTGGTGCTTGTTCACATGCAGCACTACATATAAGCATATGCGTTCACCATCGATCAGTTGCAAAAACCTTCAAAGATACAAGGTTTAAATATCCAAGGCAACCTAGCTAAAAGGCACACCATGACACCCCGCCCCCACCCACCCACACACGACCCCCACCCCACCATCCCCATGGTATTTCTCAAACTAGTGCTTATATAATGTCTCGTTCTTCTTCGTTTGTCAAGGGAAGTCCTTTTATCTCCTTACAAAAGCAAAGTTAAAGAACTTTGACAAAAGTTATTAATATTTTATAATGAAGTGGAAAGCAAAGGGAAAAAGGCAAAAGCAATAGCTTGGCTAAGCTTTTGGCAAAAAGTAGATCCCTCTTCAAGTATAAAAAGGCTTGTGGAGTGTGTGAAGACCATCTTCATCGTTATCATCACCATCATCAAGCTTTTGAAAAACTCCCTTTTTATGTTAGCCTGCACCTGTGCACATTGCCTGCCTCCGCCAAAACCTTCGCCTTCTCCTAGCGGGTTTTCAAGGCTGATCGCTTGCAAGGAAAGCACACATGTGCTGATCGCTGATATCTGAGGCCCTCGGACTGAAAAGCGTCCTTCTTACATGCTGTTTTTGACTGAAGCACTGACCCACAAGACTGGACAGAGCTGTAAACAGCCACCTATGGCAGCGTGCACGCCTACATAGGTTGGTCGCATTGTTTGTACAAGTTTTCAGAAATCATCGTTGATTCTATGCGTTGCCCAGGTGCTGAAAATAGGGAATACAAGGCTGGACAGCAGGTATATAAAAAACCAACAAGGTTTATTGCTTGCTTTAATGGTGCTTTCCATTGTAGAACTTATATAGGGGTCGCCCGCTATTGGAGAAGTGGATTCAGAGATGTTTTGGACAGTTTGGTCGTGGAAAGCTGGTTGCTTTTGTGGACCAAGGGTGTTTTCCATATCCACGTGTTACTTCAGAGAGTTCTATCGTGAAAATCAGATTGCTTTAATGGCTCAAGGTTGCTTTTCAACAATTCGAGCTATTTCAGAGAGCTATCGCAAAAAGTAGGATTGCTTTTGTGGTCCCGAGTTGCTTTTCAAACATACAGGCTAATTCGGAGAGATTTGTCATGGAAAGAAGGTTGATGTAACTTGGACTTGGATTTGGACTTGGACTTGGATTTGGATTGGATCTAGACTTGGATTTGAGTATTGGATCTGGTACTAGCCGGGTGAGAGATTCTTGTGGGTCATCTCGTGGTGTGCTCGGCATCAAAGATCTCGTACCTCGACACTGACTTCGACTTGGGATTCTACATCGGCATAATTGTTTTCTTTTGTGTTCATTGTTGTATTGATCTTGGCCAGTGTGCCCGTGGATTGTTCCTGAATAAATTCCTGAAAGGGGACAGAGCTTGTTCCCCGCTTAGTGTGGTGTACTGTGCAAAGTTTCTCTCTCCCCCCCTCTCTCTATATCTTTATCTCTTGGATACGTGGTTGAGTCTTGTCACGGCACACCCCGCTGGGCTTATAGCACATCCATACATAGCTAAGCATTAGCTTGTTTTCTTTTGAGTACTTTTTTTATAAACACGTACTTGTTGATTAGGCTTTCTAGGCTTTTAGAGAGTGACTGTTTTTTTCATGCCAGTAGAAAATATGTTGTCTCACAGAACCCTTTTAATCAATTTCACTAGAACAGCAAGGCAATCAATCAAATCAAGCACATACAAATGTTGCAGCAGGAAATCAGAACTTCAATGGTTCTCTCCCTGTGGATATATTCATTCCTTGTTATAACAAGTGCACTAAGCATGGATACTGCATAAGCTCCAAATCCACATATTGCAGATAAATCAACCAAACAATCAAAAGGGATTCCATCTTTGATGTCTGAGGTTTTCACAGTTTCGCCGTGAAAAGCATGTTCTCTGTCAAGATCTGCATGCGCACCTAGACCCAAGCCGCATCACAAAGGACCAGGGTTTGCTTCATGGTCTTCTAAGATATGCAGCCTGCAACATAGCCCTTTGTCGGATAGGATCCGGGCATACAACATATATGCAGCTCGGGATCAGCAATCAGCAATCCCCACTGCTCATGCAGGCCGTACAGATGCCCATACAGTATGAACAGCCCATGATCAGTCTCAGGTGCAGTGCACATGTCCTATCTGACATCCCATGGCTTCTGCAGGTGCAATCTCCCTGTTACCTGCAGGACCTGGGCATGCTGTGTGGAGGACCATGCAACCACTCCTGACGGGTGAGCCTAACTGACAAACTTGGCTGCTGGATAGAGAAGAAAGACGTCACTAATCTTCAGTATGTCACAAGGGTGCTTGTGGAAGACCATAGTATTCTGTGAGGGGATTTTACATTGATTCCAGACTCTGTAGTAGATGATGCAGAAATCAGTGTCCTAGCCTGTGCAATAGCTGGTGGAATGGCTCGGATGAGAAGCCACCAATCAAGTTTGAAAGCTTTGCGAACTTCCAGAAGAAGGCAGTGAAAGCATTTTGAAAATGAAGTTTGTCTTTATAATTGTTCTTTTTAGGTTAGCTTCATTCTTTTATTTAAGAAATCAAACAGTTTTTTGGTCATAGCTTATTATGAAGCAACAAGGCATCTGAAGATACAAGCACTAGTGTCATGGTTATTTTCAGATCAAGAACTGTCCCAGGATGCTGGTTTTCATTGTGTAGCAGTCCTCAATCTTGGTGTAGCAGCTGTTTCGTCCCTTGCTGTTGCAAATCACTCTGACCATGTTGCTGTGGGCTATGCCAATGGTAAGGTGAGTAGATAATCTGAGGAAGCTTCTTCCATCATCTTGCAACAATTCATCCCATGTCACTGAGTATATTGATGGTGGAAATGAAATGCTTGGGATTCTTACATGACAGGTGCTATTGTTTGATGTGGGCTTGTGCACAATTATGTCTAATGATATGGTGTTCCCAAATGGCCAAGTTGTATTCCTGACTTTTGGTCCTCGACTGAAGACATCTGCTCCATTAGAATCACTGACAGCAACTCCAGGAAGTTCGATTCTGTCCAAGCCCTTGCAAGGAGGAGTGGTTTATGCTTTGGCAGAAGATTTGTCAGTTATTGCTATGGTTTATCACAATGAAAAGGCTGTCACTTCTGGCCCATGGCATGTCGATCACCCCTCTAAAGCTTTGTATCTGCAATGTCTAGGTAAAGTCAATGTGTCTTGTTTGTTATCAGTGAATCTTTAGTCTTATGCTGACTATCTTGGTGGCCCTTTTAAATACTGGAACAAATCCACAGGCATGCTCAGTAGTAAGGTTTTCTTCCATGTCATGGCTTGATTTCATCAGGCCTCTTACATTAGTAAAAGTGATGCCTGAATTTATTCTACAGCCTAAACTTAGCGGTTGACAGCATGCAGTTTGCCTGCTCAGCAGAACTCTGCAATGAACAGAAGGATAAGAAGACTGGTCCCTCTGAGCATTCCTCAGAAGACATGATAGACATGGACAAATATACCATGGCAGATTTTGAGACAGAAGATCTGTCTTCGTGTTGCCTTTTACTTTGCACTGAAAGCTCTATTTATCTATACAGCAGCTCAGTGTCAAATCAGGTATGCACTCATTCCATAAGATAGTTGCACAGGATGTTCTTCACTAGAAAGTGATCCATATTATCCAATTTGGGTACTGTCCTGAAGAAGAAATGCTATTTACAGGTGGTTAGTCTTACGTGTCTGAAAACAGCAAGCCTCTCAACTCATTGTTTCTGTGCATCAGCATTTGTAACCCAAGGTGCAAATGCATGTGGACTAGTGCTGCTTGATATTGCTGGAACGTTGCAGATTCGGTAAGATTTCATGGTAGTTAATGCCTGTTTGAGAGACTTTGGATCCACAAAATGCCCCAGAAGTGGTCACCTCTTTCTGTCGTCTTGTAAATGCTAAGAAATTGTTCACTGGGGTATCAGATCACTTCCAGACTTGGATATTGTGGAGCAGATTTCCTTGGCTGGAATTTACAACTTGGATCCAAAAATCAGCAAGAAATCCACATTAGTATGTGGCGACAAGGGACTCGTAGCTTTGGTAAATTCTCCAAAGTTTGCTTTCCATCTTATGTACAAATTCTCGTTTAACTGATTGATCATTAGGGGGACACTAAGTCAGCTCTTGACTGTTATATTGTTTTATTTTTTAATTGGATCTTCACATAATAAAGATGCACCCCATGTATAACACTTTATACAGTGTCTCTTGCATGGAAACCCAAACTTGCCTGTGAGACCCAATTTTCATTAGACCACCTGTATACCCACCTTGGGTTGGAAATAGGACGGTAGCGAGCAGGAGCCCCCTCGGTCTATTATCAGTCCCCCTTGTCTCTGTCTGTGTCCATGCTCCTTCTCCCCCTCCCTGGCTTCTACGCATGAGCCCCCCTCCACCCTGCTGCACTTTACGTTCCTGCCCCTGTTTGCCCCTGCCCCCCGGTCCTGGTTTTCCTCTTTTTATGAACCCCATCCTTGCAAGTTCTCCCTCTATCCTGTTTCCCCTGTTTTGTCTTCTTCTGCTCTCTGGGTCAGCGCATACCCACCCACCAGAAGTTGGACAACTTCTTCTGATTTTCCCCTTTCCAACAGCCCTTTATCTTCCCTGGCCCAGGCCGCCATCAACTGTACTTTTTTGGAACCGGACCTCCTAATCCTCTCCACATTGGCGGTGTCATGGAAGCCACTACATTGGTTTGCAAGATCGTAGGCGGGATACCCACAAGGGGTCAGATTCAGAACCTCCTGCAAGCTGCTCTTGTCAGTGAGCAAGGACAGACTACCAGCATCCAGTTCCTCATGAGCAGCTACACCAGGGGCGATTTCAGCACAGCCACCTTAGCGGCGAGTCCTACAGCAGAGCCCCATAGCAGAGCCCCATGGCGGTGATGCTCTAACTTTTCTACTTGATGGTAATAGACGTGTGGAGTATCAATGGCTACTTATTTAAGCATCCAATTAGTGTGCTCAGCTCTCGACCCTACAAGTGCTTATTTCGTCGTTGAAGAACCTCCCTTAGCATTTATCGATCCCACTCCTTGTAGAGGGTTGAATTCTCCGGTCTTCTTGGGCAATGTTTTGTCTGCTGCTAGATGGGCCACATTGCACTGGCCTGCCCTCAATGCTGCTGACTCTGGAACATCCCACTCCAAGAACTTAGACAATGCGCCTAAACTTACTCTAGGTGAGAAGGCTAAGGAGGGTAAGACAGGTGGTAAATTGAGCCAAGCTGACTAAGCCCGGTATCGACGCGAGGAGCATCTTTTCTGATGTGCATACATCGAACACCTGCCCCAAGAAGACCCAAATCCTTACCCTAGCCCTTGCCTCCATGGAAATGGTGGTAAGTTGGCCTGCAGCTGAACCCCCACAGACCTCGCAGATGACCTGTGCCTCTCCAGGTCAGAGTTCATCGTTTAGTGCTATTGTTATCTGGGAGCTAGAAGACAAGTAGGAGGGGAACCAAGAACAGTAGTATGAGTGCAATGAACTGCTCAAGTGTTTTGGCTACATTGGTGGCCAGTAGGTTGTCAAACTGTTTGACAATGGCAGCACGGAGGATGTGATTATGGAGCAGGCTGCTCTGCGGGCCCTCTTCACTTTTACTTTGGTTGAATGAAAAGTTGAGGGATCTAGCACAGGTATGAGAAAAAAACATGCATCTAAAGCTCGTAGTGCCAAGATGGTCATTCAAGGCACAGATTTTGTGCATGATTTTATGGTCACTCCATGTGTTGGAGCTGACATGATTCTAGGCACCTGTTGGTTTCAATGTGTTGAAGTATTATGTTCCACAACCAACAAGGTCATTTTTGCCTATGGTTCAAGGAGTACTGAATGATTTATTTTCATCATCTATTGGCAAGACCCCATACCAAGCTGCTTTCCTTCTTCCAGGATCTTTTGACCAGGACGGCGTCTCAAACACCCAATGCCAACCACATCATGGCGGAGTCATACTAGATCTGTTAAAGATCGTATGGCCAAAGTGCAGGGGGCCTACACACGGCAAGCCTACAAAGAGTGGAGAAACATGAAGTTTTTGGAAGGCAGTTGGATCTATCTCCGAATCATCAAGCAAAGATTGAAACCGGTGGGCAAGCTATGCCCCAAGCTAGCTTTCAGGAGTTTCAGACTATTTCCTATCGTCAAGAAAATCAACGAGGTCTCTATGAAGCTTTGACTTTAGCATTGTTGGACCATGCATGATGTATTCCACGTCGGATGGTTAAAGCAATAAGCACGTCCACTTCTGGCTGAAGTTCAAGATGAACCCGAGCTCGATGTAATCGATGAAGCTGGAATGTCAATAGCTCACCATATTCCAGAACAGAGGAACGCACGAAGCAGTTTGGCTTGACATGGAGTTTTTCCAGAATTATCGAGCTTTATCGACACATTACCAAGAAGCTATGCTGCTTCAGTCAAGCTAAGCAAGAAGGGATACCATGTGCATCCTGCACTTGGATGCCGTGGATAGGATTGTGCTCGACAACTGTAAAACCCTAGTCGAACTCTTGGTCCATTGAGAGTCCTTGTCCAAGGGCGTGTCACCTAGTGTGCCACCGCAGGTGTCTTAGAGGCAGTCGTTTACGCCCCGCACACATCACTCGTGCTAGTCCCGCACAAGGATGTAACCCTTCTGAATGATGTAATGGTGTCAGGAACTCATGTGCAATTATTGGACTCATTGGTCAAATGGATGGGTTTCTGTTGGTGTCAAATAGATGGGTACCTGTTGGTGTCAAATGTCTAGGTATAGAGTAGTCCTTGGGGTGTGTGTGTGTGTGTGTGTGTGTGTCTGTAAACCCATCAACACCAAGTTAAGAACATGGATGGCTGAGGGGACATGGGCTGTTTACAGCGCAGTGGCCAGACCATTTGAGGGGCAAAAGACGCTAGCAGGGTGCCCAAGCACAGGTGCCTAAGCCGGCAAGGTAAAAGGTAGTTTTGCCTTACCCTCTTCAAGTCGGCCAGCCCTACATGCTAGTCAGCCAGATCTTAGGCATCCATACCCCTATATAAAGGGTGCTCCAGAATTGCATTCTTCATCTCTAATTCTTGCAAGACTCCCCTGCTTGTATGCATGCCTAGGGCTGCTCACAGGCCAGAAAACGCATGGTGGAAGGTGTGAAGACTCGGGCAATCGATTGTGAAGCGAAACATGGCTTTAAGGTGTTTGAGAGGAAAACGCAAGCATCATAGGTGCTGCCCAGCGGGACAGCAAAAGGCAGCCAGTGCTACCTTCACTGGTTGGGGGCTGGAAACGAGCCCACAGGTCAGTCCATCCTCATACAGCAATAAAGCAAATAAACCTTCACAGTGGGGGCACGGCACTGGGACCCAATATGGTGTACTCTCTCTCATTCACTCTCTCATATGCAAATTCTGGTTTATGGAATGCTGAATTTCTGCTCTAACCCATAGTCACAAGAAACGTTTCAAGGTTCTTTTTTGTTTTGAGGTTTTTGGGGTTTTGTTTCAAAACGTTTCATCCCGAAATTAAAAAATATACACGTTTTGAAAAATCACAATATTAATCAATTTTAAAATATAATTAAAGCATTTAGAGACCATCATATACAATACACATTGCATATGGATGACCAAAAAACATTTCACACATTTCGTGTTTCATCCATTTTATGATTACAAAACACGTTTTTTGTTTCCATGCTCTAACCTAGTTAATGAATCCTACTCCAAGCTTTGACTTGATGTGTTCATCCATGGGTGGAGGATTTCTCAACACCACTTGGCCATTTACATTCTTAAAGATGCCTAGAGAGAAAATATGTCGTAGCCAACTCCGTAGAATCGGCTCCTGACTTCTTCGTAAACTCCTTAAAAGTAGCCTGATTGAGGGTGGTCTTCTTTGCTGTAATGAGCTCTTGATTATCGGGATTGGAATAAGTAGCCTTTAACTGTTTAGTTTCTTCCTGAAGCCATCACACTTGCCACCTCAAAGTCTCCATCAGATAAGTCTTCTTCTTGTGAAGATGCAACATTTTCTCAGATGTCAATTACTTAATTAACCACACAAGACAAGATACAATGGATGCAAGATTTATCACATGTATGTGTGCTGTGATTGCATGCGCAAGACACTGCAGTGGGGGCTAAAAATGGGCCAGTCCACCCCCCTTAAGTAGTTTATATTGCCAAAAGAGAGATTACAAAGCTGTGTACACTTGTGATCCAAGTACCAGATTTTGCCAAGATAAAATGAAACAAGACAAACATCTTGATGATGAACAGAGAACGTTCCTGTAATCTGCGATTGGAGTAGATCAAAACCACATTGCTGTCACTGAGAGACTCAACAAATCCTGATTAGCCCACACCCACACACGTGAGCTCTTGCCGGCCAATTGGCTGAATCCTAATCCCATAACGCAAGGTCTACAAGGGTCAGTGATCCTAGTGTGCTCGGCAAGAAGTCCTTTGTCCAAACACAGAAGAGAACTTTCTTTTTTCGAACCAAGAAGCAATTCTCATCCCCTTTTTATGGCAAAACAATCCAATATGTATCTTGTTCCATCCAGTGAATATCTGAAAAGATAAAGAACACCCACCAATAAGTGGCCTGAATAATGGGCCCTCATAGTAGCACCCGATAACGTGCTTGTAGCCCAATAATATGTAGTAAGAGCCTTCTTCCTCTTATGCCGAATGATCCACTACATGTGTGTGTGTGTGTGTGTGTGTGTGTGTGTGAGGGTTCACGACCTGGTGTATAGCTCACCTTTCTCCTTTGTGCGCTCGTGTGCGTGTGCGTGTGCGTGTGCGTGTGCGTGTGCGTGTGTGTGTGTGTGTGCGCGCGTGCGCGTGTGTGTATACTATGAGAGAGACCCCCTGCGTCGTCCATCAGCCTCGACTCGACTCCATCGTTTGCTGCTCCCGTGAGCACCTGGTTCCCTCGCAGCTTCAGTTCGTCGCCGAAATTGCTCAGCAGACTGCCTCGCCATTATCCCAATCGCCCAATTCTGCATTTTGGTCGCCGGATTCTGCTTCTGGAGTGCCCGTCCCTGCTCGTGGGTCCACTGCGACTGTTTGCTGGTGCCTCTGCAGCACCCTCGATTCTCTGTCCAGCTGTCCTGATATCGCCTTTCTACACCGACTTTACCTAGTGCCTATTATCTCATCATGGCTTCTCCTACAAAATATCGTGCTCATAAAAAACAAAAGCAGGCTGTAGGTCAGGATGACCCTGTGCATGAAACGCCCGAGGCCGGGCTGATCTATGAGGTAATGCATGAAGGATTTCAGGATACACGCAAGAATTGGAAAGATCCTGTTCCTATGGTGGGACTTGCAGTGGATGTGGATGAAATCATAGATCCCATTCGAGAATATGCGAAGCATGCTGTGATTATTTTTTTTCCAGGCAGGATGCCTGTTGCTGCTGATGTCGGGAATTGGTTGACACGGACATTGGGTGGTTGTTTTGTTCGCAAAGTCCACTATGTGGCAAGAGGTTTCTTTGAGGTCATTATGGTGGATGAGCACCATAAGCAAACGCTTTTAGAGCACTCCCCTCTCTTCTATGGACAACAGATGGTTCATGTATTGCCATGGTCCCCCACCAGAGACTATCAGGCTCTGATTAAACATCGCTGTCCTGTTTGGGTAGAAGTGGTGGACTTCCCCCAATGTTTGGCCTCCTTGTTACCTAAAATTGCAGCATCTCTAGGAAAGGTTGTATGCCCTCCTAGACCAAATGGCAACTCAAATCGATTCTGTATTTTATGGGACATGGATCAGCCCACTCCGGAATCTTATGCTGTTACCATAAATAACGTTTCCATGGGGAGTGCTTTTTTCAGACTCAAATGGGGTCTTTTTGCAGGCGCATGCTTTGAGTGCAAAAAGTTTGGACATATGGCATCTCAATGTCCTCTGGTCCTCCATAAGATGCCGCCTGATGCCTTGCCCATCCCAATGCAGAATAAGGACACTCCTGGTCCTTCAGGGGTTAAAAACAAAAGTCTAAAGACTCCTGTTATGCCTCAAGAAAAAGGCAAAATGCCAGTCTCTTCTAATATGAATGTAGCTGTGGCTAATCCCTCTACTTCTTCACCAAAAGGAAAAGAAAAGACACTTCAAGAAACATCTCAGCCACCGCGCAGGACAATTTCCCCAAGCGTCCTTTGCCTTCTAGAACTTGGAATGGAGCCTCCTCTAGTGGGCATACCCCAGAAGAAAATTCTGGAATTGGCATCACCTGGGCTACTGTAACTGCAGGTCGTACTCTGTTTCCCGAAGAAGAGGCTGCTAGCTTGCTAGCCACCCGTCTCATAGATATTCCTCCTCCTGATCGGGGTGCAGACCCTGTGGAGGAAATGCAAGCTTGAGCTACTTTTTTGTTCATACTGTACATACACTATAAATATGGTGTCATATATCACAGTTTTGACTCTCAATGTACAGGGTTTGTGTGACCCTAAAAAGTGGAAGATGGTTTGGGCATATTTGAAGCGTATGCAGCCAGATATCGTTGCTCTTCAGGAACACAATCAACATCACTATGCTGGACAGCAAGGCCATTATGCTGGTTATGATATTTTTTACGCAGGCCACCATGCCTTTTCGGGTGTACTTTTTCTTGTGAAACATCATTTACAGCCAATCATGGCATTTAATGACCTCCAAGGCAGATGGATGGTTATGCAGTGCTTTATTCAAGGTGAAATCTTTGAATTTGCATCAATATATGCACCTCAATCCTCTCAGGCTAGAGGATAGATATGGCAACAAATGAAATTGTACCCTTGGAGACAGAAAGCATTCATATGTGGAGATTTCAATAATGCCCCTCAACCTGGTGATAATACATCCGGTCGTACACATATGCTTGCTACTGAGACGTCTTCGTGGGCAGATTTTGTAGCAACGCTTAATCTGATTGATCTTTGGAAAGAATCTCAGCCCTTGATGCCTGGCTATACCTTCCAACATAATGCACAATCCACTTACAAAGCTCGCCTGGATCGATGGTATCAGCTTGATCCGTTTCATTATGATACTCTCACGACCAAATTGTGGGTGGATTATACATTTACATATTCAGATCATGTACCCTTATGGCTCAGAGTTCATCTGCACGACATGCCTGATGATAGATTGCCACTTCGAAGGTTGCTTATCATCAATAATAGTTACTTGGAGCATGATGCATTCAAAGCACTGATACTTGAGGCCTGTCAGCCACTCTTTCCTCAATCTTTCATTGACTTGGATTATGCATGGACAGCTTTTATTGCTCGCATGCAATCAGTCATCCGTGATTATGGTAAACAGTATCTAGAAGGTTGGAGACAGACTGTTGCTTATGCTAAGCAAACATGCCAATCGTTAATCGAGCTTAGTCATCTTCTCTCCCTAACTTTGGCTGAAGCCACTTCTTTATGTCAAGCTCGTCACTGTATTCAGGTAAATGATCACCGAAAGCTTGTCAAATGGGAGATACGGGCACGACAACAGGCGCTTTTGGACAAAGGCTGCTCTTCCAAAAAAAATTTCAAGAGTTTACATTCCAGAAAACAAGCTGCATCTATATGTCGCACTTTAATTTCAGATGACACGTGGACCTCCACCCGAGCACAATTGGCTGCGACTTGCGTTACCCATTTCTCCTCTCAATTTGGTGAAGACGATTCTCACGCCATGGAAGTGTGTGATGCACGTCATCGGTTATTACAGCATGTATCCCCCATCCTTTCTGCCACTCAGGTGCAACAACTAGAAACAAAATTCTCTGAACAAGAACTGTCTGATGCAATCAGGTCTTGTGGCCGATGGAAAGCTCCAGGATGGGATGGCCTTACAGTTGAATTTTTTCTTGCATATCGGGACACCCTCAAATTACCTTTGCTGCGTATGGTAAACATTGCCTGGGAGACAAGGCAAATGCCAGCTTCCTGGAAAAAAGGATTAGTGAAGCTGTTGCCTAAAAAACACTTATGTCAGTCTTTGGCAGATTGGAGACCAATTACCCTTATGCCGGTGATATACAAGATTATCAGTAAAATGGTTGTCAATCGCATTAAGGGTTGCTTGAATGATGGACTCCATTCTGCACAGTATGGATTTATTCCTCGCAGGCACATTACAGATAACATTGCAAATGCTTATATTGGCATTGAATATGCCAAATACACGCAGCAGGATGTCTTATTATTGCAAGTGGATATTGCTAAGGCTTTTGATACTATTAAATGGGGTTTCATTCAAGAAACCATGCGTGCTCTGGGATTTGGAGAAAAAATGCAGAATATCATTTACTGGCTTTATGCTGATAGCCAGGCGGCTTGTATATTGTCAGGAGATCTCTCAGAATCATGGACTTTGCATCGTTCAGTTAGGCAGGGATGCCCTTTAAGTGCTCTTTTGTATGCTATAGCGACGCATCCCATGCTTCTTTATATAGATCATTTGGTTGATACTGGCAGTCTTCATGGATTGGACATTCAGAATAGACGTCAGTTGGTTGCTCAGGCATATGCTGACGATTCTTTTTTTCTTCCTCGCAACACACATCAGGATCTCTCTACTTTGATGCAGGCTCTTTCTTTGTTTGCCCTTGCGGCTGGCCTAGAAATCAATTTTCAGAAATCTAAATTGTTGCCTCTGCATTCAAAATAGTGGCATAATTTGCTATGGCCAGGAGAAATAGTTCACTCCACTCATTTGATTCGGCATTTGGGATATCCTTTGGGATGGTCAGTCACTCGCCGTCAACAAACAGATTGGGTCTTGGCAAAGCTCAAGAAAAAGTTGGAATACTGGAAACTTGCAACATGGCCATTGCATGTTCGTTTACGGATTCTCCAATCCATCTTGGTTGCCTATATTCAGTTCTACCTTCCTCTCATCAGGTTTTCTAAGGGGGAGCTGAAATTATTTATGTCCACCATCTTTGAGATATTTTGGAGGTCGAAGCAGGGGAAAAAGAGTGTACGTTTGCTTTCGGCAAATCGTTTGTGCACCCCTAAAATGCATGGAGGCTTAAATATCCTTAATTTACAGGTGCATATTCTTGCCCACAGAGGTAAACTAATGCTTCAATTTCTGGAAGGCACTCAGCCTTGGACAGCAATGATCCGTCATTTGTTACTTCATCTGACGACTTCGGCTTTTGGCCATTGGCAACCTACTCATTGGGATTTTATTCTTGGTTACATTACTGGCAAAATTAAGGGCTGTCCTCTCATTTCTGGCTTACTTGCTGATTGGAAGCTTGTCCTTTTAAATTTAAAATGGAATGGTCGCGGCTCCTTACAAGGCAACTCTCTCCGCGCTGAGAGCATCCACTGGTCCAAAGCATTTTCAGTTCCCCTAGCGGTGCAAGAACCCCGGCGTTCATATTTTCTCCACTCAAAGGGTGTTACCTCTGTGGGAGATGTCATCCATCCTGATGGCTCCCCTCTTTCTTTTCCACAGGCTGCTGCACATTATGGCTTGGGACCTCATTATCGTCGTCTTTGGCGTGATATAATTCAGATGCTTCAGCCTTTTTTGCCGATTCCACTGTTGGAAATTCGAGATCGCCTGCAGGATTGGACTATCTCCTCTTTTGATTCTTCATGCCATCCCTTGAGGCTATCTGATATTACAGTTGCTGGTCTGTATAAACATTTGTTGCCATTGCCTTGGGTTTCTGAACAGGCAAATCTCTTCTGGCATATGCATCGGTCATCTTGGTGGTGGAAAAGACGATTGCGATCTATTTGGCAGTCGAAGCTTCCTCTTCGACAACAGCTCTTTTTATGGCACGTTCTTTTGGCTGTTATTCCCTCAGGACAGTTTCTGGCACGCAGACATATATCCTCATCCACTTGCCATAGATGCTCTGCTTCCAGGGAGACAGTCATTCATATTTTTTGGAGTTGTCCTTCTTCTCGTCAGTTTTTTCTTCCTCTCATCCAGCTTCTGCGGGCTAGATTTCCAAATATGATATTTGGAAAGTTTTTCTGGCTATTTGGTCTTCATTTGCCCAAACCAGAGTTCTCTCTTTTCTTTTCATGGGTGCGCTACTGGGCTTTATGGACACTATGGAAAGTTCGCAACCATGCAGTTTTCGGTGATGCGGTTTTTTCTGCTTTTTCTTTTTTTCGGTACTCCCTGCATCAATCTTTCTTCGATTGCATGCAGGTTGACCAAATAGATCATGATGTATATATGTCTTATATTGACATCTTCAGTTGATGTACTTTGGGACTATCTACTTTGGATAGTCATCTTGTAAATCTAATATACTTATGATTCCACTTTTATAAAAAAAAAAGTGTGTATGTATCTTATCTGTGTCTACTCTCTTTTTGTTTCTTGTATCTGTTGCCTGTGTTTTTCCTCTTTCTTCCTTCATGGCCCAATCTGCTACTTACCATAGAAGGAAATTGTGTGTTGATCCCAAATGCAGACAATTGCATTCTGATTTGCAGCCTCTCCGTTGTGATAATCCCGAACTGCAAGAGTTTTGCAACACTTTTGAGGAAGGTTTTGCAGATATCAACAAGCATTGGATGCGCCTGTGCCGGATTTTCGTTTGAAAATCCCGGGTCATGTTCTCTTTGACCGTGTAACAAGACTATCTCAGAAAGCAGTGATTCTCTTTTTCTTTGGTAAAATGCCTACTATGGCAGATGTTTTGGTCAATGGATAAAAGCCATGCTTGGTGGATGTTTTGTGAAAGGGGTTTACTGTGCAGCAAGAGGTTTTTATGAGGTGATTCCCACTAAATCCAAATATAAACAAATGCTATTAGGAAAGTTGCCCTTGTTCTTTGGACAACAACTGGTGCATGTTTACCCTTGGTCGCCCACCAAGGACTATCCAAATTTTATTAAACACAGGTGCCTTGTGTGGGTGGAAGTGGTGGATCTCCCAGTTTATGTGTGCCTCGCATTGCCTTTTTTGGCTGAATCATTGGGTAAGGTTGTAACAAACAAACCCTTGATAGGGTAGCAATGGATGTTGAAATGCAAGGCATCCTGACACATGAAGTTTTCTTTAAGCTTAAATGGGAAAATTTTACAGGTTCTTGCTTCACTTGTAAAAAGTTTGGACATATGCAATCAGAATGTCCGTCGCTTTTATTGCGGCCATGCCCTCTCCTCAAACTCCTTCTATGCCATCAATACAAACTCAAAAGGGGAAGAATGTAAATCATTTACAGCATGCAGGTCTGGATAAAGGAAAAGCAAAAGTTGCCTCGACAGGCTTTCATGCGATGAATGTGAAAGATAAAGACAAACTTGACTCTGATGCATGGAAGACTCCCCAAAAAACAATAACTCCTAGACAGAGGCCTCTGGTCTCTTGTAACTACACAGAGAAAGCTTCTACATCTGCTTTAGCTACCCCGGTGCCTGACGCTTAAGGCGATATTACAAGAGTGGACGGCAATACGTTCTTTGCATGGTGACTTGAGCAGTCACGCTGCCATGTAAGTTGAGGCGTAGCCTCTACATTACTTACATTGTAAATATGTCTATACCAATCAAATGCTTTACTTACAATAAACAAGGCCTCTGTGATGTGAATAAATGGAGACTGCTTTGGTTATATGCAAATACTATGCATCCCCATGTGGTTTGTTTGCAAGAACATAATCAGCATACTTTTGCTTGAAGACAAGGAGTCTTCTTTAGATATCAAATCTTCTATGTAGGAACTCAAGCTTTTTGTGGCATCCTCATACTTGTTAAGCATGAATTGGACCTACAATGATCCAAATGGCCATTGGCTTGTGGTGCAATGGATGATTGCAGGAGAGTCGTATGAATTTGCGAGTGTTTATGCATTCCAAACTTCAGTATATAGAGATGAGATGTGGCGCCTCTTTCGTGCATACCCATGGATTTCAAATGCTTTCATCACAGCGCATTTCAATAATTTATTTGACTTTCATGATAACACCTCTCACCGCTCTCATATGATGTCCTTTGAAAGGCAATATTGGATGCAAACAATGACTTCTTCGGATGCATGTGATTTGTGGACACAGCTTATGCATTCAAAGGGTTATACTTTTCATCATAATGGTGTTTTGCATTATTGGGCACGTTTGGATAGATGGTACCTTCCAAATGCTGCTCAATATGATGCACACACATGTAAAATATGGATTGATCATACATTGTGCCTCTCTAATCATCCGCGAGTATGGCTTGATCTGTACTTTGGCATGGCTGACAATGATTGTCCCTTACCTAATAAAAGGCTACTTATGATTAATAATAGGTATTTGGCGCATGCTCTTTTGCTGATTTGGTACATATAGCTGCATATCCTCTTCTCATGCACATGCAAGAGGATATAGATTTTGCTTGGTTCAGCTTTGTACATCGAATGCAAGCTGTGATATAGGACTATGGTACATGGTACATGGGAGAGAATAGAAGACAAATCGAACAAGCAAAATTGCAATACAAGAGTACACTGAACTCAGCCATTCTAGAGAGCTGAATAATGATGAAGAGTAGTTGTTAACACAAGCTGAAAATTGTCTTCGCCATAATGATGAACATAAGCATAATAAATGGCAAACTAGGGTGAGACAAAAGCCATTACTTGATAAAGGCTGCTCGTTAAAATCTTTTTTCAAAGGCTTGCATGCTTCCAAATAAAAACAACGCATTGCAAGAATCAAAAGAATAGATGGTACTTGGACATGCACAAAAACACAGCTTGCAAATGCTTGCCATAAATACTTTTCTCGCATTTTTTCTAGCCCTCTCCCACTTTCGAGGGAGGCTCTTGATGCGCGAGAACTTTTCTTGCAACAGGTGGTGCCTGTTATTACACGCCAATAGGCTAACAATATCGCCTTCACGAATGTAGAATTGGATGATGCTATAAAAGGTCTAGGGGCAAATGGAAGTCTCTAGGTTGGGATGGCTTGATTGTGGAGTTCTTTCAAATTTTTTGGAATATTTTGAGATCGCCAATTTTTCTTATGGTGAATCACTGCTGGAATGTTGGATAGTTGCCACGCTCATGGAAAGAAGGCTTACTGAAATTATTGCCCAAAAAACAACTATGTGAAGCCATATCGGATTGACGTCCAGTCTCTTTAATGCCATTCATATATGAATTGGTCACCAAGATACTTGTTAACAGAATAAAAGATGTCCTACATGGAGCTTTGTATCCAGCGCAGTATGGATTTGTCCCTCCAGACAAATCACTGACAATATATCAAATGTATATATTGGCATTGAATATGCCAAGTATACGGGATAGGATGTTCTCATCATGCAGATGGACATAGCTAATGCCTTTGTACACTGGGACTCCATAGCCCATGTTATGGACAGAATGGGTTTTGGGCCTAGAATGAAAAATGTCATCTTTTGGCTTTATCAAGAGGGATCAACTAAATGCATTTTGGGTGAAGAACTTTCAGCCTCATGGTATCTTGGAAAATCTGTTCGGCAGGGTTGTGTGCTTAGTCCACTATTGTATGTCATTGCGACTCACCCAATGGTTCTTTACATGGACAAGTTGACACGAGATAGGCAGCTACATGGTCTCTCCATGATGAATGGTACACAATTTGTGTTGTGACACAGGCATATGCTAATGACTATTTCTTTTTTCCCAAGAATACAGAGGCTGATGTGATGAAAGCACTCTCTCTCTCTATGGTTTGGCTGTAGGATTACATGTAAATTTTCAAAAATCAAAGTTTCTTCCTTTGAAATATTATGATTGGCATCAAATTTGGTGGCCAGGTTAGATCCTCCCACCCAAAGAGATAGTGTGTCATCTTGGTTATCCCATTGAATGGGAGTTGTCCTTGAAAGATGAGACTCAATGGGTGATGGCCAAATTGCACTCTAAAATAGAAATTATCGCCTATGTCCAGTTCTATCTTCCACTCCTACCTTGGTCGAGCAAACAGTTTGACAATTTCCTGTTTAAAGCAATGGAATGCCTATGGAAAACCAAAGCAAATAGAAAAGGGTTATGTTTGCTAAGGCAAGAGCTTATATGTTCGCCTAAAATGCATGGAGGGCTCAATGTCCTTAATATTCATTATCATATACTGGCAAGGAAGGCCACACTTCTACGTGCATTTATAGAGCAAGTCAAGCCATGGGCATGCATGGTGGGAGCTCTGTGCACTAACATGCAAACAAATGCATATGGACATTGGATCATCAATTATGATGATATAATCTTTGGGCATTTCCATGGTCGTATTCTAGGCTCTCCATATTTGACTGCTCTCATTCGAGATTAGCAAGTTATACTGTGTCATTTACAACGGTCCTGGAGGCCTCCAAATCGGGGAAACTCACTATTGTTGCATAGTATTCATTGGAGTAGGATATTTGATCCACCGCTTGCTTTGTCTCAACCAAGAAAGGCATACAATCTCTCTATATTGGGAATTCGCCACGTATGCAACGTCGTGAATGAAAATGGTTATGTTCTCACTTTTCCACGTACAATTAGACAATGCAACTTGGGGATGCATCACAGGCCAATTTGGAGAGTCATTTCAGAAATGACGTAGCCCTTTCAACCAGTCCCAATGCTTGAGAAAACAGAGAGACTTCAAAATTGGTGTTTTGATAGACAACTTCTAGGATATACTCCTCTGCCTTTTGCTAATTTATTTACGGCCAAGGCTTATAGGTTACTCTTACCACCTCCATGAATTGAGGATCATGCAAATTGCCTCTGGCAGATGTCAAAATCTCTTGCTTGGTGGAAAGCTACACTGAAAAAAATTTGGAAGAGTGGATTGTCCCTCAAGCAACAACTGTTTCTATGGAGATGTTTGGTTGGGGTATTCCCAATGGGAACTTATTTGGTACGTAGGCGTATTGCTCCCATCCTACAAAGACAGTGCCTCACCTTCTTTGGTATTGTCCGCACTCTCGGGATTTGCTTGATGATTTCAGACATCTTCGGGCTCATTTTGGCGTTTCGGTTGAATGTTCTGGCTTTTTGGTTGCCTTTCTCCTTCCCTACCAGACTATACAAATTTCCTTGACTGGACTAGATTACGGGCATTGTGAACTATCTACTATGCTCAGAATCAATCGCTCTTATCTGGTGATTCTCTCCGGCTATTTGTTTATTTCCAGAGAGCCCTTCTCCAATCCCTCCGAGATTCTCATGAAATTGGGGGCCTTTCCTTCTAGCAATTAGAAATGTTTTCCCACTGTTTCTGAACTGAGTAGTAGCTTCCCCAATTTGGGACAGCTATGAATAATTTGTTTTTCCTAATAAGACAGTGGTTTCACTATATATATAAAAAGTATGTGTGTGTGTGTTATCCAAAGACAAAGGGGCCTATCAATAAACAACCTTGAAAGTATTGTGCTGTTGACATGAGTGCTACAATGAGGTAACCGCACCTCCAAGACAGAAGCTGCAGCAGTGGCAGTGCTACAAAAGGGCAGCGGTGGAGCAGGGTACAGGGGAGTAGAGACTTGGTGGTGGTGCAGAGAGCAGTTCAGTGGCAACAAGCGGGGCAGTGGCTTTCAATTACATTCATATTTGTTTGATCCAAAACCCATAATCTCAGAGAATAAGTCCAAAATGGTAACAGTTTCTGCCAACTAGGGATTCTTTTATCAGCAATGATGACGTAGTGCACTAAAACATGACTGGTCCTCGTAGCTGGTGAAGGTGAAAGTTCTTCAACCAAGACAGGACCCATCATGCTGGACAGGAATGAGAATACCGACTTGGACTATGTTTACCACTTCCATACAAACTAGCAGCCCGAAAGGAGGAAAGGAGGGTGGAAAGAAGGGTAAATGAAACAAGCTGTAGGGGCTGAGTTTCAGCAGATGCTGGAGCTTTGGGCAGCAGGTGGGAGCTAGGGGGCAAGCTGAATGAAAGCAGACCAGCGGAGGCGCAGGCTGGAACTAGGCAGCAAGCAGGCGCTAGAAGCAAGGAGGAATGGGCTGGAGATAATGCCTCAGACTGTTAAGAGTCAATAGATGCACAGACTCTGATCAATCACATCTCTTGCTTTAAAAACTTCTTTAGGTCAATCAAGAGACATGTTAATGTTCCCAACTTTATTTTACTGTAATCAGATAATATAGCAGCAGCAGTTCAAGCTTATGGACTCATAGGCAAGCATGTCTGTCTCTATGTCATGATGTGTTTATAGGATTGCTCTTTGTTGTTGCAGGTTGATGTGAAAAGAGAGCTCGTAATTTTCTCGATTCTCTCTGCGGATGAAAAATTAAGGTACTTTTCCATATGAACATTTATGTGCACATTGTAGTAGATTAATAAGCAGTTCTCTAAACTGTCCCTTGTAGACATACTGTTAAGTTCAAGGTTCTTTCATATGCCCCCAGAGCCGCAGAAACAGCGGTATGTTTCTTCGACAAAGATGTTGCTGCTGCAGCTGATGCTGCCCTTAAAGCAGGAGCTCATCCAACAAGGCGGAAGGTAGTGTTGGTCCTTCACTCTAAGTGTCCTGGTTGAATTTTTGAGTGCAGCCACTTGTGACTTCTGAGTTCTTCCTTTTGTGCAGAGCCAAATTCAAGATTTTATTGGGGGTGTTCTAAAGGATTTGAAGGGAGGTGTATTGAAGGAGATCAAAGGAGGCTTTCTGAAAGCTTCAAAAAGTGGAAAGGATCAATCCACTAGAACAAATGTACCAGCTAACCTTTCTAAGCTGTTTACCTCATTATCTATTGCAGAAAAATTTGCAAGCCCTCAGCCAGACAAAGCTTGCCAGCCTGAAAGCGCAGGCTCAGCTGCTGAACTAGACATTGGTATGCCTTCTCAAGTGCTACCTGAGATTCATAGTCACAAGAAATATTTTGAGGTTTATTTCCAGGTTGGTTTAGCTAAGGCATCTGTCACTCCGTTGTCACACCCACCTAAGTGCTCTCCATAGCCAATGGGGTGACAAAAAAGACTTAAACCGCCTTAATGGAGGCAAGAATTGATTTCCTCACCTATCTCACTCAAGCACGAGGAGGAAAGAAGAGATTTTCTCATCTAGCTCACTCAAAACGTGAAAAGGATCAATCCACTAGAACGAGTGTACCAGATAACCTTTCTAGGCTAATCGCCTCATTATCCGTTGCAGAAAAAATTGCAAGCCCTTAGCTGGACAAAGCTTGTCAGCCTGAAAGCATAGGCTCGGCTGCTGAACTAGACATTGGTAAGCCTTCTCAAGTGCTATCTGAGATTCATACTCACAAGAAATGATTTTTCCATTTCGAGGTTTGTTCAGCTAAGACTCTTCCCTTGCTGAGACAAATGTCATGGGACTTTGCCGAAGAGCCGCAAAAACAACTTCCTGATGTGTGGGTGTGCTAGCTCTGCTTCCAATCCGTGTCACATGGAAGTGCCCCACTGTCAATGGGGTGTGGGGAAAGACCTAAGCCTGCCTTCATGGAGGCAAGAAGAATTTCCTCACCTAGCTCACTCAAGCATGAGGAAAGAAGCAGCTCATACAATGAGAAAGCCCAAATCACACCCAACCATGCAAGCATCCGTCAAGCAAGACATGGATCAACACAATGAATGCAAGGGGGTAGAGAGGAGAAGAAAGAGATCACATGAATTCTATTGCTTATTAGGAAATGACTTCTTGTATTGCTGTGTTATGTCAAAACTGTTAACTGTTAATATACAACTGGCTAGCTTTCACACTTGTCCAGTCATGACTTAAAAAAAGTTCATGGCACACTAGTCTAGCCTATATTAAGTATATACACAAGTCAAATGACTACCCCGATTTATCATTAAGCACAAAGTAGGGCCGCTTTATAAGATCCAACGTTGTTTTACAAAAGATGGTGCAGTGCCTTACAAAATTAGAATGAGGAGAGGCCTTGTTAACCAGAGTGGTTAACACACTCCCCTTCCTAAGGTGACCTTGTCCTCTGGTAACCAACCAGAGTAGTTGAAGATGCCTCCGGTGTTGTTGAAATAAGAAAGGTTTGCGGGAAAGCCAACGGTCTGTCTGCCTCATGATTGTGAAGCTCTTCAAGAGAAGCTGTTGTCGGCATGTATTCTCTAATGTAACAATGTGGTGCTTATGGAAATATTTGATCACTTCATGGACTTAGGGCCCTCACTGAGATCAAATACAAGGGCTTCATACTTGGCCATGGCTCTTTTGGCACCTTTCTGAGTATAGACAATTTGAAAAATCTACGAGGAGCTATGATGACTGGGTGTGACACTTTGCCATAGTACTTATCAATGAAATTCTTCATTCTGAGCGGCATCTCTGTTGTAGGCCCTTCAAAGTAGGGGTAGCTGTAGAAGAGACTAGCCTTCTTGAATTGGAGGATTTTGGTGCAAGGCCATCTGTGGCAGAGTGCCCTCGACCTCTGAGCTGGCCAATGGGTAGAAGCATGTCCACATCACACCTCAAAAGAGTATGCGCATGATAGTCAGCAGCTGCTTGTGCACCGGGAGCAGGAGACTTGGCTTGTCTTGAGCTGTAGAGTGCTACTTATCATCTGTTGCTAGCGGCTCCTTATCGAGGTCCAGAGCATCTTGTGGCTCTTGTGGTGTTTTGACATTGGCCAAGTGCAAGGTCATCTTTTGCATCCTCCAAGTGGGGTCATTTTTCAGCACTGTGAATAGCTGCATAGAAAAGCTAGAGAGGTAGAGTATTGTTTAATAGAGGAAAGTGATGTAGTGTAGAGACTCGAGTACAATGCCATAGAAAAGCTAGAGAGGTAGAGTACAATGGTTGGTACGTCAAGTACAGTGGCAAGTACAGCTGATATAGCAAGAATACTGCCATAGAGTGTCATAGACAAGAATGCGAGCAACCAACATGGTAGAGGCTAGCTTGCAGCACAGAGTCTGCTCAAATGAAGAGCGAGCTAAAATTTATAGATTTGGGGCTCTCACGAGCGAGATGGCAAGTAAAAGCTATATTGACAAGTTGAGAGCTGAGGTGACAAGTGTGAGGTCACTTGTCTCAATTGCCTCACGGCAACATTGGTCAAACATAAGACATGTAGAGATGATCATGGAGTCAGTTTCTCTTCAACCCAATGAGTAATCGGGAGATGATTGAGGACTGCATACAAATGTGGAGATACTTGGCTTTGGCAATGTCTTCTTTGATGAACTCTCTATCCTTCTGCTTGAAATTGTGAATTTGATTGATGAGGCTCCATCTTGCCCACTTGGAAAGAGGTCAATGGTGAATGATTGTCTGAGGACCTCATAGTTGGCCTTTTTCAATGGATTTAGATTGAAACCATTGTTTGGCTTTGTCTTCGAGGAAAAGCCCAAAAGCACTTCTAGAGCTTCTTCTAAAGACACAGTGTGAGAACTCTCTTTTCATGAAGTTCATAGTGCTATTAACCGAGCCAGTAGGTGAGTTTGGAGTCGCAGTGTTGAGAACCCTCTTGGGTCGCGGTGTTGCCCATAACAGGGTACTCATCTGCTATCAACTAAAACGCAGTGTTGCCCCTCTTTTCACAACCGCTAAGTGTAAAAACTTGGTCATACATGTATTTTGGCTGTACAATGGGTTCAAATGATCGCAGGTTCGATTTGAATCCACATCCACAAGTCCTATGCACAGTGTGAAAGTGAGTGGCTATACAACGGTGGGTTCAAACAGGGGTCCTGCTCGTACAATGGGTTCGAACTCTGTCGTACAACGGTATCAAGACAGGAATTCAATGATCGAATCCATCGGGTTTCCTTGTGGAACAGGTTCTTAGTTGAAATTGGCATTTTCAAACTAGACGGGTTCTGGCTGGTCACAACAATGTCAATGAGGTCAACGTATTCAAACTCTAAAGTGAGCAGAATTTCATTACGAGTGGGTTCTAAGGGCTTAGGACTTGTGGATGTGGATTTAAAAATCGATTTTGGTCAAGTCCGGACACTGTTTGCACCTCTTTTCAAGCGTGCCGACAGTGCGAAGGCCTCTTGTGACCACTCAGCACTGCAGAAATTAATGAGTTCTGCATGCTGATGGAGACAGGCAGATTTCAACGTCTCATATTCTGCCTCTGATAATGACAGGTGACTGCAGTGGATTCTGACCACTCAGCACTGTGAAGAAATTAATGGATGTGTCATGATCATGACGGTTATAGGGTTGCATTCCGTGAAATAATGCAACCCGATTTTATGGCTAGGAACGATCTTCCCATGACCCCCGTCCTTGACGGCATGAGCAAAGTCGTGCACATGATATTGAATTTTCTTAGAACCCGAACGTATTTGAACAGTTAGCTCACATGAGTTCTAAGAGCGACGGATTCAAGCACGGTTTTCAAGGCACGGTTTCAACGTCCTTATCTCACAGTGGTTTCTAAATTCTTAGAACCCGGGCGGATTTCTCACATATGATCTAAGCTTCGAACTCGGCGGGTTCTAAAACTTAGCTCACGGCGAGTTCTAAATTCGGTTTTCAATGGTGTCAAAAACCGGCGACGTAGTCATACCATGGTTTCATGACGTTTTTCACACGAGTTGATTTGGTAATTATTCTGATTTATCGCCTTTTCATTGAGACAAGGACACGAGTGAAGAAACGTAAGCAGTCAAAATTTCAGCATGCAATTATTTTCTAGAGTCCGAATATGTTTGCCTACAACAGGTTTGATGGCTTTGCTCGCTGTGTGAGCAAACTTTGGATGCGTACTTACGGAGTGGATTGAAAGAAATGTATGGTTAATGGTTTGTTTTATTATGATTTTTACGGTTTTCTTCTTCCTAATGCAATGCTATGCATAACACATAAATTGAAACTTCCAACACATGATTCGGACCTAGCACTCCGTGTTTTCACGGGCCTCTCACTCCTAATCACACAGATCTAGCAATCCCTCAACTTAATGCAAAGAAATTCAAGCTAGGAAGCATGGAAATCATGCAAAAAGCGAAAAAAACCAGGTTTTTCACCCTTCCAAACCTGTGAAGTGAAATGAACTAATAAAATGAAAACAAGATTGAAACACACATGTCCAAGGCTTTAATACTAGTTGTTTTTTCGGAGTGCGATCTCCTAATTAACACCGAGCAATATGGGGTATTCCCAAAAGCCTTGAATATGAATGGAAATAGAGCTAAGTCCTGAGGCTAGTCTCCGACAACAGCACCATATAATATATTCAGCTAAGACTCTTACCTTGCCGAGACAAAATGTTGTGGCACTTGGCTGAAGAGCCACAATATTGGGTAGTCCCAATATTGGGACCTCCTAATCAACACAGCATAATATTAGGTAGTACCAATGGTCTAGAATTGGAATGAAAATGGAGCTAAGCCCTAAGGCTACTCCCCAGCAATGGCGCCATGTATGTTCAACTAAGACTCTTGCCTTGCCAAGACAAATATTGTAGGGACTTTGCATTTGTAATGCTTATGTGGGCATTGAGTATGCCAAATACTCGCAATAGGATGTACTATTGCTGCAGATAGATGTTGCAAAGGCTTTTGATATAGTTCAATGGGATTTGATAGCTGCAGTGATGACAAAACTTGGTTTTGGGCCTAAAATGCATGGAGTTATTTACTGGCTCTATCAAAACAGTACATTGTGTTGAATATTGGGCAAACAATTGTCATATCCTTGGATATTGCGTAAATCAGTCAGGCAAGGTTGCCCTTTGAGTGCATTATTGTATGCAATTGTCAGTCACTCTTTGCTTCTATATATGGACAAACTCACGGACCAAGGAATTTTGCATGGTTTATGGTCGTAATTTAGTGGGTGGCACAGGCTTATGCTAGTCCTTTTTCTATATGGTTTTTAGAAATGTTCCGTCTTGTTTTTTAGAAACACATTTTTTTGGGGGGGTTGAGATTTTGAAAAACATTTGTATGGTCACCTTATAACATATCTTCAGTAAAGTGCTGTATGCAGATGACATTGATATTGAAGGTGAAGGGGTTTCTCCTGGACATGAACCAGGCAGCAGCGAAAAGTTAGCTGCAAACTTGAAAGGTCAGTCATGTTTCGGTTGCTGCCCCTCCCCCTCTCCTCCAACTTTTCTGTTATCAAGTTATCATCAGGTCTATGGATCTGTTTTGGTCAAAAACTTTGCCACGTGGTTCTTGGCTAGAGTGTGCTTAAAAGGAAGACTTCTATAATACTGTAGGAAAGGAAAAGCTTTCGGATGCTTCAGATGATAGGATGAAACTTTTTGGTGGCGAAGAGGGTTACAGTAAACCAGTGAGACGAAGCCCAGACGAGATCAGGGCAAAGTATGGCCATAAAGCATCAGGGGTGAGAATTTTGAGATTTTGTTTTGCAAGAACGAGAAATACATGATCCTTGGGCATGACCCTTTCTAAATTGTGAAAGTCCTGTTCATTTTCTGCGTGTACCAGGATGTCTCTGGTGCAGCAGGTCTAGCTAGAGATAAGCTGTTGGAGAGACAAGAAAAGCTTCAGGTATTTAGAGAACATTGAAGTGCCATATTGTGCACAAGTTAATGTTGAAGAACTTCCTGTGCCTTTCTGTGTATTATTGAGAGAAATAGTCAAACATTGCTGAGTGGTATGTTGTTATCAGGCTCTCGGAAAGCGTACTGAGGAGATGCAAGAGGGAGCAGAAAACTTTGCTTCAATGGCAGCAGAACTTACCAAGGCCATGGAAGGCCGAAAATGGTGGCAATTATAAGGTTCACTGTCATTTTTGCAGTAGAGAGCACAATTGGTGTATTACCATGGCTCTTTGTATTGATCCTAGTAAAACCCTCATACAGAGTAGTAAAAGCTTGGCAGGTAAACCTCTATCATTGTTTCTGCAGAAGGGGTGGCTGCAAGGCTTAGCTGATTTAGACAGTGCAGTATGTGTTGTCTCACAAACTTCTGAGAAAGCCAATGAACTCCTTATTTTCTTGATGCTTTTGGCACACCTTTGGCAAGGATGTTTTGGCTCAGGGGCCATTTTCTTTACAAAAACCTCTGTTGGTATCCTTCTTTTTTGGGGATAAAAAAATGTGTTGCATATTATTATATATATGAAAGATTGTATACAAAACTTATCCCCAAAAAAGTCACCCCAATGACCCCCAGTCCAGTTAGCCACGCTTCAGAAAGACGAACAAAAAACTACACATGGTTCCACCTAAGGTCCATTCTTCTAGGCCTTCCCAATTTGTGTGAAAAACCAGCTGGTGGAGGACAGACAGTATGGCAATACAATTTGCATAACATCTGATTTTGGAGCCCAGCTTCCAAACCTGCAGCTTTAGGCTGCTTGAAATCAGCCCCCCACTTTCCAACCACACTGATGCAGAAGTATGATGGGGCTGAAAATGGGGTTCTGTATGGGAAGAGACAAATTTTTCTACTGGCTACTAAACATTTAATAACCTGCAGGTGACAGTCCAGAACAGGGACGGGAGTGACCATGACACCCAACAAATGAATGGACACCTCAACCTTAGTATCCGCAAAGTAGGCTAAGTCACACTCTAATGTGTGTTTTCTGCCTTGCCCTTTGCATCATGAGGAGGGGCCTTACACCCCACAGATCTCTGCCTGCCAGCTATTGTGTGCAGCCCTCAAGCAAACTTGACGCTCTGTGTCCATTTTTGCAAAGTCATTTGTGTGGAAAAGGCGATCAAACCTCTCCCATGTAGGCATATCCGGTTCTAGCCAGTGCCAGCTGTGGCAGCAGCTCAAATGTCAGTAAAGAGAGTATATCAATCCTGCTATTTAGAAGACTATGCTATACCTACATTTCCAGATGAGAGATTTGAGCATCTGCCTTCGGAATGGAAAGACGGCAAAAAGTAAACGAGATCTGTCATCAAAATGGGAAGAGAATCTCGCAATCCGACCTCTTTCCAATTATTTGTGATTGAGGTTTGAGTTTGGACGAGAAGTTGGCAGTTGATCTGCATATACCACTGTCAACCCCCCCAACCCCCCTCCCAGGGCGTCTCAGCTTTTTGGCTAACCAAATCCCTTCTTGTAGTACTCACCACAACAGACATGAAATCTTCTCAAGAATGAAAGGGTGCTTGAACCTTCTTCCAAATTCTTGTGGAGTCCTGTACTTCCATCTACAGTTGAGCTTGTCAATTTATTAACTCTTTTTTAAGTGGCAGAGGTATAGTAGCAATGTTTTGCTGGGCCCTTTGAATTCTAGTTTGGGTCACAGATTGGCCTGTGTGGTCCAGGCCAATCGAAAACAAGAAATCATAACGATTGATTTCAAACTCTTGAGATTGTTGAGCCTAACTTTTCAATTGATTGTTTGTCTTATCCCATGGGTATTGCCACCAAAACAAACAAATTTTCCAGTGTGTATGTATCCCGATTTGAGCTTACTTCTTGCAACATGCAAGGAACCTGTTTCAAAGCACTTCCAATCCGATCCTCCCGCATTAACAAAAGCTTCAATGGTGGTTTGCAACCTTAACCATTGACGAGACGTCTGTGTCGAAACATAGTTGCTTCGGATAGCTGGGTAGGAGGAAACGTTTCTTTTTTTATTTTCAAGGTTAAAAATGGTTTTCAACGTGACTGTTGCTGCCCTGTCGTTTGGGAGTCCTCCTCGACATGCGCATTGCTTCGTGTTGATCCTACATATGGCACCTCCTAGTTATATTGTTTAATAATAATAATACTACATACTACATACTACAAGGCGGGCGGATAAGCAACCCCAAAATGTACCTTGTTTTGAAAGGTAAGGTTTCTTTTGAAAAATCAACCCCCCTTGAAAGGGTCTTATATTATAGCCGTCAAAATTGTACCTTTCTTTTTGAAAGGGTAATATTTATTTTGAAAAATCAACCCCCTTCTAGCCTCCAAAATTCAGGCATGGTGAGGAGATACTCTTTTGCAAATGGGTATTTACAAATTTCCCCCAAAATCAACTCCTTTGCAATCAAGACTCGTGTTAGTGGAGCATAAATTGGATAGATTTTAGGGAGTTGGGGTTATTCCGAGTTCTGGCCTACTCATTATTATTATGCCTCACGATAAGGATTAGCTATGGACTATGGAAAAACCTATTATGGTGAAATTCGGATCCACAAAATGGAGGTGCAACTTTTATATAAAGAGCCACACTAGGAGAGTAGTTCCTGAGTGAAGTTCCATTTTGTGCACTTAAAGGAGAAAGGCATTGACCCATGTTAAAGCTTGCTGCCAAGATTTTACAATGCTCTTCTTCCTTGGAAAAGAAAATTGGCGGGTGGGGTGGGGATGAAGAATCACCCATATAAGGATCAAGATATATGAAGTAGACACACAGAATCGAATATGTAGAGCGCCCCAAAACATAAGAGCTACTTCTAGCAATGTCTCTGCCTCTTTCAAGCACGAGGTAAAGATGCAAAAGGGAGAACCATCAAGGAAGTTCAGTAAGGAAGGAAATTGGGAGTGCACATAACGAATTCTCAATCTACCACACTAATTACCCCTCCCCCCCCCCCCCCCCCCCCCCCAACACACACACCTATCTACCTACAAAATCCAGGTTGGCCTTACCTGTAAGGTCCCCCTCTTTACGACTTTCGTCTTGTTTCAAGTCGCATCAACATTCGCAGACACCCATGGACACTACGTATATAGATTGAATCTATATATTCTCCTCAAGAAGTATGGTTGCTATGATCAAGAACACTACAAATTGTCTCCAAAAGTAAGAGCGTACTAGATAGAACGAAAGGTGACGAACATTAGTTTGAGGGTGTTATTTCGAAAGCAATGACGAGAGAATGCACGTGAAATAGAAAACGATGAATATGAGAAGAAATTTTGTGTAGTGTATATAAAAGGAGTTAATGTGCAAGGGGAATAGCCTTTACTTATCGGAAGGGAAGATTCAAGGCTAAATGATGCCTTATGAGAGAAGAAATGATATTAGGCTAATCGTTTACAAATCTTCTAAAAGAATCATTCTTTCTTAGTAAAACTTTATAAAAATATATAAATTTTCAGTCAAAATCTCTTAAGTCGAGATCCGTATGCATACTCCAAGAGTAGGTTAAAGAATTTATACCCTTAAAACCATATTCAAGCTTGCCTATGTGTAAGCTTGGTGTTAAGCACTTTAAATCCTTGATAGCACATGAAAATGGAATCTAATGAAGCAATCATAATGCTTTCAGTGGTGTTCAAGTGTTCAAAAAATATGATCTCACTTCTTTAAATAGTTCTTGTGCTCTATCTATCTTAATAGGAATGCCACCAGCAATGTCTCAGACCTTGCTTTGGCTATCATATATTACAAGAAGTACAAACCCTTCATATACTATTATGAAAATGCTTAATCTTTCTACCAATCAAAAATATGGCAAAGAAAATCTAAAAAACTTGTGCATGGCAATAAATTTACACTTTTGTTATGAATACTAAAAGGAGAAAAATCTCTTAAGAAGGCCTACCTTATTGTGAAAATGCACATGTAAGAGAGGTTTTTTGTTTGTTTGTTTGTTTTTTTTGGGGGGCTGCCGGGGGGGGGAGGAACAAGAGAGCCTAGATAAGCCATGAATAGGGTCTATATCTTCTTATATAATTTTTATTTTCAAGATGGAAATTTGGAATTCCCACTATAGCCTTCTTTTTCAAGGTAGGTCAAAAAAGGCATGAAGCATTATCAACCATTGAATTTAAATATGCATATTTGTCGTCTCTAGGGCTTGAATATTAGTTCAACATATCTTTGGAACAACCAAAAGCATCAAAAAAGAAAACCAATGATTTCTTTTCTTTTCTTTTTTTAAAAGATTGTAATTATATTAGCAAAAAAAAGAGAAGACAAAATCAAACCCTAAGGTCTAGTTTGGGAGTACATCAAAAGCTTTTTTGAAGAAGCTTAACTCCAAATTAAGCTAGAACATTCCTTATTTTTGTAAGGTTGAAGAGTTCTACTTCTTCATCGGCCACTAAGCCATC
This sequence comes from Cibotium barometz, assembly GCF_041138505.1. Classification (NCBI taxonomy): domain Eukaryota; kingdom Viridiplantae; phylum Streptophyta; class Polypodiopsida; order Cyatheales; family Cibotiaceae; genus Cibotium; species Cibotium barometz. Next base: position 5,427,461 of record NC_141083.1, on the reverse strand, counting down.
CTGAAATTTCCTTTCATACTGAATTTTCCTAATTTTCTCTTGGAATTCCTCTTTAGCCTTGGTTATCTACAGAGTCTCTTCTGTTGCAATTTTTTGTATACTGCGCTTCACACGCCTTCAAGCTAGCTCTATGCAACATCTTCATTTGCCCATGCAGTTCAGATCTTAGTCTGTCCATCAAATTAATCTGTGCATTCTTAAACAAACAGGTATTCCTATTAATCCAAATAGCCCATAGATATTCAGCACATGAATGACATTCCAGAGAACAGCAAAGCATTTGATTTGTTGTCCAAGAAGAGGATTTCTTGCCATGTCAGGTTCCAGCTCTGTACATGGCTTACACAGGTTCAGAAAGTTAAACACTTCTATGTTATGGGAACAACCTAAAAATAGATGCTCAATTGTTTTCGGTGCATTACGACATCTTGGGCATATTCCATTTCTGTAACCAAAGCATTGGGCTCTTGAGTTAGTCCAAAGGGCTTTGTGAGCAACTAGCTATAGCATGCAAGATTTTTTTGACGAAATGAAGGGTGACCACATATTTTTGAATTTGAATCCCCATTGTTTCCTGTCCTCCCAAAGGGTGCTCCATCTTTTATTCAGCTTGCAATGCAGAGGTGGGCCTCTAGGAGGAAGAGGCGGACTTGGCAAGAGGTTGCATTTGGACTGTCATGCAAAAGCTTTGTGGGTAAAGGGACCCCTGAGTTGGATCTGAGCCTTTCTATCATTGCATTCTACTTTGAATTAGGAGAGTGTCTTCTTGTGATAATCTGAAGAGAGTTTTTATCTCTTATTCTATAAGCCACCTGCATTTAGATATGTTCCAAATATCTTCCTAGATTTGAATGCCTTTTTGTGAAGCTTAAAGGCATGTTTGTATTGTTTTGCAAAAATATCATCAGATAACGCTGAGGAGAACGAGATGGAATCAACGTGTAAAATATGGGCATGTTTCCTTGTGCTTATGTGTAGTACGATTTTTGGTTTGCATATGTTCCATGCTTGCCATACAGATTTAACCAGTGTGCGGTTTGATGGTAATTGGGTTAAAAAAGAGTGTCATCATAGGCAGTTTTTTCCACCTAGGGAACTCTGCAAGACTAAATTGGTCCAAATTACAGCGCAATAGAATTGCCCAATCGTGGCATAGTAAGGCTTTGAACAATCCATTTGGCTGCCATGCGGTCAGCAATGTCTGTGATCTTTGGAAGACCCAAACCCCCCTGATTTCTTAGTTGTGTGCATACATTCCAAGCAACTTTAGGGAATTTGGCTTCTTTTACATTTTCAAACCATAGAAAATTTTTGCATAGTTTCTCCAGTTGCTTCAAGTCTGAGTTAGAGGGTCACCAACATGACAAGAAGTATATGGCAATGGGGAATAAAATGTGTTTTAGGACAACCGTTATGCCAGCCAAATTGTGTTGCTTGTAGTAGAGTTGAGAAGGAGAACGGAAATCCTAGGATGGATATGTCGTACATTCACAAATTCGCTACCGTTCCTTCCAAGAAGCTCTAAATCCGAAAACCAATAATTTCATTCCATCTCGTATTTTTAACATTGTAATTTGTTAAAAAGTGTGGTCTCACCTTATTGTTCTTATGACATTCGGCATAGTTTGGATCATTTGAATTGATTTAGTGGTAGACATAGAAATGACACTAAAAAGGAAACCATAATATTATCATTTATTTTTTATTAATCCAAAAGGATGGAATTTGAGGTATAGCCCTTGAAATATGTATGTATGAGATGGCTTTTTAATTGGGTAGTATCTAAGGTTGGATTTTGGATTTGTGGCACTAGCATGAAATATATTTTCACGTGTAAGAATACTTACACGCATCGAGATGAGCCATGTTGTAGAAGGTGATACCAAATGTATGGAAATTTGTGGGCTTGAAGTATACTTGAGCTCTAAGGATGGTATCTCCAAGAAAGATTGAGCTCTAAGGATAGTATCTCCAATAACGATTGAAGCTACATACATAACGGTTTCAACGAGAAATTTATAAGATAGCGCAAATTTTCAAGAGAAGAGGGTCCTTGTTTTCATGGACTTACAACTATGTTCACATACATAAAGGGTTTTCAATTACAAGAGTGAAAATATGTATAAGTTTTATCCACAACTATATAAAAAAGGTTTTCAATTAAAAGAGTGAATGTGTGTGTGTGTGCGTGCGTGTGTACATGCGTGCGTGCGTGCGTACGTGTGTGTGTGTGTGTGTGTGTGTGTGTGTGTGTGTGTGTGTGTGTGTGTGTGTGTTTTATCCACAAAAAGGTAGTTTTATTGCCTTCAATTTTATTAAAGGAATGCATTTAAGATGCAATATTTCACAAATAAGGAGTTTTTCAAACACCACTTGACATATAGGGACTTTCAAGTAGTATGTACAATTGTGCATACCACTTGCACAATAGTGCATGAGCTTCTAGTTTACAATACTTAAGTGGCAATTTTTGGAAACACAAATACAAATCAATAAAAATTAGTGAGTGGATGATATTAATTATGCTCATAAGAATATTTTTTTATATATTCAATTCTCTTTTATCTGATATTTTTATTGAGCTTCTTTTATTGCACGTCTTAAGTATACCCTTATACAAAGGCTCAAGTCTTTACATATTTTCTTTTGAATTTCTCGCAACTATTCTCAATTTTATTGACCTTATGATATGTGAATGCAATAAATTTTCTTTTGAATTTCTTGAACAATTGTTCTCAATTTTGTTATGGAACTTATGATAAGTGAATGCGATAATTTTTTATATATTCTATAAAATAGTACAATGTGCTTGGGTTGAGAAAGATGTTGGACATTTAGCCAATCAAAAGGGAAGGAGATAGGCTCCTCATAAACCAGCCCCAGTGCAAATCCAAAGAATGGAAGAGTTGTGTTACTATTGTGACTTGGATAACATGGGCCCCTCTATTATTGACGTCCTAGGATATAAGTAGTACCCAAAGGAGTGCATAGAACTTACAAAAGATTAGTGACTAGGTGTAATTCATGATACACCATTTTCATCAACAACGACCATTTTTTTCGTGGCCCCAACTCAAAATTGAGGGGTTGTGTTTAAATCTTGTCTATTTATGAGTGCCAAGTTATAATGGTTATAATTTTATATAAGGTTGAATAACCTCAACCTTATATAAAATTACCCTTTCAAAATCATTTCAATTTATTTAAAGAGTGGATTTCTTGGATGGCTCTTTTTCGTGGAAGGGGGTGTTAAATGGCTCTACAACTAAAGATTTTTTATGAGTTCTTTAAATGTGATTCCATAGGAGTTTTTTATTTAACATGAAAAAAATCATATGGATTTAAAATCTTGAAAGTTACCTCCAAGATGCAGTAATGAAACAGTTAAAAACCTTACTTTAAAAAAACAGTTAAACTGGGCATGAAATTGCAGGCCTATGAGAGAGAGAGAGAGAGAGAGATACCCCTTGCTTTTCTCGTACCTATAAAGCCAGCATGGAGAGAGAGAGAGAGAGAGAGAGAGCGTGCGCGCGCGCCACGCATGCATTACAAGGCCAAGATGATTTAGAGGGGGGGAACAAATGTCATTAAAAACTTGACTTTGCCAAACTCTTTCTTCATCGGTTAGTTGCTACTAGACTTATGAAAAATGATTGTTTTCATCCACACTTAAGGAAGTATGTATTGTAGCCGAAGACATATACTTTTTCCTAAGACTTCTAAGCTGCAACGCAAGGCACCGCTCTAAACACTGTTTTGTGACAACTATGCATATTTGGTAAAATGGTAAATTTTTATAGATTTTATAGCAAAAAGAAGTGCACAAAACCTTTGGAAAGATTTTAAAAGTACTTATGGAACACGTGTTCTTTCTTCTTCTTCTTCTTCTTCTTCTTCTTCTTCTTCTTTGGAAACTCAACATTCTTCTTCTTCTTTTGAAAACTCAACATAATGCATGTTTATTTATTCTCTATTCAACCAAGTAAATGCGCCTAAGTGGCCCACTCCCTCAACAGCACACGTGGCCAGCCTCTGGTGCTCCAGCTTTCGATTTCCCTTACCTTGGCCGCCCCCACCTACAAAAGCAAGTCAACAATTCCAAGCGATCGAACGCTGGTGTAAATGAAAGGGCAACTATACACGGAAAATCTTATCAATCATGAAATCTAAAAATACACATAAGCATGCCAGATAAAACAAGATGACAAATCTACTCAATACACCACACTAGGGGCCAGAAGATGGGTTGACCCCCCCTATGGTTAGACTACCAAAAAGGAGTTTGCTTCCAATACAACTTCACGGGTGCCCAAGGATTCTCCACTGGCTAGCACCTATCGTTTCCAGTACAATATGAAAACAAAACAAAAACACAAGCATAATTTGTTGATGATCCTCAGTACAAGAGAGCATAAAGTATTTGTAGGACAACTATGGACAGCCCATAGCACTTCCACATTAGCGCGTGACAACTCTGCATCTTCATCTTCCTCCTATCTGGCTCATAAAACTAGTCGACCAGCCTTATAGAGCTGTTAGCAACAGTCGACCAGCTCTTAGAAGCTACAGAAGGGGTCGACTGGCAGCAGCACACATGCCAGGAGGACTTCGATCAACAAAAGATGGCTCTCCCTCAAATCGGCCAGCTTTCTCCTCCCTTTTGTGCCCTGACCAACAGCTTTTTAAGAGCTAAAGAGGCAGCCAGCAGTACAAGAAAGGCTCCTAGGAGTAGTCGGCCAACTTCTACCATACACCTGGATGGTTTCCGTCGATGGGGATGGTGAAGCAGCAAGAAAGGCTCCCACGAGTAGTGGACCAACTTCTACCATACACCTGGATGGTTTTCATCGCGACGATGGATGGCGAGAAAAGGCTGCCCACAGCTGCAAAACTAGTCAACCAGCTCCCATGCACCCAGAAAAGCAGGCGCATCCTCCAAATCCGAGTTTTCTGCCAGTAATAAGGGATCCCCGCTCGCCGGAAGGAGCTCAAACGTGTGCTTTTTGGGTCCAGAAAGGGGGCGTCTACTAGAACTGGGTAGTCCGATGCCCACCTTATGGCTGCCACATGTATTAAATAAGTCCCGTCCAGTGTGTACAACTTATAAGTTGTCCGGCCACTTATAAGTGTGTGAACTTGCACCCATATTTATTAGTATGTGAAAACGTAAAGTTGCAAATTGGGTTTTTGGGGACACTTACCACCTGCAAAATGTATGTAGACCACCTGTCAGTCCCAAATAGGTGCGCACATACACGTCCCCACAGGGTGCCCATGCGTCTCCGGCCCCATGGACAACGCAGGCAGAAATCTCAGGCATTGTCTAGGCAAACAAGACAAGTCATCCAAAGGTAAAATCAAAGTCATGCACACACATGTGCAGCTAGACTGGAAGAAACACCCATCCGCTCGGTTGTATCCAATAAAATGTCCAGGGCTCATGATCCTTTCGGAACCTTTCCAAAACATAAATACAAAAGATCTCCAAGATAGCTAGTCCCAGCAGGGAATTACATCATGTCAGGCTCCATGAGCCATACATGTACACCATGTCAGGCCGCCCCACAAGCCACACGTACTATCATATCATGCCACACCAGCCATACATGTACTATCATGTCAGGCTCCATATGCCACAAAGACACACCAGGCTACACCAACCATACATATATGTCATGGCGAGCGGTGGGTCTCCCATAAGGCCGTAGCAAACTGGTTCCATAGGAGGTGGTCCCACATAAGGCCATAGCAAACTGACATGAACGGCATTGTGTATTTTCCAGTGATCGGGGGCAATACCAATTTATAAGCCACTTCATTTATCTTTTGCAAGATTGAATGGCCCGTAATACGTGTTTGAAAGTTTGGGAAACCGACCTTCTTTATCTGGCTTGCTTCCGAAGATGTGCTTTCTCAAACTTAAGTAATGCCCAATCACTTTCCTTGAAAACAACCTCTCGCCTGTGTTTGTCAGCTGCCTTTTTTTGCTTAGCTTGAGATCTTTCTATGGCTGTCCGAACGTGTGCAAATGTAGTATCCAAATCCTGGACATACTCATATGCTGCAAAGATTTCGTCTTTTGTTTGTAAGATAGGTGGAAGCACCACCTTGCCATAGACTATCTCAAACGGAACCTTATTTGTTGAAGAATACACCGTGTTATTGTATGCAAACACAACCAATGGCAAATACTTTTTCCAATTTCACTTCTGCTCCGATACATAACACTTGAGCAAGTCAAGTACAGCTGAATTTGCAATTTCACACTGACCATCTGTTTGGGGATGGTAGGCAGATGAAAAACTCAGCTTTGTGCCCATGTTATCAAACAATGCCCACCAAAATAAACTGGTAGTCCGAGGATCTCTATCTCCCACAATAGACTTGAGCATGCCATGATGTTTGAAAATCGAGCCAAAAATAACTTTTGGCCATGTGTTATGGCTTGATTGTTTTCCTCACAAGAATAAAATGTGCCTGTTTGCTATCTTCACACGGCAACCTTGTAGGCTATCTCGTGAAGGGAACTCCGATGATGTTGTGAGAGGGCATACAGCCCGCACTAGTGATGTGAGAGGGCATGTAGCCCGCACCAATGATGTGAGGGTATGCAGCCCGAGCAAGTGATGTAAGTGGGCATGCAGCCCGAGCAAGTGTTTTGACGGGGCTTGCAGCCCATGCAACAAATACGAGGGGGCATGCAACCCGAGGAGATGATGTACAATGACATGCAGCTCGAGGGGATGATGAGGGGTTTTCAGTCCATTTGAGAGATGCAGAAGATCTTCATGCATTGTCGGTGGTGTCTCCACCTTCTAGATATGTTCCTGCTCCTAGAGTTCCATCCTCCAGAGTGGAAGGTGTTACATGGGAAATCAGCCCTAGATCTGGGCATTGTCGCCATCGTAGACATGACGAGGAGGATGATGTATTAGAGCATCGGGATGCTCATCATAGCAAGAAGACCAAAGAGTTCAAGTCGGGGAACAAGGACATCAAATTCAAGAGCTATAATGGAAAGTTGGATACTACCAAGGCACTTTCATAAGGCAATTTGAAAGTCTTTTGCACACTGAGGAATTTATCGAGAAATCTATGCTCAGGCATGTGGGTATGCATCTTAAAGAGACTGCAATTGATTGGTGGATGGCAAAGCTTTTGGACAGAACGACTGCTCATACATGGAGTGCTTTCAAAGAGCAATTCTATGATCAATTCCTTCCTCCTCATTTCGAAAAGGATGTACATAAGGAATGGGATTGGCTAACACAGGATGAAGGTGAATCCGTTTCCTCTTATGTCTCAAAGTTTTGGCGGATTCTTCTCAAGGTTGCACCTTTCATGATGATTAGTGAGGACGAGAAGAAAAGAAAGTTTGAGTCAAGGCTACAAAGAATCATTCAGAAGAGCCTTGCCGTGTATCCCCACAACACCTTACAGGAGCTCATATACTCGGCCACTATTTCTGAGGAGTTGCATGGTAAGGGAGCTTCAAAAAGACAATTCAGCTCATACAAGGGAAAATTCAAAGCTAGAAATGAGTAGAAAAAGGGTGGACAACCACCTAAGTTTATGCCTAATGAGTCCAAGGATACAAAAGGGGACTCAAAAAAGAAGTCGGGGGGTAAAAAGGATGATCCTAAGCTGTCTAGACATCATATTTTTTATTGCATGAGAGAGGGGAAGTGCTTCACATGTGGGAGCAAAGATCACATGAAAGCTCAATGTCCCTAGAATCTCAAAAAGAGCATGATGCCAAACCGAGTGTGAATGTTATATTCGATGTTCAAGGTAACACTGCACATGAACCAAAGAGCAGGATCTTATGCAAAGCTTGGGGCAAGTTAAAGGACCAAACAACTTTATTTCTTTTTGATAATGCCTCAACAGATAACTTCATATCCATACAGATGGCTGCTGCTCTTGGGTTAAAGCCCGAGGAATTGGGCATGGACTTTCATGCAGATGCTGCCTTTGAGGGCAAGGAAGTTAAGGTCACTCCCATCATTGGGAAGCTTCGCATATAGATACAGGGATATTTGGATCATGAAGACTTCCTCGTGGCACCACTTATGGGATGTGATGTGATACTTGGGATGCCTTGGCATTATTGTTTGGATCCCAAGATTTTGCACAAAGAAAAGAAAGTTATGTTTACTCATAGGGGTAGAGAAGTTTGTATTGATGCAGATACTACTAGGAGTACTATAGCCGTTGTAAGCCATATATCTATTTCAAAGGCAATAAAGAAATTAGCTTATTCTTACTTGGTATTTGTACGTGATAATATTGAGCATGATGCTGTAACTCTCGTAGATCAAGATAAGATTGATTTCTTAAGTGAATATGTTGATTATTTTGCTGATTCACTACCAGGACAGTTATCCCTAGAGAGGCTAGAGGATTATTGTATTGACATAATCCCTGGGAGCTCTCCTCCTAACCGACGTCCTTATAGGGTGAGTGTTGCCCAACAGGAGGAAATCATGACTCAAGTGAATGATTTGCTTGAGAAGGGGTTGATAAGGCCAAGTTCTTCACCTTAATGTTCTCAAGTTTTACTTGTGCATAAAAAAGGATGGGACATACAAAAGGTGTGTTGATTTTATAGGACCCTTAATAAGATTACTATCAAGAATAGGTTTTCGATTTCTCGAATCGATGATATTCTTGTAAACTTGAGGGAGCTTCTTGTTTTAGTTGCATTAATCTTAAGAGTGGTTACCATCATATTTGATTGGTACCTCAAGATGTACACAAAACGGCTTTTCGAACATCATTTGGACTATATGAGTATTTGGTTGTGCCATTTGGACTTACAAATTCTCTCGCCATTTTCAATAGAATGATGGACATAATTTTTAGACCTCACCGCAAGTTTACAGGAACTTTCTTTGATGATATTATCATTTTTTCAAAGAGTGAGGCTAAGCATAAATAGCATCTTGCCAAGAGCTAAGGAAACAAACTTTTCATCAATGGGAAGAAGAGTGAATTCTTCTTGTCAGAAATTCACTATTTAGAGCATATTGTCTCCAAAGATGGAGTACGCATGGATCCCGCAAACATCAAGGATTGGCTAGAATTGTAGAATGTGCATCAAGTTAGGAGCTTTATTGGTTTATGCTCTTATTATCGTTGATTTATTCGACACTTTGCTTTCTTACCTTCGCTGTTACATGATCTAATGAAGAAGAAAGTAGCATTTCATTGGTCAGAACCCAAAAAGATAACTTTTCGGAAGTTGAAGGATGCCATCATATCAGGGCCAGTTCTTATTATTCCAGATTTGCATAGACCTTTTGTGGTCAAGTGTGATGCATGTGGAAATTGTTTGGGGGTTGTTTTGAACCAAGAGGAACATGCAATGGCTTTTGAAAGTCGTTGCCTATAACATGCAAAATTGTATTTGCAGGTTTATGAGAAAGAGTTGGCCGTTATTCACGTCCTTCAAACATGAAAGAATTATCTTTTGGGGGCTAAATTTATGGTAAAAACAAATCACCAGAGCTTACAGCACTTTCTTACACAACCTAAACTCTCGGAAAAGCATCGAAGGTGGGCAAACTTCTTGTCCATGTTACATTTTCAGATTTTGCATACCCCGGGCAAAAAGAATTTAGTGGCGGATGCTTTGTCATGCAGGCCTCAAGTGCATGCTGTAACTACCACCTATCATTAGGACTTGTCAGGGATGCGAGATATGTATGCTTTTAGACATATTTTCAGCTTATTTGGGCTGATTTGAATAATGGTACTGCTGCCCCATCTTATTCGATTAGAGATGGGTTTTTGATGATGCAGAACCGTATTTGTGTAGTGCGTGAATTACGCCAAAAGGTTATGGAAGAGTGTCATGCTCCACCATATGTTGGTTATCGTGGTATTCTGGCTACTACACAGGCTTTGAAAAGATGTTTCTTTTGGCCAGTTCTACGCATGGATATTGAAGCTTATGTGCGAGAGTGCATAGTGTGTCAGAAAGTCAAGTTTGACAGACACAAGACACCTGGTTTGCTTCAGCCCTTACCCATTCCGTAGGAACCATGGGAAAGCATTGCTATGGATTTCATTATGGATTTGCCGAAATTGACACATGGAAATGATGCTATATGGACTATCATAGATTATCACTTGCCCTCATCATCGGAAACAACATCGCCCACGGCTTTTTAAATAAGCAATAGCCAACTCTCGAGGTTTGTCAATTCCCATCTATTGGACAATTGCGTCAAAATTAACCACATCAACCTTGACATGAGACTTTGATTCAATGACTCTTTGTACATCAGGATCTCTTTGCAAAGCACGGAGCTCTTCAAGCTCATTCATCTCAAGGCATCAATATCATGTCGATCCTTAGCCTGGCAGACAACAGTGGATCGTTATCTACCAAAGCCCCAACATGATCCTTGTCTCTATCCTCTTCCCGCATGCGGCAAGTAATGTATCTACCAAATTTTCAGAAAGAAAAGAATTTCTATGCCTCAGAATTGTCTCTACCAGTTCCCCAAGTATGACCGAATAGACTGCAACGATGCAACAATGCCCCTATACAAACAGGAGGGCCACGAAGTCTTTCCACACGCTCACTGCCGCTTAAACCAAAAGTAGCCTCTTTCGGGGCGCAACAGTAAGACGAGGGCTACCTTAGAATCCCAACCTTCTCACGTATAATGACTCCTTAAGCCATGCTCTGATACCAATGTAAACGGAGAAGGACAAATGTACACACCGAAATACACATAAGCATGCCAGATAAAACAAGATGACAAATCTGCTCAGTACACCACACTAGGGACCAAAAGATGGGCAACCCCCCCCCCCCCTTTATGGTTAGATTACCAAAAAGGAGTCTGCTTCCAAATACAACTTCACGGGTGCCCAAGGATTCTCCACTAGCTAGCACGTCTCTTCCAGTACAATATGAAAACAAAACAAAAACACGAGCAAAATTTGTTGATGATCTTGAGTACATGAGAGCATTCCCAACATAAAGCATATGTAGGACAACCATGGACAGCCCATAGCACTCCCACATCAGCTCGGGACAACTATGCATCTTCATCTTCCTCCTTTCTGGCTCATAGAACTAGTCGACCAGCCTTATAGGGCTATTAGCAACAGTCGACCAGCTCTCAAAAGCCATAGAAGGGGTCGACTGGCAGCAGCACACATTCTAGGAGGACTCCGATCAGCAAAAGATGACTCTCCCTCAAATCAGCCAGCTTTCTCCTCTCTTTTGTACCCTGACCAGCAGCTTTCTAAGAGCTGTAAACATGCAAAGCAGCAAGAAAGGCTCCCAGGAGTAGTTGATCAACTTCTACCATACACCTAGATGGTTTCCGTCACGATGGATGGTGAGAAAAGGCTATCCACAGTTGCAAAACTGGTTGACCAGCTCCCATGCACCCAAAAAAGCAAGCACATCCTCCAAATCTGAGTTTTATGCCAATAATAAGGACTCCCCACCAAAAATAGCTCATACGTGTGCTTTTTTAGTCCAGAAAGGAAGCGCCTACTAGAAGTGGGTATAAATGAAGTCCCCGGTGCCCACCTTATGGCTGCCACATGTATTAAATAAGTCACGTCTAGTGTGTACAACTTATAAGTTGTCCAGCCACTTATAAGTGTGTGTGAACCTGCACTCATATTTATTAGTATATAAAAACATAAAGCTGTAAATTGGGTTTTTGGGAACACTTACTGAAAGAGTGCACAGAGCGGAAGCAAAAGAGCACTAGAGTGTGTTGAATAGAGAGTGCAAGAGAGAGAGATATGGAGCAACTATGCTGAATATACTGAAGCAATACAATCCCAAGCAAGAGACACAAGTAGTCTCATAAGTGAGGGAGCAAAAGATAGACTAGGAAAGATACTAGACTGAGAGGCTAGCCCACCTATTTATAGGTGGGGAGTGCTGGCCGACTGGAGCTACTAAATCTGGCCGACTGGAGGACTGAACTAGCCGACTGGGAAAAAACTATACGAGCTGGGAAAAATCCCAAAAAAAAATATGTAAAATAGAGGTGGCCAGCCCACAATCAAGGGCCATGCAAAAGGGACCAAAAGGACACCAGAAATGTGCAGAAATTGGGGATGAATGTGCTAACACCCCCTCTCAGTAGTACCAGATGTTGAACATACTCCGAGAAGCCGAAGAAGTCGTCCTCTGTCAAAGACAAAGGAATGCAACAACAACAAATACCAGGAAAGCTCCACAAGCATTCTCCATAGCAACTCAGCTACAAAAGCAACAGAACAAGCTTACAGGTACACTGCTCCTCTAGAAGAAAATAACCATGTAGGCTACGTCGTGCTGCTCCAAATATCGATGCCAAACCCAAATGTAAACACAGTGCCACAGAAATCCCTAGAAGCATGTAGCTCCAAAAAGATAATACCCTCAAAAGAAAGAGTCCATCTGCTCCAACTATGTACCAAGAGTAGCCAAATGTTGTACAATAGCACCCTCCTCGAAGGTCGGCATCGCGAGATGTAAGAACTCAATTGCCCCCTCTAAAAATTGATGTCGGGACTCCACAAGCCCAACCAAATCCAAATCCCAATCCTTTACGCCTTGGAAGTACCACTGTGCCCCCCCCCCCCCCCCCCCCCCCCCAGGCACGGTCACGAACACACCTGACCACAATCCAAAATCCTCACACAAAGTAAGGGAAAGAGGAACATTCACAATAGTGGTAACTGAAGTAGTAGTAGCCTCCTCAATAGCATCACATAGCGTAGAAGCAGGCTCCTCCATAGAAGGCAAAGGAACCAGCAACACATCATGGTCATTGTCGAAGAAAGTGTCGGAGGCGAAGCAATAGGAGACAAATCCCCCTCATAAGCTGTGAGCAAGGATAGCCCACTGTCTTCCTTAAAAACATTACCAAAGATGTCATCCTGGCAAGGAGAAGTATGCACAAAAACTGAAGGCAAGGCAACAGGAGAAACAAACTCCTCAGATGCAGTGAGCAAAACTAGCCCACTATCCTTCGCTGCAGGAACATCTCCAAAAGAAGTATCCACAAGATCACTAGTTGCATAGCACCCAGAAGTAGAAACCATCTGCCGATCACTGGCATCACCATACAAGTCACAAAGCAACTGCCACACATAGAAAGTAGAAGCATCATCAAGAGCATAGATGAAGTGTCGAAGCACTGAATCCTAACAATTCAAGAGGAGAAAGCCATAGATCTGTCGGTCAGTCTTCCTCCACCAACACACATCCTCCGTAGAGGCAAGGTCAGGCAAGCACCGATTCTTGTATGAGAGAAACTCCATCAAACCATACTCCCTGAGAATAGAAGTAACCTGCAACTTCCATGACTGAAAGTTACCACCATCCAACTTATCTGCCTCATCTAGGAAATAACAAGAAAGTGATACGGGAGCCAAATCTGAAGCTATCATCATTGATCCAACCAATAGAACCAAACCTCATAAGATAAAAAACTGTCCAAATCAAAAAACGCTGATGTAGGTCCTTTCCTCCCACCAAAACGCAGCCCTATGAGGCTGGACATCACCCGAAAATCCTCCTATAGCAAAAAACGCAAAAGCTTTCAACTGTACCTCCAACCTTGAGGCCACCAAAAGAGGGAAGCAAAAAATGCAGATTTGATATAGAGAGAAAAGGCAGCCACACAGGGCTTGGGAATATGCTGTAAGCGGGTGCAAGAGGGAAAGGCATCAACTAGGACTGTAGCTTTGGCTCTCCTATTTTAAAAAAACGCACAATCTCAGAAGAAGAAGTGTCCACCACAAGCATCAAGGGTGCCACCAAAGCCCGAATCACCACAATACCCCCTCTGCAAAAGGGAATGTCCACCGGAGAGAAAAACGTAGCCAAAGAGGGGCTGCTATCCTGAAAAAATAGGCTGCCTAGATCCAAACTCCAAGTAGAAGTGAAACGCTGATGAAAAAGTTACCTTCTGGCTGCAAGCGATGAAGCCAAACTAAAGGAGAACAACCAGCAGAAGCTGTCCAGAAAACGCAGCAACCAGAGGACTGCAAATCTGAGAAAAAACACAGAGGTTAAGGGACTGTAAATAGGACTAAATCTAGGGTAGCAGATGGAATCGCTGAACCGGGAGTGATGATACCATGAAAGAGTGCACAGAGCGAAAGCAAAAGAGCACTAGAGTGTGCTGAATAGAGAGTGCGAGAGAGAGAGAGAGAGAGAGAGAGAGAGAGAGAGAGAGATGAAGCAACTATGCTAAATATACTGAAGCAATACAGTCCCAAGCAAGAGACACAAGCAGTCTCATAAGTGAGGGAGCAAAAGATAGACTAGGAAAGATACTAGACAGAGAGGCCAGCCCACCTATTTATAGGTGGGGAGTGCTGGCCGACTAAGGACTGAACTAGCCGACTAGAAAAAAACCACACGGGCTGGAAAAAATCCCAAAAAAATATGTAAAATAGAGGTGGCCAGTCCACAATCAAGAGCCATGCAAAAGAGATCAAAAGGACACCAAAAATGGGCAAAAACTGGGGATGAATGTGCTAACACTTACCACTTGCAAAACACATGTAGACCACCTGTGCACATACACGTCCACAGGGTGCCCATGCATTCCCGGCCCCATGGACAACGCAGGCAGAAATCTCAGGCATTGTCCAAGCAAATAAGACAAATCATCCAAAGGTAAAATCAAAGTCATGCACACACGAGTGCAACTAGACTGGAAGAAACACCCATCTGCTCAATTGTATCCGATAAAATGTCCAGGGCTCATGATCCTTCCGGAACCTTCCTAGAACATAAATACAAAAGATCTCCAGGATAGCTAGTCCCAAGGAATTACATCATGTCAATCTCCATGAGCCATACATGTACACCATGTCAAGCCCCACAAGCCACAAATGTACTATTATGTCAGGCTATACCAGCCATACATGTATTGTCATGTCAAGCTCCATATGCCAAACAGACACACCATGTCAGGCTACACCAACCATACATGTATGTCATGTCAGGCTCCACATGCCACACATGAACAGTAGAAAAATAGAAGCTGTAAGGAATTTTGTGACAACTGGTTCCACAGAGAGCGACGCTCGTTCGTGGATAGAAGGCCTATCGTGTGCCATACGAGAGAAAGAGGGAGAGGGAGGGAGAGCAGCAGAAGCTTTTTGTTCGCGAAACAGACTGTCAGGGAAACAAAATGTAGATGATTCTGAAAGAAGCAAACGCAGATCAGCCATCGAGGACAGGCTTGCAAAACGCAGGAAGAACCCTCCCCCTCAGCCCTCTCAAACCACACACACACACACACACACACATCCCTCATCACCCAAGACAACGGTCTTCAGGTTGAGAAATGAAATGAAATGTTATATTAAGAGAGAGAGAGAGAAGAAGAAGAAGAAGAAGAAGACTAGTATTCCTTTCCCGTCTTGTACAAGAGAGGGAGAGATGGCGCCAAACATTTCTGTACAACGATATGATGATAAAAATGAAACACTGTAAAAAGCCTTTGCATAGGAGGGGAAAAAAACTCAATACGATAATCAATCAATGTCATGAAAACATAATAGTGCCCTGTTTTTTCACAATGATGGATCTCATTGTTAGGTTGCAATTCTTGGTACCTGAGAATTTGCCGGTTTTATCAACACGTATAGAAGCTATCCACTTGTTGCATCACACTGTGATCAGCATATGTGCGAACACCAAGAACAGGAACTCAAGGAAATGAGTGTTGAAAAAAATACTCAACGGCAAACCATCCATGCGTGTCATGCCATCATCACCCAAGAGTAGGTGTAAGTTCATACATAAAGTTAGTACACAATTCCTTATCGTAGATAAACCATTGAACTGAGTTTGTATCACTTTGCCAAAGGCGAAGAGCAGATTCAGCCACAATGAAGGCTACAACTAACAAGAGAACACACATGGACAATAGCTGGTCACGCAAATTGCACCATTTTGGATAGAAAGTATTGATAAAAACCAGCTGGCCACAACTTGGACGAAGACTTCAAAAGAACTCCACAGGTCCACTAATCCAGCAGAAAGATTTACCAGTAATAAGTTCAGGTTATTTCCCAGACTCAACAAAAATCTTGATTCCATGAGAATCTCCTGCCTTATTTCTTGGAGAATTGCTTGCTTGAGCCAATTCCAGTTTGCTGATCCTCCAGGTGCTCATTAAGCTCTTTCTGCACAGCAGCGTAAAATTAGCACATACTTATAATAAAAGAAAAAATATGACGACAGTGTTACCTTGATGTGGATCTCATTGGATTTCATGTTCCCTGGCCAAAAGGAGATCCTTCAAGGTAAAGCATCTCATTCCTTGGCCATAAGGAGATCCTCGAAGGTCGGGCATTTTTCAGATTTCACTATCCCTGGCAGCAACGAGATCCTCCGTGGTGAGTGCTCCTCTCTTTCATCACTGTCCAAAAAAAACCCCACCCATCAAAAGATACCACACTTGATTGGCCCTGATGAGATGTTTCTTTGCTGTCATGTGGACAATTCGTTTGTCATAAACCATTCCAGCAGTGTAGAACTTAGTGTAGAGCTAATCTCAACCTTGGTTTGAATATTCAACTGAAAGGACATGGGATTGTGGCCATTCCTTGTAGACAGCTTCTAAACCATACATACTCGTCACTGGCCAAAAATATCCTCAGTATCTCCATCAATGAAGCCACGAAAACAACTGTTTCCTTGCTTCTCATACTCAATGATGCTGCAATGGTGTTCAAGCACTTAGTAAGCCTTTAGACAACTACCACCTTGAAAGGTTGAATTCAGCCTGAACACCAAAGGGTTATGTCATTGTGGAAATTGGCGTAGTATCTAAAGGATAAGCCATTCTTAAGACACCCTTCTTGGCTAAGAAACCTCTGGCCATCAATTATCAGATTGCCTGCCTACCTTTTGCACGTATATGCCATGGCTTCTAATCCCCTTCCTCATCAAAAAGCCAAGGTCGCATGTTAGAAGTGTTGTGAGAAGATAGAATCCATCAAGCTAAGTTTCTCTCACTTCTCCAGAGCTCAGCTAAAATCACCTATAGCAAACTGAGGCACCAGCACTTCATTCAATGATGAACAGGAATCACAAGGACAAGCCCTCACCAATGGTCTCCGCAAGAACATAACCCTTGTTTGAATGAGTGAAATTGACTAGAATCCTTCACATAAAGATCCCGGCCCACAACTTCAGATATATATTTAGCAGCAATATGGCAGTCAGAGCACATTCGAAGATTTTTGGTGATATGAAGAGGGGTACCACAAGACGTGCTAATTAACCCAAATGCAATTGCCAGCTTCTCACTATGATGGCAGAGCAAGCTTTCATTTAGCTCCTCCTCAACATCATACAGCATTAGCTTTGTATTAAACACATACCCTCTCTCTTTTATATGCTCAATCAAGATCGCCAGCTCTCTATAAATTTCCTGCATCTTTGGATGTATTTTGTCACCCACCAAGAAGCGATGTACCCTATTATCTACTTCAATCAAGCTGCATCCTACCTGTCTTTCTATGCCTCTCTGTGCCATCATTTGTTTAATCTTTTGTATATCATCATGTCTTCCATCTAGAGCATAAATGTTCAACAGCAAAATATAAGGTGCAGCATTACGTCCCTCTAAGTGAACAACATTTTCTGCTGCTCGTTTAGCTCGTTCAACATCACCGTGCATTCGACAAGCACCAAGCAAAGCAGTCCAGATGCATGCATCAGCTTTGAACGGCATTTTGCTGATAAAGTCCTCTGCTTCAATTAAAAGCCCAGCCCGTCCAAAAAGGTCAATCATGCTTGCATAATGCTCATATCCTGGTTCTATGCCATGTTCGTTGCTCATAGAGACGAAGTAGGAGCAACCCTCATCTACTAGTCCGGCATGACTGCATGCAGAAAGAAGGCTCAAAAATGTAGTCTCATTCGGTTTCACACCTTCTTGCTGCATTTTCTTGTAGAAGTTGAGGGCTGTAATGCCATGCCCTTGTTGAGCATAAGCAGTGATCAGTGCTGTCCAGGTTATCACATTACGTTTATGCATACTGTCAAATGTAGACTGAGCCAGATGCAGAGCTGCACACTTACCATACATGTTGACAAGTGCATTTCCCACAACAACATCCAACTCCAACCCATAATCAATTGTGCTGTTATGGATAATCTTACCCTCATCTAAAGCTCCCACACAAGCACATGCACTAAGCGTGCTGATGAAAGTGACCTTATCTGGCTTTACTCCCTCCTGCTTCATTTGTCTGAAAACTTCAAGTGCCTCGTTGCCAAGTCCTTGCTGAGAATATGCTGCAATTATCGCATTCCAGGATACAACATTGTGTTGAGAAATGTTATTAAATGAGGCATGTGCATCCTTCAGAAGACTGCACTTACCATACATGTTGACAAGGGGCGTCCCTATCAGAACATCAGACTCAAATCCTTTATACGTAACCAATGCATGGATCTCCTTGCCCTCGGCTAGGGCTTCAAGGCTTGCACAAGCAGATAGAGCACTGATAAAAGTGACCTTATCAGGCTTCATACCTTCCTCCTGCATTTGATAAAAGAGTTCCAAAGCTTCCCTGTTGCACCCTTGCCTGGAACATTCAGTAATCATGGCTGTCCAAGACACTACAGTGCGCTGCTCAATTTTGTCAAACATTATGCGGGCATTCTCCAGGTCCCCACACTTCCCGTACATGGTCACAAGGGCATTTCCCACAACCACATCTGACTCAAGTAATTCATCAACAATGCATTCATGGATTGCTTTACCATCTACGAGATTTTCAAGGCTGATGCATGCACCCAAAGTGTTGATAAATGTGATCCTGTTTGGTTTCACCCCTTCCTCCCGCATTTGCAGGAAGAGTCTGAGGGCATCTTGGACGAGCCCTTTCTGGGTGTATGCTCCTATCATGGAGTTCCAAGCAGCCACATCAAGCTCAAGAATTTTATCGAACGCAATTCTTGCTTGATCTACAGCTCCACATTTTCCATACATATCCACAAGGGCGGTAGCTGTCATAAGGTTGGACTCATAGCCACTATTGACGACACGGGCATGGATTTTTTCACCCTCGATCAGAGAAGCCATGCTGGCACAGGCTTTGAGGGTGGTAAGGTAGGTGACTCTATCTGGCACGAGGCAATCCGACTTCATTTGTCCAAGGAGTTGAAGGGCTTCGACTCCCTTGTCTTCTTGAGCATATGCACCCATCATGGTATTCCAAGATATCAGATCACGCTGGTGCAACTTGCTGAAAAGTGATGTGGCGTTGTTGATGTCCCCACATTTGACATACATGCGGATGAGGAGATTGGCTAGCAGGGTGTGTTGTTCCAGGCCAATGCTGATCATGTGGGCATGGACTCGCCTGCCTTCGGGAAGAAGCAGGCGGCCGCGCAGCAGAGAGCCGATGCCCTCCTCATCCAGCCGATCGATGCGCAATTCTCTCTGCCCACCTACTTCTCTCAAGTAGATTCGTCTTCCCGGCAAACTTATACATTCCAACCGCTGCTCTTGCGTTGCGCTCTGTGTGTGTTCTTGCCTATGAAGGCTCCCGACCGTCGTCGATGTGTTGCCATCATGAACCGCGGGAGCCCCAATCCTGATGCTCATAGTCTTACTCTTTCATGTGCAAAGCACTTTTTACTCTCTTCTTCTATATAAAAATATGTTAACAATATGAGAGAAAGAGAGAGAGAGAGAGGGGGGGTTATTAACCCCTGTAGAATGCAACACGAGAGGGGGGGGGTTATTAACCCCTGTAGAATGCAACACGAGGGCATATATGACCAACGGACTAACGGTGGGACTTGAACCTCGGGTTATTAACCCCTGTAGAATGCAACACGAGGGCATATATGACCAACGGACTAACGGTGGGACTTGAACCTCGGGTGGATCATGGCCTTTATAAGGGCCCTTGCCCTATCCAATCTGCCCCACTTGTTAGTGCGAGGGTTCTCTTTTATTACACACACACACACACACAATATGGGAGAGAGAGGTATTAACGTCAATAGAATGCAACACGAAGGCATAATGGGAGAGAGAGAGAGAGAGAGAGAGAGAGAGAGAGAGCGAGAGGAATTTCTAGAGTTCCCTTAAACGAGCCATATTAAGAAGGATAGTCTACTCAAAAGAGAGGCTTCGCACATACCCTTTGAAAAAAGGAATAAGCTAGACGAATACCAAACCCAATCATACCAAAAAGATATTCCTTTTTTTGGAACATAATTCTATCCCATCAAAAGATCTAGAGTAACTCTTCACTATTAAGAAACCCCCACCTCTCCTCTTCCCACGCAAAAGATGAATGCTCCCAAGAAATGTGGTACCCCAGCTCGTCAGCCACCAGCAGAGATTCAATGGTATATCCCTTAGGAGTCTGCTCCTCCATGAACTCTTTCTTGGTCCAGATCTTCACATCAAGTCTATTCAGGATTCTCTATCAGGGTTGCTTCTCCTTCAGATACCATCTTTGTGTCTTAGGTCCAAATTTTGGTAAGCCTTCCTTCATATCTTTCCCTGCATATCCCTGCCACATACCACTAATTGATTAGGTTAGCCTAGTATGTACAATCATCTTATCAACATGGCGTAGTGGGGGATACAATATCTATAACCTTCTTACTCAAACCTTCTTACTCAAGGGAATAACCAATTCATATATGTTTTTTTAACCTTGGGATCTAACTTACTTCTCACCCCATCTTGTACATGTACCCAAACACTTTCACGTGTGCCAAAAAACTAGTTTTTTCTATCAATAAACTTTTGTTCAAGCTTCATGTTATGATCTACAGTGGGCATTTTGATCATGATGTAAATTGGATTTGCTACTCCTGCAGCCTAACAATAATGAGGCATCGCTTGCTCATTCATCAATGCGTAGGTTGCTTCTGTAATATGCACATTTTTCCTTTCTATAACCCATTTTGTTACAAGGGTATATCGACATGTGAATTACCTCTTTATCCCATGCTCTCTCACTAAATTCATTGGATAAATATTTTTCCCCATTTTCTAACCTTGGCATTGTACATGCCTTCGTCTTTCTCTGCCATAGCCTTGAAGCTTTGAAACTGAGTAAACACTTCACTTTTCTCTTTCATGAAATACACCCACACTTTCCTAGTGTGGTCATTAATAAAGATACATAATAATGGCATCCTAGTGTGGTCATCAATAAAGATACATAAAAATGGCATTCTTTGATTGATATCGTCTTTGTTGGCTCATCCTATCCCAGACCGTAAAGCCTACACTAACTCTACAAATGTGTTGTCATTCATCTTATTCACATAATATATATACCAACAATAATGCACACACTTATATATCAATTCTACAACATCTGACCTCTACCTTAAGCCCTTTTGGAAAACCAACCAGATTCTAGAAGTCCACATATCCCAAAAGCAAGTGTACCTGACTAAGTTGAGCACTACGTCAATTTTCCCTTCTGATTGTCTTAGTCTCCCCATCAGCCCCAATCCCCCCAAGACCCCTTTACCCTTATGCTAGAGAATACCCACTTATCAATTTTTCTCCACAACCCCCTGATTTGTTATGGGAATATATTTTAAGCCCTCTTAAAAATATTATTCTACCCTCTTAGATAATTCGGGGACGCTTGGATTATCTTTGCGTCATGCCAAATTATGTTAATATCATGGGTGATACCATTATAAATATTAATACGTTTGGTGGATATTGACGTATGCTTGGGGTCTCCAATGTCTGTTTTAGTTGGTTTGTATGTAGGGGTGATTCTCGGGTTACTTACGCCTAGCAAACATGTATGTGATGATGGTTTGTATGCTTATGGAATATTTATTTCACCAATTTATTGTTGGTTATTTTATAGGTGAAGAGGATTCCAAGGATTGAGGAGAAGTCGCACCAATTTATTACTTAGTACACCATTTTTGTAAACAAGCTTTGTATATCCATGTGCTAGCTTGTGCACATTTTGATTTATTTTGTAAAAGCCATAGTTTATCAAGCATAGACTTGATCTTTAATATTTGGTAAAGCATGATATGCTTCAAACCCATGCCTCAATTTGTGGGCACTCTATTTTTGAAGATAAGAGAGTGTCGTGCATAAGAAAGCACCCTTTTTGTATTTTTGGAGACTATGGCCTAAATTGGAATAAAGTATCTCGTAAATACTCATGTGTGGGGGAAAATAGGCCATACACACATGAGGGGGCAATGATTGCACCCAATCTTGGAGCCAAATCTTTGTGAGCTAAGTATTTTCATTTGTTTTTGAATATTTTTTTATCATGTTCATGTGATGTTTGATGAATTATTGAATTTAAATCAATTTCTTGCAATTTATTTGATTTCTATCTCCCTAGAAATTTAGATCGTGTAACACTGGTATGAGAGCTAGACACCTGGGGAGAAGGGGATAAAATTGAGTGGTAAAAGGCTAAATTCAAAGGTTTTTGAAGGATTGCCTCTATTAACCAAAGGGACCAAAGGGTAAAAATGAATTAACAAAAGGGTAAAAACCAAAGGTTAAGAGGAGGGTGGTAAACCATTTTCAGAAAACCATAAAACCACTCTAAAATTAAAAAGTGGTTTTGCTAAATTCTTGACCTCTTTCTGATCCGTCTCTATAGATGAATTCTAAAATTGAGAGCAAATCCGGCTTAGCTTTTAGGTTGCTAAACCACTGAGGAAGGAAGAAACCTATAATGGACGGTGTGTGAATCATTTATGGGAGTTTATGCACTTGGAAAAATTTCAGAAAAGGGGATTTGGATAATTAGAAATTTTTCTTTCCTTCCTTCCCTTTCCAACCCACGGTGACCGGTTATTACCTCCAAGGGAAAGAACATTTTTCTTAAAAGCTTTGTAAGCTTTTACTAATAAAGCTTACATTAAATAAAAGCTTTGTTAAGCTTTTAAAATTAAAGCTGCGCTGATTACTTCCACAAAAGCTTTGTAAGCTTTAATCGATAAAGCTTACGTTGGAAAAAAACTTTATTTAGCTTAGTGTAATAAAGCTGCGCTAATCATTTTGATTAAAAGCTTTGTTAAGCTTTGATAAGCTTTATGTAACAAGCTTTATATGTGTGTGTGTGTGTGTGTGTGTGTGTGTGTGTGTGTGTGTGTATACACACCTTATCCCATAACCATCTACCTCTCTCTGTTTTTTAGTGCATTTTTGTGACCAAAAATTCAAAGAAAGAAACTTCATAATTTCTCTTATCGAAGAGAGAAAACCCATAGTTTCTTTAAAGCGAGTTTTTGCTAAAAGGTTATAAAAATCCTATCCTCACCCCTTCAAAAGAAAAACTTTTTGAGAAAATTCATCACTCCCCACCACAAAAGGCAATAATTCAAAAAGAAAGGTAGCAATTGCTGATTTACCCATTCCGCCCACAGTTCAAGAACAAATCTTAGTACTTCAAGAACAAATTGCTAATGAACGAGAACTCCGACGCAAATTAGAGCGTCAAGTCAAGCATACCAAACACAAATGCGATGCTTCTAATTCTTTCGACTCAGATGAGGAGGAAAGTGATCAAGTTAGACGCACTGTCAAAGCTACATTGCGTGCTCAAAATTCTAAGAAAGACTCACGAATCAGTCAAAAGGCATTCACTTTCCAAAATTATGATGGCAAGAAAGATGCATGAGTTTTCATTGCTTGGATTAGCCAACTAGATGACTATTTCTTTGGTAAGAAGTTATCCGAAAAGGATAAAATTAAATGTGCTTGTAATCATTTAATTGAAAGTGCAGCTTTATGATGGAACATGATTAAGCAAGGTAAACATCGACCTTCAACATGGAAGGAGTTTCAGAAACTCTTAAAGAAACATTTTCTACCATCACAGTACAAAGCTAAAGCACATCAACGATGGGACACTCTACGCCAGATTAATAAAGAGAATGTCCAAGCTTATATAGACAAGTTTTGGGATATTCTTTTACAGGTTCAAGTAATTGAAAAAGTCAAGGAAAAAGAGCAACGTAGAAAATTCATTGTTGCAGGACTTAAGTTTACCATTAGGGTTGACGTTAACATGTTTCATCCACATGACCTTAGCACTGCTATGGACCTTGCCCTAAATTTAGAACGTAAAATAGCTATATCTAAAGGTTTCAAGATTCATGATAAATCTTTTACAAAATCTAAAAAATCTTCTTTCCCTGCTAGTACTTTTGATAAATCCAAGATGCAAAAGGGTAAAGATATGGCTAAAGGAGGTATTCGAAAGGACAACAACAACAAATCTTCAAATGGACAACCAAAGAATCGAATCTTCAGATGCTACAATTGTCATAAGGAAGGACACCTCGCACAAGATTGCCCTGACAAAAAGAAGAATTCCACATCGACGGCTCGACACAGACGAAGATTCTTTCAAGCAAGAGGGTAACTCTGATCCCGACTATTCAGATCAAGGTAAGTTTTCAAATGTTTTTTGTTAGATTTGTGTACATAAGTAGCTTAGGAATGTAAGATAGAACCCTAATCAACCAAAAAGCATTAAAAAATCTCTTAATTTTTACTAATTATCACTAATCTAGTGGTTAGTGTGATCAGTGTAAGCTTAAAGAGAGCTAAAGATCCAAAAATTAAACCTAATTGCTTGCAATTGGACTAATCGGAGTGGTGTTAGTGTTCTAAACACTTGCCTTGACCTAAATCCATGGCTAGACCACTCTCATGAGGTCACAATTAGTGAGAATTAGCACTAATTAGGTCTCATTAGGCTAATTTTTCTTCTTTTGAGTGGGTTAATTAGAGACATAATTAGAAAGATTAATTGGGGATGATCACATCATTAAATTAGCCTTGACATTGCTAATCCACCTATCAAATCTCAGCCTCAAAACTCCTCACCATTAAGGAGTAATTAGAGAGCAAAGAAAGAGACTTGAAGGGTGATTAACAGTGGGATTAGGAAATATTAATTTTTAGTTAAGTTAGAGTATCTCTAGATTAGTTGAAAACCACTAATCTAGAGTTAACATCTAACTTTAGCCTCTTCCCACCTACTTGTCATTAAGAGGGAATTAGTTGTCCCCCACTCAAAAATTTAAAGGCGTACGGATGTATAAACATAACCGGAAAAAAAAACTTGTTGCCCAAAAAAAAAAACTAACCTAAAGCCCATGATCATTCACACCTAAGCCCACGGCTATTCACTTCTAAGCCCACAACCATTCACTCCTAAGCGTATGGACATACGCTTGCAAAGAAATAATAATTTTTGACACGGCCATTCACACCTAAGCCCGATTATTCACTTCTAAGCCCACAGTCG